>NC_043971.1:23090463-23786296 GCF_902148855.1 Sphaeramia orbicularis | reverse complement strand
TATGCTTATGTGTGATTACTGAAAATACCAAACAGCAAAATTTGGTTGGAAAAATAAAAGGAGAAGCAGTTGGATGGCATTATTTCAACTACTTAAGAATGATAAAAAAAAATACTGTCAATAGTACCTTCAGTGAGTGAATCATTGGATGTAACTAATTTCCCTCCAGTAGTTACAGCACTCACCTGTATTAAACTCAGTTGTTCACAGTAAAACAACTCTTATTATTTAAAAAAAAAAGTAATTGTTTTTTATGCCAATATACTCTCCTAAAAAAGTTCTACAAATCACCTTACAATGATTATTGCTCCTCAAACATTTTCAAATCACAAAAATCCCTATATTTTTAATATCCTAGCCCCAGAGTGCACATTTTTCCTTGGATATGATGAGACCAACAAGCACATTCTGTAGGTGTGGGGGTGCATGTGTGGGTGGAGAGTACAGTAATGTATCAGCTCTCTACCTCTAGTCCCAGGGGTAACTGCAGAGCAGGTGTACCGTTAATAACTATAATTATTCTGGGAGCACATTCAGAATAATGGACCCTGATGTGGAAGGCTCAATAAACAAGTTTTGGCCACTGAGGAATAGCAGCTGTCCCACAAGAGGGAAGGGGAACTGAATTAGCTGACCAAGTGCAGACCAAGTGCACAGGCAACCCAACCTCTACTCAATTAGAAGAAAGAAGAATGAGAGAAAAAAAGAGAGAAGGGTTGACTGTATGTGAGCTTTCATAAATACTGACATAAAGAGAGGGCAGGCAAACGTGAGAATTTAAGAAAAAGTAAAAAGATGCAGAATAGAGCAGTGATGGTCCAAACAGCGGCCGTGCAGAGCTTCCTGTGAAACCAGAAAGGGTGAACGTTATAAAAGTTGACAAGAAGCTTGTGTCCAGTGGGGCTTCCTCTACACTCCATCCATGGCAAACACTGTGGCTATACAGACCAACGAATGCTGCAACGTGTAGGAACAGCGTAGATACATTTTTGAGGTATAGATTGTCATATAAGTCCTGCCTTCAATTTCACTAAACCATGCTCTACAGAGATCATGCAGCACTGACATCTGGACAATCCAGACGATGGATTTGTGAGGCTATCAAGCACATCAATACAGCCTTGACTTCAGCTAACGGGCACTTTCCTAGGTCAAAAACCACCCTGTGATGCCACCATGCACAGAAAGGGGGGGCCCCCACCAGCTACTTTCTCTGTGAGACACAGGCAATAGAGCAGTGCATGCTGGGAGTACAGCAAAGGTGCCAAAGCATGTGGAAAGCTGGAGCTGATATTTCTCAGTAGAGATGAAAGGATGACAAGGAAAAGGTTTAAGAGTATTCATAAGGCAAGACAGAGAGGGAGAACAGGGGAACAGCACTGCGAGAATTTGGCATTGACCAATGCAAGTCGCTTATAAATGGCTCACTTTTGCTGCTTTGCATCTCAGCTTTGCAAGACTTAGCATTGTAGTTCAAAAGGTAGAGGTGTGGGAGAAGTTTATTTTGAGTCATCGACTAGTCTGTAAATTATGTAGCAGTGCTGCAGTAGTGTTTAATAATCACCATGGAGGCAAAGTATTAAATCTTCATTTTCAATAATTTAGCAGGGAAGGCATGGCAAGCAGCTGTCTCCACCAAGCTATACAAAGGGCACATGGGATCATAATGTCCAATAAAAGAGAATGAGTCTGCATATTTTAGACATGCATAATGAAGAGTTCAGTTTGTGACTCTCCCCATAAGTGTACATTTAACAGGTTCTGTCCTGCCCTTTGCTACACTTGGCTTATCTCACTTCATCCTGACTGACACAGGCATTCAAACCTGCTCAAAGGCCTAATCACTAATAGATAAAGCCTATAGGTCAAGGCTCATTTATCTGCTCTTTCTTACCTACATAAATAGATTGTAAATAATAAAACAAAGGCATGCCCCAGGTCTCTGCTGAAACAAATATTTTGCTACAAGAAACTATGAGGCAAGTTTTACGCTGAATGCCACTTCCACTGAGCCAAGGGTGTAACAAAGCGCCAAAGTGAACAAATCCAAACACATTTACGTAAGTGCCTTAGTGTCTTTAGCGTATATGAAAATATCAGAAAGGCAGAATCATAGAGCAGCACATCAAGATGCAGTTCTGCCAGTGAATCTGTTATTTTCCATACTGAGACACCTCAAAGTGTATCATCTGTTCATACCATGGCCACATACTACACATACAAAACACATATTTTTTATTTGTGGAACAAGACCCAATACCTATTTAACAGGAAATGTGTTCTATGTTCTGCTAGACAATTTAGTTTAACATCCACTGGCAAAACAACTTTCCAATTACTTCAACATGAACTGTTTGTTATTCTGTTTCTTTCTCATATTGCTTTCCCTTTGTGGTATGTACACCTACAGCATGTATACCCTTTGAGTTAAAGGCCACATGTAAATGTAACATTTTATTACCTGTCCATTGATTTATAGTTACAATACATAAACTTTGAGGCAGCATTTGGCAGCTGTCCTATCCATGGTGGTCTGAGATGTAACTAAGGCCATGACTCTAGTTTAAAACTTGCTGAAGCTGAGATATGCTAAACACAGAAACTACTTACTTAGCTGTTCCCCTGGACTAATAACAGTGAGTAGCTAGACCCTCCACATTAGTAAGGAGGACTGAGAGTAAGAGAAAGAAAGACAGAAAATATACATAAGAGAAATAGGAGGAAAAGAACACTAGAGGAGAGGGAGTAGTGACTACAAGGTGCAGTTTTTTTCATTCAGGTGCATACATGCTGCTCGGCACACACCCCATACCTGCCAGAAGTCCTGCAGAGAGGGAGGGGCAGAACAGGAAGAAGATGATGGGGAGGGGGGGGGACGTGGGAGGAGTGGAATGGTTTGGGAGGACACAGGGAAAAAGTGGGGTTTTGGGAGACATGGGCAGTCGGGGACGACGGTTATTCACGAGGAAGGGAAGAAAGAGAAAATGTAGGGATTACTTATTATGCGAATGAGAGAGGGTGGCTGAAAAAAGCATGTGAGAATAAAACACAGTTAACAATGGCAACATCAGGTCACATCAACATAACATTACAGCTGCTGAAAGCATATATGATTAGGGTAGGAGGAGTAAACACACATATATGGAGGGAATTAACAAGGGAGGGAGGTGAAATGAAACTGGTTGAGCAAACACAAGCAATCCCATTTAAAGTTTGCCTGAAATAACTGTGTTCCCAGGACAGGAAAATAAAAAAGCTAAACAAACAGGGGAAGTCAATATGAAAAACATTTGTTACACAACCATATAGGGCTGGAAATGTTTGCCTTCCACACAAACTGAGCCTTCAGAGTCAGCGGTAGTGGGTGTGGAGGGGCATGTCGTGAGAGGCTTTAACACACACTGTAAAAAATGAATTCCATGAATGTCCCGGCAGAGGAACAAGATTCTTTCCATACATAAAGAGTGCAACCACTTACACAACTTCTCAATTTAAGACTAAAGTGTATTTGCTAAATTATTGTGTTTGCCTTGCTTATAATAATTACAACTTCCCTAGATGTTGGCATTTTGTCCCTCATTGGGTACATTATGTTCTTGTAGTGGCTAGATTTTTATTGTAATAGTTACAGGAAATCTAGTCCTATTGGCAGATATTTAACTCTCTTACCACAAGATAATTTGGTTTCATTTAAGAATTGACATGGCTTCTTTACCCATTATTGGGACTGTTGTTTTTACAGTGTATGTTTTTTATGCTCTGTGGCCAAGCAGTACGTAAGCCAAAACATCTTCATTGGCTTTGCTATTTAAAAATGAAACATGAGGAGTGAGACAGTGATCTTTCATAAGAACACTCATGTTTCACCTTTCTGGTGTTGCCCTTAGCCTACATTGTGTTGTAACACTGACCATCATGCTGGAAAACCCTCCTCTTCTGCTTCACAACACCCTCCATTCGATCCATCAGATGATTTACTGACACTACACATATTGCAGTTGAATAGGTGCTGTGGTCATCTCACATAGGTTTAATTCATTGTAGTGTTTAGTTTCATGTGAACTAGATTTCATGTCTTCTTGGCAAGACACATTGGGGTGTTTTTTCTGCTCCAACTAGCTATGGGTGCCCATGAAGCCAATGAGCAGGAAGCATGTGTCTGTAGGCAAAAAGGGGGGTGGGCAGAGCCTGTAAGGGAGGGGGGCTTCAGGCTGTCCGGGCCATGGCAGTAAAATCTCATGAGACAACCAAAGCTAAATACAGCATCAGAGAAAACCACGCACCCAGAGATTTGCTTGGACAATTTGCCTGGCAAATAAAAGAACATAGCGCCTGAAGATAGGGATGGCCTTTACATAATAAGACAAAAGTCATATATGTACTGTTTAGCTTTGATTTTAGGAAGCACAGAATTTCACATCATCTTCCAGTTATTGCCTTTTTTTGGGGGGGTGTTGAGACAAATGTACTGTCTACTGTCAGGTGCTGTAAGAACTTGAGTAAATATATATTTCCATAAATCAATCACATTTTACTCATATATCACCTTTCACACACTTTAATACAGTTCAAAGTGCTTCTAAGATGACTAATAGGGCAATAATAAGAAAGAACAAACTGTAATGGAGCAAGATAAAATAGATTAAAATGACAAGTATATGAATATTAATAGCGTGTGACCCTCCAGAGAGTACTGGGAGCTCTTGACCACATATAATTTAATTAATGAATTTAATCTGATATCAGATAAAACAAAAAAAAAAAATACAATACTAATGATTCCAAAGATTCTGACAACTGGATGCAAGTAATGGGTTGATCCTTATAGTCTCATCATTATCACATGACCCAAGATGTTTGTTAAGCATATTTTTAAGGCATGGCTTAAGGAGCGAAAAGTCATGACAAAAGGAGCGAAAAACATTCCCTCCTTAGTTTTATTGGCTTGATTTCATTAGACTGGCTTCAAAATGTCAGTAGGGTAGAGGCTTATTCATCTTACTCATCATTAGCTCGTGTGCCTGGAGGCTGATGGGCACTGTAATGAGGTTAGAAACTACAATCAGCACATTAATGATTAGGTGATATTAAATGAATGAGCGTGGTTGGCTACTGGGTGTGGGAGTTGCTCCGTGGGATCAGCGAGAGGACAGTAGTGGTCACAAATCAATATCAAGGAAAGCAGTAATGAAAATAATAATGATGGGGGTGATTTACATTAATGTCTTCCATCTTCATGACTGTGAACCGAGCTGAGGAACTAACACCTGAAGTCTAACTAGGGCCACAAGGTCCTGGTCTGGCCAAAGTTCACCTGCTGTTACTGTCTTTAAAGAGGTCATTATGGACTGAGCAAACCCACTTTGTACATGCCCTTCTTAATAATTAAACATGGGGCTGCAGGCTTTTCTAAACTAAGAGGAACTAAAACGAAGGTCTTCAAAGTGTAGATCAGTACTTCAGTGATAACTACATGGATTACACACTATGATTAAAAACTTTAAAACTTTCTATGATCATCTACAGGTCAAATAAAATAGTCTGATATACTGATCTCTATCTTATTATGTAAAATGAGCTGACCATTTACAGACAGACAATATAATAAAGCAAAGACAAAACAAGAAAAACATATATAAACAAATATAGTGAACGGTGAAAAACAAAACCCCTTCAGTTCAACTTTTAAGGGAGGAGACACACAACATTTTTCAGTGTTCATCATTCACTTTTTTACCTAAAAAACTTGTTCCTGCAACGAAAACATCAAAAAGTGACACAGATAAACATAAATATGGGAAATACAAACAACAAAATTGACCTAAAAACTACAGCTAACCTCCCTGTGGCTGTTTGACAGTATTATATTTTATAAATCTTTCACACTTTGCTAAATAAATATTTTACACACACCATCTTTTAAGAAGCCATTGTCCCTGGTGAGCATTTGTTTATTTCAGTGACTCTGAGACATAACTTTAAATTATTCAGCACTGTAGTTTCAGTCAGTGTCATTTAAGAAAGTTTAGATAATACTATGGTTATTAGTTTGAATTATTAAAAAAGGAAAGTTATAAATTTAAACTAACCTGTCATATGATATGTATTATTTTAGTTCAGAGATAATAATATCCTCAAATACATATTATATTTTCATTTAGACCAAGATTCATGTGTTAATTAACATATTTCCTATGAAATATTATCCACACTTTTTAGCCTCACTTATAATTCCATCTCTGTGTATGAATATTTTAAAACCTAACTTCGTAACAAAAAATCTGTGCAGTTTTCCAGGGGTTATAACGTCTAATTATCATGTACAGGGTCATTTGCTTAATCTTTTTTTCTCTTTATGAAAATAATATATATTTTTAATTTATTCAGAAACACCGGAGTATAGAGCTCTGGAAAAAATTAAGAGACCACTGCAATTTCCTCTGAAATCAGTATGTATGACAGCCGCTCCATTCCTGTGTCTGTTGAATTCCAACACAAGCACACCTTATTCTACTGAATAAACACCTGATCTATGTCTTATTTAAGAAGAAGTATAAAAACCACTACTATGGCCATCACTATCTTCTTTCAATAGGCAAAAACAGTGCTATGAGTTCCGCAAAAGCAATTGGAATCCAAAAATAACTATTGAAAACTACTGGACTTCTGCTCTGACAATGTTCCCAAACTCTTACGACTGGTTCTTCTATCAGGACAATGCTCCTGGCCTTAGCTAGGTCAATAAAGGTCTGGATGACGGACCACCAGATGAAGACCCTGTCATGGCCAGCCCAATCTCCAGACCTGAACCCACTTTCAAAACTTCTGGAATATAATCAAGAGGAAGATGGATGGTCACAAGCCATCGCACATTGCTGAGCTTCTTGAATTTCTCTGCCAGGAGCTGCATAAAGTCATCCAACAGCAAAAGTGGAGAGCCAAGAAACGTGAAAGCTGTCACTGAAAATCAAGGTTATTCCATCAAATATTTATGTCTGAACTTTTCCCAAATTACAACATTAGTATTGTGTTGTTTAGAAATGAATATGAACTGGTTTTCTTTGCATTATTTCAGGTCTGAAAACATTGCATCTTTTTGTTACTTTGACCATGTGCTGTGTTCTGCAAATACATGCTCTAAATAACAACATTTTTATTTGGAATTCGGGAGAAATGTTGTCGGTACTTTAGAGAATAAAACAAAAATGTTCATTTTACTCAAACACATACCTATAAATGGTAAAATTAAAGAAAGTGATAATTTTGCAGTGGTCTCTTATTTTTCCAGAGCTGTATATAACTGAAGAAAAGTTTTTACTCAGAACTAGTTTTACTGAGGAAATAACTCACATGAAAAATACTGACGTGAAATCTATGGCTCAGGCATTTTATTTTTTGAAAACTGTGTTATGGTTGACTTTTTTTTTTTTTCATCTATTACGACACTGCTGCATTGGTGAGGGTTTAGATAACTTAAAACCCTACCACATAAAATTACATTTATTTGCTTGGCCAGACACAAAAGAGCAAATAGGGATGACTGAAATATTTATATATTTTTCTTTTCATGCATAATTTTTAGATTTGAGATAAACTGATTCTCTAAGTCACTCCTTGCTTAACCCATTCTGAAGAATAAACCCCTCTTTTGGACTGAGAAACTGTGCAGTGGGAATTATAACGATACATAATAATAAAATTTGCTATTCAAGTACAACTTTCTAGGGAAATGCAACATAGTGCCACAAGGAGAATTTAATTCGATTTAAGAACGGCATCATCAGTTACTTTAATTACATTTATGAACCAGTGACAAAACATTCCTAAAAGACTAATTGATCCAAATGCTTGTTCATAATATTTAACTAGTCTCCTGCTTGTTTCGTAATTAAGGCTGCTCAAGATATCAGTTTCTTACCTTGCCGTCATAGCGTTTCACAATAAACTGATCCAGGCCGAGGTCTGAAAAACAGTAAGAAAGGACCAGTAAACCACAAATTTGGGGATTAAGAGATTACTATTACCACAAGAGAGATGTGACACAGACAAGTCATACAGCAGGGGTATCAAGATTTATGCCTGACATGAATAGAGCAAATGTATTTACTTAGACTCATTTACTGCATCTCTGCTAATCACTGACATGTTCTAAAGATTAATAGTAGCCATTAGCAACACATTTCCTGTTTGCCAATTCTTTAATAAACAATCATTAGCATTCAGCCACAACTCTTTTTATCATTATTTATAAAACAATTCTCAACAAGCATTCATTTGTTTGTCATTTGCCCACATTACAATGAAAACATAAAAAATGTGAGGTATTTATATGTAAACACATGGTAGCTTCTTGGGTTCATTATAAGAAAGCGATGCTGATAAACTATGCATAAACAGCAAATGGCTGAAAATAAGGAAATGAAAAGTGAAAATCAGTGTTCCGGACTCCTTGGTTGCCTAAGGGTTGAATTTCTATTATTAACATAAAATGGCCAAAAAATGAGGATAAATGTTGCATGTTCTCATTGTGCACTGATCTCACTACACAATTATTTCCATATCATCTCTTTCTATGCAAATTCATTAAATTCAGTGTCCATCCAGTTCTATACAAGCAAGTCTGTAATTACTGGCCCTTCTCTCTTTTCTCCAAACTACAAAAGGGACTTTTTTGCAACACCAGACAATTCTTATTTAAAAAAAAAAAGGTTTAAGATGAGTTTTCTTCTTTTGATAATAGTATAATACTAGTAACACAAATCTTTGATATCAGCGTAGTCATACCATGACCTGCTGGATCAGTCTCAAACAGGATTAACTTTGTGAGCAGTAATCAGAGTATTTATCACTAAATCAAACAATAATAAAATGAATGTCAAAATTTTATTTACAGTGGGCTTCATCAGCATTAGAGAAAACCTAATCACAACAACCATGACCTCTGCAAATAGCACACACCCTCCACTACTCTGCTGGAATAAGTAAATATCATGTAGTAGCTGATGATTGATGTTGTATTCACATTTAATTTGAATTAGGGGGATGGATCTCCAATACAAAGCCAGCATCTCTACACCAAACAATGACACGGCAACATCTACCTCATATCACAGGCATTGTGAGTATAAATATAATAGAGAATTCTATCGTCTAAAGTTGACTCGTAAACTTTTGTAAAAGTCATATCTGATATGAACACTAGAATGAACCCGTAATATTTATATTACTTTGTTTGACTGCCTAATTTGGAAAATGTCAAATTAAGTTATAAACTAGCAACTGATAAGAGCAACTAAACATAAAGAAACCAGGCTATATCTGTTTTTGTTGATACACACAAAGCAATATTAGGCAAGCGTGACAGCACTGTTCCCATTTTTCATGTCCACAAGGATACACATAAACTAGAACTGGAAAAAACCTTCCCTTCCTAAGTTTTTTTTTTGTAAATCCATGTCTGAATGATCTAAAACATTGTTTGCCTGTAGCTGAGAGGCGAAAATGTATGGGGAAATGTTCATTTTTGCAAAATATCTAAGTTACTGTGGACAGAGTCTGAATAAAAAGAGAACTAAGCCATCTTAAATGTCTTTCAGTGAACTGGTTATTCATCATGTACGGGTGGGTAAATCTTCAGAGGATTAAAAGGACAACAGTAGGCTAATTTATCAGTGTGTCTTAAGAAATTAGTGATCTCATTATAATCAAAATTGACCATGCTTGTTAACATCACCGCGGCATAAATTTGGAAATGAGAAAGACAGCACTGAGCATGAAATAGACTTCTGTTTCTTTTGGGTTTTAATTAGCTCTGCTGCACATTTCTTTATCAAACAACACTCGACGGATCCCGACTTTAATTCCAGTTTCGGGTAACGGAAAGGCGACGCAAAAGCAGAGCTGTGGAATCAGGGAGCGGGGAAGGAAAGTGGTAGGTCTAAGAATGGAAGTCCAGTAGAGAACAAGCCAAGATAAGTCATGGGAACAGTTAATGGATGGAAGTGTTGAGGTAACAGGAAAGGTGATGCAGACATGACATGCACAGCTAAGTCCTTATTAAGTGCTAAGTGCAAGGCCTGGCTCTCCTGTGTTGTGGATGAATACTCATGAATTCACACTGCAAGCCTGTAAATAAAATGTCATAGATATTTAATCAAGTGTTGGTGCATTGGACAAACCATATGATGACAAATACAGACATGAGGAGCACTGTAACACATCAATGCCAAGTTAAGCCTCCCTCTCCCTCCCATGGCTGAAGATCAAATATCTCTCACTGGGTCTATGTGTGACGCCTGAGATCTGTTCTGGTTTGAACCTGTTAATTGATACACCAACTGCTGTGTCGTGATTTCTTCAGCTCTGCGTGACCGGACAGCCCTGTCAGCCCCCCTCCCTCACAGCATCCTACCATACTTGTGAACATCAGGGTGACGGGGGGGAGATCAGTATCCACCAGATGACTGAACTGCCAGGCATTTGCTAAGTGCTCCTGTAGCACAGCTCTGTCACTGGACTGAAATGAGCTCAGCACTGCTAATTAACAATGTGCTTTTACTGTGATACACACTAAGGTGCCAGACTTTGGGACTATAAAAATGAATTCTAATAAAGAAAACTTATCAGTGATAAAAAAAAAAAAAAAAAAAAAAATAGGCTAATTCCATGAGCACACAGGTGATAAAAAAGAACGCTTACTGAGCAGAATAACACACACCTAATAAAACAGATGAAATACGATAAATATGCCAGAGATGGTACCAAAACTGTTTCATCGATAAATATTAGCAATGAAAACAATCTGTAAAGTCTACATCGCCAGAGAGGAGAAAGATATGAAAAGCAGCGAAGAAGCAAGAAGTAGCGTGCCAGTGAAAGGTGCATGTAGGGCTGGGAACTTGAGTTTTTTTTAAGCTCTTTCTCTGAAGAAATTTTGTGCACAGCAAAAATTACATATTTAAGTTTTTTGTTGTAATACTTTCACTGCAAATATATGTAATGTACATATGCAGATGAACCATCATTCACTCTCACATTCACTTCATTTACTTAATTTAATTTAATTTAAGTAGCTGGGTGCTTCTATGACATATTTCCAGCCAGGATGTGCCTAATGATGACCTCAGATAAATGCAAAAAATTATACTCCTGTTCTGAGCCATCCCAAAATTTATGATTTTTTTTTTTTTTTTTAAATATTGGGGCCACAAATAGGACCAAAATTAAAGCTACCTAGGTGTCAGTGCATTTGATCTGGAAAACACGACTTGAAATGGTCTTATATAGCACAATAAATAAAGACACTGTGTTAAATTTGATGATCCTAGTGGTTTTTCAAATCGAGACATGCAGGTTTTTCATGAATGGGCAGTCTCATTCTAGGTTTTGCCGCATAACCCATTGTGTCCACTTGCGTTACATGCGGAACCTGCCCATTTACACACAAATAAATCCTGAGTGATTTTGCAACAGTGGTCATTTTTGTGAAACACTCTGCCCTGCATAATTAGTTTGATTCCTAAAATGTACCTGTGAGAGAATAAAAAGATATTCAAAAAAATAATAGTGCGTAAAATTTTTGTCCTTTTTACCGTGTTACATGTGGATTTGTGTATAAAAATGTGTTTTATCTGAAAAATAGTTTCTCTTTTATCTTAGTAAATATTTATTTTTAAAACAGATCCAAAGTGCTGCCAAATTTTAACATCACTCTACATCTTGTTTGAGTTTTTAGCCCTTATGTCTTGTTTTTAGGTACTAGTTTCACAGAAGCACCCAGCTGGAATAGGCTCCAGCGATCCTAGTGAGGATAAAGCGGGTTCAGATGAATGAATGAATAATTGAATTTATTTCGACAAATATTTTAATAGTAACAATAATAATAGTAACAGTTTTATTAACCAAAACTAAAGATATAATTTTTGTTGGCTATATCTCTCTGCCCTTGTTACAAAGTACATACTACAAATAAAGATTAAGCAACAGGAGGGAAAAGAATGAGGACTCACTCTCAGGCTGTTTCTCATTAGGTGTGATGGAGCGTATGAAGTCCTGAGGCGTCATGTAAACCTCAGCATCTCCATGCTCACCAATGACCTTCAGTGTGGCGAAGTAGCGGAAAATCTTGTCTGGAGTTGAGTAAGCTCTTATCCTGTTCTCATACTCCATCACCTGTAAACCAGACCAGAGACACAACTAATCCACAAACTTTCACACACCATGAGAACTTTCTGATATACAGCAACATAAAATAACCACAAATATTCTGCACCACAGCTTTCCAAGACACAAAAATCTAAGTGAGAGTTGTTACAGTGCAAAGGGGAAGGAGTGACTAGAATAGACAAGGAAGTAGTAGGAAAACAGGCTGTCAGTCATGATGGTGTGGTGTATTAACCTCTTGACTCAGCTGGAAATAAAGTGTTTTTAGGAGTGGTGTGACTGACAGGTTAATGTGAAGGAAGACTACAGAACTGTCACTGTTGTGCACTGACAACTGTAAATAAGAACAATATGCAGTGTCAGATTGGCATTATTGACATACTGTAGTTTAACATTTGGGGAAATAGAAGTATGAATTCATTCACTGTTATATACCCATTAGCCATGTCAATGTTTTCCTTGCCAGTCACATCCACTTTCCAGCAGAGAGTTTCGAACAGATAAAGTGTAGCTGTGAAACTGTCAGAGCTGAGTCTGTTTGGGAGCTGAGCTGTAATGAACATAAGAGGTGACTATATGCGACAGTGATCGTGTACACTATACAAACTCCCTACAGATAATACACAATTTACAGCTTAAACTTTCTGAAGATGTTATCCACTTTATATCTAAATTGATAACAGAAAGAGACAAGAGCCCACTAGTTTCTCTTTTTGAGTCTAAAACTACAATTACATGCTTCAGAATTGGTTATTTCTCATTAGCGGAACCATATTGGTCTTCAGGGAAACCTCTAAGAGCATGTTCCCAATAGAGGTAACCATATGGATGGGAGGTTACACGACAGTTGGGTGGGAAATCTACTGAGCCTTAGTAATAATAAGATGAGGATATGTTGTCATCTCTTTCTGGCTCTCATCTCCTCAGATTTACAGGCTACTTAGTTCAGTATCTCCCACTCTGATGAAAACTCAAGCCTGTTCTTTAAATCCTACAGACATGTCCCTTCTTTCCATAACAAATGTGAAGTGCATAACCAAGGTGAAATCCAAATCATACCGGTAATTTATGAATTTTTCTTCATATTTTCAAAGGCTGTTGTGCAACATCTCAGAAAGGAATAGAGAACCACTATAAAAGTAAGAAGGTGGCATGTCTGAATTTTAAATACTCACTACACTTCAGATGATGTTAGACACATGGAAAGAGGAGGAAACTCAAAACTCATTTCTGCCAACATCTGGCTTTTGTCTTCAGTGTTGAAGGAATAATCAGGTAAAATTAGCACCCAGTCACTGATCAGATAGGTCTGAAGTATTCAGAGGTATTTATCTGCACCAGCTCTGATTGGCAGGAGCTGAAACATCAATTGGTGAAGCCACAGTTTTCCTCTCCTTTTCCAGGATGACGCTATAAAGCAAGTTGAAGTTCCAGATGCTGGTGTGTAAATAGCGAGTCAGGATTTTTTTTTTTTAACAGTTTCAACAACTATTTTGATCTTCATATCATGCAAGATATAATTTTGCTGTTAAGACAGCAATGTGACAGGTAAAATGAGCTTCTCCTAATTCAAGGGATATTTGAAGGAAATGCAGTATTCCTTGTTTTCCAACACATTCGTGACATCAAAGATGACTTCCTGACATGAAGGCAAACTTAAGTAGTGGCACTGTGAAAGCAGTCAATCGCCTTTTTTAGTAGTTTCATGTTATTGGTATTTCCCACCAAGCGCCCTCTAAAATGGGATTAAAATAAGTCATTTAAGTACTGTCTGGAGCAATGATGCAATACAAGGACACAGAATTTAGTTCACATAGCATGGTTTATTAAACCTAAACCTTTAATGTGACATACTGAGTGAGTTGGCACAAACAACCTATCATAACCAACACTATTAAATCCTGTGAAGCTGTGATTCACTAAAACTCTTAGCTCTCTAGACACCTACTGCAGATGCTGAGGAATGAGTGACTGTGCAGTTTTAATATCTACACACAAAAGACAGATATACCACCGTATCCCATTTAGTTCATAAAGGATGCCATTTACAGTGGCCATTTCTCCCTCCTTCTCCTCATTTCTTCCACAATAATAGTCAGAACTAGAGCCTGTGTTTATTTGGCATCAAACGCTCTTTGTTCTTCTTCTACTTCTCCTTTCTCATCTGCTGCCTAATTAACAGCAATAAAATCTTATGGGTGGTATATTTCTTTTGTTCATAGCAGAGGAAGTGCCTGCTGATTACCTATGTGCATCTCTGTAAAATATTCTGTCAAAATACACTGCAGTTTGCAAATTGGACATTGATTGCAAGAGCTCTGAAAACACCATTCTTGAGGTGAATTAAATAGGAAACTGAATGCATGAATGTTTATTGTTTATCGATTACCTTGCGGTCACGGAATCCAGAACGAGGCTTCTTCTTCTTTCCATCACCACCTTCATCCTTTGATTCTTCATCTCCACTGCTGGCCTCTACAGATTTTTCTGATTCTGTCTCAGAGTCGGCATCCCTCACAAACTCTGCTTCTTCTCTTCCTTGTTGCTCGGAGTGTTGAACAGAAGGCCCTGCATCTGCATATGCTCTAGTTTTCAACAAAATAACAAATTACAGATTTCTGTGTCATCTGCTAAGACAACAGTATAAACACAATCAGTACATCTGAAAACATTTTGTTTGCTGGCTGTGTTCTATACCTGCAATGCTAAACAAATAAAAATAGCGGAGACTGAGGATATTATTCACTGCACTGTATTTAGCTTGTCTGTGCAATGATGAAAGGTTTTCCCTGGCATACTCAAACTTGATCATTTTCTTTCTAAACTGAAGATAGGAATAATAATAACAGTAATAAATAGCCAGGTCTGTCTGAGGCAGGCTGAATAATTCAGTTTAATGAGACACAAGTAGAATGAAGCTGGGGTGAAGGCCTGGAACAGTCTCGTCCCATCAGTCTCCAATGCCCTAAGGCATCATCCATCACTCTGCCTCTAGCAGCACAGTCATCCTGTACCCTTAGAGCTCTCATGTCAGCTCCCTTTATAACATTTTTTTCTTAACTAAACACCCGGCTCTTTAGTAATGAATAGCCATAAGAAAACAATTCTGACACCTTGAGGGTGGTGGCTAGTCAAATGTCAACATAAATGCAGGTAAGTGAATTCTTAATGCAGTTCCATTTGAGTTGCATGTGAGGGAATCAAATTTAGCATGAGCTCATAAGTCCAATTCTGCACCACAAACAAACAGAAGACTACTTAAAACAAACATAGGCTAGACCATTTACTAGTGTCCACAAGTGACAGTGAAGCCTACAGCTCACAGTATGTAGATACACAGTTGTTCTAATCAAGTCATTTGAGGCCACACTAGTAACCACTTCTGCTGAGTGATAATGAACCAGTATTTGTTTCAGTACTTCTTTTTATATTTGGAAACACCCATTTTATAATAATTTGTAGTTACTTTTCATCTGTTGAATACATAAGGATGGAACAAGTGAATGTTTCTTAAATGTTTGAATGAATGTTTCTCTTTCTTGAACTATAATACCTTTTCCAGAGCAGTCCTGCACTGGCAGACACACCAGTGACTCCAGCCAGGGCTGCCAGCATCAGCCTCCGTTTGCCAGACCCTCGCACTGCCCCGCTATGGTAGCGGCGGGACAGCTGCACCAGTCCGACAGTAGCTGCGGACAATGCCCGCAAGCGGAACATCCTGCACGGAGACAATGAACATGTTAGTTAAATCAATGAAAACTCTTTCTTTAAATTAATTTTGCCCCTGACTGGGCATGGGCAGTATATGGTATATACAGGTGCAGCTCAAAAAATTAGAATATCATTAAAAAGTTCAATATTTTTTGTCACTCACTTCAGAAAGTGAAATCCATGTATTATATAGACTCATTAGACATAGAGTGAAATATTTCAAGCCTTATTTCTTGAAATTTGGATGTTTATGGCTTACAGATAATGGAAACCCAAAATTCTGTCTCAGAAAATTAGAATATTGCATAAAATCAATTAAAAAAGGATATTTTAAACATAAATGACAGGCTTCTGAAAAGTATGTTCATTTCTATGTACTCAATACTTGTTTGGGCCTCCTTTCACATGAATTACTGCATCAATGTGTGGTGACATGGAGGTGATCAGCCTGTGGCACTGCCCAGGTGGAATGGAAGCCCAGGTTGGGTTGATAGTGTCCTTCAGGTCATCTGCATTGTTGGATCTGGTGTCTCTCATCTTCCTCTTGACAACACTCCATAGATTCTGCATGGGGTTCAAGTCAGGTGAGTCTTCTAGTCCATCAGTCACAGTAACACCATGGTCATTGAACCAGCTTTTTGTACCTTTGGCAGTGTGGGCAGGTGCCAAGTCCTGCTGGAAAATGAAATCAGCATCTCCATAAAGTTTGTCAGTAGAAGGAAGCATGAAGTGTTCTAAAATGTCCTGGTAGATGACTGTGTTGACTGTGGACTTCAGAAAACACAGTGGACCAACACCAGCAGATGCCATGGCAGAACAAATCATCACTGACTGTGGAAAGTCTAAAGTCCTCTTTTCAGATGAAAGTACATTTTGCATGTCATTTGGAAATCAAGGTCCCAGAGTCTGGAGAAAGAGTGGAGAGACACAAAATCCACGTTGCTTGAAGTCCAGTGTGAAGTTTCCAAAGTCAGAGATGATTTGTTCTGCCATGGCATCTGCTGGTGTTGGTTCACTGTGTTTTCTGAAGTCCACAGTCAACGCAGTCATCTACCAGGACATTTTAGAACACTTCATGCTTCCTTCTGCTGAGAAGCTTTATGGAGATGCTGATTTCATTTTCCTGCAGGACTTGGCACCTGCCCACACTGCCAAAAGTACCAAAAGCCGGTTCAATGACCATGGTGTTACTGTGCTTGATTGGCCAGAAAACTCACCTGACCCGAACCCCATAAAGAATCTATGGAGTGTTGTCAAGAGGAAGATGAGAGACACCAGATCCAACAATGCAGATGACCTGAAGGACACTATCAAACCAACCTGGGCTTCCATTCCACCTGAGCAGTGCCACAGGCTGATCA
The DNA here is from genome assembly GCF_902148855.1 of Sphaeramia orbicularis. Taxonomy (NCBI): domain Eukaryota; kingdom Metazoa; phylum Chordata; class Actinopteri; order Kurtiformes; family Apogonidae; genus Sphaeramia; species Sphaeramia orbicularis. The sequence goes on along the minus strand of NC_043971.1, from coordinate 23,769,062 downwards.
CCTCCATGACACCACACACTGATGCAGTAATTCATGTGAAAGGAGGCCCAAACAAGTATTGAGTACATAGAAGTGAACATACTTTTCAGAAGCCTCACATTTATGTTTAAAATATCCTTTTTTAATTGATTTTATGCAATATTCTAATTTTCTGAGACACAGAATTTTGGGTTTTCATTATCTGTTAGCCATAAACATCAAAATTTCAAGAAATAAGGCTTGAAATATTTCACTCTATGTCTAATGAGTCTATATAAGATATGGGTTTCACTTTCTGAAGTGAGTGACAAAAAATATTGAACTCTTTCATGATATTCTAATTTTTTGAGCTGCGCCTGTACTGTACAACAGCAGAAATGTGTCCACCAGTAGAACTTTGGTAATACCATTTCCACAACAAGAGCTATCCCTTAGTATCTACAATATATTTTGGACAGGTTGTATAGCAGCTCAAGACTGGCTGACAATGGCCCTGCCCTACACAAAAAGGGAACATCTGAAAAGACAAAACTAAACTATATGAATTTCACAAGAAGATGGTATACAGCTCCCACGGTGCTCCCAACATCCTTCTCCTGCCTTAACACTGGGAAACCTTAAGTAAGGATTTGGTGAATGTGCCTTCAAGTAATTAACAGACTTCTCAAGAGACAGAGCTTACAACAATAAGAGTTTCCTCGTGGGAGCTGTCTTCATACTGCAATGGTGGCAGTATGAAGCCTGCATTCATGCATCAGCTGTTGACCTGTATAAATTGTCTGCAATCCTCACCCACCCCAATTAATAAACAACAGAAAGACAAAAGCAAGGATAAAACTAATTGCCATCATTGCAGCTAAGCCCCAGAACTTCATTTTTGACCACACTGTTACTTAATTCATTAGTGTCACGGAAAGATGATTAACAATTAAACATGGAGTTACTGGTGTGTATCTGTAGGTCCTGTGTGTGCACTTTTCAAAGTAAAGCACAGAGCAGGTCACCACATCGAGGCCTAAAGCTGCCATCTGTCAATATTTTATTACAAATTCTGACACCCACTGTCAACTGATTCAAGGAAAAGGAATGAAAGAAAATAACCAATGCCAACTTCAGAGACCAAGGACACAGCAGAAATTAGTTTTATTCAAAATTTATAAATGCAAAAGGACAAGCAGAATGTTTTTGAGTTAAAGCAGCCAGCTGAACACCCCCCATTTAGTTTGGAGTAATAAATGTCGACATGGGCCTTTGAAATATGTCTACACTGTTGAAATTAATCATTTTCAAAGTGAGCGGTACCCATGATCTATTAAATCCTCAGTTGAAGGGCCTGGAACCTGTACAAAAAATAGATTTTTACTGCTTAGACACACCTACTCTCTCTTTTGACCTCAAACTGTCACACATCTGGTCAGGAATTGACACTGGGAAAATGGAATATTTTTTGACTGAAAAGGCGGAATCCACACCATACCTCATCTTTACTCTCTACGTTCACCTTAGTAGAGAAATTTATAATTAGAAATGTATATATAAATGGAAACTCATGGTCGGATCAATAATGTCCATCAGCTTTGGAGGATTTATGAACTACCACGCTGTCTCGAGGAAACAGTCTAACTGCACTGGAGCTTCTGCGCATTCACTGCAATTTCATCCAAATTAGGGCTGGCCAATATGGCCACAAATGTCATGATAAATGTCAAATCATATTTCTTTCCAGTTGGCTGAGCTCCTTTTCCTGAGTGAAAGAAACTAGATGGTCATTTTTTTTTTTTTGGCGAGAACATGACAAACACATTCCCAGCAAAATTTCATAAAAATCTAGAGCATTCAAGGGGAAAAAAAAATTGAACAACTTGAATTAATAAAATTAAATCAATCAGCACACACTGAAATAGGCCTATTGTATGTTTTATCTGACTGTGTAAACAAAATACGGCCAAAAGTTAAACAAACAAACAAACAAACAAACAAACAAACAAACAAAAAAAACAGAACAGAAAAAGACTTAAAATCATGCTAATAAGCATAATCATTTCAGCAGGTCCTTCCTGGTAAAGTGAAGGTTAATCAAATAACTAAATAAATAAAACTGCCAAGCCTTATTACAAATGAATAACACGGAGAGTCAATCATAAGTATATTGCAATCTTGCTTATTTTGACATGAATGTAATTTTCAGCTACAATGCAAATTTGGTCAAAAACATTTTAAAAACTATAAAATCTATAAATTCAGCTTACATAAAATGCCACCCAGCAGACAATATAATGGAGGCTTCAAATATTATGTCATCACTGAAGTACAACAAATGGTTCGTTGAAAAAGTTTCAGATGCTTGGTCTTTAAACATGGCAGCTTCTGCAAAAATCCCTATAGGTGAAATTCAGTTGTACCCTCCTGATACGATCACTTAAACATGTTTGGCATATGGTTCTCTTAGCCTGCATCCTTTCAAAGAAAACCAAGAAGTACTAAAGACAGAAATACATTAATTGTTTCAACCACTCCAACAGCACAATCCACACCCAGTGTTTTTAAATGTGAACAATGCATAGAGATGCCACTGAGATGATGTGTTGGTCACAGGAGGAACATAAGTGTTTATATTCTATGACTATGAGCAGGACTTGTCCCTCTTAAAAAACACACACAAAGGGGAGTAGTGTCACCTTAACAGAGGTACTAAAAGTTATACATTTTGCCCTTTAAATACTGGCAATGAGCTACTTTAGGTCTCTCAGAGGGTCTTGTTTAGGACTTGAAACACCTTCTTGCCTCATTACTAGTTTATTCAAGATAACAGAAGCATTTTTTATTTAAGATTTTGTTTAACTTCTCCTTTAAACTGTCACTCCATAGTTCAACAGAATAAACACACTGAAGGCACACAACAAATAAACACTACAACAAATAACACTAGTAATTAGTAAGATGACTCATAAGACAGCCAAAGTCTTGCAGTCTAAGGACACACAGAATCAACACAGGTGTTTTTAAGACTGAACATTCTTGGAGATGTCAAGACAGAGCTCAGGCCCCTGCCCTCATTTAGGTAAAGCTGTAAAACTGATTGAGTGCAATATTCTTCTAAATTAGGGCCAAAAGACCCCCATGGGTCCACTTGCAATTTACAAGCTCTCTTAGTAAAACGGGGAGAAATTTACTTGCTGGTAACATTCCCATCCATCAGAAGTCATTATCCTATGTAAAAAAAAAAAAAAAAAAAAAAAAAATCCAATACATATCTACTGAATCTGTTTTAGATGCAGCATGGTTGGTGTTGTGATATCAAGGTTAGTCAAGATTACACTTTCCTATTAACTACAGTTCTCCGTCTACCTGAAATCTAGCATTAGATACCTGTTAACGATTAGGTATGCTGCATTTTATAGTGGTTAACCATTTTTAAACACTCTAATATAATGTAAAAGTCTCTTTAACTGAGGCCACTGAAAACCAAAAACGTCCCCGTGATGCACAAGGACCACTGTTTTGTTGTTAGCCGTAACTACACATTGATTTAATGACCTTTTCCGAGCCTTTCATTTATAGAACATCTGTGTTATAAACTGTATAATAACTATTCACTGTTCGTATTTGGTACGAGTTATTTCTGTGATAAATTCAGTACAGTCAGTCATAATTTCTTGGGGTTGCTAGCTAACACTGGCTAGCTAGCAGGCTAACAGTTACGCTGATGTGGATGGATGTGATAGCTAAGGAAAATGCTAACGCTATTAACGGCACAGAAAGCTGTCCTAAGTAGTAAGTGACATGTTAACGCTACTTACATTAACGGTAAAGCAAACCCTTGTCAGACCGATGTGTTAATGTCGTCGGCGTCTCAGATTGAGTCTAGCCCTCTGTGCAGAGACGGAGCGCAGTGTAAACAGTTCCGTGTTCTCCGGTCACCGTGCGGACTGTGAGGTGGGCGGGACCAGACCACCACACCCCGCCCCGTTCACCCCACACAGGCTCAGTCCCACCACCACAGCCGGGATGGTGGTACCCTGGAAAAGACGTGACACATTTTTTACATACCAAGTGTTTTGGACAGAATTACAAAATTGGTTAAAAAAATATTTCCATCATCTACGTATTATTTTACAAGAGATGACATAACATTTGGTGTTCTGGTAAACAACAAAAAAGAAGTACCCTGTATTAATGTGATTTTATGTATTGCTAAATTCTGTTTTCACAAAAGCAAATGTCAGAAATGCCCACCCAACTTTTGTGTTTTCAAAAATGAACTCAAACTGTACATGAAATCCTTAAAATGAATGAAAAGACCCAATGCTTTAAAACTTCACTCTAATTTATGTGACATTCCCCTGGACTCAAATGAACAATGACCTAACCTCCCCTTGCAGACTGATTTTGTTTCTTTTTTCTTTTTTCTCTCTCTTTCTTGAAATTTAATTGTTCCCATTTGTTGCTGATGCACATTCACAATGCCATGTTTGTTATAAGGCACTGTTATACTGTTATTTTTGTATATTTTGTCAATAAATATTTAAAAAAAAAAAAAAAAAAAATTACATGTACATATATTTCATCGGTTTTCCCAACATGCATTTCATCTTAGATCCCTGGAAAGCAGTGCAGAGTTTTGACCTTTCTCCTTTAAACCATCATCATACAGATGCAGAGACAGGCAATAGGTAAAGTTGGCCAGTAAAGAAAAAAAATCTTTATATATTTACTCCACTATATCTCAGAAGTAAATATGGTTGTATTTTTACACTGTTACATTTCTCTCAAAGTCAGATATTTGTTCTTTTTTTAAGATTTTTTTTTTTTTTTCACACTGAGTATCAAAACAAGTTTTACATTCCTGCAGGGGGGCCTCCAGGGATTTGGGGCCTGTGAAAAAAATATCACTTTGGGCCCCACCACTTCAATGTCGCAGACCATGCAAACCCTAAAAGGATTGAGTAAAGGCTTGTAAGTGCTGCATTATGTAATAAAGGTGCAAAATGTAATGTAGTAATTTTTCACCTCATTATGTTGTAACATCGCATTTTGTAATACCACGTAGCATTTTGTACTGAATTGAATTGACTCATCTTATCTTATCTTACCTTACCTTACCTTACCTTACCTTACCTTACCTTACCTTACCTTACTTATGCCTTCCCACATGATTTCATCTCAGTAAATATAAGAATAGCTTTTATTTTACCAAACACGAAACATTTTGGGGAAAAGTTCAAAAAGATAAAACATGTTTTTTGTTCTGAACTTTATCTGGTATCCCTTTGTATAAAATTATATTGTATTTCAAAGCAGCTCCACATCCTGCAAATGAAAATGCAGAAATTGTCACTTACACAATTAAGCTGCAGTATTAATAATATTAATTTGGAATTAATTTGTGATTGACTAAAGTAACAATGGCCAGTGTGAACAAATTTCACACCTACATATCCAAGAATATACAAAAACACTTCTAATTCAGTTGATAATGCTATGTCTTAAGTTTATAGGCTCTACGATTAACAGATGGCTTTCCTGTTGTCTAAATGTGCTAAGTGATGAGCTTTCAATAGCCGACCACACTGACTGTAGAGTATCTGATTTAGAAAACAACTCATTTTAATATTTAAATTGAAGAGGGAGACACTGAAGCTCTCTCCTGTCAGTCACTTTGCCTCCAGCTGTGGCATATAAATGCATCTAAACTAAATTACTTGCCTCTCCACTCTTTTTCAGTTATAATTCTTGCCTTGAATACATGCTTGCTGGGCTGAATACATAATTTAAGGGGAGATGTTTGGGAGCTATATTGGGATTGTTCATAGATGATTGCAGGTTGCACTTACACTACCTGTCACATGAAGTAAAAGTGTGGATAAAGTTTCTGCCTGTGAAAATATATCAATAATGATGAAATACAAAGATACACAAATGTTAATCAAAATGTACTGTATGAGTGCAGATGGGATTGGACACAACTGCATGTGAAAAATGCCAGAGTTGTTTTCTTTTTTTGTTGGCAGATCTTGAAAGTCACTGAAGATTGAACAATACTCAGGAAACATTCATTGGCATGACCTTGCAGTGATAGAGATTGCTCAATACAGGAAATTGATCAACATTTGACCACGATAGAGACCATAAATCACTCACAAATCAGGGGATGGAATGAGTATGCCTTTTATTAACTGGTCAAACACTGTAAATATTCATATAGCCTAATAATATGCCAGTCCTTGGGAAAGCACAGTAGCAGACAGACAGACATCTTTTGGACAGACTGCACTTTCAGTCACTGGGACTGAATATTTGAACAGTTTACCACTCAACAGAAAAGACTCACAATCATATGCCTCCTTCAAATCACAACTTAAACATTGGGTGAAAGAAAACCAAGCCTGGGACGATCAGTAGATTGTCCTCACTGTTGTTTTGTGTGTTTTTATGATGTTTTGCCTTTTGTCAATTGTCTTTCTTGTCACCTGCCTAGGGACTACAGATGGGAATTAGCACTGTTGCTACAATCTGGCATGTTTACTGCTGCAATTGTTGTAGATGTTCATTAATATGCACTGTCCTTAATAAATAAATAAATAAATAAATAAATAAATATAGGAGGCAGAGGATAGTTTTGGTGAAATTTCTGATGGCCAATTTCATGTGGATGTTTTATGTTTGGTTGGAAGAGAGTAAAGTGACCTATGCTATACCCTCACAAAAACTGAAGAAACACTGGTTAAGACCTGCATTTCTCTGACACTGTTGTTAGAAATGAATGTACTTACTCCAGGATATCCTCTTTTTTTTTCTTTAAAGGCAGGAGGGAGCATGTCAAAAACAGCCACAGGGTTCAGTGTGGCTTCTCCATTTGCTTCAGCAAGTATCTGACTGTTTAAAAGCATCTGGATTTGGTAGATGGCCTTTTTTAAATGAAGCTGCAGACTATAGATTCAGTATTAGATTACTGCATCAGATAACCAAATTCTTGTGACATTTTGTTGAATACAGTGCATAGTGTAAGGGGCATTTATAGCATTTGAATGATTCATAAGCTTTAAATTAGTGACAATTGAGCCAAATGTTTCCCCTCTTGATGATACAAAATATGATTTAACGCATTTATGAATGGAATATTGTCCTGACGGGTGGAACCAGAACCTGAGAACTCTGTCAAAATGGTGCTGAATCAATACAGCTATTGCAATAACTAATGAATATGTGATCACAGAGTTCAATAGGGATCACCAGTTTTCTGGCCATTTGGAAGTTAAATGCTACATTATAGATGCTAATAAACAGAAGTGATTATTTTCATTTCCAGGTTCGTGAGACTGCAGCAACTATTCACACCAGCACACTTTTACTGCCTGTCATTATTATCATTATCTCTGCTAATTTGAACATTGTCTTGTCAATGCCACTACCCTGTGGTGCACCATCCTGTAGTTTTATACTTCATCATCCCTGAACCTCCATGTCTTCTATCGCTTTCTTTTTCTCTCCTTTCTTCCACCCTCATTTTCTTTTATCTCATCTACCCTCCTGCACATGCATATCACAATAACAAAATAAAATGTTATCATCGACCATTGCGCTTATCTTCATCAAGGACATTAAGTTTTCATCCATGTCTCTTTATCGGTTTGTTTGGCTCTCAGTAGGTACACAAAGCGACTAAACTTGGTGTGAGAGTAGAGTAGGGTTTTTTTTTTCTCTTCCAACATTATGATTGAGTTATGGGACTATGGGGCCTGCTTAACAAAAACATCCTCAGCATGGTATTGTGTCCATAGTGTTCAAAATGAGTCATTTTCATTCCCATGTACTATTTCAACTTTGCCTTCATTTCTTGAATATCCACAACACAATACCATTTAATGACCAAACAAGTGTGGTTGCAATCAGAGCTCATTTTGTATGCTGCATGCAAAACATTTTAAAACTGTTGACAACATACAACTCACCAGATCAGCATAAGCCTGCGGTCACTGTATTAGTGGACACTCCCTCTGTATGTATGTGGGACATTTAGGCCATAAAATATGCACATAATATGCCTGAAAAAGCTTACAAGGAATAGCTGTGAAAGATCAAGTTACTGAAGTGCTTGAAATCTGCAGAGCTAAAGGGGGTTAAACTTTAAGTATAAGTTAACAGTAATGTATCCCAAACCCTTTAACAAACTACATGTCTTGCTCCTGCTCAGGTTTCTACTCTTTGACTCTTACTCACCCCATTAGAGGGCTAGACATGTGTCTCTTTACAGTACATTGCAGCTTTTGTGTTGCAATGCAACAGCAATGTGTACAGCTGCAACAGCATTCTGATTAAAGCCATGCTACTATTGTGACAGTGGAAAGGTGGGGAGCAGGAGATAAGATGAGCCTGCAGAGGAGCGTCCTCAGTTTAACTGCTTTTACTGCATAACAACACTGTTGCTACCACAGTGACTTGTGTTTTGTTTAAATATGGTGTCTCACTCTTCAGCTCTAGCAACACACTTCTGGTTTTACTGCAACTACAGCAGTTTGTGTACAACCAAGACATATCCCAGCTGTAGTGTGAAAACTCTGGTGAAACTTGATCCACAAACTGCATCTCTGTATAATGGTGACAGATAGCACAGTTGATGACCCACAGACAAATGCTGGCTCCAGTTTCAGCAGTCATGTTGCTGTGTACTGTATGTGGACCTTCGTAAGCACGCAAGAAAAGAAAGACAGACTACGCAGCCTAATTTGGTCTGCGTTTATATTATGCAGTACCTGATTGGTGGCGTGATGAAATAGAAGTTACACACCCACACATACTTAGTGTGGGCATAACCTTTTTGGTAGAACCATGGGAGGGTCTCGTTCATGCTGCTAAGAGACATTTGAGTCATACCAAGACATGCACGCACATGCACACAAGCATGCAAACACACCTCTTTTTATATTCTATTCAATTCATCCATCTGTGACATTGAGATATGACTCAAAGAGAGTATTTAAAAGCTCTGTCTTAAAGAGTTCTTTGTGATCAACTGTGAAAATGATTAACACCAGCAGAGATTATATTTGAAATGCATAAATCTAAATTCATTTGACTTTATCATGGTGATGAATCTGAGTTAAGAGCATTATGTTTGAAAAGTAAGTTGCTTTTCCAACATTCTTCTTTCTGAGGCAGAGATCAGTTCAGTTGGTTCCCTCAGTCCTCGTAGATATACTAAATATGACTTTAATGAGTAAATACTGTTGTGACAATAGCAAAAATAGTCTACATTAAATAATATTATTCTGAGGAATACAGAATTTTAGAGCAAATGTTCGAATAAATCCACACACAGATATTAGGCACTAACTTGAGAATGTGTATGAATGACCAAACTGTGATCTGATTAAAGTAATTTAAAAGTTAAATACAATCATGACAACTCACTAAATAATACAAAGTCTTACACAGAACTTTCCTGACCTATAAAAGTATGTTTCACTTAGCGGCCCCTTCCAGTGTTTATGCTGCTGACACACTATGGGTTCACACCTACTGTAATGGTTCACTAACAGCACTACCGTACTCTAAAGGTTTATGTGAGACAATGGTTAGTAGTGTGGGGCACCACACAAAGATTTGCTTTGTGAATCAATGCAGTCTAGAGGCCTTGAGCAGGTCCTTGTCCATGCCTGTGCATTTGCATTTAAATTGCATCGCCCACACAGTCTGATGCACTGCACCTGAAGACACACTGAAGGCACTGGGATGAGTTTCAGCACAATAACACATTACTACTGTATTTCACAAGCAAACATAAGACGAGTGAGATCAAAAACAAAACATTCCAACCTGGTTTGTGTCTGTTTTTTCTCATGTGTGCATTTCTTATTCCCTAAAGCTCAAATCATGTGGAATGCGAATGTGAATTCCTACAGGGAAAGTTACAAACTGTGTTTTGTCCTTGCAAATTAATTATTCAGCAGCGACTCTATGTTATCTTGTTTCCTTTGACCAACATAGGTGTGGCAGACGCTATTATATGAGTGGCTTGGTCAAAGAGTAAGAACAGGTTACATTCTTGCAAAGGGAGTCTCCTTAACACTCATTAACCAAAGGGACCCATTACCACTGGTATTACTTGCATTTATGTGGTTGACTGATTCTGACATAAACAAAATGCCTTGTACTTGACTGCTTGCCCTCGTACTCTGCCATTTGGCTACAGAAATGCATAGAAATGAATGTACATCAGGAGGTAGCTCGTAGTTTGTAAAAGTAATTGAAGACCAGTTCAATTAGATTTGATCCTGTGGGGACGTTGTCACAAGAGTGAATGAAGGACAGGCTAATATTAGACACATGGACTAAGAGTCTGCCAAGACGTAGCCTAACACAGAGACTTTTAGAAAGTCTTTCATAAGATCCACATTTTTCAAGTGAATATCAGCCTCTTAACTCAAACAGTGGAAATCTTTGAAGTGATGGTACACAATAGCTAAAAGTTCTTTTGACTAATAACAAAAAGCAGAAATTCTACAAAGGGAAAATGTTATTTGTTGAAATAGGACTTTTAAATTATCCAAAAGAGTCATTACAGTTGTTTGCAAAAGGTATTAGTTAAAATCTGCATAAATTTATCTCATATACCCATTGTTTTTACAACTGGGACAAACAGAAAATTTTGTCTTTCTCTTATCAATAATAAAAACCAGTATACCACTGAATATACAATAGCGCTTCCTCTGTAATTTAATACAGCTGTTGTACCTTGTTAATAATTGTATATATGACTCATATCTGTTACAGTTTGGGTCTTAGTCAAGTTTATAATGTCTGCTGATCTTAAAACTGGTGGTGGTGAACTGTTGTTTAATGAATGCAAAATAAAAATAGATTATAGTAGCAGCAGACTAACCAGCAACCAGCATCTTCAAGCTCTCATTACTATAATACATGTAAATATGCTTTTTTTTTTTTTTTTTTGGAATTCATAATATTTTCTTTTTAGTAGTGAATCACTTTAGATCATTTCCTTTGTTAAAGCTTTTCTGCACCCTTGAGATCTATCTTGGGGTTCAGGAATGAATTTGGAATTTCAATCTAATGAATGAAAATATTGCTGTTGCACTCCTAATATGTTACAGCTATACTTGATCTCCCCTATTTGAGAGAAAATTTGGAGTTGTCATTATTTATAAGTTAATATGTTAGTATTTTACAGGTCTGGGCTGCTTGAGATCAAATTGGGTTCTATGTGGCTCCTGAGATGAAATCAGTTTGACACCCCTGGACTATATACTTTATTAGATCACTTCTCTCAGCCCATTAAAGTTTGTATATACACCAAATTGATTATATAAATGTAATAGCAAGCAAGCTACCATACCAAAACAAGGCTGGACAAATAGGGGAGCTACAGGCTATATGTATGTATGTTTATATTTAGAGCTGTATGTGTGTCTGGGGCACCCTGAAAGCTAAATGTTGTGGGCCCTTCCAAGTAATTGTTTGGGGGGGGATGCATGGGGATGCGTTCCATAACTGCTGTAACTACCGTAAGTGGCGTAAACCAAAAGTGAAACTTAAGACGCTTTGGTCATCCAACTCCTAGCTTCTATGCCTCTGTTGTACGCCGGAGATTACACGAAATTTTCACAACTTCTAACTTATATCCACTGGGCCGCCTCCACTGCTCTATGTTTCCCCCTCCACTGCTGGCCCCATGAATTTGTCATGTTTACCCCCCTTTGGCGACATACCATATGTGTGTGCACATTTAGAGCTTTATATACAGTCGCGGGAAAAATTATTAGACCATCAAAAGTCATCAGAAACAATGGTTATGCAATCAAGTACTAACTCCTGTGTGTATCATGTGACTATAACAGACAGAAAAGAAAACATGGAATGCCTTAGAGCACTGTTTTTGTCAGTACAATGCCATAGCTACTGATGCAAGAACTTAAGTGATTTTGGTTATTATCAAGAAAACCATGGAAAACGGCTAGATATCAGCTCTGAAATTAAACTCTTATGAGCTATTTTGTTGTTATCATTATATTTGTCCAAACAAATATACCTTTAGTTGTACCAGGCATTAAAATGAACAAGAAATTGAATAAAACAAGGGGTAGTTTAATAATTTTTTCCATGACTGTATTTTGTAATATTGATCATTTCTTCCCTGCTGCTTTTTCTTATCCTTGCATAGAGCAACTGTAACCACACAGCTTCTTGTGGGATTAATAAGGGCGTTTTCACACAGCGTACTCAAGTCCGTATCCGAGTACGTTGGATCCCCAAGTCCGCTTAATTTTATCCATGTGAATGCGACCGTTCCACGCTTGAGCACCATGCCCAAGTCCAGTTGAGAAGGCAGTCCTGGGTCCGAACTGCCCGTACTGCAGCATGGTACATTGTCATGTGAATGCGATCTGTGGCCAAGTCCGGAAGTGACCTAATCACCATTCCGACAATAGAAGCGACCCAATCACCACGAGAAGATAGATGTCGCTCCTGTTGTCTCCTGAAAAAGCCTCGGATCCATGCAGCATGGGCTGGCCTTAACAACCAAACCTCTAAATGCTTAGTTTTAGTTTAGTTTTAGTTTCTTTATATCTTTTATCTTCTTCACCGTCGAATTCAAATAAATCCAAGACAGGACTCTGCTGCTTTCTCCCAACTTTAGTCTCCATGTTTCCACATAGAGTAGGGACGAGAAGACGCCTAAACGACAAGTGACAAGAAGTGACGGACTGTTAAATATCATATGGTGCCAGCAGCTAAAATTGCTTGAGGGAAATAAATCGATTTCATATCAATCCGACATTGACAAAGATGAAAACAAAGGGAATTTTATCCAGAATTTTTATACATTTTAGTTAGTTTTGTAAACACACAATACAGTTTCAGTTAGTTATCCTTTTTTCTTTTAATTATAGTTTTTATTTATTTCAGTTAACAAAAATGTTTTTACAATTCTAGTTTTCGTCATTTCGTTAGTTTTTGTTAACGATAATGACCTTGGAACGTATCCATGGACGGTACGGACTTGAGTACACTGTGTGAAAACGCCCTAAAGCAGGGGAGTCAAACTCATTTTCTTCCGGGGGCCACATTCAGCCCAGTTTAATCTGAAGTGAGCCGGACCAGTAAAAAAATTGCATGGTAGGCAATAAATGACAACTCCAAATTGTTTTAGTGCAAAAAATAACATTCAGTTATTCCAATATTTACATTTACAAACTATCCAAACAAAAAGAATGTGAATAACCTGAAAAAAAAAGAAATTTGGTAAGAAATATAAATACAATTTAATCAATATTATGCTTCAACTTACCGTTGATACATATGCAAACAATTTGGAGTTGTCATTTATTGCCTACCATGTAATTTTTTTACTGGTCCGGCCCACTTCAGATTAAATTGGGCTGAATGTGGCCCCTGGAAGAAAATGAGTTTGACTCCCCTGCTTTAGGGTGTTTTCACACAGTGTACTCAAGTCCGTACCGTCCATGGATACATTCCAAGGTCATTATCATTAACAAAAACTAACGAAATGACAAAAACTAGAATCAAAGAAAAAAAAAATGGTGTTGTCATTATCTATAGGTTATTATGATATTATTTTTGAGTTTGATGCCCTAACTTGCACTGTGCAAATTCATCCCGCGGGCCTTTGGGGGGCCGGTGTCCTGTCGAGCCACCCTACCTGTCGAGTTGAGCTACCTAGCGCTACTGAGCATGTGCATGCCCCTAAGAGTTTTCACAGTTTAAATGCCCATCAATTTGTGCTACCCCAGCAGAAGTGAGTCATATTTTGTACGTATACTTCTTTTATTGTGCCTTTTGAGTAGTAAGCATGGAAGTAATTATGTGCACGAAAGATAGACATAGAATATTGACGTTAGATGATAATAGCGTAAGGAAGTTCTTATTGTATGATATAGCGTTAAGTACGTGGGTCAGGTGGGTGTTAATGGCATTTAGGTTATTGTTTAAGTTAGTTCAACAGACGCCAATAATGGTAGCCTACCATTTAACTGACTAAATCTATGTTAACAATTCCTGTAAGCAATTACATGTGCACAAAGGATAGATGTAGAATATTGAAGTGAGATGATAATAACGCAAATTATGGTGTTTCTATAGTAGGAGTTTTATTTCATAGAAGTTATAAGCCTGTATAAATATGTTACCTGTAGTGGGAGCTTTATTTGATAGAAGTTATAAGCCTGTCGAAATGAGCTTCCTCTACCCATATTCAGATGAATAAGTAAATAATGGTGTTTTTCTACAGTCGAAGCATTATTTCATTTTCAAATAGGCGTGTCGAAACGTAAGGTAGCATGTTTTGACGGGGTAGCGTCAATCGATGGACGTCGCTGTCGATATAAGCTACTGGTAGCTTACTTCGACGGAGCAGCTCAACTCGACAAAACGCCGGTTTTGGCCCCCGGGCCGCATGTTTCACACCTGTGCCCTAAAGTATTGTGAATCTGAATGATTTAGGAATGGCTGATTTTTGCTCCTGTGGGCCGGATTGGACCCTATGGTGGGCAGGTTTTGGCCCGCGAGCCGCATGTTTGGCACCCCTGATATATAGACCATGTTCTGGTACTTTCATTCTATAAGTAAGAGCAATGGAATTCTGAGAGTTACTGTGTTATGATACTCATATTTTGTTGCTCCCATTAATATTAATCAGATTTTTATATAGTGATGTGTTCAGTGCAGTCCATTCATCTCCTTTAGATTAGCCCGCAAACTGGCTAGCCCGTGTTTCCTCTATGCATACTGGCGCAACACTGGGCATGTGTATGAAACCGTAGTCCATCCCCGCACCCCGCCCACCACCCTCCCTCTTCCCTTCGGTGCGTCTCGGTCCGCCCGCAGCAGTCTCCTTCCCGGCGAGGTTCCACTACAGAGATGGCTGCGAAAGTGTGCAGATCAGTACTCCTGTTGTCCCGGAGCAGCGGAGCGGTGGCCGGCAGCCTCCCCGCACTTGTTGTCTCTTCACAGCGACACCATCAGCACATAAGACCGGTGAGTCCCAGGACGGCTGTGCGTGTACCGGATGGGGGGGGAGAGAGGTGTCGGTCCGGGCTGGACGAGAGAGAGAGAGGGGAAGGTGGAGAGGGAGAGAGAAAGCGGCTGCTGTGGCGGCTGGTGCTGGTGCTGGCTAAGGAAGTAGAGCTAACTAGCCTCAAGATTTTTCCGTTCATGCCTTTTGCTCACATTGTGCTGAACGGAGGGGTGAGGCACGGGATGAGTCATTATATGTTCCCTGATCTGGGCTCTTGTTGGGGTATTTTAAAGATTTGGCTTTAGCTATGCAGTTGTTTTTTTTTTTTTTGTTTTTTTTTTTGGAGCGCCCATGTTCACCCCACTGGCGCTGCCCCGTCGTTTACTGTAACTAGCCTTCATTCACACAATGCCTTAGCCTATTTCTAATCTTTTCCTCTTCTTGCTGCGTCCTTCAACTTTGCTGCTGCTGCTTCTCTAATTGCTTGAGCCCGATCCATTTGAAGGTGATGGATTATTTCAGGATCCGCAGCAGATGTTGGGATTGCATTGAGTAGTATGGGTGTCTTAATTCAGTGTTACTGCAGTAATGATGTAGCCTGTAGCTGGTGGTTGTCTGCAGGTTGTAGTTCCTAGTTGACAGTCCATGACCGATGCTTCCCCCCCTCATCTCTGCGCTCCTCTATGGTGTGTGAAATGCAGAGTCTGCGTGTGGTGGTGCAGCAGAAACTCAGAATAATGAATGTCTGCCCAAAGCTCTAGAGGAAAACTACAGTTATGTGTATGTGTGTGTGTGTGTGTGTGAAGAGAGAGAGGTAGCTGTGCTCTCTGTTTATTCATGCACACACACACACATGAGACTTCACAGAAACATGGAAGCCCACACACTTGAATGATGTCAGACTCTCCAGCCAGCCTGCTGTTTCTCCCCTCCCTGTGGGTGTTTCCCGATTCAGTTGGGAGATCCTGGGTTTTCCTGGAAGCTGATGCAGGTCCTTTACAGAGACACTGTAGCAATAGATGCAGCCTCATGCTTGCAGTAGCAGGAGGGCGATTACAAAAGTGTTACTACAGTATAGTAGTTGCACATCTTGTTCCTGCCGTTGAGACCTGCCGCCTCGCTCAAACTCTGAGCCTTTCCAGCAGCAGACTGAAGTGAGAGAGAGAGAGAGAGAGGTGAAGCACAGGATGGAGTTGAATGCCAAAGAATGAGGAAGTCATTGCAGCTCAGGGCACTACCTTCTAAGTAGCTATGGCTTTTGTGACTGTATTTTTTTTTTTTACCGCACAACCCAGCCCTTTTTTCTTTTTTACCGCACAACCCACCCCTTTTTTCTTTTTCATATACTCTGTGATAATGATCTTCTTTCTTTTGTTTTGATTTTTTTTCCCTTTTCTGTTGTAGTAACACACACTGGGCAGAGGCTTTGTGAGTTAAATGAGGCTCACCTTCATGTCAGACAGGCCGGTCTGGAGGCTAAGCAGCTGTCAGAATAGGAAACACTGGTTCCACATCAGCCTCTGCTGCTGTCACCCACTGTGAGCTATTACATTAGAGCACATTTACCCCCGTGGAGAGGAAATATTCACCCTTCTTCTAAAATAAGTGTAGGTCTATTCAAACTTTAAGTGATTTAACAGGTTGACTTGCATTTCACTGTTTCTCAGCAGAGTGGGCTCTAATAGGTTTTCATTTTATTTCAGTCAGCTCAGGTTGTAGTTTTGTTTGCCTGTCATATTGTGTCTTTATCCATTGAAGCGTAGCTGCTGCAGCTCCTATCGTAGGCCTGTCACTGTGTGACAGCCAAGCTTCTGTATTCATTTGTGAGTCGTTCACTGCGGTGTGGGCACTCTGTTTCTAGAGTTGTCTCTATAAAGCTGCAGTGGGACACATGCTTATGACTTGCCATTAAGCATGTCTGTTTTATGGAATATGTTCTTTAGAAGACAGAAATATTCTGTTTAGAGCTAAATTTGGAGAAATGAATAGGCTAAATATTTTGATTTGTACCCCATCTGTGATGCGTTCATGAACCCAGTGATGCAAAGCAAACTGTGTGTTCCAGAGGCTCACATTTAACCCACAGTGGAGTACTATTGAGTCAGCTGTCATATAAAATACTGCTGTCCTGAAGTGTGGCAGGGGAGTTGAATCATTGTGAATAAACTGTCCCATAAAAAACACTGTAAATCACAAATACGTGCATTTGCATGTAATGCATCTAAAATACAAGGTGAATCTGGGAGTGTCCCACCAACTGAGGTCACATAATGACCCTTGAATTCTTTGTTTCCTTTTAAACCGACATCTTCATTAAAGCTGAGCACTTGGTGACTGTGGTGTAGTTGGGCCAGGGGGTCTAACCCCTCTCCTGCCTTTTAATCCAATCAGTGTAGGAGTAAACTAATTTATCCCTGCTGCTTTCACAGACTCACTGCTCAAGAGTTCTGGATTAGTGAGATAAGAGAGTGACTGCCAGCTTGTGGCTGTTGTCTGCTAGGAAGGTGATAAGATGGTTGAATGATTGATAAACCTGTCCACAGAAGCAGTTTAATTACTATTATTCTGTCCTTTAAACTGGTTATAGATGTTATGTATAATCTTCCATTAACTTGTGTGGCTGGGAGTTGAACTATTGTATGAAGGCAAAAACATTTTGACATCAAATAGTGAGTTGAATGTCACATTAGTTGTCATTTATGGAGATTATGCTCATTAAACTTTTCTTTGTTGGGTTCAGAGTGTGATGATTGACAGGTGTATCACTCTCCTGCTTGGAAAAGATTGTAACTGATGGCATTTCTGTCTTTAGGCCAAATCTGATGATTGCGTCTACTCTCATGTCTGGTAACACTTATTGACATTAATCTTCATAATCTTTTTTCTGTACAGCTGTTGTGATTCATTTTCACTGATACTGGGTTACTGTACACAGATGCTATTTTAATGGCATCAAGGGTTTTCTGTAGTGAGTGGGAAAATTGATTGAAGATTTCCTGAGGGCTTTCATACACTCTGGCTGGACTCTGGGGGGGGATGATATGATAGTATTTCAGATTGTCAAAGGTGTAGTTACAAACATGACTGATGAGTGATCCAGATGTTGCATACACTCCGTATGTTATGCCGTTTTCCTGTTTCTAGTAATAATCTGCATCACTGCTGTTAAGTTACATTCATTAGCATCTGGTATGTAAATAAGACCATCACAAAATGGAAAATAAAAGTCATGAAGAGGCAATGTAAATGGAAGGGGAAGCTGACAAAATAAGCAAAACAATATAATAAGCAATTGAATATTTTACAACATAAAGCGTTTCTAAGCTGTTAGAAAGAAAATAATGCAGTACAACTACATAGTATATTATTTCCAACTGAGCACTTGAACATCTGAGGAGTTCAGTCCACTCCAGGCTGCCCACTTTTCAGTGTTTGAATTAGTTTTCGATAGTGGGCTGCAGAGCAATGGACAGGAAAGAGAGAAGAGACGACAAATCTTGTATTGCCTGGCAGCCTTGTTAGTTCACTGTGCCTCAGCAGCACCCTTTCTTTGGCAGGCCTAACTCTATATACCAAATGACTGCATTTTCACAAATGTGTTTGTCCTTTTTGGAGGTCATCGGTGCAAAGTAAGATCTAGAATTTGTCACAAGCTATGAACCATGTGTGTTTTCACTAGGGCTATGTTGTCATCCCATTATATCCTTTGTTGTGTTGCTAAAGGAGCTTTTGCCTGTGATGTAGCTGTTTGCTGTCCTTTTTAGGCAGGAAATTGGGGTAAAAGGTGAGTGGAGCCTTAAAGTAAACATGTTTATCATATGGTTATTAGGGCAAACAAAAGCTCTTGTCAGGTAATATTAGTATAGACTACACTGAATATTAACCCTCGCAGTCTGATGTTGTGCAATTCAGTGTTCCTGTGGTTCCTAATTCCAAAAAACAAGTTTTACATTTACATAAATGTTCAACAACAGGTGTGAGTTTTTATTCTTCACAAGAAACAGTCTGTCCTAGTTGATGCTAGATTCTTTTTGAGTACTATGATGGAATGACTTGGCTTGGACATAAATCAATACATGTAAATATTATATCTTTCCACACGTTCCCAGCTGTTTACCACACTGTTATCTTGTTGTTTGTCAAGTTGTAATGCCAGCCTGCATAGATATCACTTGTATATCTACAGTACTCATAGCATATAACATACAGCTGTGACTGACTCACATTTGTCACCATTGTCAGCATGTCAAACACAAAGCACAAAGAATGCTTAGAAATGTATGTCTTTAAACTGGTTGAACCTGCTACTCAGTTGGTCATTCACAGTTATTACATAATCACCTTAGTACAGTTATTTTGCATAATCTTGATAACTGTCTTTATTCACCTTTATAAAATAATCTGAAACTAACAGAAATGTAATTTTATGTATAGTCTGTCTGTCTTATTTTTTTTAACAGTTTGAGTTTCTAGTACTTGGCCTCTGACTGCATCAGTACTTGTTTAGCAGGTTTATTTGCCTTCTTTCAGGCAGAGCAGTTCGGTTATGTCTCATTTTTACACCACGCATTGTCCCGCTTTCTAAAGAAAAATGCTTGTTGGCATCTCAAATGAAACAGAGATGGTTCCAGTTACTTCAGCTTCTAAAGAATTACTTCCAATGCAGGGGGCACTCAACCTGACTTGCATAATATCCAATGTCTGCTGTTGTTCAGGATCTGTATGGCTTCAGCACAATGCTATTTAGGCCCATCCCACAGTCATTCTCAGTGTGTACATTTACAATACAATTAGGCTGAATGTCTGTGACTTCGGCTCAACCAGACTTCAGTGCAGTGCTTTTGGTGAAACAAACACAACAAATACAATGCTGTAAGTGCTAACGCTCTTAAAGGTTTTCTAGGAGTGGGTCATTATGCTTCATTTGTCGTATGCTTTATAGTGATAATCACATTAGAACATCTCCTGTCTTTGTCTTTATTGTCTTAAGTAGCGCTGCAGCTGCGGGCACAGCAGCTTCTAATGCAGGTATTTTTACACATGCCACATGAACAGCTGTGAATTTGACATGATACGACTGCATCATTTTTCTAAACCAGGCCTTTTTTTTTTGGAGAATTCATGACCAAGGAGATAAACCCTACTCCCCCTTAGGCTTCACTGTATCTCTAAACATATGCTAATGTGTGTCCTGTTTCCCCTGTGCTTTCTTCCTGTAAAGTCCCTGTGAGTCCATTGCATTACAGCACCTGCTAAGTATTGTAACCTTTTCTCACACTCACCAGCTGTTTGCCCTGTGGTCAAGTGAACTGTCCTGGAAGGTGAATAGGTGCAGAACTGGAGTCTTGCTGGACTATGTTCTGTTTTTATCAAGTCTAGAGGCTGCAGCCCCCATCTGTCTCCTTGTATGTGGAGTGATTATTCTACTTCTTCAGCTCCTTATGATTTACATTATGGCCACACACTTCTGTAATCTGCTGTTTATTATGGAGACGCAGCACCGTTGTAATGGATGAGACAATTGTGAAGGACAAACTTCTCATTAGTACTCTGGATGGGATTTCACCCTTGATGTATTAAATGACTGGTGATCCTCTGCTGTTGTCGTAGAGTAATTAGCTGCTTCACATGTTTCCGTGTGGCCCAGCGTGTCTCCAGTCAAGTCTGAAAAGGACATTAAACTAGGCCAATGTGTGTAATGTGATGATGGATGGAAGCAACGCTTGGTTACCCCCCTCTCATCTCTGGGACGTCTGGCTGGTGGCGTCCTCTGCCAGTAGGGCAGGTGAGAGCGCTGCTAGAACCTGAAGGTCATCAGCAGCACAGGCTCTCGTGCAATCAGGTACGGGACCGGGCTCATTGTTTATGACAGCAAAACAAATCCAGGGTCCAAATGAACATTGTAAATTAGACTGAAGGTCAGCTGGGCTCAAATATGTCAAAGAGTGTTAGACAGTTATGTGAAAGCACTGCTAGACTGACGTGTTGTGTTGTCATTTTGTGCAAGTCTGGACTAGTTTGTCTTCTTCACACTGTGCCATCAGCTGTTTACATGCACAACTCTATTGCAGCATTACAGTAAATATATTACTAAATAGCTGCAATCTCTAAAGAGTTTAACATAATTCTGTTTTTGATCTACCTTTGGATTCTGACTACTTCGTGTTGTTTTTTGGGTTAAACAACATTTTCATTATTTTTAGGCTATATTGTGTTTTTCGTGTAGATTTATATAACATCTTAAAAATTGCATTAAAAGTTTATACCTGCAGTCTAGAGGACATTAAAAGGCTTTAAAATAGGGCCACACATTGGAAAAAGCTGCCATCGAAATGTTATTTTTGTTCAGATATGGATAGATAAAAAAATGCAGGAATTTTCATCAGACAATTTGAGTAGCTCAGCTTGGACAGAATTAATCACACTACAATGACTTTTTGTGGTTTAGTGCATCTGACACAGAAATAGAAATATTACCCATAAAGCTGAAAAATAAGTTTTTACTTTTATTATGATCCTTTTTTAAACTTTTAATGTTAAACACAACTGGTTTCAGTGAAGCAAGTATTTGAGCACTGTTTGCTGCTCTTTTGGAATAATTTTGGAGGAAAATTGGGAGGGAGGAGGGGTTATTCACCATGAAGTCACTATTGACAAAGTACGTTTGTTTTTAATACAGTAAAACAGATAGTCTAGAGCTTTTCATTTTGTAACCAAATCTTCTTTTTCTGTGTCTTTCTCACTCATTTTCAGTCAGTGACCCTGTGATTTTACCAGTGTGTGCATGTGGACATTGTGATGGCAGTGCTGTAAAATATGTTTTCTAGACCTATTTCATTACAAATGGAAAGTGTGTGAATGTGCTATAGTGCTGCTTTCATTTGTACTTTTTTTTTTTTTTTAACTTGTTTTAGAATTCCTTGTGGCGTCCACTAGTGCTGCTTCACTCTCCATTTACATCAGTGATACAATGGAAGAGATGCATTTCTTCCTTGTTTCGAATCGATTTCACTTCATTCACGTTGTGCAGACTTCAGTCTGATTGAACTTTGTCCTCTGAAATAACACAAATCTCCAATGTGGAGCCAATTAGAGAGCAAGGAGGTGGGGCTGACCTCTCCTTCAGGAATTATTGATTGTTTATGCCCTTGTTAGTGGAAGTTCATTGCGAATTAATACGAGCAGCAGCAGTGTAGGAGAAGTGGCTGCGTTGATGGACATTGCTTTTGGGTAGTCCCATCACTTTCATCTTGTGAATGTTGTTTTATCTGTACACAAAGCTCTGCCATGTGGAGACCCTTGAGCATACACAGTCAGTCAGTGAGTGCAGAATGTGATCTTAAGTTAAGTTATCGTCTTAATTAAAACGAAAACAGTAGTCAGATTATTGTGTGTTGAACCATTCTGTTCTGTGTTCCTCCATGCTAATCATCTGTCTCTTCAGTGAAGTGACAAAATAAACAAAAAGAGGGGAAAAAAACAATATGGCATATGGAAAACGACAGCACCATTATTTCCACTTGTGCAGTAAAAGCAGTAATTCAGTAATAGATGGGCAGTACAGAAAAAGGAAATCAGGCATTGTGCGACAGCTGGCACAAGAGCTGCAATTGGCTTAAAACTAAACTGTTAAGCAGCTCTTAATTGGAGCAGGTACCGATTATGTATGAACGAATCCTGTTTTAGTGATGGAGTAATGGCTGGAACGCTGGGTTTGTGTGATGTGAGGATTCCCTCGGCCTCAGGCTCACCTTTCTCACTGAGGGGAAACTGGGTGAGTAGGGCTGCTTCTCATTACTGTTCTCCCATCTCACTGCCAGCACAACTGTAAGGATTATTGCATACATCTAACTACCGAACACCATTTGCTTCAAAATTGGAGTTTTACGCAGAAGGCTGGCACCCTGTTCCCAGCAAAATTAGCAGATCACTGCACAAGTGAAAAATGCTCAGTCAAGTGTTAAACTACTTTTTTTTTTTTTTTTTTTTTGCACAGTAGCACTGCTGCCACTGACTTCACTCAGCACATACTGAAATTTAATGAGCACAAACACTGTATGTTTAAATTAGGTCTATGAGGTACAGGTTGTTACTGAAAAAGAGGTTTTGAAGATCCCTGAAAGCAAATTTTGAGTATGACTCTGCATTTATTTATTTGTTTATTTGTTTACTTACCAAGACATTGATTCTCTCTCAAGGCCATTTATTTAACTGTTATGTTTCTGTCTGTTTCTATGGGATTATTTGTAATTATTTGGACATTTACATGTTTTATTTTGTCTTTGAGCACATCATATTTACTTATTTGCTTAAAATCCTGCTCTTGGTATAGATAATGTTCTGTGTTATTAATAGTTCTATTTAAAAAAAGTAGGGTTTGTAACCACACACCTATGTTTCTATCTTAATGTCCCCATTAAATGAAAATATTAATAAAAAAAAAAGAAAAAAGACTGAATTACTAATGCATGTCTCCAAGTCACTTTTGAGGAACATGTGATACATTATGGCCTATTTCTACTTTATTAGGTTAAAATTTAAACAGACTGGCTTGCAACACTTTTTCAGATGTTGAAGAGAAGCCCTAAAAGGCAAAAACAGCATACAAATTACCAGTGTTGACTGTGTAAGAGGGACCCCTGCAATCTAAACAACACTAATAGCGCTCACTTGTATGCTCATAAGTATTCCTTTTGTTCCATCTTGATCGATGCACAGGGTTAATGGCAGAAGGGCTTGACATTTTCAAGTGTGTTACACCTTTTTTCCCTGGTGATTTGACAATACAAGCCAGCGTGACTTCTGATTAAACTGGTTGAATTCTGATGCAGATGGATGGATGGGGCTGCTCCGCTGGTTAGAAATGTGCATGCATTTCAGAGTTGGGTGCTTCTATGAAACTGGTCCGTAACAACAGGACAGAGAGGCTAAAAATTCAAACCAGATGTAGAATAATGTTATGAAGCAAGTTTGGAAGCACTTTGGGTCTTTTTAAAAAATAAGTATTTACTGAGATAAAAGAGAAACAATTTTTCAGATAAAACTCATTTTTATATTATTTTTATATTATTTTAATACAAAAATCTGCATGTAACACAGTAAAAAGGACACAAAAATTACACGCTACAATTTTTTAAAAATATCTTTTTATTCTCTCATAGGTACATTTTTGGAATCGAACTAATTATACAAGGCAGACTGTTTCACAAAAATGACCACTGTTGCAACATCATTCATGATTTATATGTGTTTAAATGGGCAGGTTCTCATGTATTGCAAATGGACACGATGGGTTACATACAAAACCTCGAATGAGACTGCCGATTCATGAAAAACTTGCATCTCTGGATTAGAAAAACCACTAGGATCGACACATTTAACACAGTGTCTTTATTTATGGTGCTATATAAGACCATTTCAAGCCATGTGGTCCAGGTAAAATCCACTGACACCTAGGTTTTTTTTCATGTTCCAATTTTGGTCCTATTTTTGGCCCCAATATTTGATTAAAAATTCATTAATTTTGGGATGGCTCTGAGCAAGAGAATATTTTTTTGCATTTATCTGAGGTCATCATTAGGTACATCCTGGGGGGAAATATGTCTAAGTTTCTGTTTTATTATTGGGTCTAAAAAGCTGGCAAAGTGCCAGGTACCAAAATGTACCCAGTTTCATAGAAGCACCCAGTTGTAAGTGTGTGCTACAACTTGCTGGTGTTTGGTGTAAGGTTACCAGGGAAATGAGGGTTTGACTGGTCATGGTTAACAGGATCTGTGGAGAGCTCTGACATCATCCTTGTGTCGAGGTCATTGTGGGAGTGTGTGTCGACTTGAGTGGAATTATCTCTCCATGGTGGCTTAGTAAGGCACTGTGCCAAGCAGGACGCTGTTTGTTGTTTCTTTAAGCATCGACTCACATTGTTTCTCTTTACCCTGGGTGGTTGGCATACATTAGTCACAGCTGCCACAATGAGGCTTCTTTAAAGTTGCATCCATATACTGTAATTCTACTCTTTCTACCACATAAATGAAAAAGCCTATCGACATGACATTCTCCTAAAAGGAAATATATGTCAAAGTGAGCATGTCATCATTTTCTCATCATCAAAGCAAGTCTGAAATTATCCTGTGTAGATTTGACTTTTAATAAAAAAAAATATGAATCATTTCTTCCCTTTAAAGACACCTACGGAGTATTGCAGACTGATAAATTGCATTTGTTGTCAGTGTCATATGAATATGCATGATAAACACATCGCAAACAAATATTTTATACGTAATAGATTGCGTTAGACCAATTAGAAACTATAGGCAGAGGTTGCCACTGATAATGTGATTGTGCCACTGAAAATAGTAGTAGATTCAGTTTGTCTTATTTCTGAAGTAAAATATAGTCAGTTTTAGCCAATCATGTCTTTTCAGTATCAACAGTTTTAGTGGTAGAGATGGGAATGATACAGCCGATTAATCAGCTATGCTATTTTTCCTCCAAACTGTTGACCTTTAAAAATCCACTATACATTGATCTCTGCAATGGATAAGAAAAAATATTTTATTTGCATGCATTATTGACTTCTCTTGGCTCAAATTGAAGTTTTAATTGGTCTCATCATGATCTCTTATGCATATTATATGAGTTCTAATAATTATCTGATTGAAGTTGAAGACAAAATACCAGATTAAACAGTGTGGCTACTAGTTTCCCCTTTTTCTTTATCAAATGAACACTTTTTGAATTATGCAATCAGGAAATATATAATTGTCTTGTGTTTTTATCAATGTATATGCCTACTGTGTAGACACACAGTAGCATTTGTAGGAGGTCTTATGGGAACAAATGGATCAGTGTGGTGAACCCTTTTCCCTCTACAAGAAAGTTTGATAGCCTCCTTTCTGCACCAGTGAAGTAATATTTCTACTTGATAAAAAACAGCACCCACACAACACAAATGACAGACATTCTCAGCAGTGGTTGTGAGAAAATAGGGTTTTGTCAAGAGCTGGAGGCAGCCAGCCCATAATTCTGTATGCAGAAAAAATCCCTGGCAATGCATTCACATTCAGAAAGGGACATTTGACCTATCCGATGAAGAAGTGAAAGCCAAGAACTTCAGCTATTTTGGATTTTTATTTATGGATTCAGAACAGATGGCGTGTTACAAGTGCAAGTATTGTGTGTAAAATGTGATGTAAGCAGTGTACCTGAAAGACCCTGACCTGTAGAGCTAATAGGCCTATACATTCTTTAATAATCATTCATTGCAATTCTTAGTGTTATCTAAATGTTGAACACTCTTATCACACATTGTGTATGTTTCTCGTACCTCCAATACTGTTGTGCTATTAATATTTTTACCTCTGGGCCCTGTTTTGTTTTATCTTGTTACTCACAAGAGGATTCCTACTGATAGAAATGTACTTTTGTTTTGATAGCATTTAACACATTTAGCCTGCAACTAATAATGAATATGCTAATAGGATACTCTGAAGGGAAGCTTTAAGGATTTTGTGAGGTGACAGAGGCTTAATCATCAGAGTTTTATAAAAAAAAAAAAGCCAAGGTGGGGTTGAAGGGGTTGTACTCTTTCTACATTAAATTATTGAAATATACCTAGTAGACCTAAACATTTCACCAGAGTTTTCAAAATAAAGTTTCCTGAAGTTATGCTGGAGATACCACTGTATTGGATTGTAGAGATATGAACTAAACCTGTTTACTCTGATGGACGGACAGATTTATGTGACCACTACAGAGAGTAGTGAGTCACTCTGCTGGTCTCCTATGGCCAGGAAAACTCATGCAACAGGGCCTTTGATCAGTGCATCAGAAAGTAATGAAATGGGATGAAAACCACTAAGACTTCTGGAGTCAAAGAAAGTGATAAAAGCTAAAAGCACTGTTGTTTTGACTAAAGCCCTAAATGAACAGAATGGAATTTGATGCTTAAATCTCATCATTTCATTTGATTATGAGGCTTATGAAGGTATAAAGTCATTATGTGATGCTAACATCTTTTCACTGTATGTTGATTGATGGTTCAGACTAAACTGTGACAATTCTGACCTTGCTTGGACAATTCCAGACAGATCTTTATTGCAGCTACTGACAACACAAACCTCACAGAAAGCAGAGGTGATTTGTAGTTTTACTGTGGCTGTTTTCTGTCTAAAAACAGAGCTAAGATAACAGAGCTATAATGTAAACTATCAGCTGATGCAGCACATGAAGATGATAAGACAGTGTTATTTTGATCGACTGTCACAATAACTAGCTATGAGTTTTAGTTTCAATAAGAAAACTTTATGACGATAATACAGATATGTCTAAACAATGACACACATTTTACTCAGTGAGTGATAAAGTCTGTGGCTACATAGCCTTAATTCATTGGTGGTTTTGGTAGCC
Organism: Sphaeramia orbicularis; assembly: GCF_902148855.1. Classification (NCBI taxonomy): domain Eukaryota; kingdom Metazoa; phylum Chordata; class Actinopteri; order Kurtiformes; family Apogonidae; genus Sphaeramia; species Sphaeramia orbicularis. The sequence continues at coordinate 23,741,686 of NC_043971.1, read as the reverse complement.
TTAAGTAGAGCTGGGTAAAAAAGATCGATTTGATAGATTTTGGATCTATTTTATTAAAATTTTGTGTCGGTGAGTAATAGTGGATGAGGAAGGATGGGGAAAACACCTCTGCGGAAGGTCCTCCCGGCCTCAAACATGAACCCACAGTGCGGAGCAACTGGCCGCCCAGACCATCTGGTCGGCGGAGGCTTTCCGAGGCAGGTCGTGGAAGTCAGTCGTTCTAGGAATATTAACTTGGATCCATACTCAGCCATACGTGACAGTAATGCGCCTTTATGCTAGAAGTCACCAGCCATAAAACAGAATAAAGATGATGAAGAAGTCCATTCTGAGCCACAGTAGAAACATGGGAATGTTTCTGTCCCGTTCATTATTTAAGAGCAGATTCAGGTATTTACTGCTAAAATTTCATATTCATTTCCTTTGTATTGTCATTATTTATACCAGTATTGATGTGTGGCATAGCTGTGGTAGTCAAATATTCAGGTTACAGCTCAAAATTGTACTTTGGTATCACTAAATGAATCTGAAGCAATCAATTAATACTGACTCGAATCAATATCAGATTGGATCAGATCGAATCGTGATCAGTCAATTCAGAACCTTATGAATCGAAATTGAATTGATTAAGGAAATTGGCCATGATACCCAGTTCTAGTCTTAAGTGTGTTCTGTTACTCAGTTTCCTTTTGCTGTTGAGAATTTGGAATATCAAAACTACATGTTGCCCCCTTGAATTAATGATCTGTTTCCTAGGTAGAGGTGGATCTTCAATAATAAAAGAAGTTGTATTACAGAGGACACACAGACATAAGAGACTGCTTGACTGAGACTACATGCAATCTGAAAGGTCATGACAAAAAAAAAAACTCCATTGGTCACAAATAGTGAAGTGCATTCATGTGAGATGGGCTTTGCTTGCACCTCCCAGTTTTTGATTTTTGTCCCCTCTTCAGTTTTCCAATAACGGCCTGCTCTGTGTCTGATAAGAGCTGTCTTTTTTTCTGAGTGATGTTTGTGACAACGTAATTACACAACCAGAAGAAGAACTGAGAACTGAGCCTTAACTGAGATTGATCAGACTCAAAGCACATCCAGGGAGTCAATGAGCCCCAGAAAGCAAGACTCTCTGTTCGGCCCGGCGCCCAGTTTGTTTGCAATGTAATTACCTAGATTTGAAGCAGTGCCATGGTAGACACAAACACACAGGGAATTCACCATGGATAAAAGAAACAAAGATGCACACCTCAATGAACTCTAGGCCCTCAAGTCCCATTGTATTAACTGTAATAATAAACTGGACAGTGCAGACCAGTTTTGCATCCTTTATAGGTCAGGATATGCTATTTTTCTGATCTGTGGGTGTGAACAGAATAGTCTTCCTGTTTTCCAGTCACCTCTGTACATTTAACATCTAGTTTTAAATAGACTGGACGGTCTGAACTTTGAGCCTCGTCCTTTTAAATTAACCCCTACATCAAGTGGATCGATGATCGGAGACACACATGAAACAAGCATGACCGATCCAGGGAGCCGTGTTGAGGCTGTGCGTGGCCATGAGAAGAAGAGGGGAGGGGTCAAATATGCAGCAGAGTGGTATTGCAGGGTTAAGACTGTTTTTCGCTGTCTCAGCACTTTGGAACCTCATCCAGTCCTGCCAGTCATTTAATGATATTCTAGACAGTATTTCTATATGGACTATAGGTTTTGACCAGATAATCTTGTTAGAAGGGTATTGCAGAAATGCTGGTAGGCGTGGGAAATATAGCCAAATTATAATATCCCAATTTTTACTGTGTCGCAGACTTTTTAGTATTAATGCAGTATTAATGTTGACTGTGCTGCAGTGTTTCTGAGTTTGGTTTTTGCTTCTTATAAAGCATGTATTCTATTCCTGGGTAGGATTTCTTCACCATGTAAGCAAATTGATGCACTTGTAACCATTTTGTTTATCTGCATGCAACAAAATATCTACTATAGTGGCTTTTCCATTGGACATCTGTGCAAAACTTTACCGATATTTACTAAATGTCGAAAAAACAGAGGTGCGTAATATCGTTTTTTTTCATTAAATCACAAATGAGATGATTTGTTTGTATATTATTGTGAGATGATATGAGAAGTCATTCCATAAACATTGGGACATACATAAATATCATGTTGATTTACAGATATATTCATTAATATTATATATAACCCCTCTATCCCTTACTAAATTAAAAAATGATTCGGTTTCCTGGCGTGTCCACATATACCGCCCCATGTTTTTTAAAAAAAACTCTTCTTCTTCGCTTGTTGTAATGTGTCAACATCTGGGTTTTTTTGTTCACGTGACTCTAGTTCCGGAAAAAGGTCTTTCCGTCGCAGTTTTGCGTGATATACCAATTGCGCTACACCCGAAAAACCACCTCTTGCCAATGCGAAAACTTGTCATCGAAAAATGAGAGTTTGGGCAAAATTGTCTTTTTCCATTCCGAGTTATATTCGTGCAATTTGAGGGTCAGTAGAAAAGCGACTAATGACTTTACTTATGTCAAGTTTAGCTTCTATCAGAGTATTTTGCTAATGATGGAATCAAAAATGTACTCACACATACTGTATGTAATAATTTCCACAATAACATATATCACCGTACTTAGAGTGGAGACTTCTACTATGTAGTCCACTAACCCTCTCCTTCCTCAGTATTACTAAATCACAAATAAGTGTGTTTTCCTCTGTTGTAACTTCAACTCTTCTTTTTTAACCTTCTGATTGTTATCATGATGAGAAAGATCAGCTGTCGTCCACTTTATTTATTTATTTTTACCATCACTCTAATCTCTAAGTTAGGTCTAAGGCTACGTTCAGACAGAAGGTTTTAATGCACAATTCTGATTTTTTGGTGACATCCGATTTCTTTGTATGCTTGTTCATATTACACATTAAATGCGACTTCTATCAGTTTTGAGTATGAACAGAATGCGACCCTGAAGTGACCCACATGTGCAAAAGAATTCCGGACGTAATATGTGACCACACTGGCATGCACTGTGTTTACAGAAGTAAATATGTTTTTCCCACTGCTCCTCCTCCTGGGACGCAGAATTGTGGGGTTGTGTCACATTTCAATGACGTAAAGGTCGGATAAATGCGACCTGGCCATTCAGACTGAAGTCACATTGCAAAATATCAGATACGTATCAGATTTAGGACCACATAAGAAAGTGGCCTGGGTTGGATTTGGAAAAAAAAACATCAGATTTGTGCTGTTCAAACTGTCTTTAACAGATCGGATACAGGTCACATATGGACAAAAAATGGATTTGGGCCACATTTGCCTGCAGTCTGAATGTAGCCTTAGTCTTAAGAAAGTAAAAATTAATTCCAGCCTCAACCCCTTTTAATGGAGCTGCTCTATAATGTTAAAGGTTCACACATGTCCCCTACAGTTCCACCAAGTTTCATTTAAATCGATGCTGTAGTTTTTGTATAAATCCTGCTGACACACAAACAGAACGGTTCATTTCATTTGGTTGAATGTCAAAGGCATCATCTTTACTAACATTAATGTTTGTGTACGCAACTGTTTCATTGAATTGAAAAGGCATAATGGGAATATATGTCAGTAAATGTAATGTGCATACGCTTCCTTAGTATTTTGCTTGCGAGACCTATAAATTACATACTGTGTGTTAAGTGAATTTTCTTTGACACACTGATGCAAAAGAACCCATAAGCCATAAAGGAGCCCAGAGCAGTGATTTATGACGATGTCAAAATGTGACTAGGGATATGTTGCTACTTTATTATAATAGACACAGAAAAGTAGTAAATACAGCATCTTTCATCTTAGATGTTACAAAGCCCAGCTGTACTGTGGCTCAGATAATTTAGTTTTGACATGATCTTATTCTATGACCAATGTTAAAATAACGAATGCTCATATGGTGCGAGCCCATCATGGTCCATTCAAATCCTGTTCATTGACTTCCTGTGTTGTGGATTATGAAAGTCAGTTAGGACTAAAAGGGGCTGATATGAGAGATACAATCTTCTGTCTGCTCAAAGGCACCTCCGGGAAGCAGGGCAGTGAGTAAATTGCTTATGTAAATAGCCCTGCGTCTGTAATCCATTGTTGATGAGGTCTCTGACATGACGGCCACACGCAAAAGAATTTGAGAGATTCTTTTGTTCTCTGGATTAAAAGAGCATTTAACACTTGACTCGTAGCAGCATCTGGGCATTAATCTGTGAAGGTATATTCAATAATAGCAGCAGCAGGCGTACAGATAGGGCAGCGTTCGGGTAAAACAATGGCGACTTGCTGTCTTGTTAATGGTCATCTATAGGGAGTGTGTTTGTTAATGAAAGCTGACAGCTCTAATTGTTGTTCTCGGTCGTTGAGTAACGCCGTGCTGTTTGTAGACGCTCATCTTTATGGCACAACTGCAGTGTGGTATTAATAAGCATGGCATTCGCGTAGGCTAATGCTAATTACCGCTATATGCATGACTGGGGAGGACTCTTCCCTTGAGCTTTGACTGTGTTTTCAGACTGTGGCTGTGACTTTAACAGAAATAAGGTGCAGGGTTTTGTTTTTGTGCTGCTCATTCAGCAGGTTGAGACTGTACTGCAGGTGCGATAGGTATGCAAGAGAAATGAGAAATATGTCCTGTCTTATTTATTTATTTATTTTGCACATGGAAGAAGAAGCTGTTGACCTCAAACGTCTGTAGTTTTATCATCCCCGTTCCATTCACAGACCAGAAACAAGCACATGGCAGTCCCACGACCTTCTGCCAGAGAAGGTTATTGGTGACCCTGCCTCTCGCTGTCTACCTCAGTGTATTTGCATAATGCTGCAGGCCTTGGACCAGTTTGAAACACACACACTTCTCACAGCATCACACACATATTGCCTGTTTGTCTGTTTTTGAGACGGGGGATTGCAAGTCAGTTTTTGTCTTCAAAGCCTTTGATTTGAAATGAAGCTGTGAGGGGAAAAAGACGGGCAGCACAGAGAGGTGGAGATACTAGACATTTCCATTCTCACTATAGTGCTACTCATCCTTTGCCAGCAAGCTTGTGCTTCACGAATCTAAAAATAGGATGGAAGAAATGGTGGAGAGATCTTTGTTGGAGCATGCATTTCCATGGTGACAGTCTGCTGTGTTGGGCTTGTGATGAGTAAATCATTTTATAGGACGAGACTCTGGACTAGTTTAGGTTAAAGTATTTTTTTTCATTCCACATGATGTGCCTGCAGAGTGTTACCATAGCAGTCTGTAAAAGGTAAACTGAAATAAGCTTTCCTTGTGTATCAGTCAGTGTATACCTTTTACTAGGGATGGGAAGCAAGAACCGGTTCTTTTTGAGAACCGGTTCCCAGTAGCTCAGTTCCTTGGTATCGTTTGCCTGCCTGCTTAACAATTCTGCTTATTGACTCCACCTTTGTTGCACATGCGTGATGATGTCACATGCACGGTGCATTGTTTTGGTTTAGTACATAGCCAACATGGTGTTGAGGCAGAAACGCTCCAAAGTATGGCTATGTTTCACATGAAAAAATGACACTATGGCCACTTGTAACACTTGCAAAGCTTCTGTTTCTTCCAAGGGGGGAAATATCTGCAATTCATTTGCAGGAATGTCAGGTGTTTGATATGCTGCTTAGCGATGCTTGTCAATCTCGCAGCAAAGCAAACACCACGGCGTCATCCGGGCCTGGTTTGGGGGGAGGCAACAAATGCCTTGCCCCCTCAAATAAAAGTTTCCAAAGGTAGGGAAAAGGAAAATGAGGTGCATAACAGTGGGAGACATAGAGGAATTAGTAAAGCGTCTTAAGTTTTACATTCACTTTGTACGGTCGTATGGTGTGACCCCCCTCATCGCCACTTCTGTCACCGGCATGTGCCCCCTGGAACCGGGCCCGGCGTCATCTGCTGTTATTATTTGTGCATACTGTGTATTAGGGCTGCACGATTAATCGATTTTAAATCGAAATCGGATTTTTTAATCAGGACGATTTTTAAAAAAGGGAAATCGTAAAATCGATTTCATCTCTCTCGTGCCTGCGGGCCGTGCGCTTGCGGGCTCCCGTAGGCTCCTCCTCCTATCGGTGACAGCGGTCTGTCACAGAACTCCGTGCAATGGCCGGACTTTAAATGTGTTCATGAGCCCGCAGTACTTATAGCACTGTAAGCCGTGGCTTCACGCACGGATCCCGCAACTGAAATAGAACTGCATGCGGATCACTCATCTTCCGTTGTCCCGGATCCGTACCGTACTGTCTTCTTCCGATCCGGGTCCGGGTCTCGGGGTCATCAGCCTCAGCAGAGGAGCCCAGACAGCCCTGTGCCCACACACATCCACCCGCTCCAGGATAGAATCCCTCCAGCGTGTCCTGGGTCAGTCTATTCCACGCACGGATCCCTCAGTTTAAACAGAACCGCATGTGGATCACTTATATTAACCTGGTCCACGCACGCACGCACGCACGACTGATGCCTGTCACTGACTTACATTGGTATCACTTCTGTGGGCCCAGATACCCAGGAAAAAAATAAATAAATAAATAAAATAAAAAAACAACAACAACACACATATATATATATATTAAAAAAAAAAAAAAAATTAATTTAGTCCTCTTACTTGCTAAATTTTTCATTCACAAATGTAAGTTCTGTAACACAAAACCAAATATTATTTATTTTTTGAAAGATGTTGAACTTTATTTAAAGCTGTTAGATAAATCTGGAAACAAAAAGGCTATAAGAAAACATAAGTATTTGCTATGATTTGGACATTGTATTATAGTGTATTCCCCCTGGCAAACTTATGTTATTTTCTTGTTGCATACATTGTTTGTATACTCTATTTCATTCAATAAAGATTTAATTAAGAAAAAATAAACTTCTGTGGGTTCATCACGTGATACCATCACAGATTTGAGGTCAGAGCAGTGCCTTGCATTGTGGGCTGCTCTCGAAAACGACATGCTGACTTCTGTTGTCTTTTGTAGTTTTACCCAAAAATCTAAATCAAAATCGAAAATCGAGTTTTTAGAGGAAAAAATCGGGATTTTTTTTTTTTTGCCAAAATCGTGCAGCCCTACTGTGTATGTTATATTTTCTGTGCAGAGATGGAAATATAAAAGACAGTTAATGCAGCAAACCTGTTTGTACTCTTTTACTCCCTCACCCAATGAGAATTGATAAGAGAATCGATAAGGAATTGGATTGATTAGCAAAATAAATAATGGAATCGGAATCATTAAATTCTTATCAGTTCCTATCCCTACCTTTTACTATAGATGAGTAAAGTTTGATCTTTATCCCTATTAATCATGTCTTCTGCTCCAAAGAAATTACTTACTAACACTTCCTTCATGTTAAATTAAGTAACTGCTTTTGGGTTGATTCTTAATGTAAAAATGTGTATTTTTTTAATAAAGCTCCAGGTTACAGGGTCCATTCTACAATTTACAGCTTTACTTCTTTTCTTCCATAATAATGGGTTTCGTAAACAAGCCAATATCAGTGTAAAAACTGAAACATCCCTAATGGAATTCAGTCATAAATTAAATCATATTTGGACCTTGTGAGTTGGAATTAGTTAGGCAATTAGTGGTGAACGTATATTTCCCTAATGTTAACATCGCTGTCCTCCCACTTTACATGCTGACAATATGTAAAACACATGCATCACTGCCGTTTTCAGCATGCAAAATATGAGTGGAGAGACACACAGATGCAGGTGAAAAACATGTCACAGAGTCTGACTGTTTGTGAACAACCGGCAACTCATGACCCATTGGCAGCCGGTGTGAAGCATGTGAGTGTCTCTATAATTGCACTCCTACTCCATTATGTTACTCTTTAGGCATTTGAAGTCGGTCACATGTCCAGGTTGTGTCAGCTGTATTAAATTATGTGAATGTTTTGGTTTCAGCTGTTTTGTTGTGCAGCTGATGAGGGTAGCAGAGTGTAACAGAGCCATTGATTTAAGAGAGGGTGGGGTTTTCAGTTCCCATGATATTAGATGGAAAAAGTGCTTTCTTTCCCTTTACCAAAAAGCCATTCTTCATGTCTTTATGCATTTTGTTTCTGTTTTTCCACAGATAATATGTATCTGCACTTTTTAGAGGAAGCATTTGTTTTGATAAATATTTGCAAAAGTTTGCATAGCCTCTGGGTGTAGTGATGTCACTGCCAGTGCTTTTGTTCTGGTGTCTTTGGTCAGATAAAGCTCTGCTGAGGAGAGAAATGTGCAAGTAAAAACCTGGTCATATGAAGCCGCTGTACTGAGTTTGTATTGTTTTTGCAGAGACCCTCATGGTCAGTGGTGGCTGCTCATCTTTCAGAGAGGGGAAACTCATTGTTGGCTTACATAAAAAAAAAAATAAAAAAAAAAATCAAGTTATTTAAGCATGAATTCGGCCCTCCGTTCCTTTTTAAGAAAATGGTCAGTGACCTTATTGTACCAAGTAAACAAGAAAATGTTGAAATTATGTTAAATTGAAACAAGGAAGTACAATGAGTGTGTTTTATTTACAGTGCAAGAAATGAACAAGTAATTTTGTAGTGGTTTCTCTCTTGATTTTACAAGCAGAATGCGCAACGGTATTAAACTGAACTCTGTCAAGTGAAGGAGTATATCTCAAAATAGCTGTCCAACGGGATTCAGCCTTTCGACTGATCCTCCAATCAGCACGTGGAATCCTGGCATCCAGCCCAGCCGAGCTCCGCCCACAGCTCCATTCACCCCCAGAGATGCCGAGTGTCCGGGGCAACATTGTGGCATTTATCCAATTACCGTGCAGTTTTGAGGCAATGAAAAAAACTGTACCACTGAGTCCCATTGAAGTGCATGGACGCCGAGCGTCTACGGGCAAATGCATTAACCATAGATCGTATGAGAAAACAGCGCAACAGGAATGTATGAGAAGTGAACATCAAGTCCTTTGATTTGTGATAAAGCTGATTCTGAACAAACTTGCCTGTGAGATGAACATGTTCTAACACATTTGTAGTCAATGAATTGTCAACACAACCGTACATATTTAACCATTTAATTTTTTTTAATTTTAGGGGAAGCCGGGCTTCCCTTGCAGTCTATGAGAAATCACCACTGCTCATGGTGGGCTAGACAGTGTTATCACTCTACACAAAACAGATTTGTTGCAGAATGGAACATCAGTCCTGACCAGCTGACCACAAAGTCTCTTTGAGCATATGGAAAACTTCAGCTGGTACACATCTCTCTAAGACTGATATTTGTTTTCTCTGTGGTAATTTGCCTGCTGTGTATCCCATCTGCAGAAAATGTCCCTGTAATATACTGGGAGAAGACAATTATCTAGTTGTCAGACAAAGGTTACTTAGATATCCCTCAGTGCAGCAGCTGCATGGAGATTAAATGCTTGCCATTTTTATAGACACTCACATCCAGTAGAAGTGTGAAAAATCTCTGTAGTCTTTTGAAAGTACTTTGTAAATCTGACCTCTTGCCGTCATTGATGGAAAAAGTATTTGTGTAGTAATATAGAAAGTTGAGGATCTGATCCTTTGACAGATGCTTAAAGAATCGTTAATGGTTAAATCGTAATCAAATTCTGAGGCCAATAAATCCTCATAATTCACACCTATAATAGCCAGACTGGTTGTGTTTTTCTCCCTCAAGAAAAACAGTTGAGCAGGGAAGAGGCAGAAGAGCTGAGCTTAGCATTAGTGCGGATCAGTAATGTACCTCCAGCTGAGTCTTCAACTCTCTCTGCCAGAACCTTTACAGACCCAGGTCTTGAGGGGAACCCTGGGGAAATCCCAACATGGACATGAACTAGTGGAGAAGGTGAAGGATGGAATGGTGACTTATAGGCTAGTAGGCAATGAGTGGGGGAATATCCTCAGGCAGTGTTTTTAATGTTACATTACATGGAGCTGTCTTGTAAATCCAGGTATTTTACACAGACTTTAGGAGGACATGTCAAAGTCTCTATACCAAAAACTAAAGCTGTAAAATATGTGTGTGTGTCTTGCACAAGGTAGATTTGAGGTGAAAAGAGAAGAGAACTGAGTAAATATACAAGTTTCCGTAGCTTTTTCAGAAGCTTTGGTATTGCTGTTGCCAAGGTAACTCATTGCACACTGAAAATGTCTGTTTTCCATCCAAGTCGAAGGTTATCCATCTCTTTGTCTGTTGTCTTTTGTAATGTGTTACACCTCATCATGGCATCTCTTCCAGCACGATACAACACTGCTGTGCATAGAAAGCTGCCAGGCTACTGCACCGCCCTGCACTCTTTATTTCCTTCCATTCAGTTGGCTCTTTGGAATAAATGTGTAACGCTACGTTGCACAGACAGCGGTATTTTTCATCCCAGTACTGAATTATTGAATTGCCTATGAGGCTTTCTCTCAAATTTATATTTCTTTTGATACAATATTAAATATAAGTTATTATTTTGTCAAATGATTTGAGAAGAGCTGCTGTGGCTTAAAATGTGTCTTCCTATGTGCTTATTTTTCAGAAAACTCTATTAAGTCTTGACATCTTACATATAAAAATACTTTTGGCATCTCTAAGACAGTGGGATTGTCAGAGTATGTTGGGTTCAGCAGCTTTTTGTCAGACTTATGATGACTGTTTACTAAATCCTACTGAAGTAAAAGTGACAGGACCATATTTATAATGAAAAAACAACAACAACAAAACATGTCAGTGTAGGGTGCCATTTCTCTGTGGTTAACAGTTACTGTGTAATGTAATATCATGCGACAGGAAAAGCACATCTTTAACTTACCTTCATAATGTGTTTGAGGTTTTAGTTTCACCAAACTGTGGAAGGGTTTGTTGTTTACTCTCAACTAACCTAAGTGTTAACTAAAGTGTCTAAATTTTAACAAAAGTCATTCATGTAATATAAAAGAAATAAGAGCCGAAGACAAAAATCAACCCTTCACGGAGCTGCTCCACAATAAAAGCTCTGCAGTAATAGACTAATGGAAAACTTTTGATGAGCTGCACCAGCACAAACTGTTGAGTTTGCATTAAAGGTATATAACATAAAGTAGCTCCCAAAGCATATTGCAGGTCAGCACGGTCACTTCCTAATGTTTGGATGCAGTTGAATTCTATAAAAGCTCCCCACAGTGCCATGGATGAACTGTGCTGTAATGAGCCACCGTACGAAGGATATACTGTGGGCGAAAGGACAAGCCTTTTGGTCAAATGGTGCTGAAGGAGGATGTGAATAATCTTTTTTGGCACAAAATCAGTTAAATTGAATCTTTAAAATATAACTGATGTGCTCAGTCAGCCAATAAACAAGATAATAAATAAAAAACGTGCTAGATTGGGAAAGCAATTTAGCATCTGCTGTCAACGATCAGAACATTAGTAGGGGAGTTAACCACGTGGTCTGTGAGAATATTCCTGACTCTGCGTTTCGAATTTCAGAGGTGATAATCATGGACTGGAACCAGTTTAATGTATTTAACAGAGTGCAGTCTTGCATGCTACAGTGATGAATGCTTCTGGGTTGGGCATCACCTTAATTTGACTAAGCGCCAGAATATTCAGTGTTACTTAAAATTAACACTGTGGTAGGTCATTTAAATAATATTAATAATCAGCTAATCATTGTCTAATGTTTTCTCCTTACTGCAAAATGTTTTTTTTTTTATTACCTTAGATCACTGAATAGTCTCTTAAAAACAGTGTTGGAAATCCATGATGATGGTACATGCGTCACAGAGGAGTGTGAGATTTCAGAAATGTTTTCTCAGAATCCAGTCTGTAGTTGCAGAAAGTATTAATCTCCTTTTAAGCAGCCCTGTCCCGTCTTCAACTTGTGCAACGTGCTGCTAACCAACACCAACCGTTCCTGTCACATCACACCCATCCTCACATTCTTTTACTGTGTCCCCATAAAGTATAAATCGACTTCAGCATCATCTCTCACAGCACACAAGGCCTGACAAGGTCTTGGCCCCACATACATCTCCCAATTCCTGCGTCCCTATTCCACAAAAAGGCCACTCAGATCAACTGTCCAACGTCTTTTGTTCATGTCCCAGTACCTCCACATATCAAAGGCTGATTGTATCTGTACTGTTCAGGCTCCATCCTTCTGAAATGGTTGGATTTTTGGGTGGTCAGTCATTCCTAACATAATTATTTTCATCTCAAGTGATTTTTGGGTTTGTTTTATATCAGAATAAAGAAATGGACATATCTTAAGTTCCAAATGGCATTCTTTTCTTTCCTGAATTTATGAATATTCCCGTGGCAGGATGGGAAGCTTTAAGTGACCAGCTGTGACCCAAGGGCTGCCCTATGACATTACTGCATGTCACCGGGTAACACTGATCAATAAATTATCATTGTCATTGTGATTGGAACATTCAAAAGACTGTCTGGAATGAGGTGAATAATAAAAATGATTTAATTAGCATTCATTATGCATGCACTTGAATCAGAAAAAAAGCACAGCCTAAATGACGGCAACCTCCAGATGTAATAGCATCAAATTTGGTGGCTTTTGTTTATTCATCCCAAGTCATATCTTCATTGCATCATATAATGTTATTGCACGTCGCTAATTTTCCTCATATCGTGCAGGTCTGTCATGGTGTCAAATGTAGAAATGCTCAGAGGGGAACTGACAAGTTCTACCCCATGTTAGCCCCAGTTTCACCAGGGACACATGACAGGCCCATAAAAATTTGACTGATGTGGTTGACTAGAGTTACAGAACTGGCAAAGGGCTGGGCTGCTGCAGTGTTGAGAAACTGCCCCCCTTGGCCATCCTCAAGAGAGCAACTCAAACTGACCCAGTGGATATAGGATCAGGGTGACGGTTCCAAAGTCTGAGCAGACTTCACCTGCAGAGACAGTTTGCAGACATGGTGGGTTGGGCTATGTGCTCATGCAGCAGCAGCTGGTTCTAAGCAGATTAGAAAACCACAAATATGTAAACACATGCACATGTATTCAGCTGCCTGTGTAGAATTACTGTGCCACTTACCTTGTTTTGGAGTCCTATAAACAGTCAGTGTAATACATTGCGTAAACACTACATGATAGTATGCGCCGCTGTGTTTTGAGGATTTCAAATGTACTCCTCCCTAATATTATAATTCACTTTGACTATTCATATAGCTTTGTGCCAGTTGGTGCTTCATGCTATTTGTGGCTTTCATTGACGCTGAACGTCGCTGCTTTGTAATGATGGCACACTAATGCACACGCACAGGCCAACAGACATGCAGACGCTCACACTCTGACTGAATTTTCTCCTGTTTGGTCCGTCTTTTCCTCTCTGATGGGTGTTCACTTTGTCTCTCTCATGTACGTGTGCTTCCTCCCCCGCACGCCCACACTCCCACTCTTTGCGCTGCTGATCATCAGCTTTATCTCTATGAGGAAGATGTGTATATGTACAAGATAAAACAAACAACACATTCTAGTGTGTGTGGTTCCCCTTCTGAACATCGGCTGCAATCTTGTCACTGCAGCATGTCTAGCCTTCCTTATTTCTTCATATTCAATTCATTCTTTGCCTGCAGGACTTAATGTCCTTTCTTTTAAAGGTAGATACAATGGCAAGGACTTTAAAGTGTGTTAAACTTTGTGGTGTCTGTTCCGACATTTCCAGGCCATTCTAGCTTTCTAACATACCAGCTATGTTATTGTGGCCTCTCTGTTTGCCCTTCTCAGCTTTACTGGGTAACACCTGGGGCTATAATCAGGGAAATATTTTTAAGTTAGATGTAGGACCTTTCGAGGATGTGTCAGCCTTTGTGCAGTCTGCAGTCCCACCATTGTGTCCTATAGCATCCCCTGCATTCCTGCCTTTGTCTGTTCTCAGTTCCTATAGTCCTTAAGACACCTGGGGATGAAGCTGCTTTGTTGCCGTATTCCATTATGAATGAAGGCACTTTTCAGCCCTCCCATTCATCTCCTCTGCAGCAGGAGACACTGTGCTGTCAACCTCACTTTCTGCACACCCCCAACTTCATGACCCTGTTTATGCACAGTATGTGTGCGCATCCCACATGAACAGCAATTTAATGGTAGATAAGTTGTGCACGTTTGCATCATGTACATGCATGGGTGAGTGCATGTACAAGGGTGATAAATGGCAGAGGCAGACACTGACCATGCCCCCCCTTCCTTCTGTCTAGATTATATTTGTTTGCAGGAACCCTTCACCATGGCTCTGGCAATTTCTTTGTCCAACCCTGCAGCAAAGCACACATATGTGCATCTACACAATGACCGTCCTTGACAGAAAAAGATGGCAATTGGGTTCATTGGTAATGTCACCATCTGTCTATTGTGGTTAGTCTTGTCGTCCTGTGGGTTTGCCTGGGCAGGTTATTCCTGTTCTGTGTATACCTATGTCTTTACATCATGACATCCAGGCAGATTCTGTATGTGGATCAATCCTACTCAGCTGCAAAAGACACTCATTGGCAAGTGGTCACTCAGCCCCCCCCTTTACTCTGCATGTACAGGCAGTGGGTAACAGGGTCTGCTTAATGTGTTGGAAATTTCATTTAACTCTTCTCTTCTTATCTCACTCTCCTCATCTTGCCTCTCTGTGGCCAATGATGTGATTGCCCGCAGCCTCCCCACTTTCTCCTCATCTTACTTCTCCTCCTTGCCTCTCTTCTCCCCGGGGCTGCCTCTGCCTTTGCCCTACTAGTGAGGGAGAATGGGTGAGTGAGTAAGGGTGAGTGAACAAGCCCGACAGAAGGACTGAGACAGCAAGACATCGCCAGATGAGTGTAGCTGAATTTCTGTAACTTAGAGCTGGGTGATAAAACTATCTTGAAATGGGATTGAGATAAAATGGATGTTAATAGCAATGATAAGCTTTGGACTTTTTCCCTCAGTGCAGACAGATCAAATAGCTGATCACAAAGCAGAAATAAATACAACAACAGCCACTCAGCAGTTTTTAACTCAAAGTACACAATTCCTGCTGCTGAGAATTTGTTGAGCTTCAGGCAGGGCCTTAAATCTGAGACTCACCAGTTATAGAGATTTTCTGTTTGCTGTGCAAATGTCAGATGACCATTCACCATGTTGATGGTAAATATATAATTTGAATAAATAGATAATTATGCTAAATCTGTGCAATATTTTGTGTCACTCTTTGGCACTTCTGTCCTGCTTGTAAGTCAGACTGACACACAGAGACAGGACCTTTATGTTGCTTTCAGGCTCACCCTGTACATTACTTTGAATAGCCAAACGTGGTAAACTCAGGAATCTGTCCTTAAATAGGAAAGCTTTAATTTATTCCCCTTTGTTTAAATGTAATGTCCTACATTTGCAGAATATGAGCCCTTTCTCTTCAGGCTTTAGTCATTATCAGGATACTCTTTAAACGGCAGCATTTTCAGACTCTGTATCATTATAAATCCATAGAAAAGTCATTCTGTAACTGTACAATAAATGCCAGTGATTTTAGTTTATGACTCTCACTACTACTAACAGGGAGTCGCGTTTAGAGGAAAGACAAGACAAATGGCATAAAAGACCTCACATCATGCATTGGATGTAGTCAACATGCAATATTAAACAGCAGTGGACATGATGTAGGATATAGTATAGGGAAAGCTGTCCTTCATTCTGCTTTTTTTTCCAAGGTGGTAAGCCGCTTTACCATCTGCTGTGGTGGTTAACTTGTTTAACTGGGAGCAAATTACATTCCCATTAATTAGTCTGCAATCATCCCTCAGCAGGTTCCCTGTTCACCCAGCTGGAGTGATCTAATACTGCATCCATGTTTGAATTTCACACCTGCCCGACCCCTCTGTTATGTTATTTCTTTACCTGAGCAACCTGCTAAAGCCCCGCTCTGGGACAACTTATTTATTAGTTCACCTCTGTGGCCTCTCTCCACATTTAAGGTGACCTAAGTTTCAAGTTGAGGTTTAAAGTATGCAGGAACCATTTAAAGTGTTGCTTTGAGCGTGCTTTAAGCCTTGGTGGAATAATTACCAAATTAACCTTGCAGAAGTGAAATCTGTAATGTGTATTAGTGTCAGTGTTGGGAGGGTTACTTTAAGAATGTGTTTCACTATATGCCCTTAACTGTGTAATTTGTAATGCATTCCAGAGGATTATTTTGAGTGAATATTTAAAGTACTTTGGATTACTTCCATGCTGTTTTTGCAAGTAAGAGTGTGCATTCATTCTCACTATGGATATACTGATAATATTAATGACACAATGGCCAATAGCAAATGCTGTCAGTGTTATTTTCTGTTCATTCATTGTATTTTTGTTGTTATATATAGGCTAATGGAACTGTTTTAAAGTCTTTGAAGTCTTCATCAAACTCAATGGTAGACATTTCTGAAACAAGCCATAGCCTAATATACCGCAATAGGTAAATAACGGTCAGTGCCATCAATAAATTTTTGTTATATGGTGGTAGGTATTTCAGTTGATATTGGCTGATAAAATTGTCCGATGGCTGATGTGTCCCTGAACTACATAGTAGTGGTGCCTGGTGAACTGAAGCGAACCCAACAGTCACTCCAGCACAGCTGTAGAAGTGTAAGCTGTAAGTACTGAATATAGAAATACAACACCAGTTATCCATTTTAGCACACACAACATGAAAATCTAATATTTCCTGATTGTATTTTCTGCTGCATCAAGTTTGAAAGAAAAGGAAAAAATATAAAGATTTTCGATTTCAAAGGTCAATATGAATTTACAGTGCTATAGTAGAACATTTTATTTTCACTATACTTTCCTTTGACTCGCACAAAAACCTTTGGAAATAATAATGGCAGCAAATAGATGCTTTTGTCATCTTTGGAGCACGAAATCAGTGGGAAAAAAATGTAATGTAACCTAATATTAATGTAGGATTGCTCAATGCATTTAATCAAGGTTTTGTTAGAAACCAAGAAAAATTGTTTACCTGCAAGATCAACATTATTCCTCAGCAGACCTTTCTTTCAAAAATAGTGTTTTTCTAGTTATGTGTGGCATATAGTTTTCGTGTGGAAATAATATTCTTGAAACATGTTTTGTCTTCATCAAAATCATATGTCATATATAATACTGGGAAATATTGACCTTTAATTTGTTGGCCTTGTCACCCAGATCTATAATTTGTGAAAATGAATGCATGAATTTATTGTTCAGTTCATCATGTAACTTGCCTGTCAGGAGCTTACTAGAAATACAGAGCTAAAAAAGTGACATTTATGGGGTTTTAGAATATAATAGTATTCAGATTACCCCCAATTTAAATGAGTGCCACTTCACTTGCTTATATTTTGTAGGCTAAATACTAGGGACGTGCACATATAGGCTAATATGTAGTAGATAGCCACAATGGTAAGCTTTGTCAGCATCTTTTTTAAGTCATCGGGTGGGTGGGAGATTATGTTTTACTTCGCCGAGACATGGAACTGATGTGCTACATAAGTTAAGTAAAGTCTAAAAAAGTATTTAATGGTATGCGTCTGGTTTACCCACTCCTTGGTTGGTCTTTTTTTAAAAAAATATATACTGTATATTAGTTTGTTTTGGGTGGAGGGCACATGGTAACATTGACATCATGACTAATCGACTTAAATTCCAACTATTACTTTCTGCCCTGTGGTATCTAGGTTTATTTTTTTCATGTATCAAATTGTCAAGGCTAATCAGGTCTTGAGTAGATGGTGCTGAAAATACACCGTCAGAAACACACCCTCAGTTCTATTTGATTGCACTGTCTTCCACTGAGGTTCACTTAACTTAGCATCAGTGACATCTAAGATTAGTCATTAGCAAATGTGAGCTGTGAGGTATCTTACTTAAGGATATAACTGTGCTCTGGCTGCTTTGCTGATGATCCCCCTTCCAGTAATTAAGGCTTGTGCGGATCATGTCGTTTGAAATGTGGAATGTGCAGAGGTGACAAAATGCTGGATTCTGGCCTTGGCACAGAGCGTGGTGTAAAATCTCCAGTATGTGTGTTTCTGTGGATCAGGTGGCACTCAGGTGTCAGACAGCATGGCTGACAGCATGTGAAGCATGACGGATAAAGAGCTGGTGTGATTGGAGTTGGGGTTGGACCGCTTGCTGTGCACCAGGCAGAGTTTAGGGTTGACATGTCTGTGATGGGTGGAGATTGGTCCCTGAGCAGCCGCTAGCTCATAACACACCGTCCTATAAGTCAATCAGCAAATCAATATGTGGCAGCTAGCAGTCGCTGATTTTCTACTTGTGACAAGAATGGAGCATTTAACGTCTGCACCTCGAAGCTGTTTCACATGATGTAGGTGAACTCAAAGTACATGTTATGGTGTGAAATGGAAGAAATCCTTTCCTCTAGAGATTTTTCTGCATGGTATTACTGAGAATGTAAATGTCAGTGTCAAACTTAATGTACGGTTTCATATTGAGAGAGTTATAGCAATTCTCACAAATACACTATATATATATTTAACTTCTATTTATTCAAGTTGTATGACAACTTTACAAACAGTAAACAAAAAGTAAAAACAGTTGATAACATTAGAACTACAAAGATGCGATATAGATATAATATATGCTTGAGCACACTGAGGTAGTACATTATGTTTGCTCAGTAGCTCATACTGTATAGTAAAATGCAACACATAAGTATGTGAGTTGAGAATATTTATTTCTTTAGAAAGTGAAAAGGAAGACAATCAGAAAAAGCAAAACAAAACAAAAAGTGACAGATATCCTCCATGTTATGTATTCAAGTCCAAATAATACTGCACTCCCAAAAGTTCCAGTGGCTTCCTCCATTTCTGCAGGAAAATATGAGTCATTTTATTAATATCGTGTTCTAGTGTTACTAGGATCACAACTTCTGAGATCAGTGATTTCCACACAGGAATGGAGGGAGGATCTTCTCCAACCCATTTCACCATTATGGCTTTCCTTTCTAGCTTTAAAAGTGACTCCTCATTTTCTTTTAGAAAAGCAGGGACCTTCCCTAGCAGACATAAAAGTGGGTTTACTGGTACCTGTTGACTTATTGCTGTACTAATACTTAAGTATACTGCCTTCCAGAACAGCAGAATTTTTTTTCACATTCCCACAAACAGTGCAACCTAGTACCTACACAAGATTTACATTTGGGACAATGTGCAGAAGTTCCTGTTTCATAATCATTATAGATATATGTAGATATTGGGCACAATACTATGCAATACATTTTAAGGAGTAGAGGATGTCTACGAGAAACAAAAGAAGAGGGAAGAACACACAACTATTGTGCAGGTCACATCTAATTTTGTCGTCCATATTTGTATTCATATTTGTTTAGAATGCACCAGAAAAACTGAAATAATCAATTTATTGCTCAATACAAATCTATGCAAATAACAGATATCAGCTAAACAATACTGACATTGGCTGGAGTCATGTGAAGTTGGTTTGTTGATACAACACACTTTAGAAAAAGTAATGTAGACCAAAGAGCTGTTCTGAGAGATTAAACTAAGACACAACAAAGACATGAATAAGACAAGATACGCAAGTTAATAACAGTAAAGACCATCTCTAGGAAACCACAATACAAGCAGCGATAACAGAGTGAATCGATAAAATACATGTAGAATGTAATCAAATGACATCAAAGTTAAGTTAAACATCTCTCTAATCTTGATTCTGTCTTGTGTCTAGTTGAGTAATGCTAGATAAGAAGCTGGGTTCTGTTTTTTTGTCTTGTTTATTTCATACTTTGCCCATAGTCAGTTCATATGCTGCAGCCAAGAAAGGATTATCAAGTTATGAGCTAGCTGCTGCCGCCCATTGTACCTCTTCATCATGTCCCACTGTAACCTCATTGTGTTCTCTAATAGCAGTAATTTCAGCAAGTCACTACTTGCATCGACAAACACACATCGCATGGATCTTCTACATGTTTGGATAATTGTGACAGCCCTCCTCTGGCATGTTGCTAATGAACTGGAAGAACCGTTAAACCTGCAGTGTTTAATACAAA
This sequence comes from Sphaeramia orbicularis, assembly GCF_902148855.1. NCBI lineage: Eukaryota > Metazoa > Chordata > Actinopteri > Kurtiformes > Apogonidae > Sphaeramia > Sphaeramia orbicularis. The sequence continues at coordinate 23,721,702 of NC_043971.1, read as the reverse complement.
TGTGTGAATATCACCATAAGTTGTGTGAGTTGCCAACACGCGCTGTATACACAACTGGATTTACAGCCAGTGTAAATAACACACCGTGCATGTTATCAGCAGCTCTGAGCCACTTGCTGCTACGTATGACTCTGAAATCCACGAGCAGGATAACAGTTGGAAACGTTTTGTGGCTTTTAAGCTGTTTTGTAAGCAGAAAATACGCCTGTCGTGTCAGTGCTTATTGTGTTGTATTCTCAAAGGGAAGCAACCAGCAGGGGCCATTGTGTCAAGAGATAAGGGGGTATGTTTTGAGAGTGTATACGTTGCATATGATGCTCCACAGTTTGTTGCTGTTGGTATCTAGTGAGAGCAGCTGTCATGCCCTCTGTGGCAATCTAATCAACAGAAATAGATGGGGCCTCACCTTGGTGGGCTGCAGGCTTGGCAGAACGCAGAGGTCACAGAAATCGTCCTCAAAATTACTCATAGGTTGAAACATATAAGGCTAAATGCTCAGATGGACTTTTACTTATGTCTAAAAGGTGTCAGTTCTCATGGGACTGAATATATGACAGGTTTTACTATTGTTTTATTATGTGAGTATGTTGTATATATACTGTGATATCCTCATGTAGTGGCCTGGGCCTTTATTTACCTTAGCTGCAGAACGTACCAGGCCTTTATTTGTTGGAGGCTTATCCCCTTATACACTACTGTTGCACATGTGCCTCAGTTAGGGTTGTAACAATGTCATGGTGTTGCGATTAATTGCGATTTTAAACGTCATGGTTAATTAAAAGCATCTCATAAAATACAGTAGATTAAGAGCGGAACCAAAGATATGCCAATATGTGCTTCCAAAATCAAATCAAATCAAATTTTCTATATATAGTGCCAAATCATAACAAATGTTATCTCATGACACTTTACATATAGAGTTGGTCAGAACCAGACTCTAAGCCATTTCACAGAAAACCCAACAGAATCCTCCAGGAGCAAACGCTTGTGACTGGTGACAGTGGCGAGGAAAAACTTCCCTTTAACAGGCAGAAACCTCGAGCAGACCCAGACTCCTGAAGGATGGCCGTCTGCCTTCCCTGCTTCCAGCACGGAACAAAAGCAACATTACACAACCTGTTGTTATTCCACCTGTGAAAATGACAGAGAAGGAACAGGCTGACCGTCCTGTCTCGGGGGGTGGACGTCTTTCTGAATTGTCTTGACCATAAATATATTTTTGATGTGGGCTCACTTTCCATAGAGTTTGCATTTGCTACCGTCATTTACGCAGCTTCAGGCTACCATTGTCCAACCCATTCACAACACTGTGGCTACATAGCGTTGGTAGAGTAAGGCCATTCTTCTCCATCAGTTCAGACTGTCACACAAGCTTCAGGAGCGTTCACTTATGAATTGATGCAGTAAACATGCTCTGTTTGATCACAAGGCAAACTGCATAAAATAGTCTGACGTGCCTGTAGAGTGGGTCTGGTTATAGGGGGGCCAAGAGGGGACAATGCCCCTTTAAACAAATGTCCTGCCCCTTCCAATGAAAGTTAGCAAAGTTTCAGGTGGTAGGGAAAAGGTAAATGACTTCACAACAGCAGGAGATGTAGAGGAATTAATAACGCATATTAAGTTTCACTTTCACTTTGCATAGGGACATACGGTCATATGGTCTGTACGTACACATTATGAGGTACGCACAGCATGGACCACACCCTGCAAAATAATTGTAGTAATTGTGAAATCACAATTATTTCTCTGATGATAACCATAGCACCAAAATCTCTAATCGTTCCATCTCTAGCCTCAGTATTGCACTGTTTTTGTAATGAGGTGCTGTATCAACAGTCTTTGCAAATCCACATTGTTACCTGGTTATCTATGATCCCTGATGTTCATGGATCAATTTGAATTGCCTGTTTCAGTAATGGTGTTGTTAATTTCATGACACTCTACTGATTTTTGGATTATTTTTGTTTTGTTTGGATTATCAGTTGGAGGAACTGATCAATAGTACCATCAGTAAAAATAATCTATATACTTCACCACTGGAAAATGTGTGCCAATTATGTCTTAATGTCACTAATTTACATCATAACAAATTAACAGTCTCCATTTATTTAGTATCTGCTTGACAACAACACAAGTAATTATTATTTTTTTATATAATTGTGATAAATCAAGGCAGTATGGATTATGTTAGAGGCAGGCCTTTATTGTGATTTCCTCTTTTTATTGTACAAACTGTCATATTTAGTATAAAACCTCACTTTGATCTGCTCACATTTTCAATATTTCTGCAAACACAACTCTTTGTTAACTGTCACAAAAAGCCCTGTAGTGTTTCAGTGGATAGAAACCATTTGATGCTTAACAGAGCTTGTATTGTGTGAATGTTGTTTTCCTATCAAGCTTGTAAAATTCTGCTTTTTTCTACACGTAAACTTATAGTGAAATTGGGTAGTAACACTTGAGACTGATCTAGAAGTGTTGGAAACAGATGGATTATATTATTGAATATAATTTAGCTTGTACAAGTAAACATTGTTCTTTACTGGCAGCACTTTGAATGGCAGCCACCAGACATTTATACACTTTATATTTTACCGGATTATATTTGAAAACCAGCTTTAGTTTCTTTGTGTCGACATCGATGCCAGCTATTATTTGATATTTGGCTTGTAATTGACACTCAGTTTTTATTTGAGGAAATACAGTATGTGTTATTGACTGTGCTACCAAATCTTAGTTGAAAAGGAATACCAAGTTATTTGCAAAAAACCTGCTGTGTTTAATAATAATTCCAGAAATTCACATCAACCGTGTTCGGAAACTGAAAAGACTGACACGTGTACATATTGCAAATATTTTGTGATTTGTTTTTAAATTAATAGTTGATGTGTATTTATATTGTATTTACAACCATTTAATATATGTACTAAAGCATGTTTATTAACTTAAATACATTATTTTGCTTATTACATAGCGCTATACTGCTGTATAGTATCATAACCCCATGTCAAGACACATATATTGGCAGATTATAGCCAATACACAATCTTGGTCACTACTATTACCAATAAACACACAAAGCAACAAATACAGCTTAGATATATACTAGTATATGTTCAGAAGGACAGTTTATCATGTTTTATATGAGCAAATACTTCTGGTACTGAATGTTGCACAGTTATACACGGACGCTGGTATAATGCGGACACACCTTATTCTGGTTCTAATAATAAACTAAAATAACTGATGCAACTGAAGCAAAGGGAAGGCCAGTGACAGTAAGTTAAGCTTGTGTGAGTCAGAAGGGACTTCACTGTTCAGAGCAACTGCTGGTCCAGAGTTTACCTGTCTGCGGGGAGCTCATTATTATGATGAGTGACTGTCATGCCCTTAAAAAATTAAAACAAAAATCTCCAAAGAGCAAAAAGAGCTTAAAGTCATCAGGGTATGTCCAGATGTTGATGTGAATTATTAACGCACATCTGCATTCAGTTATTTTGTGATACTGCCATGGGTAAAATAGGTTAAATGCATTCACTGTTCACCATAAAGTTGGAATTAAATATTTTTACCTTTTCTCATGAAATGATTGTGATAAAATGATTTATTCTAGATAGACAAAGTGTAACTTTAATAATTGCACCTGGTTAAAAATGATCACTGATCTGTATGAATAGGAATAAAAAGAGGAATGTGTCTGGAAAGAAAATTATTCCACCTTTTTTGGCAACAGTGTAATACTATGTTTTGAATAGGAGTGCACTGACACATAGAAGCATATTATTCTGGAACTATGTAACTGCGGCTTGAATTCACTGCCAGAATGAAAATGACTCAGTTTGGTTGCTTGGCAGACGCCTAGCTTCTGTAAATATTCCTCATTACAGTGTCAACAATTTGACAATAGCTGTTCCTCCTCCTCAGTAAAAGACCAGAGGAGATTCTGACACTTTTTATAGTTTTTGGAGTCTTGAACTCAGGCCTCTCCTATGGGTGGATGCAGTATGCCTGACATGTCGTAGATAAGAAACAAGCATTAATCCTATTGCAACATGTTATCAAAGTGCCAAGGTCCAGTGCATATCTTAGTGTTGAAGAAAATGCCTCAAAGTGTTAGTGATATTACACGTTGCTTAAGCTTTAGAGTATGTTCCAGTGTGAGGCTTTGAGGGTGGTCAGGCATCACTCGAGGGAGCTAAGAGTCTGCTCTGATTTAGTGCTGAAAATCCTGTGTCAAACAGCATTATGATCACTGAAAAGTCTGCTTCATAAACTGGCCACAGTACAACCTTTTTAAGAATTAATTTGGCAAGAAGAAACTGAGAGGCGGAGGGGGAAAGAACTGTCATGAATGCTGGTCATAATGGAGCACCTCCACTGTGGCAAGTACACAACAACCAAAAAAAAAATTAAAATTAAAATTAAAATTAAAAATATAAATAAATAAATAAATAAATAAATGAATGAAGTATACATTTTTAATCACATTAATCACAGGGTTAATCCATGTTAATTTTGATAGCCCTAATATATATGTATATATATATATATATATATATATATATATATATATATATATACACACATACAATACAAGGTAAAATCTCTCACATTCATCTGATTGTGGTCCTGGTGTAAAGGTCTGCTCCAGGTGGTGAAACCCCTGATGGTCACAATGCAAGCCCTGTCCTGAACTGTCAAATGTGTTTTACAGAGGCCAAAAGTCATTAAAGGAAAGGTAATTGTGTGTGTAATAACATGTGGCGCCTGTAGATATTTAGTATTCATCCATTCCTAGTGTGAGGCTCAGATAATGAAAAGGACACAGCAGATATGTCATTAGAGAATAACTGAAAAACCACAGGACTCTTTTCACAGACTAGCATGGTGATTACTATTGATTAACGTGTGTTTATAGCTACATTACATGTCAGCTGTTTGCTCGGTCAATGCACACCTGGACAGCTGGACCTGAAGTCTGTGTGTGTATTATCGTCTGCTTCCTGATAAAACCTGCTATGTGACTTTTGGCAAATTTTACAGGAGAAACAAAAAACTGTTTATATAACAGGAAACTGTGAAATATGATTAAAAAAAATATCTGTTCCTTCAATGTTGGTACTTATGATGGAATGTAAACAACTTTCACAGGAGACTGAAATTTGAAGCTATAATAGGGGAGATAGCAGGTTTTTATTCCCAACCAAAAAATGTCACTTAGCAGGTTTATCAGGAAGCTGACGTTACGCATGTTCACTCTGTGCTGGACTGGGCTTCCTCTTTTCCCTTCAGAAGAGGTGGATTTTCCCTAGGTTTGTGGAGGCCTTAGGTCCTGTGATGGCTTTTGTTGTTTGACAAAAAACAGTGCATTTAGAAGATAGTTCTAAGAAACATGAAGTACAATCGGCTTCTTCCCACAAAAAATTCTATTTGGGCAAATCGAGTGTTTTTTCTCCCCTTAGTAGTAGAGAAATCTCAGCATTTTTCAGTTTTCTTATAATGTTAAGGAAAACCCTGGGCAAGAAGAATATACTTATTAGCAACCAAATATTCAGAATGCAATAATTATTGTCCTTCATAACTGTTCCATTCAATAAAGTAAAGTGCAATGCTTTGTTTTCAACGCAGCGTCCTCTCTCTATCAGTGTTCTGAGACATATTGAGGAACTTTTTGTTTTGAGATAATGTGGAGAATTTCAAATTATTTCTCCAATATGTTAATTTTTACTCCAAATACATATTGGTTCTGAGTTAGGGATGCAGTGGTTGCAAAAATATTAGCTCATACCAATATTGAAAATAACATTTTGGCCGATAATCATTACAGATGTTGCTGTTATTTATCTCCCTTTAACAATGAAATCTTTAAAAAGTGTGTATTTTAAAGTCCATCAACTCTTCAATACATTAGCTTTGAATGAATGCTCATTAAATCATGCAAATTTCTGAAAAAAAAACCCTTTATTTTAACAGGACTGATACATGTCTGCTACCACCATATAATACTCTAATAAAATCAGGTATCTCTCTATACTGATGTTCAGCTGACATATTGGTGCATTCATAGTCCAATTATCTTTCTTTTTTTTTTTTCTTTTTTTTTTTTTAAATCAGTAGTGGGAATCAGCCTTGAAAAACACTTGAAATTGACTCTAATTTGTAACTTAATGATTCTGTGTTTTCTGTCCCATCACTCAACACTACATTCTGGGATATGTTTTGGCTTCCTGTAAGTCTGGAAAGGATAAGTATTTAGTCGTGAAACATAAAAAAAACACATTAAAATCAAATTAAAAATGCATCGATTTTACCTAAATTATTTCCATTTCTCACCTGAAAATCATAAGGTTTGGGGCTATTGTAGATAAAAACCACTTTAGAAAATGTGACCTCTATGTTTTTCACATTTAATTATCTTCATTTGCTGTCTTTTACACACCCGGTTGAGCATATCATATTTTGGATCTGAGTAAATCAGGTCTTAAATGTTTCATTTTGCACACCTTTGCCTCTTAAATATGCTGGTAACGGTGCACGGTTTTGTGAAAGTAATCATCACATCTGACCTTTATGCTGCTTCCTCAATACATGCTGCGGAATACGGTTATTAAAAGCAGAGCACAGGCAGATATAGTAGAGGTTTATTAAGTTAGTTTAAACATTCAACATCCATGGTCCAGTATGGGTTATCTATGGCAGTGGTTCTCAACTGATCTGGCTTTGGGACCCACTATCACCCCTCAGTGACAAGCCGTGACCCAAATTGATTAAAGTTATACGTCTTGTATTTACTCAATGAAAAGATGGTGCATTTTGAACCTGAGATAATATGGAATATCATGGTACACAAAAGACAAGTTTAATGATTAACCAAAATGCCCGGCAGGTGGTGAGGCTAAAGAGAGAAATGTTCTCTTAAACACTAAATTAGGTACATTTTAACCAAAACCAAGAAGTATAATCAGTTAAAAATTAAAAGTGCATTCAGTCACTTATTCAAACATTAATCATAAAGCTGACAGCAATCAGAACATTTCAGTAACAGCCATTATCAACACACTTGTTTTCATGCAAAATGAATTCAGTTATTAAAGTGCAACTAGTGTTTGTTATGGAGCCAGAATGATGACTTTGATGTTTGATATTGAAAAGAAAATATTAAAAACGTGTATTGTAAAAAACTATAATGGCATCATAACCAATGCCAATACCTTTTTTGATTCCATTACAATTTTTTACAATATACGTTTTTCAATGCCAATGTTTGTTTTTCAGTTTCAGGGTGTGTTTTCAATGCAAAATTTATTTTCAATTTCAAACATTAAAGTCATCATTTTGGCTCCATAGTTTCTTAGCATTTTTTTTTTTTTTACTCAGGCAAAGACTCACGACCCACTGAAAATGGGTTTGCAAGCTGCTTTTGGTCGCGACCCACCAGTTGAAAATCACTGGTCCATGGGTGCGGTTGTTGTTTTCATTCAGTGTATACAGTCTCGGTGTTTAGATGGAAAAAAGCATCCCTTTTTTATCTCCCATCTTATTTTCCTCAGTGCTGGGAGGCAGGGAACATCTGAGTGTGTACACTAACTTTGAAGGTGAAAGTATTTTAGTCATTCCAGTATACCGTGACCTTCTATCTTACAGCTGCCTACACACACACACACACACACACACACACACACACACACACACACAGCTGAAAACACTCACTCTCAGACCAAACCAGTACCCAAATGCTCACACATCAAAGAAAAGATAGTTTATGTTTTCCCTCTGCACAATACAGCCGGCCCTTGTAAGCCCCTAAATCGTGGATGGTGATAATAACATCGAGCTAATCCTGCTCTAGGTGTGTTGTAGCTGCAGGCTGGTCAGCTCCTTTATCTCAGATTGACACTTCCAAATAGAACCTGCCTCTCACATTTTCCCCTGCAAACACAGGAAGTTTCACGTGATTGTCCTCCTGTGTTACACACTGAACCTCATCGTGCCTGAATTGCAGCAAAAAGGAAATCGTCCTTCCCTGTGACGAGAAGAATGTAAAAAACAACCTCCACTTTCACGGCTCATTATTTTAAGCCTCTTTTTAGCTCATACTGTAAGATCCCTGATGGTGCCTGCTTTGAAAATGGCACCAGCGCTTCTCTTTTCTGTTTGTGTTGAGATCATTGCAGTCGGTCTATTTTGAGCTAATGATGACACACCACACAACTTGTCTCTGTCTGATTGTGTGTTTTCTCTTCAGCAGGAGGTACTGTCTGCTCCTTTCTCCCATCAGACTGTCAGGAGAGCACATGGCCTACGGTCAGCAGCCCACTCCACACTCTTCACCCAGCCTCCCACTGCCCTGTCTCCACAGGTTAGTGTGTTTGTGTCCACAAATATACATGTGTGCATTCTGTCTATTACTAACAGGGTTCTTGCACAGGTCTTGAAAGACTTAAAAAGTATGGAATTTTGGGTGAAAGTCTTTTTAAGTATGTAAAATGTTTCTCTCATAGTCGAATTTTAGAGTATGCTCAAAGGCACATAATTTTGTAAGTAGTGCTGTCAAACGATTAAAATTTGTAATCAGATTAATCACAAGGTTGCTGTGGATTAATTTCAATTAATCACGCTTAACTATCATTCATTTTCAATCTATATTAATCGCGTTTCATTTTGCAGGAGTAAACAGACTCAGGAAAGAAGGAAATATATATGCACTTAATGTGTTTGGTGCAAGCTGGGTGACACGTTAGCCGAAGTGCTAGCAGAATTCTCAACCAATGTATGCTTCATGTTAATGTGGTATTTTAAGCTGGAAGTGCGTCGGTGAAAAGAAAACACCTTCCTGCAGTGTGCATAATACGTTACGTCAGTCGACTGTTTTGTCTTGTTTTTTTTGTTCTCGAATTTCCCGTTGAGAGGGCCAACGGGCTGTTTAGTGTCGTCTGTCTTTATCGGTTGGGTCAACTGCCTAGACGGTAACTCTACTTGGACAAACTGCCTGAAATGCATTGGCAGAGACGTTCAGAATCATTCTGCACTGCAGATGGGTTAATTGCGTTAAAATTTTTAATCAGATTAATCTTGATGATGGGATTAATCTGCGTTAACACGTTAATTTTGACAGCCTTACTTGTAAGATAAGAAATACATGAGGAAAGCATATAAAAAACCTGATATGATTTCGCTAACTGGTCGGTTCTGGAATGATTCTAGTGAAACTTGTTTGTGTGATATCCATGCACTTTTTGGATTTTCATATGTTTTGAAAATGTTTCTATCAGTAAAACATAATTTACTATGAATTATGCATTCATTCATTCATTCATTCATTCATTCATTCATTCAAATATTTATTAAAATGAACTTTTCTACTAAACTCAACAGGTACAATCTCAACCAAAAAAGTAGGCACACAAATATAAAAATACATAAGTCAAAGTACTGGGAGAAAAATAGCAGGTTTGAGAAAGTCTGGAGTTTGTATTTGGATAAAGAGCAATCACCCTGTACAAAAGATCTCAAAGTACAAGATTGACTTATTCTGCACATTATCTGTGGTCTCTAACACAAATCCATATTTATCAGGTCATCCGTGTGTGTGTGTGTGTGTGTGTGTGTGTGTGTGTGTCTACCTCATTGATGTAAAACGCTGTTGCTTTTTTACTATATTGACAACTAGCAGCAGCATCGTCAGCACCTCCCGACACTTTCATCACCCCGCTGCAGTTTTAAAGTCATTTGAAAGGTCAATAAGGAAATTGTTATGTGATCATCACGCCAAGATTTTGGATTGTTTTGGGCATCGGATCAATATAAGCGGACTGAATATTGGCAGTCTTGTAATATGCGTCATTCTGCCTTACGAAGCTGAAATCAGTCTGAGAATATTAACAGCTCCGCTTTAATGGGGAAACATTTATTGGCTTGTGTTTGGATAAAATGCATGAAAAAAATGAACTGTCAGATAGCATGCTCAGGTAGAGGTGTTTACAGATCTGTCGATATGAGCCAGGGCCTACCCTAATAATCCTGATCTCATTTTAACAGGGAATCACCTGTTGTTGTTTGTATTGTTTTCAGTTTACCTGTGATTAACATGCACGGCTTATTTAGTGGGGGCAAATCTGAATGGCTGATGAGGTCACCAGACAACAGCCTTTTGATAAAGCCATTAACACTGGAAATCTATTCAGATGTATTCATGTATCCTATCATTCAAAGCTTCTCCTCTACTGAGCTGGTTTTTGTTGCTGGGACTCAAGTACATGCTACATCTGCTACAAATCAGTACTTTGACATGAATGTATTTGGATTATAAACACCAGTAAGTTCTGTGGTGCCGTGTGCGACAGTGGAGAACAAGCTGTTTCACTGATGTGTAGCTTTGATGTGAAAGCAAACTTGTCAAAAGTGCTACACTGACTCATTCCACCAAGCCGCAGCTCTGTGGGTAATATATAAAACTTTGTTCGTTGTGTATGCACACATAATCATGTTGCAGCTGATATTTGGTGCCACATAGGGGACGTTTTCTTGTTTTGTGTTGTGTTCTACATTAGCAAAGTTGAACAGCAGGCCTGTAGGTTACAATAATAGCTTAATTGACTTGCAGATGTGTAATACACTTTCCTAACTGCCTGGTGCTCATAAGACTTTTGGACTGAATTTGTTATCTGTCAAAATAACAGATGTGATTTTCGGGATCTATTGCTCACTCAGCCTAAAAGTGTGGCATCAATTCATTTCTTCCTCTGTTTTAAGTTTGATTGATTATTGTAATCTGTCTATGGCGTACATTCAGGTATAATCACGAAGAGTTAGATTTATGGGGTTGTTTTTCTGTGCTGTCATATTGCATTAACTGTAATGAAATTTTTTTTTTTTAATTATTCTTTTCTGTCTGCAAATTGCCACAGTTTTTACATATATGTTGAGTAAAGTTTGACTTGATCTAACTTTTAAATAAAATGCCAGGTTTCATTACATTTCCATTTTCCATTAAACATCATTGAATTTCATGAACAGTGCAATTTAAATTTGAGCACATGGAGTCAGTTCTTGTTCGTCTATGTTATGTGTTGGAAACTTCTGCATGTTTCCACATGACACCACAGGGCAAGGTTTCATGTTAGTGTCCTTCAGATAGATCAGGACAAACCACTCATAAGATCCAGTTTTCTCTTACTTGACTTGGCCAGATCTCAACTCTTTACACTTGTCATCACTGCTAGTTTGGACCAGCCAAGATCCAATAAAGAAACACGCATTATGTTAAAAAGATCAGTTCAAGGTTAAGTGTGTACATTTTTCACCAGGAAGTGTGCCTGGCCCACCGACAAGCTTGCAATGGATGAAAATTTTATGATGAGAACAGGATATTTGTTCCTTGAGTGCTTGCAATCCTTCTGCTGTGGATGGCAGTACATTAGCTCATCTCCTCTTCTTTCTGTGTGTGTGTGTGTGTGTGCGTGTGTGTGTGTGTGTATGTGTGTGTGTGTGTGTGTGTGTGTGAATATGTGCATGTGTGCATGGGAGCCAGTGTATGTTTTGTGAGCTTTGTTGTGTTTCTGCATGTGTGTCTGTGTGTCATTGGACTATATGAAATGGAGAAGGCAGGCAGTGGTTTACAGAGTGGGGGGTGGTTGTACGGTGAAAAATGAGCAGTGGCTTCCCTTGGACTGTGTTTACATTGCAGCAGGCCGCTCACAAAGGCATTGGGAGAAGATTGGTGAATGAGAACAGAGGAAATGTATACATTACACACAGTGCTGTGAAGTCAAAACATCATCTGCAGGTCAATGTAGTATAGCAGTGTTCACGACGGGGTGAAACAGCAGAGATGAGAGGGATCCAGTCAATAGTCCCAGGCGTCCCTAACCCTGCCATGTGGCCTCTAGAGGGAGAGCTGTTTGTTCAGAGGGCAGGGGAGGGCGAAGACAGGAGAGGCTCAGCAGGGAGTGTTTACTTTGCCAGGGCATGTTGCCTCTGCTAGAACAGGGTTCTGGATAATGTTGTCATAACTGCAACAGTGGAAGATAAATCAGCAAAATGGTGACAGAAAACAGGAACTCTCATGGAATGAAAATCAGGTTGCATAACTTGTTGGCTTTGCCGGCATGAGCTCAAATGAGCCTTGTTGCATCTTCTGGCATGTATGCACTGAGTTTTTTCCAGGCTACACCTGTTTTTCCATCTCTTTCTTTTTCATTTCCTTGACATCCCTGTCTCTTGCTCCTGCATTGCTGCAGTACAGGCACTTGTCTCCTATTTGGCAGAGCTAGCTCTCCCTCCCTCACTCCCTTGCCTCCTCCCTCTGTATTTTCTTGGCATCCATCAGTTTGGCTGCAGCCTCCCATGAGGCCTGGTGGGTCACGGCTACACACACAGTGTCACATTCTGCAACACTATTCATGTATGGACCTCTCAACCCATCTGTGCCTCTGCTCTTGCAGATGGCAGCCATTGCAATTTAGAAAAGTTGTCAACCGTCACACTGACAGAAATGTGGAAATCTAAATAAAGAGGGAACGGTTTGTTGGTTCCTCTCTGTAAACTGTCCAATACTCAGAATTTATGGTACTTTGTGTGTATTATAGTACACAAGAGTATTCACATATTCAATAAAATAAGACAAGATTGTCAAAGATGTAGTGAATAAAGATGTAGTGAAAGTAGGAACTCTTGACAAGCACTTTGAACCCACTCCAGACTCATGTCTTCACCAAGTCTATGTAGAAGCATCTCTACTTAAACAGCTGTTCTCCTTAAACGTAGACAGGATAGTGATTATTACACTGCTTGAAAGGAAATTCAGTAAAATAACTTATTACACTGAATGTAGTATAATTTAAGTTTAAGTATTTATCTGCTGCAACTTAAGGTGTGGACTTGGACTAAGGATATGAATAGGAGAAGCAGAAATAAGCCTCCAGCTTCAGCTTCTTCCTTTTTCAGTTACAAAATGTGTTAATTTTATGTTTGTTTGTTTTTTAATATGTAGGTGTTTTGTTTTGTTGTTTTTTTTTAATATGTATGTGTTTTGTATTTTGTATTTAACTGAAATAAACATTCATTCATTCATTCAAATCATGAAAAATCATGAAAATAGCATAATTTTAAGGAAAAAATATCTGAATGTCTAATATTCAAGCTCATATTGAGCTAGATTTAATACTGTGTAACAGCAGGTAAAATGCTATGGTGTGCATTATATCCGTGCAGAGGAACTTAATTTTCCTTTCTTTGCTTAATGCAATATAATTTGATTATATCTAAGAATATTTTGCTTCTTTTTAGGGCTGTATGAACATGTCAGGAGATAAGAAAATACTTTCAAGTATTGCACGATTATTGCATCAATTGTGGAAAAACATTGCAAATTATAAATATATTAGAATATATTTACTTGCAAAGATTTCTGGCAGACAGTGATCCATTAATTTTGTGTTGAGTCTAAACCCTGACCTCTCTGCCACAACATTTGAAATTAGCAGCACTGGAACAAATATAAATCCAGATCACATTATTCTGATTGTATGAAAACATACTTTTCCATTTAGATTTTATACATTTGATGGTCTGTTTGTGTATGAAAGTTTTATTATTTTGCTTACAGTGTCTGTAATATATGGAATTGTTAACAGTTGTTTCATGATATGTTATTGTATTATGACACAGCTCTGCTATAACCCATACTCTTTCTGCGTGTCTTTGTAATTGACGCTGTCTAAAGTAATAAAACACTGTGGTTCTCTGGGATTTGGCTGTAAAACTGCAGAATGAACCTTCTACCTCACAAAGTGCAATGTACAGTCTTGTGTCACTTAGGTGACGAGTTGGGAAATGGCCAATTACTTAAAACAATGGCGACTTTTTCATCTAGGAGGCATGTGTGTTATGGTGACGGGGCTAAAAGTAGCTGGTTGTTCTAGTTCAATGACACATGGAACTGTTGGGGCAGATAGCGGACCTCCCTTTTCCCTCCCAAACTAACTGCTTCCTCCTCAAGCACATGCTCCCTCGGACAAGAGTACATCACCGTCTTTGTGTCAGTGTGCACATGTTTCCACTTCTTCCTCTCCTTTTATTGCTTCAAGTCAGCAAATATTTGTCCCACATCATCCATTTACACTGATTGGCCATTCACTGTGTGGAGCAGCTGCACTCAAGCTCGTAACTCAAAAAGACCTATTGTTAGAAAGAAAACCTAGTTTATTCTTGTAACATAATGTGATCATCATCTCATACTCCAATACTGGCCATTTCATATCCATATAACATATAATGATATGACACACTTGTAATTCAGTGAGTAAATACTTGGTGTAAAATGACTAAATGCAAAAACCTGTTTCTTTTTTTTAGTTAAACACACAAGTTAACAACTCATTCAATTATTTGTCTTCTTTGTGGAAACTTTATATTTTCAGTTGCAACCATGAAATAAGATGTAAAATATGTGAAATATAAATATGATGTATAGTATAAATATTTAGAGGTAGAAAGAAAAGCTATACATCTAAACACTGTGTATTTTCTGAACCAAGGTTTGTGCATTTGTTGTGTTTTATACCTTTGTTCCAGTTAGTTTTCTCACTACAATTTTGGAAGCCATTAACATCTTCTGCTGTCTTCGTCGATGCACAGTGTCTCCATTCAGAGCGGTGTTGTATCAGTGTATTGTAATTTTTTCCATGTTCCAATTATTGTTCTTCTACTTCTATTTTTTACAATGATAGTCCTTGATAACTTTCTGTGAACAGTGTGAAAGTCTGAACTCTCTAAAAAGTGTTTCCACATTGTGTATCAACCTGTTTTTAGACCTGTGAAATCATTTGCAATGATATTGAGTCACAGTAAAACAAGCAACGATGCATGACAACAACAGGCAGTGATACAGAGTAGCAAGTGTAAAGTACCTTTAAATTCCCCCCAAAAATTAAACATTAAACAAAATATAAAATACATGCATATAAAACAATTACAACTAGTGCTGCAACAACAAATCAATTAAATCGATCCAAATTGATTCTTAAAAGAGTTGGCAATGAATTCGCAGTCGATTTGTTGGTAGGGGGGTTAGAAAATATCGGTTCTGCAATATATCGCGATATTTCATTTCACAATACTGTATCGATATTAAAAAGTACTGTATCGATATTTTTAGGTATTTATTCAAATGCAGATATGGCGGAGGTTCATTTTTGTTTTTTGTTTTTCTTTATTATTTATATTTTCTTTATTATTATTTAACACCGTTTGATTAAATAATGTTTATTTGAACCATCCGAAAAGCACTTTTTACTGTCTGAGAGTGGCAGATTGTAGTTCCTTTGTTGGGATTGCACAAAATAAATGTTATGATACTAGTTATGAACTAAGAGAAAATGAACAAACAAAAAAATTACCTTCTTAACAGTATCATGATATATCGTGATATATCGTATTGTGATCCTAGTATTGTGAGTTGTATCGTATTGCCAGATTCTTGCCAGTACACACCTCTACTCGTTGGGTCTTGTGTAGTGTAACAGAGGAAAACACAGAACAGCTTAGGCTGAGGTTTCAGGTGCCGGGCAGCCCCGTTCGGCCAAAACTTAGTGCACTGTTTATGTAACAAAACTTGAATATGGAGAAAAAATGGCCAAAATCCCACTTCGCAGTACGTTTTGGCTAAATGGGGCTGCCGTGGCCACTGTGAACATAATGTAAACCTAGCTTAATATAGCCTACATGTCGTGATTTCTTTAGCCTACTAGCTAGTTAGACACTACTGTCATAATTATAATGTTTTCATTCGTCTCCGTTTATCAGGCCACCAGACTAACGTTACCTATCATTGACTGTAACTAATACATGCAACACTAGTTTGATAGCCTATAACCAGAGCTGGTTTAAGACTATATCTTGCTAGTCTCTAGCCATAACAAGTCTAGGTAGTGAACTAGCACTTGCTAACTATACCCGAAGCTATTGCGGAGGTGTAATCACTAGTGACTTGACTGCAGCCTGTTTTGCTTTGGGTTAAATACTGATCTTTGAGAATTGAGTCTTTTGTGTTTAGCTGATGAACCAATTAGTTATTAAAATAATCTACAGATTAATCAATTATTAAAATCATCATTAGTAGCAGCCCTAATTGCAAGGCTCTGAAATTGTGTGTGTGTATGTTGTGTACAATGTAGCATACATGTATTGTGTGTTTTACTTGTCTGTTGAATGAGTACACTGAATTGTACGGTTTTACGTTAACTATGTTGTTTAATGCAGGAACTAAAGCTATGATCTTGCATATTGGCATATATTGTGTTTGTTAATATGCATTGTCCCTTTGGGAAAAAAAATAAACTTCATAGAGGAAGGGAGGTTTAAGATGATGCTACATGAACTGGAACATATTTGATCTGCACCGATACCACTTGATTTAGTCAGACTAAAAAGTAGCTGTTGTTCCCCGCTGTGGTCTGGGGATTTTACACCTGCAACTAGTAAGTCTGTAAGTCTGCACCAAACAAGTGTGTAGGGGGGACCAGTCTGCAGTTTTCCGGTGTGGTTCAGGTTTCTCATACCTAAACCACATGCTTGCAACAAAAATAGCTCCACTTCTTTTTCTCTTGGCCAGTTGAAGTCCTTTTGTATCATGTTCGCTCTCTTTCATGTTTGTTTGTGTTACATTTATGCTCATGGTCTGCCTTCACCCAGGTGTAAGAAAACACTTTGAAATGCTAAAATATCGCAGTACAGAGTGGGATTTGCAACACAATAAAATAAGAAAGCATTAGAGCATAATTTGAAATGATAGTGTGTCACACAGTGAATGTCCTGCTTAAGTGTTGTAAGAAATGTACCTGAAAATCATTGTTGCTTTCTAAGGTGAGATTCATACCCCCACTATAAAATGAATCTGTAGCCAGACTTATTATATATGGTTGTTTGCATTCATTTACACTGACTGTTGCACACAAACGCCTCCTCTTCCCAGAGAAGCCAACGTAATGTGATTGTATATACAGGTTAAGTTACAAGTAAAATACCATAAGTGGATTTGAAGACCCTTGATTTGTCTGGCTCCTCACTGACACTGTTACACTGCACGCTGTAAAAGGAAGCATGTTCGTACAGTTTACCCCAAAGGCTCCAAAAAGGGGCTGATGATCAAAGCTGATGAACACACAGCGGTCGGATAGGACTCACTTTGACTTTACCGTCGACTGATTGTTCTCAACGGTCCCGACTCTTTTCAGTTACGCCGGGGGAAGAATGAGTATTGATGTAGGTTCAGGTTTTTACCTCTTTATAGTGTAGAACAGAGAAGTGGAAGCAGAGGGGAGGAGAAAAAAAGGAAGAACACAGTGCCTATTTCTCAGCACTGCTGTCAATTATTAACTCGGCCGTTAATTAGGATGTTGGTAAGAGCCTTATTTGCTTTGAGTAGCAACACAAAGTAGAAGTCGCCACAGCTGTCGAGTGTCATTTGTCAGCTGATCTGAGTAAATCCGAAATTGGCCTAATCTGCATTTCGCGTGAGTGTAAGGATCCCGCTTTCATTGAGGATTAAATCAGATTATCCTATCGTGGCACAGAGATCAGCAGCACTAGATGCTTGGTATAGATTAAAATTACCTCTAAGGCTTAGATGGCATCACTGAGTCTAATTACATTATTGATCTATTTGTATGTCTTTCTTATTTGATACTTTTTTGCAGATGTTTGTTGCAATAAAATGTCAATTAAAAGAGATTTTGCTTCATGGAGAGATGCTTTTAATGTTGACAGTGTCGTGCTGAGAGTCTGCAGAGTGAGGGCTATAAAGGCGGCCTGAGCTAGGGGAGTTTGCAGGGTTTGACAGAGAGTGTTGATTTATGGTACATTCCTGTCATTGAGGAAAATTTGGTATATAATATAGTACATAAATGCACTTTGCCTTGACTTGGGGCCTTTATAAAATACGGTCTGTATACAGGCATTAGGGATTAACTCTTAAAGACCTAAAACAATGTTTGTGGTGACTTTCAAATGACATTTTCTGTACATTTTTACATATTTATCAGGTTTTAATATAATCTCAGCATTTTGTATTTAAAAAAATCCTTTATGCTCGTAGATCAAATGTACTAATTATGTAGATCTCAAAAGCTCAAAGGTTATGTCAAAACAGAGAAAACTAAGGAAAATATTTAATTAATTAAACATAAAACAAGCATCTATAATCACTGTAATTGCCAGAGTATGTAAGTTTTAGAAGATGATGATGTTTCCATGTTCATTATGGAGCTTCTGAATGCCTAAAAAGACACAACTGATGGCACAGAAAAGTGAGAAACTGCATTTTACCTGAATTATTTCAATGTATTGATAGGATTAGTGGTCTGAAAGTTATTAAACATTTTAGATCAGTATATGTGTTTGGTTCAGTGGCTGTTTAGGTCTTTGAGAAATTACTTAAATAAGAAATTTTTGTGTTTATCATGAAATCAATAAGAATACTGTAGAGAAGCAGATTTTTTTAAAGGACTTTAGGACACATTATGAACACTTTTACCATTGTTACACCTTAAACTTATATTGATTGTACTCTATCTTTTACTCAGTAAGTCATCATCTGTTTGTAAAAGTTTAGCGCTGCAGCCTGGTCATATATCCTACACTACCTGCTGGTCATGGATACACCTTTTCCCTCAGGTGCACTCGGATATCATCACTCAATCATGTTCACAAGAGATGGAAAAATCTATTTAGTAAGTAGGATTTCAATGAGCTTTCTGGCATCCTCTGAGGTACAGACTGGAAGTAGGCAATCCCTATAACATAAATGTACCACTTACAAATGGCTTAGCAACAGAAATCTCCATTTAAATAACTTATACTCTTACATAAATCAACAATTCTGAAAATAGTCTTATAAGCATTATCACACAGTTAGAATATGGTGTTTATGTCAGCTCCTCTTTACCCGCATTGCTGCCTGGATTCGCATAAGGACTAGATTATTTATGTGTGTATAAATGTCGACACTGTTTAATGTCAAAATGATGAGTCCACGAAGAAAACACAGCCTTTGAATTTTAGGAGAGCTAGCATTTACAGTAGACGTCAAAGCAGCTTGGGATATTACCCACTGAACTCCAAAGTTTATTAGTGTGACAGGTCATTTAGGGCTAAGGGGTAACGGCAAAAAAATCCAAACAAGTGGTACCAGGCACAACAAACCCCACCCCTCGCATGTATTATTGCTTATTTTGGTATCAATCCAGCTGAAGTCATCATGTCTATGCGTGTGCTGATGTCAGCATATCAACTGCCTCTATATATGTGACAAGTTTGAAGTAAATTGAAACAAAATTTATGTTTTTGTAGACATTTGAAATTCTGCCCAATGTAAGTAATTGGGAGAAGAAAACATATTCTAAAAATTCATAAAAAATTTGAAGTTGGACCTACTTTTCCCAAACTGTAACCACATCTATTCTTGGTCACTGGCAATCTATAAACCCAATTTGGTATGAGTTCAACCAATTGTTTTGCTGCTACAGACATGTTAAATGTCGCCTATTATAAGTCAATAGGACAAAAAAAAAACATGTAAAAAAAAATCATAAAAAATAGAAACTTTAACCTACTTTCCCCAAGATGTAACCACATCTATTCTGGGTCACTGGCAATCTATAAACCCAAGTTTGTATGAATTCAACCAATAGTTTTGCTGCTACAGACATTTGAAATTTCACCCATTATAAGTAAATGGGACAAAAAAAGATTTAAAAAATTCATAAAAAAATTTAACTTAGACCTACTGTTCCCAAAATGTAATCAAATCTATTCTCGGTCACTGGCAATCTATAAACCCAATTTGGTATGATTTCAACCAATAGTTTTGCTGCTAGAGTGTTAACAATCGAACAAACAAACACAGAAATAAACCAAACCAAAAACAACACCCCTTGCCTCCCCTCGGGGGATGGGGTAACGATGCACAAATTGACAAAATCACTACCATTATGAAGGTCAGGTCTGGTTGCTATGCTTTATTTGTGCCTGTAGCTAGAGTTGTATGCAATTATAACTAGGTATCCATCACTGACACATTTTACAAACAACAGCAATGACACCAGACAAACATGATAAATGATAGAACAAAATACTCCACGGTAAAACTAAGCGCTGCACTAAAATTCATAGAAAAAAAAGAAATCAAATCACCTCTATCTTTCATTAGCGCGTGTCTGTTTTTATTGCATTTTCATATAATGTATTGTCAGAATAGGGCACTGCTCTGAAAGGCAGTGATCACACTCATTTGTAGTAATAGTAGCCCCTGGAGATTAACTTCATGTACATATTGTTAACATCTGTTAAAGATATTTTGCTTTGAGGAACCTGAATCACATGAAGCATATGGGAACAATCCATTAAACAGAGCAGAGCTGCAGCTGAGAGTCTGCGGTGGTAAAGAAGAGGATGATGGGACTTTTTGGTGCCTTTAACTTAGCTTAGGCCGAAGCCTGCAGAGAAGGGAAGAGGAAAATAAGGGGTGGAACAACAGCAGTGTGGGGTCGAGCGGTTTGAGAAGGCCCTTGGGGAAGATGGAGAATCAAATCGCATTGAGGGTGGAAGGAGTCGAGGAGGAGCGGAGGCACAATGGGCAGCATACTGATGATGAGGATTAAGATACTGTGAATGGGAGCGGGAAGACGGAGATACGGAGACTGTGGTTTTGTCAGGGTTTTAGCGGAACTGACTGGCACGCTACGGTTTTAGGTCACAATGCCGTTTAAAGGAAATCAAAGGGCAAAGATGAGAGGAAGAGCTGGAGGCGAAGGGGGACTGTTTTTAACAAAGTCGTCATCAGCCACGCGGTCTGATACGACGCTAACATAAGCTGACTTAATTACATTTTGCAGCAGTATCAGTCTCCTCTGCTGACTTGTGCGGTCTGAGTCAGGGTTGCGTATTTGTCATGAACCTTAGAGCTGGTGAGACAGAACAGTCACATCACATGCTGGCAGGAGGGTATGAGTTGCTGGTTTGGACCCTTTGAGATTTCAAAGCCGGCGCCGTCTGCTTATTTGGCTGCTGTAGCTCCATTCCCTTGACCCTGCAGGTGGGCAGGATGATGGACGGTTCACACACGCTGCTCCACTTTCCACAAACTATGTCCAAAGTCTGTGTGAGAGAAAGCTGCCATACACACAGCCTCACAGAACACGACCTGTGAATATTTGATGCTTGTTGTGAATGGCCCGGAGGCAGGCTGTAGTCGTTATTAACAATCTGACAAATAGGACCTAACAAAAAAAAAAAACTGGATACACTCAGCTTCGATAAAATTGTGTCTTTAAAAGTTGAGATACCCAGTGAACTCTCCTTCACTGAGTTAGCTTTATTTAATTTTAATACTGACAGGATTTTGCATAAAAAAGTTGTAGTGCAGACAGCTATGACTTAACAGAGCAGAAAAATCAGAAATAAGTTCATCTAGAGAACTAGTACGGTTAGGGATAGGAATTGATAAGAATTTAATGAGTCTAATTCCATTATCGATTTTGCTTATCGATCCGATTCCTTATTGATTCTCTTATCGATTTTCACTGGGTGAGGGAATAAAAGTACAAACAGGTTTGTTTGCATTAAGGGTCTTTTATTTTTCCATCTCTGCACAGAAAATAGAACATATACAGCATGCACAAATAATAAGAACGGATGACGCTGAGCCCACTTCAGGGGGGGTACGACCGTACAAAGTGAAAGTGAAACTTTAGATGCTTTACTAATTCCTCTATGTCTCCCGCTGTTGTGCACCTCATTTTCCTTTTCCCGACCTTCAGAAACTTTTATTTGAGGAGGCAGGACGTTTGTACCCCCCCCCAGAACCGGGCCCAGATGATGTCTTAAGTCTTAAATTTGATCATCCCTTAGTGAATACCTTTATTATCCTTAAAATTGATCATTAATCCTTAAATCTCACACTCGAAGGTCTTAAACATTCCACAGACACAATCAATGATATTGGAACATTTGCTTTAGAAATCTTTGTAAGGAATTTGTCAGATTTATAATTAGTATTTTTCAGTGTTTTTTTTTATCATAAAAGAGATGGGAATGTGTCTCCATCAATCATTCATGGGTGGAAGGGTTCAGGTATGAGCTACCGCAGTCTGAACGTCAGTAGCAGAAACATTAGTCATGGAGAAATGTGAATGGAACATAAGCTGGATTCAAACATGGTTAAGACTGGTTCAAGGTACTGTTATTAATGTGAATGTAAAGTCTTGAACGTGATTAAAGATGCATTAAAAAAATGTCTTTAAAGGTCATACATTTGGCTTCTTCAAACCTGCAGTTAATCCTGATCAACTGATTTACTCAGTTTGACTTACAAAAACGAACAAGGATATGCTAATTATCAGATCTTATAGTCACATTTTTATGTTTTTTAGCATTTGTATTTTCACTCAAGATTCAGTAAAATAATTTGTAAATGCTCTACTTTGGGCCTGATGCAGCTGCGTCTCTCAGCTTTTACCACTCTGTAATGTTGAGCAAATGAGAAAAGAAAATGTATTTAGTTAGTTCTTAGCACTCATATTCATTTATTATATTAATAAATTTTGTATAATTCCTCCACTTGTGAAAACGCTATAGTAATACTAATATTGTGCTTTCTTTATTTGATTTGACAGTCAACCCAGATGAAGTTTTATGTGGATGTAAACCCCAAAGCTTTAATATTTACTGTAAATGTATGTCTGTTTTTTTATCGGCTCTGATCGCCTTGGGCACCCAAAGGACAATATGGCAATACAATAAGGACACAATTTATGTCAAACTACATCTCAGATCAACAGTGATGTCTTTATATCCGTAGGGTGAGTGCATTTTTCTGACCGTCTCCACACTTTTTGCAGGATGTATTTTTTTTCTACAACACTGTAGCACAGTTGGTCACATAGGGATTTAGCATTTCTACTTTCTAGGCTGCAGATGTTAATTATTCCTGCTCTGTCCATTAGTCTTCAAATTGCCGACTGAACTGTAGTGGTTATTTTATTTTCTGACAGGGCGAGATTTGTTTTTCTTCATAATTCATGTACATAGAAGATGTAGGAGGCATAGATGTAAAACAGTCAGTGGCCAACTTCAGAAATTACGGTTTAATAATTCAGCAAATTTCATATCATCAGTAATGGTAAGAAAAAACACGAGTGCTTGCCTCCAAGTTGTTTAACATGGCTTTAAATTAATCCAGTGGGACCCACTTGCTAAGTTTAAGGTACATTTGTTTGTAAATGATTCCAACGGAAGACTTGAACTGGAGCAGAAAAGTTTTTCCTTTGGTCAGTACAAGCTTTACAGACATGTAGTATGAAGAAGTCCTGGGGTGGAGGCAGTATTAGGATGTAAAGTAGTAGATTCTGAGCAAATTATACCCAAAGTAGACTTGGATTGGACAAGGTAGACAAAGTTCGCATCCTTAAAAAGTCTTAAAGGAGTGATATTTTGCTTTTTTTAAAAATGGAATTATGCAGTTTAAACCATTTCCCTGTGGTCTGCATAAACTGGAAATGCTATGCTTGGGTCTGAATTCTTCATTAATTCAACTCCACAGGTTCATCTTCAACCCTATTTCTGAGTAATGACACCAGAAAGGTCGTTTTGAGCGCTGGCCCTTTAAATGCAAATGAACCACTTCACTCCCCACCCCTTCCAGGTTGTTGGCTGTGCTGCTCTGTCCCGTTCAACCAACAACTGAACATTTGAGGTAATCGACTCGAAGTTTGGACGTATTTTCAGTATGGACTACAACCACTGCTGCTGACAAACATTTATGTCGTACTCAGAGAAATGTTCGTCAGAAGTCTTGACTTTATATGTGCAAATGTTGTGACGTAACTACTTATAGATGTAACAAATTAAGCAGGAATTGAAACGGGTTGCAGAAATCCACTCAATTTTTGCCAAAATGAATATTAAGATAGCTTTGCAGCACCTAGAGGGTTCAAATTCATATTTTTGGAACTATTAGAGTCCAAATACACAAATAAATGTACCAAAGACTAATAAAAGTGGGTTTAGCAAAATATGACCCCTTTAAAACAGATTGACTTCATTAAGTCAAAAATAAGACAGCAAGTCCTTTAAAATATCTTGAAGACACTGGATTTTTTTCCCCTGATAATAAAACAATAGGTAACACCAGTTTTGTACTGAAAGCTTTTCATATTACAAGAGAATAGCTGAAACAAAAAGTCTTGAAAGTCTTACATGTAACTTGCCATAAGCTGTAGAAACCCTGAGGCAAGACTTGATTCTAAAATAAAACCCACTTTGATTTCTCATTTTTAACCAAGTGGTAAATATCAGGTGTAAAGGAGAGCAAATCATCAGATAAAATACCTCTGATACCGACTCAGTCTCACAGGCATGAAAAGTGGTGATACGTGGTTCAAGTCCTGGTGCTTCTAGCTCAGCCAAGCTGAAAGTGTTAGTTTGCTTCTCCAATAGACTCCCCCACTAAAATGCATTTGCTAGGTCAAGGTAGCAGCTGGTTTGTGAAGATGGCATACGGTGGTCTACATGGTCTCCTAGCATAAGACTGGATAGTCAACGTGAGGCTGTTCTCAATTAAAACCGGCAACAAATAAGTTTATGGGGTAGTCATGTGTACTGTACATCCCAGTATTTGTGAATCAGAAACCATCATTCGAGTACTCATAAAAGTTTATGGATGCAGAGAAAAGACACAATGCTGTAAAATTAATTCATTGTGTACACTTGACCTGTGTGTAACTATGCTCTACATGAGTCAGTTGTTCTGCACAGCCTGCCCTCAGCTATTTCAGCTGTGTCTGGTCCAGTCTGTGACTAGCATTCATTAGCCCAGTTTTAGCTCTGGCATGTCTGCGTGCCATATGTCCATGTGGCGCTACAGCAAATAAAACTCCTGAGAACACATCCAAGAGGGCAGAGACTTACAAATCTTTGGATTTTTCGCATTTCCATCTCCATCTCTACGGACCATCCAGTAATGAAGCTGTAGATGTGCTAGTGCTGCAGATGGATGCAGACTGAGGTTTGTAACACTGCAAATAGATATTTTGTGCAACTTCAACAGGAGCCTTCATGCACTTTGTTTGTCCAAGTTGTGTTCAAGGCATGATAAAGCAGAGGAAAGATTCCCTAATGAGAGAGAGTACTGTCAGTCCTCAACACAAGCATTCCCAGGCTCCGCTCCATAAATAACAGTGGCCCCTTCAGAAGGAATCTACAGTGGTCTGTGAAATAGTGTACACCTCCCTGAATGTCACCTCACATGCACTTGGAGAGCAGAGAAACAAGCGTACTGTTTCAGTGCCCGGTTAGATCTGTATCATGGGAAAATTGTCAAAACATAGACTTTGGTTTTGCCCATTTATGGAGGCAGCTGTCATGTTGAAGGAGTATGAGGTTATTACAGCTTGTCAGTAAACAGGGGGAGCGTGTTTGGAGAATGAGAATGAGAAGATGTTTAACTTTGAAGGAAATCACAGTCAACAATATATTGACCGTAATTTTTTTTATGCTTTAAGTATGTCAAATGGTGAGACAGGGGCTGTAAATAGAACAGAACAGAACAGAACAGAACAGAACAGAATAGAATAGAATAGAATAGAATAGAATAGAATAATTTCATTGTCAATGAAATTAGGAGTGCTACTCCAGTCAGTGCAGCAATATTAACAAAACACCAGTACTACAGAAAATAAGAATAGAGCGAATATTAAATTACAAAAACTAAAAATAAGATAAGAAAATACAATAAAAATGTTACAATTTAACAAGATGTTTGAGTAGGTTCTCGTTTGCCCAGGTCATCATTCGTCTTGGTGGTTCTTCTTGGTTCAACTGGACTGGTTTAGCTCTTTCCAAAGAGTACAATTTGACAAGGTAACATAAGAATAGAGCTTAGTAGAATAAAAATAAAACTGCACAAAATATGAATAGATGCAATTTACAGTATTAACAGTATGTGACAGTATGGGGGGGGGGGGGGGGGGGGGTTGTAAGTGACATCGTCGTGGATGCGTGTGGGTGCGTTAGCGATTACTGTTGTACATCACAACATTATAAACACTCTGGACGTACTCCCCCCTCTCACGAACTGGACTGAAGTCCATTGGGGGGGTGGCATATCATTCGGCACATCACCCCCCACCTCACCCCCCCATCGCAAATTTGTTTTGAGGTGGCAGCAGGTAGCCAATGATAAGGTGAGGGGAGATCACTTTCACTTTCTCACAGTTTTATCTACAGCCCGTCGTACTACTTGTAGAATGAACCCCCCCATCCCACAAATGTTTTCGGGCATGGGCGAGGCACCAGTTGGCTCATGATGCCGTTAGTGGGGTGTGGCTCAAAAAGGGGTTGAGAAACCCTGATGTGAACCAACTTTTTATTGATATCCTATGTATACAACCCATTTTATTTCAGCAAATCTGTCTGAGTATGGGAACAGTTTCCATGCCTGCAGGTGAAACCAAAATGTCACTGTGGAAGTGTCAAACAGTACTTTAAAAACTGCCTCATGATTCCCAGTTCAGATAAAAAGCAACTGTACTCTCTTGAAATTAAAATGTGACTTACAAGAATTGAATTTCTCCACATGTTTTGTCTCCACTGACATTTAATTAGTCTCTCAGCCGAACAGGGAAAAGTTCTGCACATACTTCACCTCATTAAATATTCAAGACTGGGATGACATTACATCATACAACTCCTCAAATCTGTCATGAAGGAATAGAAGTTGAAAGAAAAAGGACTTTTTCAAGAGTGAAATTTTAGTAATATGTGTCAGAACTGTGTGTAGCGGTACCTTTCTGATTATTCTAAAATGCTAGAAGATAGAGAATGTTTCTATTAAATTTCAAGGAAGTCAGTGTCACTTTGTTTCATTACTTGTTTTGATTGACAGTAGCCCGAAAACTAAAATGGCAAAACAATGAGAAGCAGAAAAGCAGCAAAACATTTCATGATTGTAGGTTGAGCTGTCATTTTTTTTCTCTTTGTGATATGTTTATCAAATTACACTTCAGAATATAATATTACAGTATATATTAAGTATTAGCAGAGGAATGCTAAACCATATTTACCTGCAATGTGGATTTAAAGCTGTGATTAGAGTTCAGAAAATCATAATTAGATCAGTTACATCTAACCGTACAATGTTTCTGTATCTGACTCTTTCCTGAGATATGACTCGGGGTCAGATTATCAAAGCATTGCAGGAGCTGAAGCAGGAGATGGAAAAGTGGAGCATCTTGCGCCCTTCAGCACCACCGATGAGAGATAAAGTGGTGATGACCTAGTACTAATGCGTGAATGCTGAACAAGTTTTTTTCAATGTGTATTTTATTAAAAGTGTTCATGAACTTTCAGTCCTGGAGGGAAGCTAATACAAAAACAAAAACATTTTACACCTTTTTAATGGACCTGTTAAAGCTCACACCTAGAAATCATGGCGACTTGACAGTGTATCCTGAGGCCAAACTTGTGTAAAACCTCTGCAGAATATTGCAGTTTATCTGTTGCCCAAAGCTGCTTCAGCAGGAACAAGCAGTGTTTTGTCCACAGAGGACCGCGGTGCTGTTTCAGAGAAACTGAACAGGGGTTTATGTCTCAATTCAAAGCAAGTTCTTTATCTCCTGGTATAATTAACGCATTTTGAGTGATGGTGCCAAAAGCTTTCGGTGATGATGGTGGGAAGAGAGGATAATAAGACTCGAGCCGTGCTTATTCAGCAGCATCGATTGGTGTTTGATACATGTGATGTAAAGGCCTCCACCTTTTCACACTCCTGGGGCTTAATAAGGCCTGGAAGGATCACCAGTAAAACCTGATAACGCGAGGAGTTACAGTACGGGTGTGAGGCAGAATTCACCTCCACTCATGGGATGTGTGTCTATAAATGTCGCTGAGATCTCACTTGTGTTAAAGAAGGAGGAGAACTGTTTAAGTGGAGGGAGGAGAATCAAAACAACAGAGTTCCCACAGACAGAAAAAAAAGAAAAGACATGGAGTTTAATTTTGTTGACAGTAATGAAATGGAAAAAAAAAAAAAATAGTGCTGTCAAACGAGTACAATTTTTAATCAGATTAATCACAGGGTTGCTGTGGATTAATTTTGATTAATCACGATTAAATAACATTCATTTTTAATCTATATGAACTGCATTTCATTTTGCATGAGCAAACAGACTCAAGAAAGAAGGGAATATATATGCACTTAACATGTTGGTCACAAGCTGGGTGACGCCAAAATGCTAGCAGAATCCTCGACTAACGTATACTTCGTGTTAATGTGTTATTTTAAGATGGAAGTGCTTTGGTGAAAAGAAAACTCCTTCCTGCAGAATGTGCATAATACTTTATGTTGGTCGACTGTTCTGGGCCAATGTGCTGTTTAACATCTTCCATCTTTATCAGTTGGATCAACTGTCCATTTGCGCATGCACGATGGTAACTCTTTTTGGAAAAACTGCCCAAAATGCATTGCCAGAGATGCTGCAGATGGGTTAATTACGTAAAAAAATTTTTCATCAGATTAATCATGATGATGGATTAATCAGTGTTCATTTTGACAGCCCTAAAAAAAAAAAAAAAGGAAGAGTAACCCAGTTGGATTTAGACATGCACATTAAGATCTTTTATAAAAGTAAAAAAGTAAATCTGGCCTTCAGATTATCATCGTTGAATCTTAGATGTGTACTTCAACGCATCGTACTGCTTTGTTTTCCTCTTGATGTCATGTGAAGGGCAAGTCTATAATTGTTTAAGAATACATTATGTAGATCAACATTTGTTCTTGTTGTAAATTCAGTGTGCACATCCAGATCATAGCTTCAAAGAAAAGCCATGTTGTTACAGTAAATAATTGAAATTCACAGTAGCATGTTTGCACAATTTCTTTGCATCCTGTGAGGCAGTATTTTTAGTGAAAACCCATTATTGAGTTGATAATACCATTTTAATTGTGTAATAGCGAGTCTGTTGTTCCCCAATGCTTAAAAATCGGTGAACCAAGCAACTTTAAGGCTGTTATGTAATAAAGAACAGTGTGTTTGTAATGGTGCCTGTTGTTTGTGAACCTATGAATGGATAGAGAATGACTGCTGTTACTGTTTAATAATCATACAATTAATTAACTGACATTAACTGAAACAAGGGATGTACTAATTGTTAAATTCTAGGCCGGTACAGATACCAGTCTTTGTGTTTTGTTTCAGCCCTTTCAGGAATGAATCAAACACAGATACACAAGAGTCGTCATTATGAAACCCTATCTGTCTCTCAGTCCTTGCAATCCCCGCTATTCAGTCACACATTAATGAAACAACCTTTGATATAATTCAGATCACCATCGGCCACTGCTATCTGAAAATGTCATCTTATTTGCAGATATGAGGACATTCAGCTGATATATAGCTCAAATAAAACACTTTTGTTCGTGTACTTAAAGGTTGTGAATAGAGATGGAGATTATATAACGGAGCTTTGAAAAGTCATAGAAAAGTTTTGAGATTTTTGTCTGAAAATGTGTGAGCAGAAAAATGAGATGAAAATGCCAGAAGGAGAGTGTGGAGGGGTCCTACGTCTAACTCTGCCAATGGAGGTGAAGGGCTGAATATTGCGTGACCTGCACTGACACAAGCAGCTAGTGCCATCTGGTGTGTGAGCAATTACAGAGGGTCATAGTGTGACCCTCACATCCATGGATATGCAGACTATAGATGTACACATTTTGCATGCAAGTACTGTTTTCAATTTCTGCCCTCCTCATCCTGTAAATGACCCGAGAAGCAAGTCAGAAAGAGCATCGTCCCTTACACAGCTGGGTACAATTGCATTCTTTGAGGAGCAGTGCTGTGAAACACACTGACTCCTAAGCTCAGGAGTGAAAGCCTGCACTGCTCTTTAATAATGCATCAGATTGGAGTGTTGTTGGAAGGTGGGGGTTGTGTCAGGGGTGGGTTAGGTGTGAGGGGTCCTACTGGGCCCTATGAAGCTGTGGTCTGCAGAAACACACGTGTCAGAGAAACAGTTTCATTCGCAGTCAAGATCTTATCCCACGGATTAAGGAAACCATGAGCCGGCATTAATTAATCAAAACATGTCCAGGGTCTGAAAGGCAATTTATTGAAATGGAATGGCAGATTAAGATGGAATTATTTATAGATTGCTGGAGTGGGGTTTTGATGTATGAAATGGCCTAATCAGGCGAAGGTTGTTTTCTCTGTCAACTCTGCATTGCAGTGGAGAGATCAGATTGGTAGAGGCTTTCGTGTGAAGCGTTGTGCTTTGTCACGGTTTCCCTCTCAATGTGTAAGCGGAGATTGCCTAATACTGTGGTGTTCAAGAATGGGACTGCAGATTTCATATCTGTTAATGGCGTTTACCAGGCGGGAAACATAACCGAGAAGAAAGGCGGCATTTTCTTCGTTACATAAGCTCGTCGGTGCTGAGGCGGAAAAAATGACTGATTACTGTCGCACTGTACTCAAATCCACTTTCTTCTGGAGCAATTGCAGAGTGTCCACCTTATCTAGGTATACACATGCCTTTGTCTGCACTTCTGCGGGGACTGAGAACGTGGCTGCATGCAGGGGATTATTATGAGTGCATTGCAATGAGCGCAGCTGTGTTTTTCAACTTGTTAACCCCACAGTGGGGAGATGTGGACTGTGAGGAGCTGAGTGGACAGGAGTCTGCCCTCGGAACAGAGGAGGTGACATGTAGCACAGCAGAGAGATCGAAAACTGAACACATCAGCTATAATGTTCTGGCCCAATGCCCTTTATATACCAGTTGGTAAACTTATATGACATGAATAAGATGTTTTTTGTTCTCGGTCAATACTTTTCTTGTTTCTACTATTGCACATTTACCAAATAATTACATTTTGTTTGTCGAACCGAAGCAACTGAAAATAATGCTGAGACTTATACTGTATTGGAACAGTTCAGTAAATCACACATCTGAATAATAGAAGAAAAGGGGGTCTAATACAACACGCTGTAGACATAATTACATATGTTTTCATTTTTTTATTTGTTAAATTTAATCACATTTTGTTATTGTGAAAAAACACAAAACTGAAGAGATAATTCATTATGTATTCACACAGGTCACAAATTCCATCCCTGCAATTGTCTTGCTTTGCTGCTAACTAATAAAAAAGATTTGGTAAAAAATAAAAATCAGACAAATGGTGCTTTAATACAGCATTAAAAAAATACAAATTACTGCACACACCACTGGATGCCAGTCAGCAGTCTGTTAAATAGCTGTAAGAGCATATCTAAACGAACAACACGAGGACAGCAAAAGCCTTAGGAGTCTCACCAGGTTAATGAATATGAGCATCATCTACAACAGGGTGTTTTCGAATTTAATAGTTCATAAACTGCAGTCCTCATGGCAATAGTCCTTAAAGATGAGTCAGCGAGTGTCACAGTTGATTGCTGGTGATTCCGCAGTTCCGTTCTTTTCACTCTCAGGAAGTAAACTGACAAAATAAAATGTTTTTATACGATTGTCACGATAAAAACATTTCTACTAAGCTGATTGGATTCTAATGAAAGTGAATATTCCATTAATGTTCCTGTTTACACATCGTGTGCATATGCTTATTAATGTCACAGCGGCATGATGTAGCCTATATTCATTCATATTTAATTCTTTATAGATATTGGCAGACACCCAAAAACTTGTTGATTTCCAGTTCTTTCACAATTCCTAAAAGTCTGTGTGTTTCTCCTTCTCACCAAAAATGTTGGCTTTTCTTTTCAACATACATCTCTGTCTTTATAAACTGTTGTGACGATTGTAAATAGGAAAGAGGCTGTTCATCACAAACTGAAGTAAGAACCCTGGTTGAGACATGTATTGTGAAAGTGCTGTTTAAAAACCACGTCTTAAAACACAGTTACGTCCCATATCTAAACCAGAAAGTTCTGTATTTATAATATGGCATAATTCAGAGTATTCAAACAAAATTAGAATATGTGAATTCAAGGGATAATAGTGGAATATAGAGTCTTTGTTTGACTAGTTATCAACCGTTAAATTAATCGATGAAATCATTCGTGGATTATCAAGGAGAAGTTTGATTCCAATTTAGTGTGCAAACATTCTGTGGAGAACAGAATGTTCTGCTTCTTCTACTCTTCTTCCGCAGCATCAGGACCAATACAGGCAGATTTTACAAGTTTCACCCCCTCAAGCAATAAGACTTTTGATCCTACAATGCCTCCCCCCTTCTTTCTTTTCTACACATCCACACAATGCACCTTCTCAGCTTTTTTCATTAAATATCCTATATTAGAACAATGCAATATCACCTGAAAGTACTTGGGTTTGCTGCTATATTGCTGTATAATTGCTGTACAATATGTTATTACAGTTTTATATTATTATTTTTTAAAACCAACTGCACATTTTTTGTGAACATTGACTTCAGTTTATTTGTACATTTTATCCTGTATATGCCATATTTTTATTGTGTGAGCCCAATGGCGAGACATAGTGCATACTAGATGGTGTATGTTTTCAAATGACAGTAAAGTATTCTATTACATCCTTTTTTTTTTTTTATGTCCCTGACACCACTGCCCTCTGATGACACTACACAGCCACGTTTGTTCATTGAAACCAGTTTATGGAATCATGTAATTTGTGTTTGGATCTTCTGCTTTTGAATTACAACTCAAGCAGGTCTGGAATCATATTGATCGGTCCCAGCTTGATTTGTTGCTTGTGGCGACCTCTGTCTGACCCCACCTTCACTTTTGGTAGTTTATCTGTCATGGTAACATAATGGAACACCAGTACCTCTCCATGACCCAACAGACAAAGGCTGGATCAGTTTGATGTCCTTACATTAGCGGGAAAAGATTTGATAAGAAGGTGTAATATGAAGATGAGACTTAAATGTGTGTCATGATGCTGAGGTGGTATATGAACATGGGATGGACTGTATATAGCTGTGTGCTTCAGTGAGTGATGTCATGAATGACTTTGTGTGACTACTTACCTTATCTGCTCTATAGCTGGTAGCCATGGCCCAGGACAGCACATTAGCCCATAGATGGATGCAGTCATTATGTAGATAAATGACAGAGGTTTCCACTGCCCCCAGAAGGCCACCATGAAACGGGAATTATGTCAGCAGCATTATTCCTTAGCACTGGCGCCCACTACGCGCTTTCACACATCATGCTTTTGCAGCGTTCTGCTTTTCCCTATGGTACGTCTGGAGATAAAAGGATGTTTTCAGAGGAAAATGAGATTCATAAACTACTGTCATTCTGTGTTTATTTGTTTTGATCCAACAACAAAGCCGAAAAGGAGCAATACATGCATGCATGCAATACATACTGCACGGTGGGTGGTTATGTAACTGCCTGGAAAACGAGTAGACGTGTTAAGACATCGCAGATTTTGTACGCTCTTAAGGATTTTTGCCACTTGCACCGAGCAAAAAAAAGAGTCCAGTCTCCTCTAGTTTTTTTCTCTGGCGGTACAAGCCTGGCAGTAGTTTCCATCCACCCTCAAAGCTGCTCTGCTAACACTTCATGAATCTGTATGACTGTGCCAGCAGAGGGGGAGGAGGCTAATAAATCTTGCAAATTTCTTCAAATACTTAGTCTGGACTGAAATGAGAACAAGAATGCTATTGTGTTGCTGGAATTTAACACAGCGAAAACCGTTACACTTCGGGGAGAAACTGGGAGTAGAACTGCAGCAGATTTGAACTCAAGTGTTGGCTGGTTATTTACTCCCCATTGTGTATATGATTATTTTGGCACACATTAGTGCACAATTGTAAACTGTCGTGTCGGTGATAATTATTCCACAATATCATAGCTGCAAGAACTCGACTTCACTCGAGACTTAATTAATTGCATTAATTTACAGGAGGGAAAAACAGATAATGGACTGTTATAGTTGATCTGAATACTGAACTAATCACTGCCTAAGTAAATAAAAAAAATACTTTGCTATTAGTACTATTATCTTTATTGTAATGCATTGATAATGCCATGTTGTAACCAAAAAATTGCCATTAGTTTAAGAATAAAACTAGTAATTTACCTGTGAAAGTAGCTCAAGTGTACTGTATATACATGCATTATTTTGTCACATTTTGTTTTTTACTACATAACCATCTGGAACCAAACAAAACAGTCACTATATAAAGAAACTTTGGTCCACAAGTCAAGAGAGTGGCCCCGTTGTATAATTCAGAAAAAGTACAATCTATTAAATTTGGAGAATTGTAGAAACGTCTCCTTTATGAAATTGATAAGTAAATGTTTAAATATTATTCATTTCGACAAATGATCTTAAAATATAACAGTAAAAGAGCTGGTTGTGGAGACTGCAAACAGCAAAATAGCATTTGTTCAGTCTTTTGTCTCAATTAAGGGACCTCAGATCAGGAATATCTTACCAGCAATACAAACATCAACTAATTTAAACGTTTTAATAATGAGCCCAAACTGTAATTCAAACAAACACAGGTCTTTGAACACTGAATCCTAGTGCTGATTTAAGCTGCCATTTAGCTCTTGATGTTGGCCACCATTGAGGCCATTTCTGCCAATACCATTTCTCTAAAATGCCCTAAGGCCTCTGATTAATCAACCAAACTGAATAATGGGTCTTACATGGGACTAATCTCTGGCATCACAATTCATTTCAAATACTATTCACGAGATACAATTCCAAAGCACAGTGATTCATTCATCTTCAATTTAATGCATGTCACTACATGTGCTTTTTCATCAGTTAAAACAATCCAGTCAGTGTTTTCAACAATCAGATTACAACAGTCTGTGATAGATACTAGAGTTCGACTGATGGCGGATTTCTAAAAGCGGAAAAAAACCCCATAACCAATTAACTGGTTGATACCATCTTCACTTCTCTGCACCAGAATTGTAACACTGAAAACACATTATACATTTCTGGAGTGAATTCTTTATCTCTATTAAAAACTGGACAATTGTTGAACTGATCATTCACGTCAAAATAAACTCAATAATCAACAAGTGGTGTCAGGTACAACAAACCCCGCCCCTTGGACATATTGTAGCTTATTTTGGCTTCGATCCAGCTGATGTCATCATGTCTGTGTGTGCTGATGTCGGCATATCAATTGCCTCTATATGTGTGCCAAGTTTGAAATAAATTGAAACGAAATCGATGTTTTTATAGACATTTGAGATTTTGCCCATTATAAGTAAATGGGAGTAAAAAAAAAGATTTAAGAAATTCATAGAAAATGTGAGGTTTGACCAACTTTTCCCAAAATGTAACTACATCTTTTCCGTGTCACTGGCAATCTATAAACCCAATTTGGTATGAATTCAACCAATAGTTTTGCTATTACTGACATTTGAAATTTCGCCCATTATAAGTAAATTGGGAAAAAAAAAAAAGATTTTAAAAATTCATTAAAAATGAGTCAAGTGAATTAAATTAAATGAATTCAGCCAATATTTTTGCTGCTAGAGTGTTAACAAACAAATAAACAGAACCAAAAACAATACCCCTTGCCTCCCTTTCGGCGGGTGGGGTAATAACAATCAAAAATTGTTGAACTGCAACAAACTAATCATATAGAAATTTAGGTAAGAACAAGTGTTTCAATTTCAGTTGAGGCACCCAGTATTAACTAGTTTCCATATCTGCTGTTACTAATAGTGTGTAATATGTCCCATCTGCGCAATACATGTGCCAAACCCATCTCTAATATAAACAACTGTATCTGTTTATTTCAACACCCATATTGGATCCATCTTGGTACATAAACATTGCCAAAACAAACAGATATTCCTCTGCAGAATATATATATATATATATATATGTATATATATATATATATATATATACACACACACGCACATACTACATGCAGAGGTGTGAATATGTACATGATCTGATTATGATCCCTGTATCACACTGCACCTTTTGTATAATTTGTCTTCCTGTAGTTATTACATTATGAAATGTAGTGAGGCTGATACGATATGAAGCCTTACTGTATATTTCCCTTAGTTTATTATATTTATTTTCCTCTCCTACTGCCTCCCCGAATACTCTGCATTAACTACACCGAAAGTGAGATTTCTGTAATTGAAGCAAAATGCACATGTGCACACAAGGGGGTATGATGAAATGCAGAGGGAGTTAAAGCGCAGTGCAGATGAGAATTGAGAGAAGATCAAACCAGTGCATCAGGATTCTATATGAGTAAGACTGAGATGGAGGAGGGAGGGAGGGAGGGAGGGAAGGAGAGATGGAGGGTTAAGGCGAGGGGCAACCCCCCTTTCTAGACGAGGGATTCCTTTACTGCAGTGATCAGCAGTCCCCCTCTCCCTCCTCCCTCCTCCCTCCTCCTCAGCAAGTCTACCCCTCCCCACCTCCATCCATGCTCCCAGCTTTCTTTTTTTACCTCTCTCTCCTCCTCTTCCTCTGTTTCCCTTCATCTCTTTTCCCTCTTTGGTGCCACCATTTCTGCTACACTTGCACATGCACGTTACAGTCGCATTTCAGTGTGGAGGGATGGTCTGCTGCAGGTTACAGTATATGCAGCACATGGTTAGGAACGCAAGCGCACTCGTGACTCACACCGT
Source organism: Sphaeramia orbicularis (assembly GCF_902148855.1). Lineage (NCBI taxonomy): Eukaryota > Metazoa > Chordata > Actinopteri > Kurtiformes > Apogonidae > Sphaeramia > Sphaeramia orbicularis. The sequence goes on along the minus strand of NC_043971.1, from coordinate 23,685,040 downwards.
TTTACTCCAGCCTTCATTTATCTCTATCGCTCCCCTGCTACTGCTCCATTTATCCTCACATTCTCTCTCCTCCTCCATCTCTCCACACCTCCCTCTCTCTCTCTCTCCACGGCTCATCCGTCCATCTTGCCAGCCATGCTCGGTGCCCGCTTCTTTCTTTCTCTCTTCGCCGTATGACATTGATTCCAAGGTTGCTGTGCTATTGACTGCTGCTACGCTGTTAAATATTTCAGGCAGCGTTTCAGTGGCTGTGTGCCGAGGGAGAGGAGGAGGAAGAGAAGGAGGAGGAGGAGGAGGGGGGTGGCTTCACTCTTCACTCAGTCGCTTTGCAACTACCGCTGATAAACAGGCTGGTGAACAGACGGGTGGACACACACATACACATACACTAAGCCACCTGCAAACACACAGAGGTACAATCACAAGAACATGTCACATCAGACGTCATGTGCACAGATGGATATATAAACACTAGGTCTACATTTGCATATGCCTGTGATGCTACCCTGTTTCGAGGGAGCGTGGGTAGGCGCTACTAATGTAGTGGGCATCTCTATGAAATCTTTCCTCTTGGCTGTAACTTCTGAAGATAATGAATGAGGGAAGCAGAGTTGTACTGCAGACTTTGCAGTTATTCCAGACCAGCCAAAATGCCTTTCTCAGCATGTCATCTGATCGGCACCCTAATCACTGTTTGGGTTGTGCTTGGTAACACGGGACAGTAATCAGTATTCTCATTTAGGACACACAAACACTTTTCAGCATGAAGAAACTGCAGCATTCATCCATCTCCGGCTTCTGCCAGAGACATGAATATTGAAGTCTGAAAGCTTCAAAATCCACATGCATATGCACTTGTGTGGTTTTCACTGAGGCTGAGTTTATGGAGGAGTTCGCCGTAGAAGTCCTGCATCACTGCCGCAGTGGAAGCACTAATCTATCATATATTTTCCAGACTTATTTAACTCATTAAACACCATTTGTCACATTTGTAAATGTTTAAACACTGGGAGAAAGTTTTTTTTTTTCTTAAAGTTTTTAATATCTCTGGGGTGATGCAGTGAGAAGAATAGTAAATGCACAGTGAGGCCTCCATCTGGACCCTCGCTGAGCCTCTGTGTGGTGTGGATAATCAGTGTTGCATTGCAGGTGCCTACTTCTCCAGCTGTTCTTTTGTTTTGCCAAGAAAGTCTTTGTAGAAATACAGCAGGGTGGTTCGCTCTATGGCTAAATGATTTCAAGTGTCAGGTCCTGCTGTTGACGCATTCACAGTAATTATTACGATTTTGATCACATTAACCTGAACATTTATCCTTTTTTTCACTGTTTTAATGCTTGTGTCTGACTGGTTTGGATTGTTTTAGAAACAAATTAAGTAGTTTCACCTCCTTCCAAGGTGCATTTTGAACAAAAAAACTGATAAATAGTGAAAACTCCAGCTTTCACATGTATTATATAGAACAACCAAGTCTAACATTAGACCAATATGTTTCATCTTGTGGCCCTCATCAGGATGATGATACATCGATCTAATGTAAATAAACATGTCTATGTACATGCAGTTTAAAGTGCTTGGCAGACGGCTTTGACTGTCTGGATTCGATAGATGCAAAGATGTGACTCTCAGGCGGATTCAGTGACTGACAGCTGTGGCATTTAATCAACAGCCCCTGATTGGCAGCTTTTTGTGTCAGAGCCTCCGTGTAGTAAACTCAGATTAAAGGTGGTTCCACTGCTGGATGTCTCAAATGTGACAAAAAGAGCAGCCTCTTAGTTTAAATAATGAATCAGCCACATGGCAGCTCTTTGACTCTACACCCAAACTTTCACCCAACATACTGTGGTTCAGCTCCCGCAAGAATTTAACATTTTCCTTTCATTTTTTTCACAAATTTTAATATTATTTATAGTTTTGAATCATAATTTTGTTAGATTTCAGTAGGTGTTAGAAAGCCTTTCTTACTGAAGGGTTAACACTCATACAGTAGTATACAACACAAAGAGGTGAAGAGCATCTGCCTCCAAATAAAAGTACTCTAGATACTAGAGATCAACCGGTTTGATCAGTTTGAATGATTAATCAGTTCTGATTAGTCAGAACAATCTGCACTAATTAATCATCAAAATGAGCCTTCTCAAATGGAAATACTCACCATAGTCAAAAGATGGAAACTGCTCCCACCTAGATCTTCACAATTAGTTTGATGTTCATTCTTACATTAATGATTAATTGACTGGAATTTGATGTGTGATTCAGATTTATTTAAGCAATTTATTACGCTGACATAGTGTTTAGTTCAAGATACACCCTGTTTTTAATAAAGTGAAAGTCGTCTATTTGGGACATGCATGATATGTTTTCAGTATCAGCAATTTTTAGGGGCAGGATGATATTGGCAAAATTACTCGGGTATCGGCTTTTTCCCGCGACCCAACTATTGCTATCATATTGACCCAGTCTCAGCCGACCTCTGCTGGATTCTAAAGCTTCCTCTGTTGATGCCTGAATCACAAAGCAACTTTATCAGGGCAGCTTTCTTCTTGTTTCTCTGAAGTTTACTGTTTGCTGACTGCCCACTTTAGACCTGCTGTGAAGGGTAGATGACTGCTACAGTTTAGCTCAGTGCTTCAGATTCATAACGCGTCTGATTGCAGTGACAGCGATCCCTAAATGCACGCTCGCATATACCTGCTGTCCTTTTGCTCTTCTTTTGAGTTCCCAACTCTCAGCACATGGCTTTGTCAAAGAAATCATGAGAGCCTGGAATCTCTGATGCTCTAATTGAACTCAGTGAGGGTCAGCGGTTGCGTGCTTATCATAAATCTAATATTACTACAGCTCTTCTCAGAGAGGGAGTGCCTGCAGTGTAGTCAAATCACGTTGAAAAAAGGAAAGTATGAAAATAGCACCGACGTGCGTTAGTCATATGTTAACATGCTTTATATTTACACATCCAGTTATACAGCACAAAACTGTTGCAAAGAGCCATCATGTACTTGTTAAATACTGGAAGCACAGAAGAAGAGGTCCATTTCATGGGCAGAAGAAGCATAATATGTGCTCAAAACTGAAACATTTAATCAGAAAAAATGTGTTCTTGCCCCCTGGCACTCTCTCTCTTGCTTGATTTCCGATGTGTCATCCTCAGCCTCCCTTTCCTCTCTGAGTAAGTGTAAGGAAACCTGACAGCCCATCTCAAGCCTTAAAAGGCTCCATGGCAGCTCAGCAGAAAAAAAAGTGACGAGCTCTGTAATTTAAAGCATGTGCAGCACATATAGACACTCCTACTTTGCTGTGCTGACACTATACAGTAGCAACAGAAAAGATGAGGGTTTCCCCAAGCCTTGCTTGGCTGATTTCCCTCCTTCCTTCCCTCCCTCCTTCCCTCCCTCCTTCCCTCCCTCCTTCCCTCCCTCCTTCCCTCCCTCTCTCTAACATGAGTGGAGAATTCATACTGAACCACATTGTTGTTCTTTGAGCATGCATTTGACTGCCTTCTTTCTGCGTCTCCCACTTTGGTGTTTTCCTCTAAGTGGTGGTTTCTTTTTCTGTAAACTGGTGTATTTAGAAAGTACAGACTGTGTGTGTGTTTAATGCGTCATTTCTTTATAGAATATTTCCATGAGGAGGAAGCTGCAGTTAGATCTGTGAATCTGTGCTTGTTGGGTGTGGCTGCGTACTGTATGGAAACCTCTCCCTGAGACTGAAACAGAGGACGCCATTTTGTAACTTAATTCTCAAGGAGTCTCACTATTAAATAATTAGCCTAGTAAATGCGACACATTAGGATAGCATGCTGCATTAAAGATCCAGACTTTGAAACAGTAGAAATGTCAGATGGGTGGAAGCTGTATACAAGTGAAATAATCAGGTTGTTGCCCTTTCTGCTCCTGTCTGCAGGTTTGGAAGGGCGCCCCCTCATGGCATGGCCAGAGACTGTTGTGTTCCTCCGCTGCTCCGGAAGGTAAGACTTTTTTCCCCCTGACTTTACATGTTTCACACTTAGTACAGAATAAATACACTGTTGTGGCACCAGCTGTTTATTTCAAGCCATATGAGCTCTGAGGTTAAAGTCAGGGTTTCCCATTTTAGAGAAAACCCCAATTCCAGCATCTGCCCCCGTCCCAGACAAATAACTTTTGCATCAGAGAGGAATCCAACATTGATCAGAAAGCAGACTCTCATTTGGAGTTAACAGCCAGTAGTCATTAATATGGAATCTGTCTCGGGGAAGCAGCTGCTCGTCTGTGTGAGCCACTGAGAGATGGAGAGCTTCAATATAGGGAGGAGAAAAAGGTTGGGGGGACTGAGAGGAACAGAAGCATTGCAGAATATGCTGATTTGATTTTAAAGTGAGCTTTAATAGCCGCATGATTGGAGCAAAGATAGGCGGAGGATATCTGTATCAGTGTGAGATGACAGGATATGAGATGATAGAGGGAGCAGGTGCAGGTAAGGAACACTCCATATAAATGGCATGAGATTTTAAATTGTCACCGTAACAGATAAGGTGGGTCCAAATGAATTGTTTGTACCTGTATATAAATATGCTCGAGTTAATCTTGAAACTGAGCCCGGCTGACGCTGTTGGTACAAGCCGATGATCCTTCACTCCTTGATGTGAGCCCGAGCACAGATCTGCTGATTCACTGCAGTGGTCCCGAGGACGAGGCAGAGGTTGCTGGGTGCAGCAGCAACAAGCCAGCTTGGATCACATCAGCTGTGGGCGCCGCAGTAACACACTGCTCTGTTATTAGGGGTCACTCAGCATGATAATGATATAAGCACTTTATTAGAACCACTATTTGGTTGTCCACTGCTGGGGCTAGATTAGAAACCATTATTTTTATGTTAGAAGAATCAAACTACACTCAGCTCTTTGGATAAACATCCCTATTTTTATTAGCCTGAAAACATAGTAACAACATGTCAAACAGATAAATTGCGATGTGTGCCTCAGTACTTTTTGACTGTCAGTCCCATCACACTAGGATCGTTTAGAAAATTTTTTGGCTTTCAGAAATATCAATAGTTGGCATCAACGTATCGACACAACAGGTCTGTGAAGGAAAGGTTAGCAATATTATACTGTATTGATCCTCTGGACAGTCAATAGTGGGCCTGTTTTGGCAGCAAAGAAGCAAGACTGTATCTGTGTCTGCAATAAGACTGTTAGTCACAGACAAGTGTACGGACCTTAGGTGAAAATCCCATTAAAGGGTCAGTTTATGAGAATAACACTGAAAATTCAACACCAGTTATAAGAAATTAAAACTCAGTGAATATTGTGTGAAGCATCTGCACTAAGGTGTGCTTTTCCCCTGTAGTGATCTGAGTACAGCCATGATTATATTTTTCCCTGTGCTTTTAGCTAACCTGACACTAATTGTAAATTTCTGCTTTGATGCCAAATCAATAGCGTGATAGTAATAAATTCAGTGCCAATACTGAGTTAACATTAGTGTGAATAAATCTAAGCACAGCCTAGGACAGTTGCTGACATGTTGCCAACCTTGCATGAATCGCTGAATAATGTTTCTGAAGCAGGTTTACTCCACAATCTGATTATGTAAATGGCTGCGGAAGTAAAAGGCTGTTTTCTTCAGTTATTGTTTGACTGACAGCAGTGATTTCACACTCAGCCAGAGTCAGATCTAGTGTTGGCAGATGCGGAGGATGATCAATGAGAGACGTAGGAACGTGAAGGAAAGCAGCGTCAAGAGCTGAGTCTGGTTAGAATGCACACTCGCGGCCAGTGCCTCTGCTCCTCATGTTGGACTGAGGACAGACAGGACGCTTCAGTGACTCGTGATGCCTCTCGAGGTACAAAGGGGTATTATGAAATGGCAAAGGCCATAGCTAGCTGGATCGTATGGTACCTTCAGAAGATGTCTCTGCTGCACAATACATTGATGTCTCTAGCATAATGTTAAATTGGATATTTTGATACTGAATTTTTGATTATTTTCAAATAAATTCAACAGATCACCCCTTTAACAATATGCTCAGTTTGAAGACCGTTTATAGTTGGAAAATGTCTCTGCACAAATATCTTGCAGGAGCACTGCATATGGACAGCAGATGGAGTGTGTTGAAAGGAAGGGTTTGGTACCAGGCTTTGGCATCAGAGCTCCTTCTGCTTCAGCTTTAGGTTTGACCTTATCTGACAGGTGCTTCTGCTGCTGCACTGACACCTTCTGGGTTTCTAACCATGCTCTTCTGTATAGTTGACCAGAAATATGCTCTATTTTTGGAGATAAGGCCATTCATATCAGCATAGCCCCAGAATGATGCAGGGTTTTATTGTACTGGTGCACTGTAGACTGAGGAAACCTATAGGCTCAGCTGGTTTTATAGCTTGAGTGTGACATTCACATTTTTATGTAGTGTTATGTACAGTAAATACATACAATTAAATGTAAATGAAGTAAAAGCATGTATGTGCAAAGTATATAAGAAACCTATTAGACAATGGGATTTAGTATATCGACGGATATACACAAGATATTAGGTCAATCAGTCAATCAATCAATCAATTAAATGTATTTATATAGTACCAAATCATAACAAAGTTATCTCATGACACTTTACATATCAATACATATGCTCGAAACCAGACTCTTAAGTCAATTTACAGACACCCAACAGAGTCCTCCAGGAGCAAACACTAGGTTTGTTGCTTTGGCAACATCTCGGTCTCTGCATGAAGATACATTAAAAACTTAGGTTTATACAGATGAAAATGTCAAGTATTTACTGTGATCTCCCCTTGCACTTAAGATGTCTTGAATCATTTGTTTAGGAAAAATAAGATCAGATTTACTACGCTAACCCTATGGTTTAAACACAAAATTGCATTCAACACATTGGATTACTGTTTGTCAGGACATTTTTACCTCCCCCAAGAGGTATTGTGATCACTTTGCTTTGTGTGCGTGCGTGTTTGTTTGTTAGCAAGATAACTCAAACAGTTATGGAGGGATTTTCATGAAATTTCCAGGAAATGTTGATACTGGCACAAGGAAGAAATTATTAAATTTTGGTGGTGATCGGGGGGGGGGGGGGGGGGGGGGGGGGGGGGGGGGCAAGTTATCTTCCTAACAAACAAACAAATGCACTGGAGGCAGATCTGTCTTGGCGGAGGTCTGTGCTCTCTGAGTGCTTTTCTTGTTTCAGTTCTATGCATGTCTTTGCTGTATTTTCTTTGCTATATCTTAATAAAGAAACTGAAAACAAATCTGAATGTTCATTACAACCCTGCACAAATAACATAGATATAGTTGGACTTTTGCTAAGTGTAGTATCTAGTCCATGTTTTAACATACAGATTTTACTGTAGTCATTTCTTGTATGTTATAAACTTTGTATATCCAGACGTGCATATATTTGAAAATAACACATCCCCTTACAGGTAACTTCACTGTTGATGCAGTAGCATTAATTCCATTTCTTTTTTCTGCTTTTGTGACATTTGCCTCCTGTTGTGTCTCTTGTAACCCACCCAGAGGTGACAGTGGTGTATCAGAACGGGCTGCCGGTCATCTCAGTCAGTTTGCCGTCCAGGCGAGAGCGCTGTCAGTTCACCCTCAAGCCTCTCAGCGACTGTGTGGGCGTTTTCCTGCAACAGCTCCAGGCAGAGGACAGAGGCATCGACCGGGTAGCCATCTACTCCATGGGTATGTAGACTACACACGCTTACACACACCCCCATGAGATCCTTTTAACCTAGCAGCAGCTTACATATATACACGTGCTTTAAGGGGGGGTCGTTGTATTTTTATACCTCAAAGTGTTCCCACTGATACGATTGTGTGTCAGAGTTTAATACCACCACATGCTTCATAACATGATTTTTCAGCTGTCGCCCTCCTCAAAGAGTTCATCAAACAAGAACAACCCGCACTTGAAATCTTACCAAGTGCTCCTGCGTTTACCGCTCATGATAATCCGAAAGCAACAAACCTGATTATCAAGAGGGTGAAGGGTGTTTGAAGTGGATACCCATCAGCGCTTCATACCTGACTTACTGCCTCTCTCCCATTTGTTTCCCTCTCTCCAGATGGAGCGAGGGTTGCCTCCTCCACAGGTATAGACATCCTGCTGCTGGATGATTTTAAGCTCGTCATTAATGATACCACACATCTCGTGCGGCCACCGAGGAGAGGTGAGGACCATACTGCTGGAGAGTCTTGGATTGTAATTTAACCTGCTGTGCACGTCAGATTAGTATCTTTAAGATTTACTAACATGATGAATTATCACCTATCCTACTCAAGCTGCCCTTGTATGGTATACTGGTGCCTAAATAATATCAGTCAGAAATGAGACTGTACTAATACTGTATGCTTTTTGTTTTGAATATAACTTTTGCTATGTTAACACCCTGCATGTACACCATGTAGGTGTGTTAAGAGAAATATTTGTACACGTTGCTCAATCTGTTTTTGTTCAGGAACTCTGGTGTTGTGATTTTACATGGACAGAAATGGAGACACACCCACATTTGCTTCCTGATTTGGCCTTATCAGTAACTGCCTACCCTTCTCTGACTTGCCCGTCAATGAGTCATGACCAGAATGTGACCTTCTAGAAAAAAACCCCCCAAGAAATCAGCCTTTACTACCAGCTGTTAATTCAACACGGATGCCACATTACTTGCTATTCTGTTCCTGTTGACTCTTCTAGCAGTTGTTGTGCATTTAAATGTGGGATTTTCTGATGCTACTACTAACTACATTCACTTGCAATACCTCCTGTGGTGTTACCAGCTTCTCTGGTCACGTCATACGCATTTTAAAACACTTGAAAATAATTTTATTCGGCTGTTGCCTGAGTCCTTGCATCACATTTAGGGTCAGTCACAGTAGATAAACAGAAACAATGGTATGTACTAAATACTGTCTCTGTTTGTTCATGTGTGTGTTTGTACATGACTCAGAGCTGCTGCCTCACGAGGAAGCAGAAAGGCTGAATGACGTCAAATTCCTGGTTCAGCAGCTCTACACCACGCTGCGCATCGAGGAACACCAACTCAGCAAAGAACGTGAGCTGATTGGACGACTGGAGGACCTCAACTCTCAACTCCGCCCCCTTGAGAAGGTCCGACAACACACGTGATAATGTGAATGATTTTCTTCTTGGCTGTTCAATTTCTTGTCTCGTGGGGTGATCATATGGCCAAGTGGTTTGGATGCAAATGTCCCAGTTTTTCCCATTTAGCTTTGTCTCAGTTTTCTGTCAAATAAATGAAAAAATACACAAAAATTTATCTTAAATTAACACAACAACTCACAATAGGTTCAATTACGCTTTCGTTATCACTGGCGCTGGCACTATGCAACTTCTGGGTTCGGGAACAAACCCCGACACTAAAGAACTACAAAATTTTACTGCTTTACAGTATATGTCACAAGTGTCACAAGTGTTTGCTCCTGGAGGATTCTGTTGGGTTTCTGTAAATTGGCTTAGAGTCTGGTTTTGACCAACTCTATATGTAAAGTGTCATGAGATAACTTTTGATGTGATTTGGCGCTATATAAATAAAATTTGATTGATTGATTGATTTGATTGGTTTTCCCCTGTAAGTCTCTTTGGAAAAAAGCATCTGCCAAATGCATAAATGTAAATGTAAATATGTCACCGATATGTCACATAATTGATTTTCACATGCAGTGACCGGAGTCTGGCGTTCCAGCTTTTGAGCTTTTACGTTCATTTTTATGGGATAAAGGACATGAGCTCCAGGGGAACGTTTGCTTCCAAAAGGATTTTAAGGACTGTTGTGACATGGCTTTCACCGTGACATGGCTCACATGGACCACAACTCCGAACTTGCCACTGATAGCTTCGGGACCCCCTTCCAAATGAATCGCAGTACTGAAGTAATAGGCAGGGAGGCGGGATATGTCTGTATATTAATGAACGATACTGCAGAACAGATCTGTACACCAGACACTGAACTTTTGTTGGTGTTATTTTTACCTGCCCCAGGAGTTCCCTCTCCAGTTCTAGGGCAAACTGGAGAACCAGAAAAAAACAAACGTCCTGCCCCCTCAAATTAAAGTTTACAAAGTTTCAGGGGGTAGGGAAAAGGTAAATGGGCTTCACAACAGCGGGAGACTTAGAGGAATTAGTAACGCATCTTAAAGTTTCACTTTTAAGTTCTGTGGTGTTACTTTAAATTAAACGCATAAATCTGGTAAGTAGCTGAGTAAGAACCTCTTACTGCCTAAATTTATTTACAATTGTATTAAAAAAAAATCATTATTTTTGTTGTTGTCGAGCATCTGAATATTGTACATACAATAGGTATGATGCAAATGATGCAAAACATTAGGCATAACCATCAGAACTAGTGAAATACTAATTCAAGTAAATTTTCCAGTCTTAGGTATGTATATTATTTTATTAATGCTACTGTTGATCAGTTAATCCAGTCACCAATCCAAACAAAACAAAAATGATCCAAAAATCAATAGAATGTCATGAAATTAATAACACTGAAACAGGTAGTTGAAACTGACCCATGATAACCAAGTAAAATATACATTCACAGAGTGTTAAGCAGCACCTCATTACGGCAACAGTGGAATTCTGAGGCAAATTTCTGAGAATATTCTACAGATTATAAGATGTAATAAGACAAATTTTCCCTGACAATTGGCTCCAAATTCTGAAAGTAGTTCATTCATTCATTCCTTCATGCACTCACTCATTCATTCATTCACTCATTTTGTGATCTGCTTAATCCCTGAGTGTGTCATAGAGCTGCTGTAGCCTATCTGAGCCACCCTCAGAGAACTCCACACATACATCACCCGGCACAGTGAAAGTCATTACAGTGATTGAACACACTTTGGAAATGCTTATTTTTCAGTGTATTATTAAATCAGAGTGTGTTCTTGTATACCTTTGTTTAGCAGGAGTGATTGCTCATGCTTTTTATCCCCCTGGCATATAATGTGGAGGAATATAGCAATCGACATGTTTATCCTTGTAAGCAGAAAAGGTCTTTATTTTTTTAGTAGTTGAACCATTTTTTGCACTTATCTATTTAAACTGAGCGATGACAACAGTTCTGACAGATATGCCTTAATGGTTATGGCCAAGGTTGGGATCTTGGCAAAACAATCAATATTAAATCTTACTCTGCAGGTAAGTGTTTAGAATGATCACAGTTTCTTTTGACACTGTTGATGCACTATTTGATTTTGGGAAATTATTGCCCCTGTTTCTGAAATGGCCTCGCTGACTGTTTCTGTAGGTGAGGGAGGAGTTGAGTAAGAAGGCAGAGCGGCGTACCACCTGGGTGCTGTGGGGCGGCATGGCGTACATGGCCACCCAGTTTGGCATCCTTGCTAGGCTGACCTGGTGGGAATACTCCTGGGATATCATGGAGCCTGTCACCTACTTCATCACCTACGGCACAGCCATGGCCATGTACGCCTACTTTGTGCTTACACGCCAGGTAAGATTGAACAAACCTCATACACAGTGTATACACAGTAGTACATCATCCATATATAGCTTTCATATGTATCTTCTGTTGCTGTTTGTGGTGACATGATACAAAACCTGTGCTGGCACTTTACACTGTACTGGTTATTTCTGGTCATTTCATTGTGATTCATTATGTAACTCAAGTTATTGTGTACTTTTAGGGTTTCCCTAGCATTTGGACTAGCTTTCACGAGTGGGTTTTATTTAATATTTGCAAAACTGGAAATTAATTTACTTCATCTATGAAGAGATTTGCTTGTTTGAGCCGCTGAAGCTGTTTTCAGACCGGCCAGCCCAGTGTCGGAGCCAGTTCCCGCCCCAGTTACACTGGGAACCGAAGTGCTTGCCTACCATTATGTGAGCCTGTGACATGTCATCGATAGAGGGCATTACTTCGCCACCAAAAATAAAGGGGAAAAAAAGGGAGATGTCGTATTGCTACTGTTTTGTCTCTCGACACTTACCGTAGATGTAGTAGGACTGATGTATAATGGGATAGGTTGTAGGAGAAAAACCGCATGTCTGCAAGTGAATGTACAAGTGGCAATGAAGATGACACAGAACCCTCAAAAGATGTTTTTATTTAATGCAACACAGAACTTTACAACTCCGTTTCCCAGCCATTTTCCACACTCATGTTTCTTGTTTTTTTAATTTTTCCACTTATGACCCAGATCAACCTGGTGACGTCTACTCATGTCATCACGGTTCGCTTAGAAAAACCAAGTTTTACTTGGAGCCCGTCGGGAACCGTATTTTCAGTCCCCGAACGCTCTGATTTTTTTGATGTGAACATGTCGGCCGGTTTGAGATTAGGTGTGGGAACTGGCACTGGCACGGTTCTCTATCAGCTTGACAACAACTAAAAAGGTGAAATCCCCTTCCAGTGTTACTCCATGGGACACTATCTCAGAAAATAACTGTGCTGAACTCAGTGGCTAGAGACAAATGATATGTTGATACTGTTTGACTTACGTCAGTATTTACACATAATTATTTTTGTCAGTTCAGAAAAAAATTTAACATGTCAAGAAATTTGCAATTTTTTATAAAACTGTTAAAATACATAAATATAAAGAGTACACACGTAGAAACACAGATGATATCATCTTTACTTGCTCTGTCCACTGTCTGTTCACAGTCATTGTTGAAAGACTTCCAATATAATCCAACTTGTAGTGATTTTACATCTTAGAACTTTTTTACCTCTGTCTCAAAGAAGCAAGGTGAAATATGTCAAGGTAGTGGCTGTCATGTTGGTCATGAATGTCACATGAGACAAAAGACGTAGTCCAATGAGCTGTTTCACACAAAACTGGATGTACTTTAATAATCTTTACCTCAAAGTGTGATTTTACATGTAAAATTATATTTTAAATAGACAAAGATCATATACAGATACAGGTCCAATAGGTGCAAAAATGCTTTGTTTTTGTCAAATATGAACCCTGGTTTTCACAGCATTATAGTACTGTTTTCCAGTTGCTATAGTATTTCCTTTTACAACCTTTTTACGCAAATAAAAGGTTGATGTCATGTCACTACTGCAACATTTGTGTTTGAACTCAGGTTATGCAGAGTCAGTTTATTGTTGGAAGGCACTACAGCAAAAGCCTAAAATGGAGGATACAGAATCAGATAAACTGGTTCCTCTTACAAAGTGTTCCATTTGTGTCTCTTTATCACCTGCAGGAGTATATTTACCCCGACGCTAGAGACAGACAGTATCTGCTGTTCTTCCACAAGGGGGTGAAAAGGACACGCTTCGACATTGAGAAGTACAACAAGCTGAAGGATGATATTGCTGAGGTACAGTTGCTAAGCGAGAACTGGATGTTTCATGATGTAAAATGAGTACTGAAGTCGCACTGGGGATTTACAAGTTTCTCAGTTCAATACTTGGATTTGTAACAGACATCTACACTCTACACAGCCCTAGTTTCATCCTTGCATACATGTTCAGCTGTACCTTCTCTGTGTCCCTGTCCACTTCCTCCAGGTGGAGTTAGATCTGAAGCGTCTTCGGGACCCGCTCCAGCTCCAGCTCCCAGTTCAGCAGCTCACTGGCAGTAAAAATTGATGGGAACAGTGACTCCCCTCCTCTCTATCTCCTACACCACCCCTGTTCCTCTCCCCTTTCTCCTCCTGACTCCCACCCCTCTCTTTTTCCCCTCAATATTTCTCGCTTTCTCTCCCCCTTCCCTACCACACCGAATAATCCCATCCCTTTTTTTGACAGTGGGAGTTTTTTTTTTTTCTTTTTTTCTCTTTTCCTTTTTACTTTCCTGACTGAAAACTCTAGTTTGAATATCAAATGAAATCCGCTGAATGACGAAGGATGGTGAGAATACCGGGAACTGAAAAACTCTCACAGCCAAAGGATGATGTGGTTGATAAAAAGGACAATGGTGATGGAATCAAACTGGCACTATGGATAAGCCTCAAGTCTCTGGAAGGACAGCCTACAGGGAACCCGGAAAAGAGGGAAGTGCTACACTTCTTGACAGTCCAGAATAAGGGACATACAGAGGGGTAGCCACTGTTGAGTGTGTGTGCGGGACTTTCTGAGTACTCTGGGATACCGACCCTGGCCACTCAGCGGGTTGACACAGCAGTGCAGTCTGTTTTCTCTACTTGTCAAACTGTCAACACACACCTGGTTCGAGACGGCTTCAGGGAGAGTCTCTATCCCATACATTAAAGTTTACAAGGAAGCCCTTGCCCCGCCCACTGCGGTGTGCTGCGGCTTGGCTGACTGCTGTTGTACATCAGGAGGATCTTTGACTTCCTGTGGCTAAACTCTGCTGCCTCTCCCTCCCTGGGCCACGCCTCCTCTGGGTGACGGACAGCTGTCCTCTTCAGTGTGACCTTCGTCAGGAGCCTGTCTCAACTTGCAGGATGTAGGCATGACAACAGGCAGCGCGCCTCGTTTCCTCTTCCTGTCGATATCCTGTAGCGGCATGGTCTGCCCATGTATGAGAGTACTACCGACAACAACATCACTGTGTGTTCTTTTATTCCAAAAAAATATTTTGGCACTTTTTATTTTAAAAGCCATAGTATATTTGTTATGAAAAGAATATAAATATATATATGTATACAATCAAATAAACAGACGACCAGAGGCTAGTTTTCTTTCAGTGGGGGGAGGAGCTCTTTATAAACATTTCATTAGCAGCTCATTTACATTTTTGGAAAATCTCCCACCATGAACGACTCCCTGCAACTGTCCAATGCACATTCTGTCACATACGCACACACACGCACATAAGGCATTATACATTCAACTTAACGTTTCATATGTTAGGTGACACAATGCACACAATAGACTAAATAGTCTAAGAAACACACCATATTCTGTCTAAGGGTATATGGGCTTATGGCTATAGCTCCTGAACAGCACCGTCCCTCCTCTGCAGACACTAGTGGGGTAAGCAATGTTGAAAATCAGGGTGAAAAGAGCTTTAATTGGAAATGAACAAAATTTGTGTAGTTCATGTCATGCGCTTCTAACTAAGATGTATAATAACTCCAAATGTGCTGTTGAAATGCTTTTCATATCTAAATGACAAACTCGAAGGCATGTCATGGTTTAAAGCTACAGATGACATGTATGCAGCTGTAGTAGAAAACCCACAGCATAAAGGGGGGAAATGTTTTCCAAATTGACATCAGTTCAATATTTGGATCCAAACCAGTTTTTGTTTTAGAATTAAAAGTATTAATACTCTTGAAGGGATAAAATCAACTCCAGAATACCACATATAATGTGCATTTCAGTATGTGATTTTTAGAAATCTCATGACCTGCAGTAAATGTCATTGATTCGTTGACGTTTTTTCATCCTGAAGTGTAGAGTGTTCTCCTCCCACTGTTGCTGTAATGCCCCCCCTCCCCCTGCTCTCTCGATGGCAAGGCAGGGTAGACTGCATGCTGTGGTATGCCCTCAGTAGAAATTTGTGAATGTGTAGGAGCATTATTGCAATTTTGTACTTAATTGGACACATTTATTTGCCACATCTAGCTCAAGTCTCATCCCCAATCAGTTAACTCAAAGGTTTTGGAAGCCATATATTTATGTTGTCCACTGCTTTGGGACAGTTACTTTAGGAACCTTCCATAAAGCTTTTTGTTCAGGGTGAGGATTGGTGGCCCTTTCTCTTGCTCTCTTTAATGTCTCCAAAAAAAAGGGGGAGTCTCAGAACTGTTTTTTAAATTTCCTTCTAGATCATATCTGCAGAGGGGAAGCACAATGACATGACATCCAGCACATAGACTCTAGTTCAGCATCATCATGTGTGAACAGTTGGCTGAATCCTACTGAAGAGATCCTTGTGTTGAACTGCAAAACGTCTATTTAAATGCATGATTTTAGGTTAAATCCACCCATGCAGATCTCAAAGCAGGATTTAGTCTAATCTGTTATCATGTATGTGTGCCTGTGTGTGTTATCTCCAAAGGAAACGGTGCCTTTAGAATGATCAATAATCTAAACAGTGTCCACAATGTAGCAATCTGGCAAACGGTGAGATTAAGATCGGTGAGTTAATCTCTTATTTGGACTGCAATCCTTCTATGAAAGAAGGCTTTGGGAGTGGTAATCAATGTTGTGTGGATGTATGTATGTGTGGGTGTTTGTTGAATTCAACGATGGGGGCAAAGTGCAAATCACCGCATTCATAAATCCCCCCGTCCCCAATTGCTTGTCAATAGAGGTAAAAATGAACTCCGTCCTCATCCCACTTCACAGCAGTCATTAGCTTTAAATTCCTCTTTTCCTGAGTAGCTAACACACACTGTGTTACACGCATGCACAAAAAAGGGACGGTGTTTCCTTGGAGATGTACTGTGGGAGGTGAGAGTTGAGGCCTGTCTGCAGTCCAATCCTCCCCTCTGCTGTTTCTACACACCACCTCTTTCCTTCATCATCACCTCCTCCTTTTTATCATACCATCCACCATTTATTGCCTTTATATTATCGTTTGTTTTCTCTCGCTTTATTTTCTTAAAAACTAAATATATCAACTATAGGGAACTTTATTATAAAGAGGGTGTTGCATGAATGTATGTTTACATGGGAAAATATGTAAAAAAAAAAATTAATAATAATAAAAAAAGATGATTTATCAAAAAAAAAAAACTGCAAAGATAATTTAAGAACGTTGTTTGTAGAGATTCCTAGTTATAAAGGGCAGCAGACAGGGCTGCCTTTAGGATCTGCCCTGCCAAATCTGACTTAATCCCAGCCAACCAATCTCCATCAAACCCCAGTCCCATCTTTATCTTATTTACTCCCACGAATCGCTTTTCTGAGTGTGCATTTCTACTCCCCGATAAACAGAACAACACCCTCTGTCTTTGGTGCACCTAAAAGAGGCTCTCTGACCTCTTGACCTCAGTCATTAACGTCCTGGATTCGAGTGCAAAGGAAGAGGCGCATACTGTTATCCTGCTGGGGAACACGTCCCATATGGTTTCACTCGTTCTTCTCTCCTGTCCTTTTCACCCACTCTTTGCCTTTTTTTTGTCCAGATGATATAATTCTCCATTGCTCTTTTCTGTTTTGAGTGTGTTCTGTTTTGAAAATGTCGTTCACCTGCACTTAAATACCATATGTTTAAAATGCCTAAAGAGTGAAGCAGAAACATAGGATTGAAATGATCTTGTACTCCATTCTGACCTCTTATTTGTTTTGTTTTTTTCTTGTCTTATTTTCTGTTGACATATGATGCTGTAATGTTGGCAAAAAAGAAAATGTAAAATCCTGTATCATTTATGAAATATGTATAAAAGAGAAATGTAATTCAATTATCAATAAAATCCTTATCCAGTTTTTGGAGCCGGTTTGTCCTGAGCTTTTTCTTCTGCCTCTGAACATGTGATTAACGCAACACATTACACATGTTTACAAGGAGAAGCTTTTTCAAGGTCTTGACCACCTAATCAGTCTTTCCTTGGCCTCCAGCTCTTCCTGTACAGGACATCCCATGAGATAGACCTGTGGGAAAACTCAAACACATTATGACTGTGACTAAATATAATGTCCTTCTGTTGCTGCAAATGTACCTTTTTGTCATTGAAGTTCAGCAAAAATACTTCCTATGTGATCAGGTAAAAATAAATGAATAATTACCTCACGTCTTTTTGACAAATGTTGCATTTTTTTAATCAACAAACCTGCCCATTTTACAAATTATTAGAGTACTCAAATATAGAACAAGGCACAAAATATAACACGAAAAACAGAGCCAAGGATCCTGTAGTCCAATGACATATTTAAAGACATTAATTGACATTCATTTGACCTTTCAAGGTCAACGGTTATGGCACCAAATGAAAGCCCATATGCAACTTCCTATCTATTGCCAATAGGAATTATATCAATATCTTCAACTGTTGAAGCTATAGCACTTTATAATGGGAAAAAAGTTCAATGGGGATTTTTAAAATTTCAAAAATTCATAAAAAATTTAAAAAATCAATATTTCCCAATTCTTTGATTGAAGTTGGTAGACCTGGCTCCAAGGAACCTCTGCTATGAATTTCAATTGATTCTGGCTGACAGTTTGGAGAAAAAGTTTGTACAAATCAGGACATGGGTGACCTTGGGTTTGGCCTTTCAAGGTCACTCAAGGTCAAAGGTCAGGGCACCAAATGAAAGCCCTTATGTGACTTACTATCTGTTGCCAATAGTAATTATATCAATATCTTCAACTGTTTTCAAATTACAGCACTTCGAAATTTTTCCCATCATAAACCAATGGGGATTTTTAAAATTTCAAAAATTCATAAAATATTAAAAAATCAATGTTTCCAAAATATTTCAGAGTCAAACCAACTTGGTAGACCTTGCCCCAAGGAACCTCTGCTATGAATTTTAATTGATTCTGGCTGATGGTTTTGGAGCAGAAATTTCTTGATAAATTGTTTACAGCCGGACAGACAACTGATACTGACAGTCTCCTCCTCCTCTCTGACCTCCTCTCTGCTCCTCCTCTTCCCTGACTTTCTCTCTCCTAATCTCCTCCTCTATTCATGCCCCAGCAAATACATGTTACTGACGTGACTTCTTCCCCGGAGTCTCTGTGCTTTATGTCCTCAGGTTTTCCCTGGATCATCCCTGGATCTGCGGCTGTGGTCCTTCTTCTCTCCTGCCTTCATCATTATCACTCACTTGTCCATATTGGCAAGGCAAGGCAAATGTATTTGTATAGCACAATTCATACACTGGGTAATTCACAGTGCTTTACAAAAATGGAAGAGACGAGTTAAAAACACACAAAACATAATCAATAAAGCATAAATAATAATCAATTAAAATAAAGTAAAATAGAAGAGTGCAGATAGAACACTTAGTTGTTTTATGCACAGTTGTGATAGTGTTTATTATATAGTTACATAGATGGTAGAGGTGTCTATTATTTATACTAACTGTTACAGTAGTAGTACATCCACTCTTAATACTTGTATTTGTAGTAATAGAATTAACAATTATGGACATTTTGTTGTGGTTATTGATAATTATACTAAGACCAGCTGTTATACTTTTTAACAGTTCAAGTTCAGTTTGCTGTGTATCCATAATGTGCCTCCCCCTGGGTCATCGTAAAGGGGGGATAAACATGACAAATTCATGGGGCCCAGCATTCCTGGGGGGCCCATAGAGCGGTGGAGAAGTTGTGAGAATTTCGTGTAAGCTCCGGCATACAACACAGGCATAGAAACTGGGAGCTGGATGTTCAAAGCGTGTTAAGTTTCACTTTCACTTTACACCAGTTACGGTGGTTACACCCCCACATATATATACCCCCCCTACTCTGACAGATACTTTCTTATAGCAAGGGCCCCCAACGTTTAGCTTTCAGGGGGCCCACAATTGCTAGCGGCACCCAGGGTCTCCCCCTACTTTGCCCCTTCTCCCCCTCTCCCCCAGTCTTTCTCTCTCTCTCTTTTTCTCTTCCTTTACCCTCTCTCTTTAACCCCAGCTGGTTAAGGCAGTCATCCATCCCCCAGGAGTCGGGGTCTGCTTCAGGTTTCTGTCTTTTAAAAGGAAGTTTTTCCTCACCACTGAAACCAAGCTCCTGGAAGATTCTGTTGGGTTTCTGTAAATTGGCTTAAGAGTCTGGGTTTGACCAACTCTATACATTCAGAACGCTGCTGCTCGAGTCCTCACTAGAACCAGGAAGTACGACCATATCAGTCCTGTGCTCAGATCTGTGCACTGGCTTCCTGTGTCTCAGAGAATAGACTTTAAAACAGCTCTGCTCGTTTATAAGTCTGCCCATGGTCTAGCACCAAAGTACATCTATGACATGTTGGTCCCATATGAACCATCTCGGACCCTGAGAATCTCAGGGACTGGTCTTCTGCTGGTGCCCAGAGTCAGGACTAAACAGGGTGAAGCTGCATTTCAGTTCAATGCAGCTAAACTCTGGAACAGTCTTCTGATGACGTGAGACAGACCTGTACTGTGACAATGTTTAAGTCCTGGCTGAAAACAGCTCTGTTCAACTGTGCATAGAACAACTAAAAGGGTTCTACCTGCACTCTTCTCTTTTACTTTGTTTTAGTTGATTATTATTTATGTTTTATTGATTATGTTTTAATTGTAATTGTGTGTTTTTAATCTGTCTCTTTTCCATTTTTGTAAAGCATTGTGAATTGCCCTGCGTATGAATTGTGCTACACAAATAAATCTGCCTTGCCTTGCCTATATGTAAAGTGTCATGAAATAACTTTTGTTATGATTTGGCGCTATATAAATAACATTTGATTGATTGACTGATACCAATAGTCCATTAGACCTTCGGGCCGTTGGTCTAAAAATTCAATTACAACACAACAAAAATAAAGGAAAAATATTAAAAATAGTATAGTGAATTTCTTTTTGTGAGTAAGAAAGTTGCATCAGCCGGTGCCTGAGGGGCTTGTCACCAGGAGGCCTAACAGTGTCTTATTTCCAGGAGTAATCACAAAACCGAATGGCATGTTCCACCTCATTTCTTCTAACAACCTTGTGGATTAATGTCTCCAATGATTTAATTACATATGAGAAACAAAAACTGCAAGCGTCAGGTCCATTAAAGCGGATTCTCAAAGAAAACATCCAAGCTTTCTCCATTTTCTGGCCGGGGATGGTGGTCAGGTTAACAAGCAGGATGAGGTCATATTCACTCCACAGCGAGATCTTTTTCTATTCTACATCCTCCTGTCGCCAACAAGTGAAAAATGCTTCAGAGCGACTCTAAGGAGATTAATCAGACTGGTTTAATGCAGCTGGAGATTAGATCATTTCTCATCTTTTCAGACCCTTTAAATCAGAAAGGTGGAGGATGTTGGTGAGAAAGACATGATTTAGGAACACACAAGTATCAAAGTACAAAGTATTGTAAGAAAGAAACACTAGTGTGCCCTTTTTACTTCTTTCTGTATGATTTCTACTTTTAACTTGCAAAACATGTCAAAGCAGCAATTCACACAGTGGAGAAAAGTCACAATAACAGAAGATGCTTAATGACTTAATTAAACACAGTCTACTGCAAAACAAGTAATTACTGGTTATTTAGTCTAAATGAAAATCACAGAGACAGCTCTTATATAAAGTCACCTGAGGCAATAATTGGACAACCTTTAATAAAGAAGAACTGATAGTAGTTAATCAAGTGCAATAATAACTTGGGTGGTTATTTTGTTTATTTATCTAGATCCTTATTCACTTCCGCTACACCAGTTCCTAGTTTTACCAGGATCTACTATCTCAAAATACATATATGTGCTTTGTAGAAAATGCAACTAAACAACAATTAAAAGTGACACCATAACATAGCATGGTAAACAGCAAAATCCCCAAATACTTCATGGATGTGTCATACAGTACAGCTTATTCTCTAAATATGAGAGGCAGTTTTATTTGGATGATGCTCTGAAATTATCTTCTCAAGAGAGGAATTTTGTCATTGGAGTCACTTGAATATACAGGCAGATGGCCACCGAACCCAGAGCCCGCTTCTGTCTGAGGTTTTTCCCTTCTGTAAAAGAAATGTTTCTCTTCATTGTTCACTCGTACTTGTTCCTTTAAGATTTTCCGGGTTTTCTCTTGATATAGTCTTTTTAAGGCCTAGATCTGAATTTTTGAAGAGCCTTCAGATAATCATGCATCATGAATGGTGCTATATACCTTAAACTGAATTAAACTGAACTGAACTTAATTGAATTGAATCGAATCAAATCAAATCAAATCAAATCAAATCAAATCAAATCAAATCAAATCAAATCAAATCAAATCAAATCAAATGATGCATTTAGCCCTCAAAGACCAAAACAAACACCACTGACCAAAAGCATCTACTGATTTAAAGTGTTTCATAACTTTTGATGCCCAATAATTCAGGTAAAATGTTTCTCTGCTTTTCAGCCACATCCGATGTGTCTTATTTCGACGTTCAGAAGCTTCATAGTAACCATGGAAACACCATTAAGTTCTGCAACAATGATTCACTAGTAACTCCTGTAGTTTGACAAATAACAGTGGTTCTAGACCCATGTTTTTATGTTCAGTTAATGTTATATTTTGCTGAAAAAAAAAAAATCAATTTTTCTTGTCTTCAGTTTTCTCTGTTTTGATGTAACCTTTGGATTTAGTCTGTGCTTTTGTGAACATCTACTAAAACTGTTTTTGCGCCGACTTCCAACTTATTTTTTCCTTCTGTTTAACCTTTCCTAATTTATTCATCACCATTTATTATAATATTATCCTCTACGTCTTGATATTTTCCTATATTTAATTTACTGATCATGTACATGTTCATAAGCTCAGGATAAGTTCAAAGGTAACAAGTGGTGCCAGGCACAACAAACTCCACCCCTCGCATGTATTGTAGCTTATTTTGGCATCGATCCAGCTGATGTCATCATGTCTATGTATGTGCTGATGTCAGCATATCAGTTGCTTCTATATATGTGCCAAGTTTGAAGTAAATTGAAACAAAATTGATGTTTTTATAGACACTTGAAATTTTGCCCATTGAAATGAAAAAAAAAAAAAGATTTTAAAAATTCATGAAAAATTTGAACTTTGACCTACGTTTCCCAAAATGTAATGACATCTATTCTGGGTCACTGTCAGTCTATAAGTCCAATATGGTATGGATTTAACCAAGAGTTTGCTGTCTACAGACATGTGAAATTTCACCCATTATAAGTAAATGGATTTTTTTTTAACTCATACAAAATTTGAACTTTTACCCACTGTTCCCAAAATATAATCAGTTCTACACTGCATCACTGGCAACCTATAAACCCAATTTGGTATGAATTAAACCAGTAGTTTTGCTGCTAGAGTGTTAACAAAGAAACAAACAAACTGAACCAAAAACAATACCCCTTGTGTCCCCTTTGGAGGGAGGGGTAACAGTGGGTGTGCTGGGCTTAGGTGGGTTTGAGGACGTGTGTGTGTACAGAGGAGACAGACAACGTACAAACTGAAACAATGAGAGGATGGTCCTCTCACTGGATTTGAGGAGCAAAACATCAATGGGTCAAGGTGAGGCAGATACATGACAACATGACACACAGATAAGAGGTTCCTATAAAGACAGGCCTCCCATGAGGACCAACGACAACAGCTACTCACACACCCCCAGGTCTGACTTTGGATTACATGAAACACAGAAAAAAACACCATAATGCTAATTCTGGTGATAACCCTTCTACTGGAGAAAGTTCTAATAGTGTCAGCTGTCGGTGAGTGTTACATTTTTTACTCTTTGTTTGCGAATACCACTAATCAACACTGATCTTCTGTCAACAATTCCCACAGGTGAATTTTGGAGCATTCTAAATAGTCTGTGGCTTTGTGTTAATTTAAATTAATTTACTACAGGTTGTAATAATTACATTAGTAATGATTTCTCTTTAACGATAGGCTCATTTGTTTCCTCAAACATCTGGACAACACACATTAAACATTAAATGGAACCAGTCACTGATTAAATCTGAGGTACTACTGAATATTTATGACAGTGTGTTAGTGGATTGACTTAAAATAAATTACAGTGTTCGTTTCATATTAATTTAGGGACATGTATGTCACTGTGGGGCTCACACACATTTGCATTTGGTCAGTGTTAGAAATGGATCCATCAAGACTTTGATATACTGGTCTGCAAAAACTCCTGATGGACCCAACATGTGCAGTTTTATGTCTGGTCCTGTGTTTTCAGAACATTTATCTTTAATCTTATTTAGTTAACCCATAACGACCCAGTGCTACTTTTGTGTCAGTTCCCAAATAAATATTTCTCTCTATTTAACCTTTCCTAAGTGATTTATCACCATTTATTCTTTTATTATCCTATATATTTAGCATTTTTTCCAATGTAAATCATGTATTTTCCTATATTTAATTTACTGGTCATATAGATGTTCATAAAAGCTCAGATGAAAGCAGAGGGTTATTGTATTACAATCAATGAGACTGAAGAATAAGTGACATATTTGGTAAAATCTATCATTAACTGAACACAAACCATGTCTCCATCCACTGTCATTGATCCAACTCCATGGGTTTTACTGGTGAATCAATGTTGTAGAACAATGTTTCTCAACGGGTTGGTACTGCCCCCCCCAGGGGCTGTTGGGACATCTTCGGGGGGCGTTTGGAACAAGAAAGCTGGGGGCACTCAGGCACAAATGGGGGGGGAGGCGTTAGTGACTGTTTTGCATTATGACATTATGCATCACTTGCCCCCATGCTCACATACTCCCACCCGGCCTTACACCCCCCCTCCTTAAATATTTGTTTTCGGGGGATGCCAGGTGGCCAATGATGAAGTGAGTGGGGCTTTACCTACTGAGTTATATAACCCACCACAACCAGGTACATCACATTACTTTTAGAATGGCGTACAACCCCCCCCACCCCCACCCCCACCTCACCCCCGTCACAATTTCTTTTTTCGGGGATGGGGGGGCAGCAGGAGGCTCCTGATGTCATTAGAGGGCGTTTGTTCAAAAAGGTTGAGAAACACTGTTGTAGAAGATGACGGTGTTTCCACCGTAACTACGGAGCCTCTGGGTCATATCTGATGACCATGAAAAGATGACAAACTGTATTTTACTTCAGTTATTCACATGTATTGAAAGGATTGATGGATCAACAGGTATTAAACAGTTTACATCAGTAGGCGGTTTTGGTTGCCAGTGGCTGTTTGGGTCGTTATGGGTTAATCTTAAAGTTATTAGTTTTACATGCAAATCAAGCTAATTACTGTCACAGACCCTGGTGTTTTGGATATTACCAGCCTTATTCATTAACCCAAAACTCTGCTGTTCCTTTGCAGCTTTGAGGCACTGACAGCTTCATTTGTAAAGATAAGAATCTGACTCAGGTCAGATGTGGCTCCTCGCTCCCTTAATAGCCATTTTAGTTTATTCTAGCCTGCCCCATCTGGAAGATTTAACGCTCCTATTAGCATATGGCCACATGAGTCAGCTATGTCCTCTGCCCCTCCTGCGTTGCTCAAGCTGGAACATAGTCAGTCAGTCGTATGTCTCCAAAAAGTGTCATTTAAGCTGTCTGTAGATCCAGGCCACGCATTGATCTTAAGGCTTTTATTGGAGCAGCAGTTAGTGACAAGATGGACTACCCATTAGTGGACAGTGGACTATCAGAGGAAATGATATGTGTGGTGTCATTGTGCATTACCATAA
The DNA here is from genome assembly GCF_902148855.1 of Sphaeramia orbicularis. NCBI lineage: Eukaryota > Metazoa > Chordata > Actinopteri > Kurtiformes > Apogonidae > Sphaeramia > Sphaeramia orbicularis. Next base: position 23,659,830 of record NC_043971.1, on the reverse strand, counting down.
AACCAGATTATAAAATAATGCTGTTCAGGTTTTGTGATAACTGTAGTTTTATCACAAAAGAAGTGGTGCCAGGCACAACAAACCCCGTCCCTTGCATGTGTTACAGCTTATTTTCGCATGGATCCAGCTGATGTCATCATGTCTATGCATATGGTGATGTCAGCACATTAACTGCCTCTATATGCACTACAAACAAAAAGTTAAGGATATTTCATTTTTTTGTCTTTTTTTTGTCACTTTTGCCATCTGTAAATAAAACTAAATCTGGTCATTAAAAAAAATGTTTCAATTCCCACAAAAAAAGTAAAAAGTGCTGTGCAAGAATCCCAACTGAAAAAAATACCCCAAAAATTAAAAAAAATATCCTCAACTTTTTGTTTGTAGTGTATGTGCCAAGTGTGAAGTAAACTGAAACAAAATTGATGTTTTTAAGGATATTGGAATTTTTGACCATTATAAGTAAATGGGAGAAGAATTAAAAAAAAAAAAAAAATCAGAATAATTTTTAACTTTGACCTGCTCTTCCAAAAATGTGATGAGATCTATTCTGGGTCACTGGCAATCTATAAACCCAATTTGGTATGAATTCAACCAATAGTTCAGCTGCTAGAGTGTTCATAAAAACAAACAAAGAAACAACCAAAAAAACAAAGACCAAACTGAACCAAAAAACAATACCCCTTGCCCCCCCTTCAGTAGGTGGGGTAATAATTCAATGTATGTGTTTGCTCTGAGGTTGAATAAGAGTAAATGGCTTATTGATCTTTACTTCTGACCTGCATTTGGCCTTTCTTTAGATGCCATGCAATGAATACTATCTGTCCAAGGTACAGGAAAGGGTAAAAGTATTTTTATGTAGCGCAATCCAACTAAATGGAAAACCTTGCGTGCAGGTTATTGTGTCGGTTACAGCTCCTATAAAGTGTTATGCCCTGTCACGTTTCCTGGCATTGTCACTGAAGATGCTTTACTGCAGGATTATCACCATCCTTCTGTTTCTTCTTACCTGCTGATTCTCTGTTTCGCCACCTATGTTTCCTCCGTCCCCTGTGGCTTCTTCTTTACCTTTTGTTTTATATCTTCCTCTTAATTACACTGTTGAAAGGAGAGGCTATTGATTAAGCTGCACTTTGTTTACTCTGCTTGTTCACTTGTTTTCCTTATTCTGCACAATTCGCTTTAGTTGAAAGAGCCACATCTGACAGACCTCGTCGGATAAAGAGTCTTTTGTGGACAGCTCGTTGGCTTTTAGTTCGATTAGAAACGACACTGTTCTCAGTTCATCACTACGATCTAAAGGTTTTATATATTGTCCTTCTCTATCTACAGCTTGACTGAACATTGAACAATTGACTTGGTGTTGAAGGCACTCGAATCATTTGACTCACAAATAAGGAATAATGGGGAAAAGAAAGTGTTTGATTTAGGTTTGTGCTTTCTTTATCCTCTAAATTTTAACCCTTGTTTACTTAATCAACTATTGTGAGGAACATCTTGTTAACTTATTTCTTCTGTCAGTTGAAAAAAAATCATTATTTTAGTTGTTAATTTGCATAACATGTGTGAAAATGAATATATCATCGACAGCACTCGAGGAATTGTGTGGTTGTGTCCTTCTAAATGACAGATGGGGTCTGAAATTAGGAACCGTGACAAACATGAACTCACTCACTAGTTCCATCTATTAAAATGGAATTGGCAGCATCAGGTACTGTTTTTACTGGGGTGTTGCAGGACTCCAGTACATTGGCATTCAAAAATAATAATAATAAACCCACATAAACAGGATATAAACTGACTGACAAAGTCAGGAATTATTATAATGACAGACCAAATCAATTGTGACAAAAAGTTAACTCTGGAGTCTGAGTCGTTATTACTGAGGTTAATACTTTCTGTGCCTAAAACTTAAGGGTCAATAATGTGTTATTACTTTATTTTTTCACCATTCTGAGCACCAATATAATTATTTTCACCCCAACTGTACTCAGGAGGAGGCATATAATAAGGAAATTGATGGAATAGATATTTTCTTTTAGAAAGGAAGTGCAGTTTCTCCCAAAGGTCTATGGTCTTCTCACCCCATAATTGGCTTTTTGAGGTACAATGTGGTTTTATGAGACAGGATGAACTGAATTAGCAACACTAAACTGAGTAGAGAGCTCTGCAAAACCACTGAGGATGCAGAATCAGAGCTGTTTGTATCTACAGATGCAGGAATTCAGAGTGGAGTTCTTCATCTCTTTTTGATGTTTAATGGTGGATGACATCCAGGTGCATTACTGGATCCCACTGTGTTTGAGTGTGAATCACAGTTATTACCTCTTAACTCAAAACCCCCTAGGATGAGGGGTATTCCACTAGTTGCTTTTTCACTGTTAGGTGCCAATAAACATCATACGCTCAACCTTTAAAGGGGTTATATGTAGTATTGATACTCAAAATTATCAACAGCAGGGGGAAGTCACATACCAGAACACATTTATGACCACCAAAACCAACAATGAATCAACACAGTGTCTCCACAGACTGTATCACTCACTGAATAAAGGATGAAGTTCATTGTTTACAGCTGTACTGTGGTAATGTCAAGCTTTCTTTCTCAAACAGAAAACTCATAACTGGTCAAAATATCTTCCCATCGGTTACTGAACCAGCTGATAGTTTACATTATAGCTCTGTTTTTAGATAGAAAACAGTAAAACCACAACTCAGTTCTTTGTGTTGTCCATAGCTGCCCATCATGTGACTTTCTGAATCTGTGGTCAAAGGCCCTGTGGCATTGGTTTTTAACCTTCAGATGCCTGAGTTGTTGTTTTTTTGTTTTTTTTTTTAATATTCAATTTTGATATCAAGATTTCAAAAATCTGTATCTTGGAAGTGGTTTGAGATAAAGGCATACTGTAAGTGAGAAAAATATTGGGTATGACCTAATCTAATTTGCATATTATGACATCATAGGGCAGCAGCCATATTGGAATGAGTAACTTTTAGTAAAATTAAACTTTAAACATATTTACATGAAAGTTTATTTTGTGTTTTTTTGGTCATCTTATCCTGAAAATAATTGAACTTAAACATTTGTAGAAAATAAAATGCAGTACGTTTTAGTAGCTTTTTAGCTTAGCAGCAGAGTAGCCAAATCTGTACTTATCCATCAAAACTAAGACTAAATAAATTTTGCTTACATACTTACTAAACCAGCTCGGAACCACGCCTTTCATACTGGATTTTCTTCTTCACTTTGAATAGAAACAAGCCCTGAAATGGTGTTATGTCATGTCTGCCATCTATAGGTAGGAACAAGACTTGGAGCTATGGTTTGTTTCATTCAGTTATGTTGCTTGTCATAATATTACGACTTTGGCGCTTAAAGGGTTACCCTAAAGAGACCCACAGTGTGACTCATTCTACTGGTCACATAAATCCACTGGACTGTCAATATCCAGGATTTAGTTTATATCACTACAATCCAATACATTGGTGTCTTAAACTTCAGGGCTATTTATTCTAAATACACTGTTGATACATTTAGGTCATATTTGAATATTTTAAAGTAAAAATACATGTTACTCCTTTAACCCATAAAGACCCAGTGTGGGTTCCGTGGCAGTTCCCAAATGAATTTATAACCATTTATTATAATATTATCCCCTGTATTTTGCATTTTTTTTCCAGTGAAAATCATCTATTTTCCTATGTTTAATTCACTGATCATGTAGATGTTCATAAAATCTCAGAGTAAAGTTAAAATTTATTATATCAAAATAGAGAAAACTGCAGAAAAAGTGACTTTTTCAGCAAATTTATCATTAACTGAACATAAATCAAGCATCTCCATCCACCGTCATTGATCCAACTTTATGGGTTTTACTGGTGAATCAATGTTGTAGAAAATGACAGTGTTTCCACAGTAACTACGGAGCCTCTGAACGTCCAAATGTGTCATATCTGATGATCATGAAAAGATGACAAATTGCATTTTACACCAATTATTTACATGGATGGATAGGATTAGTGGATGAACAGTTTAGGTCAGTAGATGCTTTTGGTCGACGGTGGATGTTTGGGTCTTTATGGGTTCACTTTAATATTTTGAAAAAGGTATAAACTGTCGCTTTAAGACATTTCACATTGTACATTTTCAAGTCCCAGTGTAACCCTGTCTAAAACACACATCTAAATGACTCTATTTCCTGAAGATAAACAACCATGCTCTGTTTACTTTTGTGTGCCTCAGTCCTGGACCCCTGCTCTGCATACATTAGCCTGAATGAACCCTGGAGGAACACAGAGTACCATATCAACCAGTCATCTAACGTACCCCTGTGTGACAGTCACGTGTCTGGGGAATGGTACCGCTTCACTGGCATGGCTGGAGATGCCATGCCCACCTTCTGCATCTCTGAAAACTACTGTGGTACGCATGCTCCCATCTGGCTCAATGGCAGCCACCCCCAGCCTCATGATGGCATCGTCACCCTGTCAGTGTGTGCCAGCTTCAATGACAACTGCTGCCAGTGGAACGCCAGTGTGGAAGTGAAGGCTTGCACTGGAGGATACTTTGTGTACCGCCTGCCCAGACCCTCAGTCTGCTTCCATGTGTACTGTGGCCGTGAGTGTCCCATAATGCAACTGATCTTCATTTTCTGGTGTAATGTGACTAAATTTCCATTTTATACAACATTATGCCCCTATCTCATTTCATGTCAAAAGCAAATATTGTAGTTTTTACCACATCACTGTCTATAGGCAGCTTTCATTTTTTTTCAGATAGCAATTTTTCTTTCCATTTTTGTCCTGTGAAAACTACATATCTTCGAATGTGTTGTTTTTTTAATGTTTGTAATAAAGTGAAGGATTAAGTGTTCCTTTATGAGTGGAGAAAATGATCTTTCTCTTTAAGCCAAATAAACCTTTTAAAACCCAATTGGATTAGCTGGAAAATGCATTATCAGAAAGCTGAAAAAAGGCCTGTTTTTCTGAACTTATGAAAAGTGGACTTTTTATTGATATATGGGTGTCCACAGGTGCTTGACATCCTTGAAAATGTTTGAATTTCAATGTTGTGTTTTCAAGGTCTTGAAAGTGCTTGAATTTTTGTTGAAGTGCTTGCAATTCTAACTCTGTGATTTATTTATGTATTTATTTTCAATATTAACTCTCCCAGGTTAGATGTCAAGCCAAAGCTACTAACAGAGAGGTGATACATTAAAAAAAACCCAACAACTTTATGACAAAAAACAAAATTAGTGGGTGATCTCAGGTCAACTCCAGGTACTTTTTTATTTCAATCTTTGTCTCGGTACGAGTGTGCCTGAAGAACAGTAAGTGGTTTCCCTTTTTTTTGGATAAAACTTTGTGTTCTCCTTTAATTTCTAAATTTTTGCTTTTATGAAACACAATTTTAGATGTTTATAGCATAATACAATGTACATCATTGTGATAAAAAGTGAGAAAAATAGTATACTGTATACTGAATATACTGTATATATTCCTGTAGATCTGACCCCAATGATAAGGTGCTGTGCTGGAAAATTTTGAAAATGACCCTTAAAAGTTCTTGAATTTGATAAATATGTATGAACCCTGTGATATATGGCTCTCGTGGGATAGTGATACTACAAATATATGATAATTTTGTAGAATATGATGCTTTGCTATGGGTTAAACTATCCAAACACTTTATAACGTAGTTAAAATGAGCTCAACCTTAACACCTACAGCAGTAAAATGCAGTATACTCTTTAAAGCAGCAGGAATATAAACCCAAAGCATTCTATATAATGATTAAACACTGGCAGGGACCATTTCACTGCAAAATGAATACTTTTAGTTTTCAACCTTTAGGTACATTTTGTTAATAATACATATTTTACAACAAGAACTATTTATAGTGGAGTATGTTTACAGTATGGTATTAGGATTTAAGGCTCTGAATGCTACCCCCACAACTGAAAAATCCAATAATTTTCATCTCTTTATGTTTGCTGCACAGATTTTTATGACATCTGTGATGAGGTGGATTGCAGAGGCCCCAGATGTTCCAAGTCAGACTGTCGCTGTGCTCCTGGAACTGTCCTGGGACCAGATGGACAAACATGCCTGGGTGAGACACAGACAGACAGGCAGGCAGGCAGGCAGGCAGGCAGGCAGGCAGGCAGGCAGGCAGGCAGACAGACAGACAGACAGACAGACAGACAGACAGACAGACAGACAGACAGGAAGACAGGGGACAGATAATTTGTGAAACAGGCAAAGATACACAGCAGAGTGTGGAAGAGGAAATACTGCAGATAGGGGGTTTGTTTCTAAAAAAAAAAACACAACAAAAAAACAATTAATAAGGAAATCAATCATCTTGGAATTCAATTTTCTGTGGCATTGTTCTGGCAAAAACGTGGCTCATATCTCAGAGTGCTCCATTTCAGATAAGCTGTGTACATGCTATTCTCATTCAGTTACCCATGTATTGTGTGGATATTCAGAATACAGACATTCAATATATTAGGATTTTCCAAATATGACAGTTTATTTCTTTATTATGGACACTTTAAGCCTCCATTGTAGTTTTTTTTTTTTTTTTTTTTTTTTATCTCAGCTGATAACAAAGTCTATAGTGCTACTGATTTAGGGCTTTTGATTGTATCACAGTCTTCTCTAGCACACTGACTTCTTTGTATGAATTTATTGTTTTTTTACATCATAAACAGAACTTGTTCTTATTATGCCATTTTATACTTTTACACTTAACACCCATCTGATGTGGGAGTTTAATACAGAGCTTGAAGAAGAAAACAGCTACAGGGGTTGGACAAAATAATGGAAACACCTTCACCTCAAGATGATAATGCCCCAATCCATACAGCTAGAATTGTTAAAGAATGGCATGAGGAACATTCTAATGAAGTTGAGCGTCTCTTATGGCCGGCACAGTCCCCAGACCTCAACATTATTGAGCATTTATGGTCAGTTTTAGAGATTCAAGTAAGACGTCGATTTCCACCGCCATCGTCTCTAAAAGAGTTGGAGGGTATTCTAACTGAAGAATGGCTTAAAATTCCTTTGGAAACAATTCACAAGTTGTATGAATCAATACCTCGGAGAATTGAGGCTGTAATTGCCACAAAAGGCGGACCTACACCATAATAAATTATATTTTGTTGATTTTTTAAGGTGTTTCCATTATTTTGTCCAACCCCTGTATGTATAAAGATAAGTGCAGAAAAAATAACTGCAATGACAGTATTTTTTTTGCATTTGTTGATTCAGTTCAAGGTGGCAGTGTGTGTGTGAGTGTATTTGTATGTGTGTGTGTGTGTGTGTGTGTGTGTGTGTGTGTGTGTGTGTGTGTGTGTGTGTGTGATACACAGGCCGTTACACCTAATGGTGGGTGACAGCCATGCAGTGGGAACCTATCCAACCTGAAAACTGCCATTATCTCATTATTCAGTCATCAGCCAAATCTACCTTAGCCTGTCTCTGAAATGACTCCTTCTCCATCCCCTCACTCTCTCACACTCCTCCTTTCGTACCTCTTTATTTCACCCATCATTATTTCTTACCAGTCCTCTCAGTATTATAAACTGTGTTTTAAGGTCTTTTAAAGTTGATTTATCATCCTTTTCTCTGCAAGACAAAGTGAATTGCCTAGAGGTGATAAACTCCACCCACCTGGTACTAAGTGGATCAAAACTAGACTTATGTGATGATAATATCTGACCCAGGTGTGGTGTGTGTGTCCTGTACTCAGATGTGAACGAGTGTGAAAAAGGCAATGGCGGCTGTGCAGAGCTGTGTGTAAACACCAAAGGGTCCAGGCGGTGTGAGTGTGGGCCAGGTCGTGTACTGGATGAGGATGGACACAACTGTAAAGGTACTCATTTTTATGTTACAGCTGTCTCTGCTGTGTAGTGATAATTAAAGCAAGGGCAGGTACGGTTTGATTTCCACGGGCCTTTTCCTCGTCTTTGATCATACAGAGATGGCAGGCTGTCATGTTAACAGTGGAGGCTGCAGTCATGGCTGCTCCTCGCTGCAGGGCTCCTATCAGTGCCACTGTCCCCGAGGGCTGGAGTTGGGAGAGGACAAACACACATGTCAGGGTGTGTATCCGTTTGTGTGTCTGTGTATATGTGTGAAAGAGAAGCATTTAGTCAGCAGAATGTAGGACACGCTAACAGATATGCAAACTTGAATTCATCTGATACAAGTGGTGTCAGGCACAACAAACCCCGCCCCTCGCACATATTGTAGCTTATCTTGGCATTGATCCACTTTTTCATCCATATTCAATATTTGTTAAATATAAAAACTATATATGTGCGATGGTGACTGATGAAGGAATGAGAGCTATTATAAGATTGTTATGTCTCTCTATGAATGATATTGTACTGCTGTAATTTTCTTTAGTAGAAACAAATATTCATTTTCCATGTGATTTCCCTTTATGATACTTCTATTATATTCCATTTACTTGTGCCTTACTTCTTAGGGTCCTATAAATGTTCTGTTTCGTGGAAAAATTAAAATATCTAAATAAAAAGTTTAAAAATGTGCACAAAATTTCAAAAACAAGCTATCACTTAGATATTCTGCAGAGTGATGTCTAAAATTAATCTTTATATCTCTGCAACATCTTAAGTAAATTGAGTTAAAATTGATGTTTTTATAGCAATTTGAAATTTTGCCCATTATAAGTAAATGGATTTGAAAAATTCATAAAAAAAAAAAAAAAATCACAAAAAAAAAAAAAAGTACTTTGATCTGCTTTTCCCAAAATGTCATGACATCTATTCTGGGTCAATGGCATTCTATAAACCAAATATGGTATGAATTCAACCAATAGTTTTGCTGCTAAAGTGTTAACAAACAAATCAAACCAAAAACAGTATCCCTTGCCTCCCCCTTCAGGGTGCGGGGTAAAAATAATGGAGATGATAAAAATGTAAACATTATGGACTTCTAAGACCAATATTAGTATTTTTTTTAACACATATAGACCCAAACAGCCACAGGTTAAAAAAGCATCTACTGATCTAAAATGTTTAATGTCTGTTGATCCACTAATCCTATCAATACATGTAAATTATTAATGTAAAATGTAGTTTGTCATCTTTTCATGATCATCAGATACGACCCATTCGGACGTTCAAAGGCTCCATAGTGAACATGGAAACACCATCCTCTTCTACAACATTGATTCACCAGTAAAACCCATGGAGTTGGATCAATGACAGTGGATGGAGATGTTTGGATTATGTTCAGTTAATGCTATGTTTTACTGAAAAAGTCCCTTTTTTTTTCAGTTTTCTTTGTTTCTGATATAGTTTCTTATATAGTAACATCTACATGATAAGTAAATTAAATATAGGAAAATACCTGATTTTCATCCTCCTCCCCCCCACAAAAAACAAAAAAACAAAAACACAAAATAGAGAGGATGATATATGATATTATAATACATGGTGATAAATCCCTTAGGTCAAATAGAGAGAAAAATTCATTTGGGAGCGGCCCCAAAAGTGGCTCTGGGTTTTTATGAGTTAAATAACATTTGAGTGTGTTATTCATTGGCACCAGATGATTTTTATTTGCATTGACAAGGAAAACAAATATTTCTGCATCTTATTTTGTTGGAAAACATTCTGTCTGAAAGTGGCTGCAGTCCATTTAATGCTTTTTGTTAAAGATAATTTGATTTCATAGTCTGCTTAACAGCATCTTGTTTTCACCTCATGAAGGCAGCCTAGTACAAAAACTTTGCAAACATACAATTTCACAAATAGACACAGTGTAGAATATTCTTGGGATCCAATTCTCCAATTCTCTCTCTTGTTGCATAAAATATAATAAGTGCGAAGTGTATTTCTGTTCTGGGAATTATGACTAGTAAATGCTGTTATCGTGAAATGGGAAAAAAATGAAAAATAGACAATACTGGTGAGCAAAAATAGTCTCATTATTGCATAACTGGTTTAATATGGCATATTATGCAATGAATGATGGGTGATTTAAAGAACTAATGCCTTAACATGTCAAAATCAATCACCCAAATCTTTCTTCACTGCTTCAGTATTTGGCTTTTTTATGGACTAAACCCACAGAGAGATGTATGGTATCATGTCCAGAGGTATTGGGGCAAGTTTCCATATTATGTATGAGACTATAATATGCATGAATGTGTGACACAGTGTGAATATATTTGTCTCTCTTCATCTTCTTCGCCCTGCAGTACCAGTCCAGTGCGATTCCAGCTCTATAACAGTGTCAGTTCCTAAGGACCTTGTAGGAGGACTGGACCTGTTCCTGTCTAACTCCTCTTGCCGTGGTGTCTCCAATGGCACACACATCAACCTCAGCTTCAGTCTGAAGACCTGCGGCACTGTGGTGGAGGTCAGGCCCACTGTGTAGAAGTTCTGACTGAAAATACAAAGGATTTGGTCTCTGAAGTTAGGGATTATCTTAATTATAAAAGAAACATTTGTACAGAAGTCGAATATAATCCTACTTTTGTGATACTAATACCACACTGTGTGAATTGTAATTTTCTGCAGCTTTTTACATCTACTCAGCTACATCTCATCTGCAAATACTGTACTTTTACTTCATTTGTCTGATACTTTAGTTACTCAAAATAAAACTATCATGGTCTAACTGGAGACGACATTGTGACAAAGCTGTAAATAGACCTATTTTTATGAGCTTCTAACCTTAATAATAATATAACAATCTTTTTTTATAGAGCAGTTTTCTGTACAAAGTGCTTTACAAAGGAAATTGAGCACAAAACAATAAAACTCAGAAGATGAGAGACTTAAGATAGTACATAAAAAGAATAAAATAAAAATTGAGCTCTGATAAAATGAGGATATACCCTCTGGTAAAAGTGCGTTTTAAGACAAGACTTAAAAGTGGACACTGACTCAGCATTTAATAGATCCATGGTTCTAACAGGACAGCAGTTCTACAAACATATGATGATTTTATAGAATATGATGGATTAAACTAGTCAGCAATAAAGTCTCTATACAATTTTAAAAAATGTATTACAAAAGCAATTGATGAGATTCATTAATCAGATTTGTTCTATGTACTCAGTGATGATCAAAGTTGGAGTGGGATCATGTGCAGTTGAATCATTGGTCCATTGCTCTTCAATGAGAGATCAGTTACTGCAAATGTCGACCTTGACCTTTTGACTAAACATGTGGCACCACCTTCAACCAACCATCATTCTCCAGGTAGATGGTGCACCACCACACTGAGGACTGCATGTTGGTGGGTTCCAAAATCAAATATTTCCAGACTGGCGGATTGGAAGGGATGGTCCAATTCCCTAGATACCTAGTTCACCAGATATCCCTCCTCTTGATTTATGTCTATGGGTTTATGTTAACGATATCGTTTATTGCACAAGGACACGGCGAGGACATCAACAACCTGAAGCAAAAGATCACTGATGCCATTAAAACCATCAATGAGGCTATGCTTCAGTGAACATGGCAAGACATCGACTACTGTCTTAATGTGCTTCGCTCAACTAATGGTGCCCATAGAGAGGTGTATTAACCCTTTCATGCATGAATTATGAAAAAAGTATCTAGATTTTTTTTTTTTTTAATTTATTTTATTACTCGAAATTAGGCTAAAGTTGAAATGCATTTTGAATTTTCATTAAAAATATGGTTTTATTAAGAAGATATTTAACCTCCTGAGACCCAGGGAAGTACAAGTTTTGACTTTTTTTTAATTAAATATCCTTCATGGTGGACAGGTTTTTTTGGGGGGTTTTTTGCTCAGGAGGTTAACTTTATGAGAGAGAGCTGTCCAAATTCTAAAACTAAGATGATACTTTTTTTCATACGGTCTATAGAGACTGCCCCCATGTGGTTTGGAGAATATTGCCTTTATAACCCTTTGGAAAGTGAGCTTAACCCTTTCATGCATGAATTGTGAGAACCTGAGTCAAGATTTATTTTTTGAGTGTTTTTATTCCTCCTTAGCCATGAAAAAAACAATGTGATCGAGTTTCTATGGCGTTACAAAAATATCCACACATTTAATTTTTGAAGTAAAGACACGTGTTTAAAACCCAATATCGGAACGTAATATGAAAACAATGAAATAAAAACATTTTTAATGCTGCTAATCTGATGTCTTCTCACATTTTAACATATTCTAATGCTAGTAATTACTCACTTCATGGAGATAATATGCAAAAAAAAAAAAAAACTTTTTGTCTAACAAATACCAATTGATTTACATTCAAACATGTCACTGCAGATCAGGTTTATCAAGAACAACACAGTTACAGTAATGGTATGAATGTCAGTGTATGGGATGATGCATAAGTGTCCACTGTGTTGGCTGATATGGAACTAAAACAACAAAACCCATGAATATACAAGAGAACAGCTGTAGAATAACTGTCCACTGTAGTGACCTATGTATGAAAGGGCTAAACTATGTGTTCACAAATGTGGACATCATGCATGAAAGGGTTAAATGGGGCAAAAAAGAAACTTCCATATCTACTTATAGATCTACTCCACATCTAATTTCCACAGATTTCTCAATTAATTTGCTTTTGTAATAAATTTGTTGAATTCTAAAGTGACTTTATGGACACCCTGTATAACGTAGTTAAAAACAGCTCAACCTTAAACATTCACAAGAGAAAAACACAACATACATATTAAAACAGCAGTAATATTAATCAGATACAACAGTAAAATACCAACAGGGACCTTTTTACTCATGTGTTTTGGTGTTGATATGTACTTAATTACCTCCGCCAAGGAGGTTATGTTTTTGCCAGGGTTTGTTTGTTTGTCTGTTTGTTTGTCTGTCCGTTAGTGTGCAACATAACTCAAAAAGTTATGGACAGATTTTGATGAAATTTTCAGGGTTTGTTGGAAATGGGATAAGGAAGAAATGATTAAATTTTAGTGGTGATCGGGGGTGGGGGGGCCCACGGGGGGGACGCAGACCAGAAAATTTCATCAAAATCTGTCCATAACTTTTTCAGTTATGTTGCACACTAATGGACAGACAAACAAACAAACAGACAGACAAACAAACCCTGGCAAAAACATAACCTCCTTGGCGTGGGGGGGCCCACGGGGGGGGGCACTGATCAGCCTTGGCGGAGGTCTGTGCTCTCCGAGTGCTTCTAGTTCATCTTGTAGAGGAGTATTTTTCAGTGTGGTACTAGTATGCTTTCTTAAATTCTGGTATTATATTGTTGTTGTATATGTATAGTATGGTGTTATTTCTGCTGTTCTGTTGGGTCACCATTGCTTGAAAAATCCACTTAAGTCAGCTGAATTGAATGTTGTCACACCAGGTAACAGATGATAAAATTGTGGGGACCAATCTGGTGACAGGCCTTCCGAAGAGCAGCCCAGGCAGCAGTGGGGATTTGATTGTTCGCACCAGCAAGTTAGTGCTCCCAGTCACCTGTGAGTTCCCCAGAGAATACCAAGTATCTGATGGATACCAGGCAAGTCTGCGCAGCTCAGACCTGGAGCTGGCAGGCCGCAGTGAAGGAGTCTTCCCCTTCTCCCTGGAGCTTTTTAAGAACGCAGAGTTCTCCGAGCCCTACCGCACCCCACCTCAGCTACACCTTCACGACTCGCTCTTCTTCGGGGTGGAGCCCAAGGAAAGAGTGGAGGGTCTCTCTGCGCTGGTGGAGAGCTGCTTTGCCACTCCAGGCCCCAAAGCCGACCAGGCCCTCAAGTATTACCTCATCAAGGACGGGTAAAGAGTATAAAGTTAGTCAGTATTAGCTCTGATCTCAAGCCAACGTGAGCTGCACTTTTTGTTTTAAATGTCTGAGATAAACCACAAAAATGTTAATAAGCAAACAACAAACCCCGCCCCTTGCAAGTATTGTAGTTTATCTTGGCATCGATCCAGCTGATGTCATCATGTCTATGCATGTGGTGATGTCAGCATATCAATGGCCTCTATATATGTGCCAAGTCTGAAGTAAATTAAAACAAAATTGGTGTTTTTATAGACATTTGAAATTTTGCCCATTACACTGGTCTACAAGGAAAATGCTTCCAGAATAAAAGTAATGAAATTTTACCACATGAGAGTCACTGATAAAGAAAAATCAAGTCAAAAATGCTGGTTGGCTAAACTTTCCAAGATACAGCCTTGGGTCAAAATGTGAAACTCAAGAATTAATGAGAGAATGGGTTTGACTCAAAAGGAATATTTGTCTCAGAGCTACAAGATTTACTTCAAAACACTGTCTGCACATTAGAATACATTCACTTTACAGGTTCTATTTAGTAGAAAATTTCTAAAACTATTATATAAATATACATAAACCAATATATATGTGTAATAACACTTAATCATATACCTTGAAAACATCAGCAAACCGGCACTTTTGTCATTTATTTTCCAATTAATCTTATTAAAATACGTAACATTGAGCACATTTAATGTCTGAAGCAAATCATTTCTAAAAAATTGTAGACCAGTGTTATAAGTAAATGGGGGGAAAAAAAGATTAAAAAAATTCATAAACAATTGAAACTTTGACCTGCTTTTCCCAAAATGTAATGACATCTATTCTGAGTCGCTGACAATCTATAAACCCAATTTGGTATGAATTCAACCAATAGTTTTGCTGCTACAGACATTTGAAATTTCACCCATTATAAGTAAATGTGAAAAAAAAAAAAAAGATTCTAACAGTTCATAAAAAATTTGAATTTTGACCTGTTTTTCCCAAAATGTAATGACATCTATTCTGCGTCACTGGCAATCTATAAACCCAATTTGGTATGAATTCAACCAGTAAAGTTACTGCTAGAGTATTAACAAACAAACAAACCGAACCAAATACAAGACCCCTTGCCTCTCCTTTGGGGGTCGGGGTAATGAATGGAATTCTAGTGACCACAAGTTACAAACAATGCAACAATAGTGACTCAGGCTTCACCCTGTTCACTTCAGCTTTCACATTTGCACATTTAATAGGTTTTATGAGAAAAAAAATACCCTCCAGATGGAAATGTAGATTATATGTGTACTGAAAACCAAAATTAACCCTTTCATGCTTGAATTATTATAAAACTGAGTGGGATGATTACTCACAAACAAATAATTGGATTGTTTTGAGTGAGATACATATATTACAGTTGACTATTTGTTGAACAACACAACTTTAGTGATAAATGTTCATTTTTAGCAGAGTGTCCAACAACCTCTTTCCATAACAATAACATATGATTTATTGAGGAAAAGTTAATCTAAAATGTAAGTGTAGTGGGTTTTACACATAAGTGGTAATACCAATTATCAAATAATGCAGAAAAAAACAAAAAAAAAACAAACAATCCCTGTAGTAGATTTGGTTTTGTACTTTGGAGCAGCTGCTTTGGACTAATTATTGCTAATATTGTAGTTTTAACTGAAGTTTCAATGACACTATGCATGAAAAGGTAATTTTTTTTTTTTTCTAGAAATGAACCAATAAGCAATGTTGCGTTCACACAACGTAATCTGTAATGATTCACAAATATTATACTTCGGAAATGTATCTGAATTTTACTACATTCCTTCCTTCACATCAGTTTATGCAAAACTACATTAAAAAAAGAACACTATGGTGATTAACTACTCTGTATGCAACATTAATGCCAGAAATACATGAATTCAGGCCTTTAATAGCCAATGTGTCAGAACGATCAGAGTCAGCCGCTGTACTCGTAAAAACCCTTATCATAAACGACGGTTATAGAACGAGAAATTTCAGCTCCAAGAAATGTCAGATGGAAAAAGCCAGTAGCTGTGCACTTTGATTAATGTGCAGACAAAACAAAAAAAAGTGTTGATAGAAAACTTCAAACACACCACACAACTGCTTTAACATCTGGGGAGCACTCAGTTTTGTTCAACCATTTCTGCTCTTGTATCAGAGTGAGTTTTTCCTCTTGCTTCTCTGTAGACAACAGCACAGCAGGGCTATAATCTATTTTCACGATTTCCCATTAAAAATACAACTGTGTTTCAGGGCCAGGGGGCAGCTAACCTTGATGAAGTGGCTTGTTAGAAATATATATGGATCAGTGACTAGTGTGTGAAGATATCAGCTGCATGTATAACTCTATCCCCCTCTTTAACCTTCTGTTCAGCTGTATCTCAGATGAAACAGTGACACAGTACTCGTCAAAAGACCAGCTCTCTAAGCACTACCAGGTCCCCGTCTTCAAGTTCATTGGCAAGGACAACAAAGTGAGTAAATGGAGCTTGCTGTGAGCCAGCTGGCAAGTGTGTGTGTGTGGGCTTACAGCATGTAGCGTTGCACTATCTATCTTGTATGCATGGGCAGAATACAATGACTATGTGAAGAAGCCATTTTTTGCTCTGTCTGTATGATGTTTTTCATTTTCATTTCTGTTAAAAATACATTTGTTTCCTCTGTTCACAGCAAGTGTTCCTCCACTGTCAGGTGTTAGTATGTGGCGCAGTGGACGCTCGCTGTGCTCAACGTTGTCAGGGACGTGTCCGCAGGGACGTATCAACACGCAAATCTCAGGAGTCCTATACACTGAGTGGAGGCCCTATCTTTATCCAGCCTGAACAATGAAACAACATCAAGTCAAAACACAAATAGCAAGAAAAAAAAATACTAAACAGATCAGCACAACAAGCAAGAGTGCAAACATTTTACAGTCCAAAATGTATTTTACATGAAAGACATGAAGCAATCATTTCATTTTGTTTAATAATTAATTCATCATACATACTTAGAACAAAGCACCCTATTATGCTGTTCCATTTACAGTCAAACATGTACATACAGCTCCAGACAGACTTAAGAGACTGCTCCAAAGGCCCTATTCTGAATTCAACTGAAAACCTCTGTAATGTGATCAGTTTTATGGCATTAACAGCCAACGGCATTGTGAAAATCTAGTGGAGAACATGCCAAGAGGCAGGAAAGCTGTGAGAAAATCAGGATTATTCCAACAAAATATTGATTTCTGAACTCCAAAGTTAAAACTTTTCTTATTAAAAACAACTACAAACTTGCTTCCTTTTCTTTTCCTCCTAGTATTCTTCATTTTGTTGTTCTAACCAGTTGTGATTTTCTGCAAATAAATCCTCTTTTTTATTGGAATTTGGGAGAAATGTTCAGAAGTTTTAAATAAACAAACATAATCATTTTACTCAAACGTTGCTATAAATAGGAAAAGCAGCAGTCTCTTAATCTTTTCCAGAGCTGCTCTTATGTGCTTACAAGTCCATGTTTTTGCTGCTCTCAGTGTCAGTTCTTTAAATGACTGGAACCCTGGTTTGTGTGTCTTTGTCACTTTGCCCGGCAGCACAATTTACTGACATTAAAGTGAATGACATTTCTATTAGAAATCATTCAGAGGAGCTGCAGTTCATTTGTAACAACTACAGCTTGAAGGATGCTTTTCTAGGTCACACTTTCAGGCATTTCTCAGTCTTGATTAGGGTGCCCCGCTTAAAGATTTAGTGGATTTATGAAAGTGCTTTATATTTCATATCACCACTGACACGAGGAACATCCGTAGATGCATTCTGACTCATTTGCTTAGAATAATCGATGGCTGCTGAGCATGTCACACATTCCCATGTGGTGGGAAAGAGATATCAGCGTACTGGGCCTAGAAATTATGCATACTTCACCTCCCTGACAATTGATCTGCAGTTAATCATGCTAGTTAAAGCGTAATTAAGTCTGCATGTATTCATAAAAGAGCAACTAAAAAGGAAATAACTTACACAAACATTAACACAGCAGCTGTAATAAGCATTACATTTACATGACACTGACTTTGGTTTTGGAGCTTGATAAATGTTAAATAACAGCACACAGGGATCCTTTTGCACCATAGCAATTATCTCATGTCTTTTTATGTACAGGAAATTAATGCAGCTATAATATCCTCCCCATCAGGCACTTTGTTTGGAGTTATCAAAGTAATTTATGTTAATGGAGTTACGGACACCGAAAAAAAAAAAAAGAATGTAAAGTATAATATGCATGAACAATCAATGAATAATACTGATGTCATATTCAGATACTGACACTTCACTGCATAAATAAAACTTATTCAATTCCACTTTTGTGTTTTCTGATCATGACTTTTGAACTTCCAGGCTCTGAACCTGCAGAGGACTTGTGAAGTATTTCCACTTCACTCCACTGAATATGAGTTTTAGTCTTGAGACGTTCCCTGTGTTCTGTGTCACAGTTCGTCCTTCTCCTCGTCCTGACAGAAACACGCTGCCCTCTGGCTGTTCATGTAAGGTCTACAGCCAAGCGTCCACACTGTGTTGTAGAGAGCATCTGCCATTGACTCACAGGCTGGCAAGAGAACGCAGAGAAAAAAGGGAAACGAGGAATATAGAGGAGTTCAGGAGGAATAACAAGTTTACAACATGCCCCATCATTTGTAAATATCTCACCTTGAACCTTGGACCCAAAACCCAGACTCTTCTTCAGGTCAGAGCAGATGTCATGTAGACACGAGCGAAACTTAGCGTCGCAGTCGTACTTGCTTGTCCCACAGGTGTCGTAGCATATGTCGAGATGGTTGCAGCACTGTGTCATGGCTGGGATTCCTAAATCAAGCTGTTGAAAGAAAACACTGTATTGCATCAGAACAGGATAGTAAGAAAAACATTAAGTCATACTGATTGTAAATGTGAGCTGTTGGTGTGATAAAAAGGCCACCTACAGCAGCATTCACCTGGAATCCCACCAGAGAGGAGCTGCACCCGTTGGGTTCTGGGAGCTGGTATCCAGGCCGAGGTTGAGGAGGTACTCCTTTAGAAACAGAAGATCCATTAAGACGCTGATACAGGATTCTATATCTCTGTTCTCATGTGGGTTAGTTCACAGATAAGATGTAACTTAGGTTTGAGAACATCTGTATTGATTGTGTAACTGTACAACCATCTCCTGCACTGATAACCAGACAGTCTGACTTAAGTTCAGACAGGCTGAGGAGCAAGAACATGACAAGTAAGGTCAACAATAAGCAGCTGAGACAGCGAATTTACTTTTTATATTTGAGAGTTAAAGAGCAAGAATAGTAATGTGGTAACACAAGGATGAGTATTAAATGTTGACAACATCATAATCATTTGTAAACCTCTAGTGGGCCATTTGTGCTGCTCAAAATTTTGGTTTTCTTGTGGCTATCTGAGCTCAGATTCTAACCAGAGCAAGTCACGCTGAGGCTTTTAGGAGTTAGTGCTGAGTATATTAACCCATAAAGACCCAGTGCTGCTTTTGTGGTAGCTCCCAAATGATTTTCTCTTTATGTTTAAT
This sequence comes from Sphaeramia orbicularis, assembly GCF_902148855.1. Lineage (NCBI taxonomy): Eukaryota > Metazoa > Chordata > Actinopteri > Kurtiformes > Apogonidae > Sphaeramia > Sphaeramia orbicularis. Next base: position 23,640,497 of record NC_043971.1, on the reverse strand, counting down.
TTTTCTAAAGTTATTTATCACCATTTATTCTAATATTATGCTCAGTATTTTGCATTCATAAGTGAGAATCAGGCATTTCCATATATTTAATTCACTTATTATGTAGATGCCCATAAAAGTTCAAATTAAAGTTGAGGGTTATTATATCAAAAACAGACAAAACAGGAGAAAAAGTGACTTTTTCAGTAAAATATATCACTAACTGAACATAAAAATAAGTGTCTCCATTATCAAACTCCTTGGGTTTTACTGGTGAATCAACGTTGGAGAAGATGCTGGTGTTTCAACGCTCACTACAGAGTCTCTGAACGTCCAAATGGGTCATATCTGATGACCATGAAAAGACGACAGTGCATTTTACACCAATTATTTACATGTATTGATAGGATTAGTGGATGAACAGGTATTTAACTTTTTCTATCGGTAAATGATTTTGGTCACTAGTGGATATTTGGATCTTTTTGGGTTAAATAAATTCAGAATACTGAATCTTACCATATCTACAGCGGTACTCGCAGACACCGTTTCGTCCTCCTACAAGCTCCACAAGAGAGTCAAAGTATCCATGCATAGACTGAAAACTGTTTCTAATTGAGTTTAGGCTCCAACTACTATCATCTTCATTTTTCAGAGGTTGTTTCTGGGTGTCTTCTGTCTCAACCGGCCTGATCTCGTTCCCATCTTCCTCTGAAGGTTGGTCCTGGGCGAGAGCTTCCTCAGCAGGCACATCCTCAGCAGTCCTGTCACTGTCTGTGTCTGTCCCTGCAGCACCATCTGCTACTGGGATGTCCACTTCCACTGTGTCATCTGCTGGCTGGTTATCCATACCGAGTATTTTAGCCAGTAGATTAGATTCCTCTGCTGCAGAATCACCCTCCTGAGGGTCTGCAGCAGCTACACCTTCTTTAAGTGTGTTTTCATCTACAGCGGTGTCGATAACAGCAGCTTGAACCTCCTCCTCTGGTGCCTGAGTGTTATAAAGGCCCAAAGTGGCACATAATCCTGAGGTCGTGCAGAGGAGGAGCAGCACCGCAGTCCGAAGAAGCATTGTGTTGGGATTTTGACGATCCAAGAGCTCCTCACAAGTGTTGTCAACAGTGTGAACAGCGCTTAGATAGTGAGGGACAAAAACATGATCTGCTCCTACTGACTGTCAGCCAGAGAACAGACTTTGGCCTTTGATTAGGTTCTGGCAGACAGCGAGGCAATCTCTCGTGTCAGGGCAAAGGTCAGTCCATATCAATCTAAAGGAACGGTTGGTTTGTTTAATCCACGTAATATTTTCAATCTGTGATTCTTGAGCAGACCAAATTAATGATTTCATTACAAATTTTTTTTTTTATCTGTAAAGCTATAATTGGATTTTTATGACTCAGAAATCACATGGAACTCGAGCCTTGAGAAAAACTCTTCATCTTTAACACTTGATTGCTGACATTTGAGTCTGTGACCTTTATCAAGATATCACAAACTTCAAATGATCTTCACTGTGTTTTGTGAAAGGTCACAGAACTGACACTCTATATGTAAAGTGAAAACTGTTTTAAGGTGGGAGGGTTGGTTAACAGTGGACATCTAAAGTCAAAAATAGACTAATAACTTTTACGATATATTCTTTCAATGTAAATAATGTACTGTGTAAAGAAAATACATGAAGAAAAAGTAAAAGAACAATTAAATGTAATCTAAATCAGACAATAAGGGCTCCTGCTTGTACCAGGCTTTTGGTTTTTCTCATATGTGACTGCTGCCCTCTTGTGTTTAAGGTGTATTTTGCGGCCTCGGTCCAGACTTCATTGCACAAAACAGATGACTACGACAATATTCAGACCTTTTTCCAACGTTTTCCTTCTGAGCTCCAGGCTGTACATGGATAACATGTTACAAATGATTCCATTTCTACCTTAAGGTGCAAATGGAGCATATTAACAAATACTAATTACACGGCTCTGGGCGGCTTAAAAAACATCTGTGAAGTGTCAAATCCACTGCTGTTTTTAGCTACAAAATGACGCCTAACAAAACCTGACACTCTTAATTATGAAACATGGTCGCTTTGCCAGAAACATGTTTATAATTCATGGGTTGAGAGTGCTGATAACAATGAGGCAAAAGTACAAATTTACTACATCAGAGATAAAATGTAGAGAAGAATTTTATGTCCTGGTCTGTCCATTTCACAACAAAAATGGTGAATTATCAGAGATTAAGATGCTAGTAGTTTATAAAATAGCTCATGGCATTCATTTGTAATAAAAGCATGCTTGTGGTTTTGGTCTGTATTAAACTGAAGAGCACCTGTATTCAGCTGCATAATGTTTGTTATACCTATGTGACTATGTTGATTTATGTATACAGTTTATTTAAAGGGGTCATATTTTGTTAAACCCACTTCTATTAGTCTTTGGTACATTTATTTGTGTATCTGAGACCCTAATAGTTCAAAAAGTTTGAATTTGAGCTATCTTTATATTCATTCCAGCAAAAATCGAGTGGATTTCTACAACCCGTTTCAATTCCTGCTTAATTTGTCACTTTTTATAACTAGTTATGTTACGACATTTGCACATATAAGGCCAAGACGTCCGACGAACATTTCTCTTAGTACGCCATAATTGTTTGTCAGCAGCAGTGGTTGTAGTCCATACTGAAAATATGTCCGAACTTTGATCCAATTACCTAAAATGTTCAGTTGTTGGACAAACTCAAGTGGCTGAACAGGACAGTCAATAACCTGGACGGGGTGGGGTCATTTGCATTTAAAGGGCCATCGCTCTAAACGACCTTTCTCGAGTCATTATTCAAAAATGGGGTTGAAGATGGACCTGTGGAGTTGAATTAATGAAGAATTCAGACCCAAGCATAGCATTTACAGTTTATATAGACCACAGGGAAATGTTTTAAAATACATAATCCCATTTAAAAAAGCAAAATATCGCTCCTTTAACATTAAACCTTGTCTGATTCATGCTGTTAAATGTTCACAAGCTGTGAAATCCTCAGGTGTCGATGAAGCTCACAGATCAGACAGTATTTCATCCCATAAGATCCTGGTCGTAAAAACAGACAAAAGAAGGAGTAAAAGTGACCCAGATGTTCTAAAAGTGAATAAAGGTGTAGTGTATATGTACAATGCAGTACGTACCGTCGCATGACTTTGCTTACTTTCTCTCTTTTGAGCACTGTGTTAATCTGATTTTCAAGATCCTTGGGAGATAAAATGTTTAGTTTAGTGTGATTTAATTTAGTTTAGTTTATCCAAGAACATGTACAAAATCATTACAGAGAGGAAAGATGTGTTGCACCAGATTTAGGTACAAGTTAGCTCCTATCTGTGGTCCTTCAGTAGGGAAAGACAAATACAAAACATCCAAATACAGTAGCAGCCAAAAAATAATGTGCAAAAACTCTAATGTAGGAGGAAGAAAGCCAAACCTCCTTACCTTGTTGGTGGTCTTCAGACAGTGATTTGAGGCTATTAGTCTCATTATCTCAGTCTGGAAGCAAACAGAGTATACACTAGTGAGAGATAACATACAGCCAGTCAGTCATTATGGCACAATTTGGACATAAATCACCCTTAAGGAGTGAGTGAGTGGGTGAGACCAGTTTGCTGCCCATTATGCCTCTTATTACACAGTTATTTACTAAAGAAATCAGCTAACAAAAAGGAAGTATTTAGAAATGGATTTACTGATTTGAAAATTATGTTATTGCTTCCACTACAAACAGCCTGTTAGGTTTTACAATAAGATCTGTTTATAGGACAGCAATGGTCTGTTCTATTGAAATACTGGGCCACAGAATGCAATCATTGATTCACCAATGCTGTGGAAAAAGTGGAAGTATTTCTAGTATTTGTATCTGTCACATGTAATCCACCATAAATTTTGTTAAAACTGAGCTGGACTGTTCAGACGCTTGTGTGACCGTGGCAAAATTACAATGATAAGAACCATGAGTCCATCTCCTGGTACCTTTAGGCTCCTGATGCGTCTTTCAGTAGCAGTGGCTGTGGCTGCAGGTACCAGCTTCTCTTGAATCATCTCCTCCAGCTGCTGGATCTCCACCCACATGTTTAACACCTGAAGCCTCTTGGACTGAATGCTGTTATCACCCCCAGTGGTCGTCCCACTGTCTGACAGAGATGCATCTGTCCAAACACACCAGAGTCAGGCATGAATGCACTGTATTGATTGATGATGATACCTCTGTACTTGTACATACGCACCCCTGAAGGCACTGTAAAGTCACATTTGACCACAAAGCTCTCTTTATTCCCTTTTGACATGACAAAGTGATTATTTGTTCAGTCAGTCTACACCAGAAACACAAAATTACTGAGTAAGCACGTGCTCCTCCTCTAACGGGTAATATAAAGCAAGCACTTATTTGTGGTTACCAATGACTATAAATACCAATGTAGGCTCAGAATTTACTCTTCACGTCTTTGTCCTCCGGGCGTAAGACTGCTAGGACGTTCTGTAACACATCTCTGAGTCTGAAGATGCAAGAACACAAGAAAAGCAAACTTATTTCCACTGAAAACAATGCACGTTCAGTATATAACAGACATTAATTTCTTTTATTACTGTTGATTCTCCTCGAGGGTTTTCCTGGCCTCCTGCTCCAGCCAGTGAACTTCTTTTTCTTTTTCTTCCAAATCCACTGACCTCAGTGTTTCACTGCCAGGATTCTCATGCGAAGCATGTGGTAACGGATTGATGAGATAAAGACGATGTCAAAATTTGTCTGTTTTTGTCAGATGTTTCAAAATATTCTGGAGAGAAATACTTGCAAATCTCACACAACTACAAATCTCCTTGATGTACTTTACAGAACAATAACTCACCTTAGGAGACATTTTTTTTTTGCTGTTTTTCATTCTTACACAATAAGAAAAAACACTCCAAATATTTCAGATGTCCCTGAACTAAATCACCACAGCATATGTGGAGTTTTTATTTTTTATTTCACATGTTACATTATACTATTTCTCAGCCTACACAAATATTTGTGTAGTTGGAAAGAAAGTTTGTAACAGGGAATGGAGGTCACATTTATATAAAAGAAAGTGCTTTACCATGTTTTGGAGAGTGGATTGCGACGACATCACGTGGTTGACATACAAATCATATTCTGTCTACAAAACAGAAAAAGGATTTGCATTAGACTGTTCAGGTCATAGTTGGTTACTTCTATTAAATTATGTATTAATTTTATATCTTACATAACACTAGATCTTTTGAGCCAAATGTACTACTATTACAACTACCACAAATAATTTTAACTAGCGTGTTGACCCGTGGGGATCCACGGGTTCTACATGTGATAGTTTGTATGCTGTTGTGTACTCATGCATGCTGTCCAGCAGTCACCACAAAAGTGTTCTGGCCATAGCAAGGTGACTGTAAGGCTACTGTATTCCAAAATTACTAATATCTCCCAAAATATTGGTCCTATCAACTTCCCGTTTTTGCTAATCTTTTCCTTGACCAAATATACAAAAGTATGCCAAACTGCAGCAGTCAGCTCTTTCTGGATTTTGTGTGAATCCCCAGACACACATACACACACAGAGGCTACTTGGCTTCTATAATATAGATTATAAATGGGGGTGCACTATATGTCATGTTTGTAGTGCATGCCAGGTTTTTCTGATATTGCAAAACTAAAACTCACATAGTTCTCATTTTCCAAAATAGTCAGAGGAGTCTGTTAACACAGTTTAATCTGATTTAAGGACAGAGTTTCTTGCTAAATTCAGAATCTGCATGTTCAGTAAACAACCAACAGCAATTGTTAATGTCCCAAATAGAGCTACTTGAGTCACTTAGTGAAAACACCTTATTTTTCATATTCATATCACAATATATGTCTCAGAATTTCCAATATTATAGCCCCAATAATAATAATAATAATAATAATAATAATAATAATAATAATAATAATAATAATAATAATACCAGCGCTTTCACATATCAGCATGTATTGTTTGTTTTTCTTAGCTTTGATTTTAATTGAACTGATGTGCGATCACAAATGAAATGCGTGAAGAAACAGCAAAATTTTGCACCCATTGGAAATATGTATTCACAGTTACAGGATGTGCAAAGCTATAGCGTGCAAAAGACAAACTAAAATGACCCTGGACTGTTCTTATGAATGGGTGGTAATGAAACCGTTGCCCTCTGGTGACCTGCTCCTTGACACATCATAACCAGGTTCCAGTGGTTGCTCTATTTCAGCTCACTGCACCAGGGACTTAATTTCTCTCAGCTCTAATACATCTGATGGCACATGCTAAAAATGTGTTAGAGAGTGAAGAGGAAATGGAAAAACCTTAATTTCCCTCAGGATGCGTCCAAATACTGCAGAGCCTTCACATACATCATCAAAGACGTCACTGAACACCGCAAGCCGGTCTCTGCTGGGCCAGCTCTGCGTTGACAGCTTCTTCAGTTCCTGGACAGCAATATACACACACATTGACATGTTTATCCCAAACACACAGGCAAATGAAATGTGTGTGAGCGTTTGTGAGCAACGAGGACTTCCATGATATGAAATTGCTAAAAATTGACATAGATGTTGGAATATCTTAATGTTTTGGGTAGAGGCAAAGGACATACATGAGAAAATAATTTCCAAATGAATATTAGTGGAACCAAAGCTGTTTTTGTTTGGTTTGTACCCAGAGAAAAAAAATATAATAAAAGGGAACGAGTATTTATAGACCTCAGTCTGCTCACTGCCAGAAAGTGTATGCATTATTTTTTGAAAAAACGTCATAGCCCAGTATTACATATTAGATCAGGCAGATGTTGTCAAGTCTGCCATTAGAAAGGATCACCTACATATGGACATTTGAAGGCATCTGGAACCCCTTCATCCAATATATCAAAGACTTGAAATGGACTGTACAAGTGACTAACGTATATGGAGACTGCAGTTCCTAATCTTGCTTGATACTTGCTGTGTGTGATGTATAATTAGGTTATTTTTTGGCACCTTATGTGTTTCATTATGAAGGACATTTCAAGAGATTGCACTACTTTTTCTTGTTCTGAGAAGGGCTATTTGTTCATTGTTATGGTCATGTTTACAACTAATTTTTACTGTATTTTTACTGTCAAGACAGAACTGTAGAATACTGTGTTGCAGGTTTAGAATTTTGATAAAAAATATTTTTGCAAAAAAAAATAAGACAAAAAAAAAAAAAAACCAACAACTTTGAAATTAGAAAATTTCCTACATTCTTACCCTTTCCAGTTTTCTCTCATGCAATTCTGCAGCATTTATTCCACCCCAAAAGTCCTGCTTGACAGGGTGTTGCTTTATCTTCATCTGGTCTTCTTTAATCGGTGCCTTGTCACTGTGGTTGCGACAAGGCCCTGATGATGAGTTGTGCAACTTTTCTGGGGCCAAGGCATTAGACTTCACTGGCACTGACTTTAAGGAACCAAAATCCTTTTTATTTAAACATGAATCTTCTCCTCTGACAGCCTGGATAGAACAATCAGTGGTATGATCTTGTCTTGACCCTGAGGCTTCAGGCTGGGCCGAAGGAAAGCCAGCAGTGAACTCAGCCGAACCGTCTTTGATTTCTTTTTTCTTTACATAGGCCAGTTCTTTTGCCTGTCTCTGCTGGAGTGTCAGAGGGTTTGAAGTTTTTGGCTGCCTCTGAGACGTCCTCCAGAAACACTGCTCTTTCTCCCTGGGAGGCCGACTGTGGTTCAAGCTGCTGGGCCCCAGATGCCCTGAGGAGTAAGCCAGGATATCAGCCTTCTGACCGGCTTCAGCAGCCAACAGCAGTCTGCGGATATCACTCCCAAAGCACCTCGGCTTTGACTTGCTGCTGATGGACATGGCTATGGGTGCATAACATATTCAAAGTATTGTAAAACTCATCCACATTTCTCTTAATTAAATAGTTTTTTCAAGAATGAGCAATAACTTAAAAAAACAAAACAAAAAACTGACAAAACAGTGAAAAGCCACCATTTGTCATAAATAACACTTATAAAGCCTTCAGGGTTATAATCATGCAAATACAAAACAACAATTTGGCAAAAGACACATGAGATATTCATTCATTCATCTTCTAAACCACTAGATATGGAACTACCTCACCTTTAGGTTGAAGCTATGGATGGGGAAAGAGATGGAAAATTTAAAACTGCTAGCTTACAAATAAAAATGTTATTATTTAAAATGTTTGTACTTAATCATATGTAAATGCCAATGTGAATAGTACACTATTGCCCATAAAGTTGGAATAAAATGTTTTTACCTCTTCTCATGAAATGACTGACTGTATTGTTTCTACTTGATAGATAAAGTGTAACTGGGACTCAGTATGTTATCATTGCACCTGGTCAAATGTGATTACTGATGTGTGTGAACAGGAATTAAAAGAGGAATGTGTCTGAAAACAAATTATTCTAACTTTATGGGCAACAGTGTATATGTTTACTGCTACTTATGTACTCATTTATTTATAGTTTTATTATTTGATTGATTTCTTACTTCCTTTTTCTTCCCCCTTTTCCCTGACTTCCTTTTTTGAAGTCTGTTTGTTTTTTTACTTCTAGTTTTATGGAGTAGTATTTGGACATGATAGGGATACAAAGACCCACACATTGATACTGAGATACTGCACACCTGTGTTGTGTCTGTGGATTGAGGAAACAAATGAGCATTTGATTAACAAATTTATAAAAATAATATTCTGATATGAAAAGGTCAAATTAAGGACTATTCAACTGAATTTCCATAGAAAATCACATGTGGTTTGATTCTTATATCCCCCTGCATTAGTTACATCTGAGTAGTTTGATTTAATATTTCGTATACATTTATGGAACTTATCCAACATTTATTAACTCTCTTCTTCGTAGTAATTTGTAAAGCAGCATGCTAAGAGTCACTAACCACTGGAGTTTGTTTTTTCAACATTACTTTGGTATTTTACGAAACATTTGAGTCACATACTGTATAAGACAAACTATGAGCCCATTAATAGCCTCACCTGTGTGTTTTCTGTATTTTCGTGCAGGATTTCACGCCAGAAGTCCAACTTTCGTCTGATCTGCTTTCGGCCTGACCCTGTTACCATGGAGACCGAGGTGCGTAATGTTTGCGGCGCGTCCCTGTCGGGTGGCAAAAAAAAAAAAAAAAACTGAGCAAAAAGTGAAATTAAAGTAAAACCCACAGGCCGTTAAGTTTTATTGCATTATTCACAGCTGATGCGTTACCAGCTGTACCATGCATTTCCTGTAACTTCTGTTAAGCTGAGTATTAACTGTTCGACCCAAACCAAAGGTGAACCTGAACTACACTACCTGGCACTGCTGGCGTTACTAACGTACTCTTTTCCAGTAATGGGTAATCTAATTATTTACTATTTGAAACGTTACAGTGCCGTTATCGTTACCGACAGTGAAATGTGGCGCAGTATTTTGAACCTTTTTCATGTCCAAACTTTTCCACAGAGGAGGAATTTAAATACATGACACAGCAGCCAGCTCTTACAATGCCTTTTTATTGGTTATAAATTCAGGTATATGTTGGTAAATTTACAAAAACCACTTCACTTTAACAATATGTTTAATTCAAATTTAAATTAGATAAAGATTTATATGGTAAAAAATATGATAAAGATGAAAACGTATTTACCATTGTACGGGAGCAATAAGTTGAAATTAAAATAATTTAAAATTGCATGTTTCCTCTCAACAAAGAGGTGCTCTATTGACAGGTAGTGGTAGATCCAGAAAAAGGCATGCCCCCCCCCGCCTCTCTCTCTCTCTCTCTCCCTCTTTGTCTCTCTCCCTCTCTGTATGTCTCTCTCTCTCCCTCTCTCTGTCTCTCTGTCTGTCTCTCACCCTCTCTCTGTCTTTCCCCCTCCCTCTCTCCCATTATCTCTGTCTGTCTGTCTCTCTCCCTCTCTCTGTCTCTCTCCCTCTCTCTCTGTCTTTCCCCCTCCCTCTCTCCCACTCTCACTGCCTCTCTGTCTCTCCGTCTCTCTCCCTCCCTCTCTCTGTCTTTCCCCCTCCCTCTCTCTCTTTCTCTCTCTCTCCCTCTCTGTCTGTCTGTCTCTCTCTCTCTGTCTCTCTCTCTCCCTCTCTCTCTCTCTCTCTCCCCCTTTACCCTCTCTCTTTCACACCAGCTGGTCCTGGCAGATGACCCTCCTCCAGGAGTCAGGGTCTGCTCAAGGTTTTCTGCCTGTTAAGAGGAATACTCAGCAGTATATGGTTTATATGTTTCCCTTTTACTGAAGAGTTATCATGTTAACTTGTCACAAACTGTTTCTGTAACGTAATATGCCCAATATACCTTTCACATAAGACTATAGAGTCATTATATGTTTGTTGTCTTTTTGAGCCACTGTAAGTGTGACCACTTTCTGTGTGATTTAGTCGACTGTGACTGAATACAGTTTCTTGAAAAATCTAACCAAAAATGAAAGACATCATATGTCAATATACATCCAGAAAATGTTGTTAGTGTCACATATAACTGTTGCTTTGTTTGCAGAACATACTGTGCACTGCGGTCATATTTCACAAAATTGTCTGACATGACTCCCATCAAAAATGTCAGTGGTACCCATGTCCTATTTGTTTTTTTGTACCAAGAATAAGAAGAGGGAGGTTCATCCAGTCAGATATGGGTGAGGGAGGAAATCCAGCGTCACAGAGGGACATAAGCTGGTGCGATAGTGCCCCTCAGAATATTGATCATACTTTATCCAAAGGGACATAGTAGGCGAGATAGTGCGCAGTGCTAACTCTGGCTGGCGAGGGCCTCCCAATGTCGCTTGCGGCTTTAATTTGATTTGATATCCTATTAAGTTTAATTTGATTTATGTGTTTAGGGATGATCTCAACGATACCAAGTCTAAAACAGTGCTATTTTTCCTGGATTTATGAAAGTAAAGTAAAAAAAAAAAAAAAAGTCAGTGAGGCCAGCCTGTTGGTCATCGTGAAACATATATTGATCACCTGATGATCATTTTCATGTTTCTGTCTTTACCTGTTGAAGGACTGTGGTTATAGGGCTGCACACTTTATTCTTATTACTTAGGGCCTACTTGTTTTACTTATGTCACTATAAGTATTATTTGAAAAACACATGCCATTGAGGTCCCAAGTTTAACTCTAATAATAATTGTTGTCTTTATCTGTTATTTTTTCTCTAAAATGTTGCTGAAAAAATTGCGGTCAACAAACTGTCAACTTTAGTGGAAAATCTGGTTACTGCGAGCATCCCATAATCAAACTATCATCTTAATTAGGTTATTCACATAATGAGGTTAACCAATAATAAGGTTGTGCCAATAAACACACAGGAGTTTAACTTACAGTGAAAAATAGAAGACAGAGAAGAGTGAAAGTCTACAGACTAGGACCTGGAACTAAAGAGCAGAGATCAGAGTTAAACTTTAGTGGCACCATAAAATGTCTTACATTGAAGACTATTCAGTGACTTTAAATTATTTGAATTAAAAGAATGCAGTGAAGGATGGATGTAGATTTCTTAGGTTTGTTCACTCATTGAGCCTCAACCTTCCATTAGATAATTAGTGCAGTGATTAATATGTTTCAGCTGCAATAGGTTCACAGTGAGTAGCTTTTCATTTGTAGAACAACCATCAGTTTACCAGAAAGAGTGGACTGTGTTTCAATGGAAAAAGGTCCTGTGATCCAGATTGATCCTGTTCCAGAACGATGGATGCATAACAGAGGTGAAGTGATTACCCATCATGCCTAGTGCTGACAGTACAAGCCTGTGAGTGCAGTGTTATGATCTGGGGTTGATTCAGTTGGTTAGGTTTAGGTTCAACAGCATCAACAGCATTATGTGAGGTCAGCTGACAACCCGGATATACTGAAGGACCAGGGTTCAACATCTGTGGATTTTTTTCTTCCCTGTTGACACACAGTCCAGACCTGAACCCCATTGAGAGTTTTTGGGATGTGCAAAATGTTTGCAGCAGCCAATCTCTCCCATCACCACTACAAGATCTTAGCCAAAAATAAACGCAACTTCGGATAAAAATAAATGTAATGACAAATGTTGTGAATGCTGTCACTGTGAATGTGTTCTATAATCAAATCTCAGGCAGTCCAATGAAATATTGATCAGGCTGTGTATTTTAACATTTAAAATGTTCATTGATGTTCCTAATGTCCCTTTTAGACATTTCAATATCTTTTAAATAACATTATCATCCTTTTGCACACTTTTCACAACTGGGAAAGTGAAAGAGGATACCCACAAAAATGGGAATTGTCTTTCCTTGTGCATTTGTTATAATGAAGGTGGTATATTAGTTTATCTTATTCAACCAGAACCATATATAAGAAACCTTCATCTCTGGGAGAAATAATGTGTTGCACTAGATTTATTTAAAAACTAATTTCCATCTGATCACAACAGGAAAAGCAAAAGGACTGCTGTGTATTTGGGAGGTGTTTCAAAAATAGATAAAAATGACAAATGTAAATGACACCAAACAAACAAGCGCAATACATATCAGTCTAAGCAAGACATAAAAAAATACTTCAAAGCAGCGGTGTGTTTTTAAGGTATTTAATAAAAGTCATTTGGGCTACTGCTCTTACATTTACAGTTGAGACATTCCTCAGTTATTCTGGGTAACAGTAACATGTCTAGACCGTTTTGTTTATCTTTATCTTTGTTTACTTTGTACAAAACAAAAAGGCCAACATTATTTTTCTTTGTATAAAAATATAAGTTAATTTAAATTTAACTCTAATTAAGAAAATAACAATAGTAATAATAGCAATAATAATAATAATCATCAATAATAATAAAGATAAAGATCATAAGCTAAACATAGTGCAGACAATGGGATATAACTGGTGCTGAAAAGTAGAGGGGACAGTGCAGTGTTGTGGACTTCACCATGTTCTCAGGTGGGTTTGAGTGGGAAAAGAGACAGTCAGGGTTTTCTCTTTCACACGCACACATGCACACACACACACGCACGCACACACGCAAACACAAGTGTACACACCCAGTCAGAAAGTGCATGACTGCCACTCAGTTTAGCACCATCAGAGCATACGTCTCAGGCTGTACAAGCTAATTCCTAGATTGTACACAGTATACGCCTATTTCCATATATGCAAAATTATATATAAACTTCAATTTAGGTGCATGCTAATTGTTGCTCTTGGTTGAAGCTTACTGGAAGCAATTCTGAAAAGTAAGACAGAGCACATCATTGCAATTGATGGCTTGCTAACCCATACGCCAACACCAAGGATCTGCCATTAACAAAACATTCATCAAAATGTACATTCACACCATTGGGGCCACAGTACCAGTCGTAAAACAAATTATTTTAGCGGTAATTTCAGTCTTGGACAATTTGTCCTCTGGAATGACAGTTTTAGACAATAAAAGTCTTTTGGAAGATCCTGGAAATCCAAATGTACCCCTCGCATGTGGTGGAAAATGAGCATAAGGGACGGTGGTTTATTTCCTTTGACAAGTCACAGACATGAGGGGAACTTCTGGTACACATCTGCAAAAAGTCTACCAACAATCTCGAGTTGCAGTTGCATGCAAAAAGACATATTATGCAGTTTAGCTTAACAGTTAAGGAAATATGAAGCTGAAAACTGTGATTTCAGGCATGGATCAAAAGAGCTCATCAGCTGAGTCACTGTGGAGGGCATCAGCAGTAAATGTTCAGTGTCATTAATGTTTCATTCTACAGCTTTGAACTTGCAAAGACATGGGCTAATGCTCCAACACGCATATTATGTCAAAAGCAGAAAAACATCCCAGACTGTGCAGACGACTATCTAATTCAACCTTTGCCCATTTTTTTCTTTTTTTTTTTTTGAATTGATACCATTCTTCAGCCTTATCCATGTGATATAAATGAGGGTGCAATCTGGACACTACATAAGGCTACCAACATGAAAAAAAAAAAAAAAAGTGTTATGCTACTGCTAATAAACTGGTTTAATCCGGACAGGACATTTAACCAACTTGTGCAGAATCCTCTTTTTAACTGTTTATTTATGAATGCAGAAATGATTACTGATTGATGAGAGAAACTGAGGCACAGCTCCTCCCAGATTGTAGTGTAAAATAATTTATGATGTGATAGTGGCATGAAAAAAAAAAACTAAGCAGAGTAGAAACACTTTCTATAGTATGTAGTCTTGGCTTTAACTTATTAAAAGTTGCCATTTGTGCATCTTGCTCATTTTTTTTTTTTGTCTCTTTCTCCTTCTAATATTACGATTACTTGTTTGGGATCAGATCTTGTTAAATCAGAAGCTCCAAAGTTGATGTATTATGCAGCAGGTTCCTAAATGCCAGGGGAGGCCGTGGGCAGCACTGCAGGGTCCACTTCAGAGAGAAACATTGTGACTCTCTTGTGACTGTGTTCACAAGTGTTAACATTATCTAACTCCTCTCACAGTTCATCCATGTTTAGTAGAGTATGCTGTGGGGGGTTTCCGCAATTTCTGTGTAGAATAGGCTGTATGTCTTTATTCAAGTACTGCAAAGGATTTTTGCTCAAAAGTAATAAAAAACATTCTAACTCCCACCATCTCAATAAGGTGGCATCACATCATACATCTCTCTACACATTCCTTCTGTCACTGGGAATACCTTTCTGAAGTAGTACACAAATGATAAAACCTACCACAGAAGGCAAACAGTACCATTTTAAAAAGCCTGAACCGACAACAAGATTTCACATATCCTAGCCTGTGAAAGGTTCAGAGTTAAGGCCTCTCAAATACAAGACCACAAAAGATTCAGCTCAAATAAAATAAAATTAAAAAATCATAATAAAATAACAGCTGATAAACAACCAAAACACCACAAGTCCTTTCTACCAAGTGAATTCCCAAGCTGAGTGGACGTAGGGCGATGGGTCCAAGTCCCACCCCATCAGCTGTCTGTCAGTCTCTGGGATCGGTGAAACCGTCAGTGTTGACACCTCCGTCACCTGATGAGGTAACTGTGTGTTTTCAGAGTCAAGTTGAATTTAGCTTTGTCATCTGCTGCTAACACAGGATGCATGTTCTGTTCTCCCCTCTACAAAAGGTCGGTGGCAGGATTCAGAGTGTGTTCCTTTGGTAGGCCAGCAACCCTTTGGTAGTCAGTTATCCACCTTAACTGGGCCTGAATCAGAAGACCTGCTGGCCTCTTTGCTGAACACTATGTCCTTGGCCTCTCCCCTCACGATCTTCTCCCACTGGCCCAGATTCTCCCTGAAAACACAGCATCACAACATTAGGATTCAAGACTACATGTGGGTGCTTTAATACATATAAATTAAAGATGTGCTACTGTAACTAACCTGCAAGGGGTTTATATTTCACTGAATTCCCTTTTCACTGGTATTTTACCACACTGCAAAAATCAAAATCTTATCAAGTGTATTTTTCTCATTTCTAGTCAAAATATCTCATCACACCTAAAATAAGACATAATCACCTAAAGGGTAACTTTTCATGAGATATAAGAACTTATTTTTAGACAATAGATCTTGAAAATCTTATTACTTATTAAATCTTACCAAGATAATTTTCACTTGTTCCACTGGCCTTTTTTTTTGCTTGAATTAAGCAAAAAATAATAATCTTGAATTAAGCAAAAAAAAAAAAAAAAAAATCTGCCAGTGAAAAAAGTGAAATTGTCTTGGTAAATTTCTTGAAACAAGATTTTCAAGATCTATTGTCTAAAAATAAGTTCTTATATCTCACTACAAAGTTACCCTTTAGGTGATTATGTCTTATTTTAAGTGTGATGAGATATTTTGGTATCTTGGTAAGATTTAGATTTTTGCAGTGCAATAGCCCTGTTGTCACCAGAGGAACTTTACCAGGAACTTTAACCCTTTCATGCATAGTGGTCACTACAGTGGACAGTTACTCTACAGCTTTACTCTTGTATATTCATGGGTTCTGTTGTTTTAGTTCCATATCAACCAACACAGTGGACACTTATGCATCATCTCATCAACTCCAATTCATACCATTATTGTAACTTTGCTGTTCTTGTTTGGTTCTTGAGTGGAAATCAATTGTTAATATTTAATTTTTGCATATTATCTCCATGAAGTGAGGAATAACTAGTATTAAAATATGTTAAAATGCGAGAAAACATCAGATTAGCTGCATTAAACATGGTTTCATTTCACTGTTTTCATATCACTTTACGATATTGGGTTTTAAATACACGTTTCTTTGCTTCAAGAAAAAAATTCATGGTGTAGCTGAGTGGACATTTTTGTAACTCCATGAAAAACAGGATGATTTAAAAAAAAAAAAAATCAATCACATTGGTTTTTTTTCATGCCTAAAGAGGAATAAAAACACTCAGAAAAAAAAAATCTTGATTAAGGTTCTCATAATTCATGCATGAAAGGGTTAACTTTACCCAGACTTTTGAAAAACCTTGGCATGTTTTCACTAAAATTACCCAGGTAAAATAAAAAAAAAACTTTCTCTCCACCCCAAACTTTCCCTAAAAAAAAGTTTCTGCTTGGGGACTTTCAGATTGGAAGAACACACGTATGTTCACCCACTACACTGCAAATTATTTGGTCCTTACCAAGATTAAAAAAAAAAAAACTTAGATTTACAAGTGTTAGATAATTTATCTTGTTTTAAGAGTTGATTTCTTATTTTAAGTGTTCATACATTCATGCTTATTTAATTTAAGAAATTTTGTCAAGAGAAAATATCTTGCTGCATGGACAGATATTTCATTTGTTTAAATTATCTTTTTCCTCAGATTTAGTGTTTTTATCTTGTTTTTAGACACCCTTTTTGCAGTGTATGGCCAGTGTCCAGCTGTAAACTTGTTTATTCCATTTCCGACCAGCTTCAAATTGTTTGCGTTTTGATCATTTTAAAAATCAAGCGAAAGAAGAGAAGCTACGAGAAGTGGATGGATGAGGAGGTCCACTGGCTGAATAGGTTCTTCTGAGTGTTGAAAGTTGCTCTTTTGAGTTGACTGTTGTTTGTTTTCATATCCAACTAATTCTGTAAAACCCTGTGAGGCAACCTTGTTGTGTTATAGAGCTCTACAAATAAAACTGAATTGAAGTGAATTGAATTTGACTTGTTCTGTTGTTGTATGCTAAAGTGCGTATTTGCCAAATATGCTCAAAAGAACTCAAAACGACCAATCCTGATTTGAATACATTTCCAAGAACTTTGAGGTGCAGTGGAAACACAAAGCATGCAGATAACCAGGAATTCTTTTACCCAGCTAAATAAGTTCCTGCACTGCAAAAAAGGGGTGTATAAAAACAAGATAAAAACACTAAATTTGAGAAAAAAAGGTACTCAAAACAAGTGAAATATCTGTCCATGCAGCGAGATAATTTCACTTGACAAGATTTCTTGAATTAAGATTGTTAAATCTAGAAATAAGCAAGTTTACATAAGTATGAACACTTAAAATAAGAAATAAACTCTTAACAAGATAAATTATCGAACACTTCAAATCTAAGCTGTTTTTTTAAATTTATTTTTTGATAAGAATTAAATAATTTGCAGTGTGGTAATAAAAACTCTTGGGAATGCTGGTGGAAAAGGGGCTATAATTTTTCTACGTGGTTATACTTATTTTTGTGTCTATGTCTAAGAAATTTCCAGAAATTAACTCTTAACAAGATAAAGTATCTAACACTTCAAATCTAAGCTGTTTTTTTTTTTTTTTAATCTTGATAAGACTCAAATAATTTGTAGTGTGGTAATAAAAACTCTTGGGAATGCTGGTGGAAAAGGGGTTATAATTTTTCTAAGTAGTTATACTTATTTTTGTGTCTATTTCTAAGACTTTTTATTTTGATAAACCGTATTTATGATGTGTGACCACTGACATTTCATTTTCAGCATAAGTAGAGTCATACTATGCTCCTCATTCAGTTTCCAAACCCCATGAGGAGAGGGGTACTGAGAACTTCCTGTACTGGTGTTGATGTGTTTTTACAGAGAATAAATCCCCTAAAGGCAGAAGTTAGCCTCGTCTCATTCTGCAAAACACAGTGTAGAGCTATTAGCAAACCCAAGTGGCAACCCGCACCGATTACACTGTACTGGAAATAACCAGGGCTGTGAACCAAACTTTGATACATTTATGGACCAGACAAAATTGCATACATAATTAATATAGTAATGAAAAATGCTTTGTCTGGCACTGAATGAGGGTTAAGTCCCAGTCAGCTTCAGTATGTAACTAACAGACTGAACAGGTCACAGGTTCATTGCTCACATATATCCATTCACTCTCATTCACACCTACAGGCGATTGAGACCAGTTACTCTATTAAAGTGCATGTTGGACCTAGAGCAGAGATGTCAAACTCATTTTAGTTCAGGGGCCACATTCAGCTATATTTGATCTGAAATGGGCCGAACCAGTAAAATAATAACACAATAATATATAAATAACATCAACTCCAAAATGTTCTCTATGTTTTAGAGTAAGTAAAATTAAACAATGAAAATGTTTACATCTACAAACTATCCTTTCAAACAATGTGAATAACATGAAGAAACTCAAAAAATAAGTGTAATTTTAACAATATTATGCCTCAATTTATCATTTTCACGTGTTCATTATAACTTACAGATCACAGCGGGTCTACAAATACACAAAAGCATTTAATATCAGGGAGAATATTGGTAAAATTGTATGTACTTCTCTTAAAACATTACAGGTTGTTCATATTTGTTCAGGTTCTTCACATTTTTTGTGAAATTATGCTTTATTTTAGTGTAAATACATGAACATATTTACATTTACAAAGAGACAAATTTGGAGTTGAGAGTATTTATAGATTATTATAATTATATTTTACTGGTCTGACCCACTTGAAATTGAATTGGTCTAAATGTGGAACTTGAACTAAAATGATTAATATCTTCAGTGTAATTTTTGCATTTCACAACTTCATCTCAGGGGCCGGACTGGACCCTTTGGTGGGCCGGATTTGGCCCCTGGGCTGCATGTTTGACACCTGTGACCTAGAGGAATGGAGAGAACCTCCACAGTCATGTAACCTCCCTATCCAGATACTGTGGCTTTAAGTTCATACTCAGAGTCTTTTTGATGTGAGCCATTGCACCATGTTTAATTTTTTTTCTGACCTTTTTGTTGAAATGGAATATTAAAGAGAAACATCTTAAGTACTAACCCGTTCATACACTGGATCTACACTACAAAAATCTAAATCTTACCAAGTGTATTTTTCTCATTTCTAGTCAAAATATCTCATCACATTTAAAATAAGACAAAATCACCTAAAGAGTAACTTTTCAGTGAGATATAAGAAGTTATTTTTAGACAATAGAGCTTGAAAATCTTATTTCAAGAAATCTTACCAAGCTTTATTTTTTATTTATTGTTTTGACAGGGACAATGCAGTCAAACATAGTTACAGGTTTGATGTGATGCATATAGAGTTTATAACTAGTGCTAATTCTCAACTCCAGTCCCTGGGTGGATAATTTTCACTTGTTCCATTGGCAGATTTTTTTTTTGTTTACTTCAAGCAAAAAAAAAAAAAAAAAAATCTGCCAAAGGAACAAGTGAAAATTATCTTGGTAAGATTTCTTCAAATAAGATTTTCAAGATCTGTTGTCAAAAATAAGTTCTTATATCTCACTTACAAGTTACTGTTTAGGTGATCATGTCTTATTTTAAGTGTGATGAGATATTTTGACTAGAAATGAGAAAAATACACTTGGTAAGATTTAGATTTTTGCAGTGTATAACAGCATCAAACATTTCTGATTTTGAGAAATAAATGTAAAAGCATTAATCAGACTGTCATCAGTTCAGACAGCATGTTTGAGTCATATTTAATCAGAGTACAGCAGTGACACATCTGAACATTATACAGACTTTGCAAGATCCTAAATCCCTAAGACAGGGCCTTACATTCACAACTTTCAAATAATACAAACAATATAGGATTGATTAATTCATTTTCTGAGTTGCTAAATCTTCGAGTTTGTCTTTGGGAAGCTGGAGTCAATACCCGCTACCAGTGGGTGAAGGCGGGGTACACCCTGGACATGTCACCGGTTCACACAGGACTGACATGTACAGACGAACAACCATTCGTTCACATTCATGAATGATTTAGATTGACAAATTAACCTATTAGGGTGCATGTGTTTGGACGGACGGAGGCAGTCAAGAGAGAACTCCAGTGGATACAGAGGGAACACTGCAAAAACCAAAATCTTACCAAATGTATTTTTCTCATTTCTAGTCAAAATATCTCATCACACTTAAAATAAGACATAATCACCTAAACAGTAACTTTACAGTGAGATATAAGAACTTATTTTTAGATAATAGATTTTATTTCAAGAAATCTTACCAAAATAATTTTCACTTGTTCCATTGGCAGATTTTTTTTGCTTAATTCAAGGTGTGAAGGTCTGGCTCTGAGGTGACATTGGTTATGTTGTGTCTGCCATGGAAAATATTTCTAAATCTATATCTAGCTGTGAGGCCACAGTGTGGTGTCGCCCGACTGTACTGTATATGAACAGGTAAAAAATAAGAAATTTTACCAAGATAATTTTCACTTGTTCCATTAGCAGATTTTGTTGCTTAATTCAATAATTTTTTGCTTAATTCAAGCAAAAAAAATAAAAATAAAAAAAAATCTACCAATGGAACAAGTGAAAATTATCTAGGTAAGATTTCTTGAAATAAGATTTTCAAGATCTGTTGTCTAAAAACAAGTTCTTATATCTCACTGTAAAGTTACTCTTTAGATGATTATATCTTATTTTAAGTGTGATGAGATATTTTGACTAGAAATGAGAAAAAAACACTTCGTAAGATTTTGATTTTTGCAGTGTGTGTCTGCGTCAACAACCTAAATCTCCATTACCGGGATAAAACCATTATTCATTTAATTTTGGGGTAATTCTGGCCTTTAGGTTTTAGTAAACTGATAGACTTTAACAGTTTGATCCCACAAGGTTGTGCATCTGATAATGGAGGAACATAATTGTACATAAAAGTGCAGAGATGAACAAAAAAGCAGTTCAAATGTCATGTCTGGTCACTTTGATTAAAGCAGATGCTACAACAAGCAGCTGGGCTCAATTATGTTCATTCAAACCAGTATCAATACAGTACCATGTCTGTTTTGTTTACATTTCCAGGAAATTTCTTGAAATGTGCACCTTATACACAGACTCCTTATCACACCTAATCTCATTTGTCTGGCCCAGCGCTGCGTCATTTAAAGGCCATCACGTACATCATCTTAACACTTCACACTGCAATCAATTTAAGATGTAAAATCAGCAAACATGGTTAGTCATCAAAACATAGACTGCACCTTCCCTTAAATCTAAAACAAACATACAAAATATACAATAAATGCACAGCCAGATTACCATCATTTTAAGAAACTTACCCTAACATTAACAATAACCACAAGACAAATGCACACATGTGAAGGGTGTCTATGATATACACTTACTTGCAGGCTTTTAGAAGACAATTGGATGGAGGAAAAAGCTCTGCTAGTGTCGTATAACATGGAATTGCGACAGCATTGTAGAATCCCACCTAAAAAAAAATATTGCATCGTAAGACGTTGAGAAAGTTTGATGAATTAATGTCACACAGCACATCTCATGATTAGAATTTCTCTGCTGCCAGTGATGTGCTGATAACAGCTTTATTCATAAACTGGGACCATCAAGTGGGCCTTTTGGGAAGAAATGTACACCCAGAGGCCACAAAGAATCAACTATGTAAAGGGAGAAGTGTGAGGTTTATAGAAGCATACAAGTAGACCTTTTTTTTTTTTTTTAATTTAGTACTAAAATTCAGCTTTTATAGGAGGGTCTGCAGCTGGCAAAACAGGTGTTAGTGTAATATGATAATTAGATTTTTTTGCAACTTGTTCTTTCAGTTTGAGGTTTTTATGTTTGCACAGTCATGGGCTCACATTTATATGCCAGTAACATTATCTATGTTGGCTGAACAGGTTTTTAAAAACATATTTGAAGACACAGTAGCATCACTATTTTCACTACTTTAGCTCAAAATGAATTCATTGTACTTTTTTTTTGCCTTAT
This sequence comes from Sphaeramia orbicularis, assembly GCF_902148855.1. Classification (NCBI taxonomy): domain Eukaryota; kingdom Metazoa; phylum Chordata; class Actinopteri; order Kurtiformes; family Apogonidae; genus Sphaeramia; species Sphaeramia orbicularis. The sequence continues at coordinate 23,618,364 of NC_043971.1, read as the reverse complement.
TACAGAAAATCCTCTCTCCCTGATTATTATACTTAAACTACTATGAGGCTTCATCAATGGGACAAAATACTTATTTGCTTTTCTCAAAATCAGTGTTATTCTATGATTTCTTCTCTTTTTTATTTATTTTTTTCTCCTTATTGACGTATGACATGAGGATGCAGCCAAACTTTCCCCCTTTAAATTTATTTTATACAATTTGAAAGCTAAAATTTTAATTCTAATGCCTGTCTTTGAGGCAGAGAAAAGTGGTGGTCTGAAATAATCAGACAAACAACAGTCACAGCATAAAACGTGCTGGTCTTACTTGGCCTTGGGGAACCTCATCCTTCTTGTCTCTGTCCATCATGGGGATCGGCTGCATCCCAATCTTCTTCATCTCATCTCCCTGTGGAGAAACATAAGACGCAAAGATCTGCAAAAAATCCAAATCTTGTTTCATTCGAATAAACTGTGTAAAAGTGTCCTTTATTTAAAAAATGTGTATGATATCTATAAGCGTTGCAGCTTTAAGAAGTGATAATGGCGGTTTGACCGAATCACTAGAGGCATGACTATGACACTAATACTATTTGAGCTCCAACAGTATCCCACTGTACCTCAGCCCAGAACTCAGCATAGATGTCGTTGGCTGTGTGTCGTGTGATTTGCCATTGCTTGGTAACAGAACACAGGTCACATGCTGTCATCATCAGACCAATCACACAGTCCCTGGAGGGGAGCAAAAACTTGTTAAAGCCATGTGGTAAAACTATTTATGCACCAGGTCCATGTTTCTGCTGTGTGTGATGCTGTGAAACCTGGCATGACCCTGCCCTAACCCGTGTGTCAGCCTGAGGTGCCAGCCTGACCTGTGTGAGTGGTTGTTGAAGTCCAGCGCACCACTGGTGAGCAGTTCTGTCAGTTGCTGGTGGTTATTGAAGTACAGGGCAAGGTCCGTGGCGATGATGGCCTTCCGGATGATCTCCAGCACCTGCTCGTACTCGCTGGAATTCAGGTTGGAAAAAATATTGTGCCCTTCCAGCTATGAGAAACAAAGAGATCAATAAAAAAGCAAAAGCTCCACTTATGAGGCGTTCAGCTCAGCTAGACTCTAACAGGTTGTAAAGCCAAAAGACTTCAGCTTCCTCCATCAGATTCTGGAAACATATACATGAAAGCACTTGAAGTGGGTCAGTAACAAGGAATGGGGGAGTGAGAGTGTCAACCATCTACTAAAATGTTTTTCAGCCTTGGGGTTGCCTGGAATTTCTAGTAATTAATAAAAAAAAGACAAAAAAAAAACTACTAAAGTGGCAAGGTTTCACTGTAAACAGATTGACGTTATTACAATGCAAACTTTGGTGCTGCTGGTGGATAAACACCCCAGGTGAGCCTCTAAATAAGACCCTCTTTCCTCCTCATTTCAATTTAATCCCTTGAACACTGGTTTCAGATGTTTGTGGTGCAAAGAACAGACTGTACCACACAACTTAAAAAGGGAACTGGGAGCAGTTAATGCAGTGTTTTTTAACCTTAGGGTCGGGACCCCCCGTAGGGTTGCCTGGAATTCAAATAGGATTGCTTGAAATTTGTAGTAATTGATAACAATTTTTTTAAAAATTAAAACTTTCTAATAAAAATTTACATTATATAACCTAAATGTTGAGTAAAATTAATGTTTATTTGCAACGTACCATACTAGACTATTACATGATCAAAAACAAATTAATTTTAGCAAAAAAAACGTCTCTGTTTTGAATGTCTGGGGTCGCAAGAAATTTGTGATGTTAAAATGGGGTCACGAGCCAAAAAAGGTTGGGAACCACTGATCTACTACAAACTGGGTGTTAATTTGAGGATTTTAATAGTTGTAGGATGCTTGCATGCAAATTGTGGAGAAGTGTGAAAACTCATCTTCTTCTGTAATAACAAGCTGCAGTTGCTAATAATCCATTCATCTCCTTTGCAAGGTCAGGGGGGTTGGGGGACTGGGCACAAGGCCAGGAACACCTTGACACACACCATTCACAATAAATTCAGAGCCACCACTTAACCTGCATGTCTTTGGACACACTGCACTGAAAGGCCCTGACAGCTGCTATGTTCAGGTGCAGATGCATTTGGTGAAGCAACAACGATAACCACTACACTAATACTGTGGTGCCTTTAGTAAATGTTTGAGAATATGTAAACTAAACTGTATTTTTTCAGTTTCTTTTCAAAGTCCTAAAAACAGAATTTGATCATGACATTTTTATGAAAACACCAGAGGTCAGATTTGTTTTACTTTTTTCCCAACCATGATATAAAGATGATATTCACTGCAAAAATCAAAATCTTACCAAGTGTATTTTTCTCATTTCTAGTCAAAATATCTCACCACACCTAAAATAAGACATAGTCACCTAAAGAGTAACATGTAAGTGAGATATAAAGAACTTATTTTTAGATAAAATCTTATTTCAAGAAATCTTACCCAGATAATTTTCACTTGCTCCACTGGCAGATTTTTTTTGCTTAATTCAAGATTTTTTTTTGCTCAATTCAAGCAAAAAAAAATCTGCAAATGGAACACGTGAAAATTACCTTGGTAAAATTTCTTGAAATAAAATTTTCAAGATCTATTATCTAAAAATAAGTTCTTATATCTCACTGAAAAGTTACTCTTTCAGTGATTATGTCTTATTTTAAGTGTGGTGAGATATTTTGACTAGAAATGAGAAAAATACACTTGGTAAGATTTTGATTTTTTCCAGTGTTATCATTTCATCTTTGCTGATGGAACCACGACATTTTTTTAAGCCACTTCTGATTTATAGTTCTGTTGTCTAAATAGAAAATAGCAACATTTATCTTTTATAGGATGTAAAAACCTACATAACAGGATACATTAACATTAATTTGTAATTGTAACATTTGTATCCCCACTTTTTGCCCTGTTGTCACAGTCTTGAAAGCCTAACTTCCTGCTAAATATTAGTACTTATCAGATAGCAATGTCTATGTAAGGTTCTGCATAGTGGAGCTCTACCTGCAGGATGGAGACAGTCTGGGAGAAGTGGTGCTGCTCCATGGTGGAGGTGGAGTAAAGAGCTGCTAGTGGATGGTCAAACTTCTGCAGGTATGCGTTGCTGTAACCCCGATGGTCCAGATCATGGCACAGACAAGCGATTAACAGGCCTTTCTTCTGTAAACCATTGAGGATAGACAGGAAAAGGAATTATAGAAGACCAAACAGGTTGATCTTTTTGTGTGAAATTCAAACCCAACAAGGAGCAAACCTCAAGGTCTGTGAAGATCTCAGAGGTTTTCTGTAGGATGGCATACATGCAGTGTGCCACCGTCACTGCGTGCTTCCAGTTGTGGTAGGGCACACGGCGGTAGTTCTTTCGTACGGACATGGTGAACCGACACAGCTTCTCTAGCTCAAAGCTGCACATGGGAAAAATTAATTAACATATGCATCATGTAAAGCTTTGACAAAGTGCAAACATGAATATTATCATAGGCCTGTACCTGTTTTTTCCACAGGAGTTATGAACCATGTAGATGAAGACAGCAGGCCAGATCTCCTCAAAGGGATTAATATCAAAGTGGAACCTGGAGGATAAGACGGTATAAGAGTCCTAAATTAGCATGTACAGCACACCTGGGAGGGAGGAGAGGAGAGACAGATCAGGCAAAATCTTAGGTTTGGAGGTATTAAACTGACAGGCCACCATCCAGAAGTCACTCCTTTTCCTGCATGTCCTTTTAGCTGAAAACCCTCCTCATTCAGGGTCTGGACTCTGTCATTGTTCCCTTCACAGACACAGCCAGGTCCACAGGTATGTCAGCAGAAACAGTGAGCAGCTAAATACTTAAAAACAAGGCCATGAAGTATCCTGAAGGCTAATCAAACACCAGAGAGGGGCACTCACGTTTCTATCTCTTTATAAATGGGTGCAGGGAGGTTGAGCTGGGTAAGGGTCTTCCATTCCTCTGATGTGCAGATGCTGTGATAAGACAGTTTTTCCATGGTCACTCTGTAAATGCATTCAGAATGCCGGATCCTGTGGTACATCTAGAAATCACAGAGAAGACGTGTGCTTTTAAACTGTCACAGGAGACACCGAACACTGTAATTTTTGTTATATAGATAAAAATGGAAATGGCTCAATCGTTTGTTGAATTGAAGTATTACAGTTACTTCCACCATGTACAAATGAAGTCTATCCACAAGAGACCTGTTTATTACTCAAGACTACAACTAGGAGGGAAAAAAAGTTTAGACAGACAGACAGACAGACAGACAGACAGACAGACAGACAGACAGACAGACAGACAGACAGACAGACAGACAGACAGACAGATAGATAGATAGATAGATAGATAGATAGATAGATAGATAGATAGATAGATAGATAGATAGATAGATAGATAGATAGATAGATAGATAGATAGATAGATAGATAGATAGATAGATAGATAGCAAAAACGTCTTATTCTATTAAAACTGATACTTAACCTTACAGCTTAAAGCACAGGTGTCAAACATGCGGCCCGGGGGCCAAATCCGGCCCGCCAAAGGGTCCAGTCCGGCCCCTCAGATGAATTTGTGAAATGCAAAAATTACACTGAAGATATTAACAGTCAAGGATGTTAAAATCATTTTAGGTCAATTCAATCTAAAGTGGGTCAGACCAGTAAAATACTAACATAATAGTCAATAAATAATAAAAAACAATTTTTTTCTCCTTTGTTTTAATGTAAAAACAGTAAAATTACACAAATGTTTACATTTACAGACTAGCCCTTTACAAAAAATGTGAATGACCTGAACAAAAATGTCTTAAGTATGTGAAATTTTAACAATATTCTGCCTGTTATTCAATGTCGTGTGTATTTGTAGACCCACTGTGATCTGCAAGTTGTGATTCACATTTATAAATGATAAACTAAGGCGTAATATTGTTAAAATTGCAATTATTTTTCTGAAGAACTTTCAGGTTGTTCATATTTGTTCATGTTATGTTCAAGTGCAGTTCGTACATGTAAACATTTTCATTAAGGAATTTTGCTTTTTTCACTCAAAAACATAGAGAAAACATTGGAGTTGACATTATTTATCAGTTCTTATCCTGTGACTTATATTATTTTACTAGTCTGGCCCACTTCAGATCATATTAGGCTGAATGTGGCCCCTGAACTAAAATGAATTGGATATCCCTGCCTTAAAGCCTTCGCTCCATAGACTCTACCACCTGCCCTGGACCCTGTTCCAGAAAGGTTTAAGGTTTAACAGCATCTTAAGTCTGATGTGAACCCTGAACTCTGAGTTATTAAAACCTAAGATGTGAAACTCAGTGTTTTCAGTTCAGACCAGAACAGCTGATCAGGGTTAGTTCAGTCCACTCACAGTTTGTTAGCAGTGCTTGGTGAAAGGAAATAAATCATAATCAAATGAGCTGAGAGAAATGATGATTCACCATGTTCAAAGCAAGGTTATTATTGTTAACGAAAACTAACAAAAAAGCGAAAACTAGAATTTAAAAAACATTTTCGTTAACTGAAATAAATAAAAACTATAATAAAAAGAAAAAATGATAACTAACTGAAACTGTATTGTGTGCATACAAAACTAACTAAAACCTATAAAAATGATGGATAAAATTCCCTTCGTTTTTGTCTTTATCAATGTCGGATTGATATGACATCGATTTATTTCGCTCAAGCAGTTTTAGCTGCCGGCACCATACGGCACTTCACGATCTGTCACTTCTCGTCACTTGTCATTTAGAGTCGGCTTCTTGTCCCCACTTGACCTGGCAACATGGAGACTAAAGTTGGTAGAAAGCAGCAGAGTCCTGTATGGGATTTATTTGAATATGACGACGAGGAAGATAAAAGAAAAACTAAAACTAATACTAAAACTAAACCAAAACTAAGCATTTAGAAAAAAAAACAAAAACTAATAATAACTAGCAAACCTGCTCTAAAAACTAATTAAAACTAACTGAATTAGAGAAAAAAAGTTAAAACTAAATAAAACTAAACTATAAGGAAAAATCCAAAACTATTGTAACTTTGGTTCAAAAGGAGGAGCTGCCATGTAAATTCAGTTTAAGTAAAAATATGTGATTTATCTTAGAAAAAAACCTTTCAGGTGTAATGAGGAAAGAGGTTGGTCTAGTTAGAAAAATCAAGTTATTCACTGCTGGACGTTCATTCATCGTTTGCCAAAGATTTCCAAAGTGGATTATAATTTTTTGTATGGTCTGACAAGAACCAACGTAAGTTAATTTTCCCTCAGTGTAACTCTGCACGTCATGACAGAGATGATTCACTGATGATAGACCTGTAGACATAGTGTTCTTTTATCATATTTAAACAGATTTAAGGTGCGTTTAGTAAAACCTTCCTTGTAAGTTAACAGTCCTGACAAGCTGTGTGTGTTACATGAGCTTGTTACTATGTTAGTATTTTTTATTTATTTATTTATTTTTTTTAAATCTACTCACCTAAAAGAATGAAAATGGGCAGGTTTTATTCAGCCCTGAGTGTAAATCTCAGATAGTATATTTTGTTTATAACATGGGTATCACTGTCAAGAAATGAACAGTTTATTTTTGTTTGTTGTCTTTTGTCGTTTTCATATGGGTATTATTGTTATGAAATTTTATTTGTGTTTTTTTATATGGATATTATTGTATGGAAGGGACAGAGTTTATTTTTTACTTTTTTATGTGGATATTTGTGTTATGAAATGGACAGAATTTATTCTTGTTTCTTTATATGGGTATTATTGTCAAGAAATGGACAGAGTTTATTTTTGTTTTGTTCCCTTTAGTTTTTTTCCCATATGGGCATTATTGTTATGAAAAGGACAGAGATTATTTTTCACTTTTTTATATGGATATTTGTGTTATGAAATGGACATAATTAATTTTTGTTTTTTTATATGGGTATTATTGTCATGAAACGGATAGAGTTTATTTTTGTTTTTTAATAGGTGTATTATTGTTATGAATTGGACAGAGTTTATTTGTGTTTTATAAGGGTATTATTGTATGCAAGGGACAGACTTTATTTTTTACTTTTTTCTATGGATATTTGTGTTATGAAATGGGCAGAATTTATTTTGTTTTTTTGTATGTGTATTATTGTCATGAAAAGGACAGTTTATTTTTGTTTTTTATATGGTTATGGTTATGATTGGACATAGTTTATTTTTGATAAGTATGTTACTGCTAAGAAATGACAGTTTATTTTTGTGAAATATTGTTACGAAACGGATAGTGTGCTTTTGTTTTTGGTATGTGTATTATTGTTATGAAATGGACAGAGTTTATTTTTGTTTTTAATAGGTATATTATTGTCATGAAAAGGACAGGGTTTATTTTGTTTCTTTTTTTTTAATATGTATATCATTGTTATGAAATGGACAGAATTTATTTTAGTTTTTTTATATGGGTATTATTGTCATGAAATGGACAGAGTTTATTTTTCTTTTTGATATGTGCACTATTACCGCTATGAAAAGGACAGAGTTCAGTTTAATGTGAAATGCTGCTGCAAAATTTTGGATTTGTACATGAATAATGAAATAAGTCATTTTTTCGTTTTCTGATTGTGGATTCTCAATTGAATATGAAAAGAACGAATGATACACAGATTTCTATCCTGATATGCACAGCAATTTTGTGTTTTTTTGCACAGTCAGAATTTAGTCTGATATGTGAAGATTTTTGAGTTACTTAGGGAATCTGACATAAGAATTTAGGATCGGTGAAGGATGGGGTAAGTCGGCAGGAGATTATAAATTAAACTTCATCCCGTTCCTTTTTGAATGTTTGACTTTCTTTTATATAACTCTTTTGTTGTTTGATTTTAACCCTTTCATGCATACTGGTCACTACAGTGGACAGCTATTCTACAGCTTTTCTCTTGTATATTCATGGATTTTGTTGTTCTTTTCGTTTTTTTTTTAAATTTTATTTATTTTTTTTTTTTTACACATATCTTTATTAAAGTTTTAAGACACTACATATCTTTTCTGACATGAATTGGTAACATTATGTAGATCTCTCCTGAGCACAAACCCCCTGAATCACAAACTCTCCCCATAGTTTTCACACAATTTATCAGTAAATACATGTTTCTGTGCATCAAAAATTAAACATGTGGTGTCCAGCTGAGTGGACATTTTTGCAACTTCATGAAAAATAGGTTCATAAGAATTTTTTTTTCATTATATATTTTTTTTTTAAAATGTATTTTTTAAATTATTTTTATTTTATTTATTTATTTTAATTTATTTTTTAGAAGAAAATTTTCAATGGCATTGTTTTTTTCATACCTACAGAGGAATTTAAAACACTCAGGAAAAAATTTTGATTAAGGTTCTCATAATTCGTGCATGAAAGGGTTAATGCAATATTCGAAATAAACAAACAAACAAACAAACAAAATCCCTCAGGTCTAATGTGTGAATGTCTTGGGTTACGTTATCTGTTCGAGAGCAGAGACTATCTTCTTGTAGAATTGGTAACTGCAACCATCAGCCCCTTTTCAATGTCCCAAAGTGAAGCTGATCTCCCTCTGTTAAACTCTAATGAAGGTGCGGATCATGGAGGTGTCTACGCCATTGGATACTGTCATGGATCTGTATGAATGAGGAAATGAAGCGGCCAATGAGAGAGTTCTGTCAGACAGCAGGAAGGAGGCGTCCGATAAACTGAAGGTTTGATGATTAAAACCTGTCACTGAGCAGGTCAGGATCAGAGCAAGTTACTGCAGGAACCGACTCTGTGAAACTGGAAACTGTTTTTTTCTCCTTTTAGGGTTTGGACTAAGCCTGGTTTCTGTAACAGGGCCCACACTGCAAAAAGTGATCGCCATCATTCCCTCCTTTCACTCTGGTCTCTTCTCTAACATGATCAGATATGTGTTTGATTAGTGATTAGATTTGATTAGATCAGTTTCAGATGGTTATTGTGATGATATATAACACAGGTGTCAAACACGTGGCCTGGGGGCCATATCTGGCCCACCAAAGGGATCAATCCGGCCCCTGGGATGAATTTGTGAAATGCAAAAATGACATTGAAGACATTAGCAATCAAGGATGTTAAGATCCTTTTAGGTCATTTCAATCTAAAAATAATCAGACCAGTAAAATACCGTCATAATAACATAATAATATAAATTATGAAAACTGCAAATTTTTCTCTTTGTTTTAGTGTAAAAATGTCATATTATACAAGAATGTTTACATTTACAGACTAGCCTTTTACAAAAAATGTGAATATCTGAAATCTCTTAAGAGAAGTATGTGGAATTTTAATAATATTCTCCCTGTTATTAACTGTTTTGTGTATTTGTAGATCCACTGTGATCTCTAAGTTGTGATGCACATGTATGAATAATAAACTAAGGCGTAATATTGTTAAAATTGCACTTATTTTTCTTAAGAATTTTCAGGTTGTTCATGTTTGTTCATGCTATGTTTGAGTACAGTTCGTAGATGTAAACATTTTCATTACGGAATTTTACTTTTTTTTACTCAAACGTTATTATCCTATTATTTATATTACTTTAGTGGTCTGGCCCACTTTATATCGTATTAGGCTGAATGTGGCCCCTGAACTAAAATGAGTTTGACACCCCTGATATAAAATGATACGTCGATTATGATTCGATTGATTATAAGGTTGTTGTTGTGTTGCTTGTGTTTTGTTATTTTTCCTGCACTGCAAAAATCTAAATCTTACCAAGTGTATTTTTCTCATTTCTAGTCAAAATATCTCATCACACTTAAGATAAGACATAATTACTTAAAGAGTAACTTTTCAGTGAGATATAGGAACTTATTTTTATACAATAGCACTTGAAAATTTTATTTAAAAAAAAACTTACCAAGATAATTTCCACTTGTTCCATTGGCAGATTTTTTTTGTTTGTTTGTTGTCTTAATTCAAGATTTTTTTGCTTAATTCAAGCAAAAAAAAATAAATCTGCCATTCGAACAAGGGAAAATTATCTTGGTAAGATTTGTTGAAATAAGATTTTCAAGATCTATTGTCTGAAAATAAGTTCTTATATCTCACTGAAAAGTTACTCTTTAAGTGATTATGTCTTATTTTAAGTGTGATGAGATATTTTGACAAGAAATGAGAAAAATACACTTGGTAAGATTTAGATTTTTGCAGTGCAGGAAAAATAAAACACAAGCAACACAACAACAACCTTATAATCAATCAAATCATAATCAGTTTATCATTTTATATCATCACAATAACCATCTGAAACTGATCAAATCTAATCAATAATCAAACACATATCTGATCATGTTAGAGAAGCGGCCAGAGTTAAAGGAGGGAATGATGGCGATCAAGAATGAAATAGTTTCATATGATACAGACCCTTTAACAAACGTCATATATTCTATTTCTATCCGAGCTTCTGTCAATCAAGGCTTTCCTTATAAGAACTACAAATAAATACAACTTAAATACAATGAAAACTAACCTTAATCAAAACCAAAATTGGCAGAAAATTGAAATGGCTGTAAATTTAACTCCAGTCTGTTGCATATTTTAGTTAGGTGTCTTCAGAAAGTGTCTCCACATCTGGTTTGTATCCCTGTCCCTTCTCCAGACAAGCAGGAATCAGAGAGTCAGGTACAGGCGCCAAGTCTCACACCTTCCACCGTAAATCACCATAAATCAGGAGCAGACCTGAGTGTGTTTCCTCGAGACGTAAGGCATAAATTACAGCTAAACATAAATCCTGTCAGTGGACGGATGCAGACTGCTTGTCTTAAAATATTAACATGCCTCATCAATTTTAAAACCAACTTTGTGACGCTGCTCCTGCGTAAGTTTGTCGCACGAGATGGTGAGTCAGGCCCCACAGAGAGGACAGGCTTTGACAGAGAGACCACACAAAACGCAAGCTCTAACAGTTATGATTCATGAAATTACTGTGCCTTCCATGTAGGGGATAATTATCACTGCCAACAATACAAAAAAATACATAATTATTCATATTTCGGGTCAATGCAAAAATGAAATGGAGGTTGTTGGCACTAGATCTGCTGTGAGCGGTAGTTCATGGTGGTGATAAGTCGATGACGTCAAAGCTGTCCAATTTTCCGAAATAATGCACACCATCCTGCCAGTCCGAATTAAATTTTAATGCCATGATGAGTTATGTAATCTTATATAATGTACCAACGCTGCAAAAGATCAAGACCTGGTTTGTGTGGAAGGATACTAAAACAAAGAGTAGAAAAACACAGTGGTGGAAAAAAGTTTTTGTTCATCCCATGCATTTGTGATATATTGCATTAAACTCTATCTCACTGAACTCTGCCAAGTATTGTTTCATTCTCCAAACCCACATGCTCCCTTCTGCACATGCACTGCTCCATCAAGGTCAAAACTGGATCTTTCAGCAAGATAATGAAACACATCCAGGGTGTGACATGTTGAAACTATTAAGAATTTAGTTTTGTTCGTTGTTTCTTGTTAACAATAAACTAGAAAAAAAAACAAACGAAATCATTTGCATTTGTTTTGTGTCTGTCTGTAACTTTTGAAACACAAAAAAGACTTTTTGGCAAATATTACATGGTAATATTTGAGATTGTGTAAAATTTTAAAGGTATTTGAAAACTTTTTTTGCACTGTCAAACTCATTTTAGTTCAGCCCAATATGATCTGAAGTGGGCCGGACCTGTAAAATAATAACATACTAATATATAAAAAACGTCAACTCCAAACTGTTCTGTACATTTAAGAGTGAAAAAAGTAAAATTCCATGTACAATTATGAATTCCAATTATAAAAACATTTACATTTACAAACTATCCTTTAAAAAATGTAAATAATCTGAGCAACCCATAACAAACCAAAATTTATTAAGAAAAATAAGTGCAATAGTCTCAGTTCATCATTTACACATGTGCATTACAACTTATAGATCACAGTGGATCTACAAATACACAAAACATTTAGTAACAGGCAGAAAATTGATAAAATTGCACTTGTTTTTCTTAATAGTGATGTGTGGATCGATACTGAAATATCGATATCTCCAATACCAGATCTTTACACTCTAGAATCGATTCAGAAATCAAAAATATCGATACTTTTGATACTTCAGTCATTTGAGGCAATGTGTATCAGGAACACGTTGGAAAGTAGCTAAACTATTGAGCTCTTGTCCAAATGATACGCAATTGGTGGGAACTACTTCTTCTTCCGCCTGGGTAGGTGTGTACTGCGTCACGCTTCTCAGTCAGTCTGTACTGAGCAAAAAACAGAACAGGCTAAAGAGGAAAACAGTTAATATGATGATGTTCCTCAACAAAAACGTGAGAATGAAAGAAAGTGTCAGTGTTGGATGTTTTTGTTGAAGTGTTAGACGTTCAGTATTTTTACATTTCATCTTCACACGTTTATGTAACGTGAATTAATATGTAAGTTTTGATTTTTATAATAGTTCTTAATAATTAAACAATAATTATTCTCATGTCTTGTATTCTTTATGAAGTTATGATTTGAAATACCAATTTTTTTTTTTTTTTCAGATTTTACAGACATTAAGTATATTTGTACAAAGTATCGGTATCGGATCGGTATCACTGATACCAACCTGAATTTTACTCAGTATCAGATCGGAAAGGAAATCCGTGGTATTCAACATCACTGTTTCTTAAGGCATTTCAGATTGTTCATATTTGTTCAGGGTATTCACATTTTTTGTAAAAGGATAGTATGTAATTCCCCTTTTTTTTAATGTTTATTATGATAGTATTTAACTGATCTGACCCACTTAAAAATCTAATTGGGCTGAATGTGGCCCCTGAACTAAAATGATAAATGCTTAATATCTTAAATGTAATTTTGGCATTTCACAAATTCATCCCACTGGCAGGAGTAGACAGTTTGGCGGGCCGGTTTGTTTGACACATGTGCGCTACAGTATGTCTGAACATCAATAAGCATTACTCACATTTGCACAGTGTAAGGCCAGAGCACAAAAGACAGCAAACATCTTAAAGTTGTTCTCATCGGTTTTAGTGAAGGCACTTCCGCTTAGCTTGTTCACCATCTGCACCACACCTATAACAGTTCCCCTGCTGACGATGGGCATGCACAGGATGTTCCGTGTGGTGTAGCCGGTTTTGAGGTCCACCTCCCTGTTAGAAAACGCATAAAGAATACAGTGTTAGTCTGTCATTAATCATTTTATGAGTTTATACTGCAAAATATACAAGTGAAGCATGTTTAAGCCTCAGTTTCTGGTGTATACTTAAATCTAGAGAAAAATGAGGAGGAGTGTGAACGAAGTTTATACCCCATGAAGCAGAATTATCAAGAAAATGTCAAAATTTGTTAAATGAAAATGAAAATAAGTAGATGTCATGGAAAAGATGGCTTCTTGCGGTGTCTGTTAGAGGTTACCGGTTAAACCGTGGGTCTGCATAGGCATCTGGGATATTTAAAACTTCCCCTGTCCGAGCCACTTGACCAGCTATTCCCTTGTCTATAGAAAACCTAGAGGGAAAGAAGAAAGAAGATCAAAAATATTAAAATCTAAAACCTAACAATTTCCCCTTTTTTTGTCATATTAAGACTCTATTACTGTAGGCTTTATAGGTCAGTGTTTACTATTAAATACGACGGGCATGTTTTCTTGATGCATTCTCTGACTGAAGTTTATTAGAACAACACAAATATTATCAAAATTAAATGAATGTAAAGATTAAGGAACTCTGCATGAAAAGGGGTGAATCTTACACACCTAATTTCTTTGGTTTTCCTAAAGACAGGTTTGCCTTCTTTCTCCTCCCCAATATCGAACAGGTCGGAGTACAGTTCTTTGTTGTTGTGATCTACCTGGAAGAGTGCGCACCTGTCCGCATTCACCAGGTTTTTTGCATATATCTGCAATTACACCAGAACCAGACCTTTATTAACATGAAAGATGGTGGAAATCAAATGGAAAAAAATATATATACCAACATGACTTAAAATTTAATTTTCGATTATACATAAGACCTGAAATTGAATTACTGTATGTCAGGTATCTTTAGCTGTGTCTTTAGAATGAAACATTTCAACAAACAGAAATAAGCCACAGACAGTAAAACTACAGCACAGGTCATCCCAGTTCATTTGAGCAATTGAACCAGATGACTTGAATGACCTGATATGACACCACGATCACAAAGCAACAGAATACATACAAACAGAGAGGTGGGTTTAAGTAAAATAAACAGAAGAATTGTGTTTTGCACTCATCCAGATCGCATTTGTTTCATATTTGTTTCATATTTTATAATCTATTACATGCTGTAATCCGTAAATAATCCATAAATAATCAATAAATAGCTTTTCATTATTCTTCTGTGTCTTTCTCTGGATAGTGCGAGTCTTTATCAGGACGCATCAGAAGCACCCATCAGTTACTGAACTGGCCTGTGTGTATCTGTTTTACAGCAGCATTAGTAATGTCATTAAACACATATCTAACACACACTCCCAGGATGTGCAGCTTTGAAGACAATGTGAATGAACACATACTTGCAGAAATCACACTCACCATAATATGTTCAAGTAGAGAATCTATTGCCACAATGTTATCAAAGTATGTTCTGTGCGAAAAGAAGAAATGGCGCATTGAGATGTTTGACAAATGGGAAGCTCAGATGACGTTCACATTCAAGACATGAAAGCTAAGTTGCCTAAAGTTTCTGGCTCACATGAGCACATATCATTTACATTATATCTGAATTAATGTAAGTCCAAAATATGAGGTTTATATGGTAATACTACAGTCTTTTTACTAGCATTAATTTAAAGAACTGACCCAAAAACTGACAAGTGCTCTTACTTTGACACATCTAGTAGAAAGTCATTGAGTTCAGTCTGTTTGGCGAGGCCTCTGCACACCTAGAAACAAAAAAAACCAACAGGTCACGACCCGGCATACAGAGACATTTCCCACAGAGCACGCGCAAATATCCTCAACGTACTGTAAACAAATCCACTCGCAGTCTACACACTTAACTGCGGACCATCATCATGTGTGTCAGTAACAACAGAGTGTTTTGCAGTGAGCGTTTAACCCAGGAGTGCTGCAGTTCTGCACCCCTCACCGAAGTTCAGAGGTCCACTGTGGCCAGCGCTGCAGTGGGACGCTGCTTCTCTGAGGTGTTATGCTATCTGTACATATAAAAACAGCACTGGGGCGTAATGACATCCTCAGGGAGCTGTTTGCTGAATCTATGGCTTAGTTGATTGGACTGAGCCCAGTGACAACCCAGTTCCTGTACACAGTGGACTTCCCCATGAAAAAACACCAAAGCAGAACCAGTACAAACAAAGTCACTCAAGATCATAATAATTGGGACAGGCAGACTTCGGTGATGTGTTACACCACATTACACCCGCATTGTTGTGTAGCTCCAGATTAAACCCGCTTAGGAGTTTGCTCACCTGTACTTGATGAATGGCGACCGATGCCCATGCTAAATTAGCTGTTGCAACCTGGAAAAAAACAAAAATAGGGTTAGTTTCTAAGAACAGTATAACTTTTAGCTTTTTTTTTAAAAAATCATGTTCAAAGCAAATAGAAACTCTCTGCTGCTTAATATTCAACGCAAATTTGAAAAAAGGAAAAGTCACATCCTCAAAAAACCAAGATTCAAGACGAGGATGATGGAAGGTTGTATCTGTGTGAAAGGAATCAACTTATGGAGCAACTTAAATGATGAAACAAAGACAATCAAATCTAAAATGTTGAGTAAATATGACAAAATGGACAGAGTTTATTTTTGATATGTATATTACTGCTCAGAAATGGGCAGTTTATTTTAATTTGTGTGTTATTGTTATGAAACGGGTAGTTTATTTTGGTTTTTGATACGGGTCTTGTTATGAAATGGACAGAGTTTGTTTTTGTTTTGATATTTGTATTATTACTGCTACGAAAGGAACAGAGTTTATTTTGATGTGAAATGCTGTTGCGAAATGGACAGAGTCTATCGTTCCATGTATCATTCGTTCTTTTCATATTCGATTGAGAATCCACAATCGGAAAATGAAAGAAATGAGTTGTTTCATTATTCATGTACAAATCAAAAATCAAAAAACTAGTGGTTTTTCATTCTTTTCATTGTATGCACAAATTAAAAATTGGAAATAAGCAAATGTACCAAATGTGGGGTTTCATGTTGACATTTTTGATATCTGATTTGGTATGACCTGGAAGTTACCGACTTCTTCATGTGTTGAGCTGGACAGTTGTTGGTTTGCTAGTATTCTGTCTAAAGCATTCTACGGTACTGGACAATTTCTTGCTATTCAGAGGCAGCAAACACGTTACTCTTAAGGAGGACAACATGATAACTGAAAAAAATGAGCAGGATCTTGCAGGTATTGTTGTTTTGTCTAATACAGTGAGGCCATGGTAGCCAATCTAAGTAGAAGCCACTTCACGTAACATACGAGGAAGTCAGTAACTTCCGGGTCACACCAAATCGGACATCAAAAATGTCAACATGAAACCCAACATTTGGTCCATTTGCTTATTTCCAATTTTTAATTTGTGCATAAAATCGAAACAATGAAAAACAACTTGTTTTTTGATTTTGGATTTGTACATGAATAATGAAATAAGTCATTTTTTCGTTTTCTGATTGTGGATTCTCAATTGAATATGAAAAGAACGAATGATACACAGATTTCTATCCTTGATATGTATACCATTTTTGTGTTTTGTGCTTAGTCAGAGTTTAGTCTGTTATGTGTAGGATGTTTGAGTTACTTATGGGATCTGACATGGGAATTTAGGGGAGGTAGAAGGATGGGGTAAGGGGGAGGGAGATTATAAATTAAACTTCATCCCGCTCCTTTTTGAATGTTTTCCTTTCTTTTTATATAAATCTTTTAGTTGTTTGGTTTTAATGCTATGCTATATTCAAAATAAACAAACAAACAAACAACCTTCTTCCAGGTTTTCTTTTGCATATTTCAACATTTTCATTTGGAGCCTTATAAAATGCAGTTTGTAGTCCAGCTGTTCCACTTTATCATATTCACCCTATTGAACATTATTGACATGTTTACCCTTTCATACATGAATTATGAGAAATTATCCATATTTTTTAAGTTTTAGTTGAAAAATTATGCATTGAAAAACTTTGAAAGTCCTAAAATATAAAAAAAAAAAAAATTCAAAGACTGTGCAGCAATGTTATAGTGCTTTTGTAATTTCAGAACATTGTACAACATTGTAACTAATTGCTGATTTAAGTGCATGTTTTTTCATAGTAACTGTGACAAACTACAGTTATTTTTATTTGTTAATTTAACGTAATGTAACTGATACACTGATGGATACAAACAATGGCTCATACACTATAACAGTGTATAACACAAAATTGAACACTGCAAAACTCTGTTGTTCTTTCCATTTACAAGCAGTGTTTTACCACTTGTAGTCCTTTATTCAGATTATTGTTTTGGATTGGTGGCCTGCACATTTACCGTTTCCATAACTTATTCTGCCGCAATCAGTGAGATTTCTCTTATAAACCCATTGCACAGTATAACACAGTTGACTAACAAAGTGAGCACTAATATTTCTAAAGTCACATACAGATCTCAATGACAACTACTTGATATTTAATCAAGGATTCTATGATATGAAGTGCAATTTTAAATACGCTACGACACAGGGTACATGACTCATAAAATCAGTTTGAGCCATCATTCATGTATTTTATGTAACATCCTGACTTCTTTCACTCCTATTTTACTGTACGTATTGGGACACCTTGCGGAAAAGCCTTTAGCGACAGTAACACAGTGTTATTATCTGAGCCCACACAGCTACAGAGAACTTAAACAGATCTAGATTAAGGTGAATACCAGGCTAACTGTCGTTCTGTGAGCCTTGCTCCAGCCTCCCACTCTTGGTGTGTTGTGTCTGGGTCAGACTGACCTCCTGGTGGCTGAGGTTGAAGGGCTCCTTGCCCCAGTGCCGTTGCAGCTCCAGGATGGCAATGAGGTCCCCGATGGCAGTGAGGATGGGGAGGCACAGGACAGAGTGAACGTGGATCCCTGAGTCCTGCCCTGTGCCGTCGGGGAAGCGCTCGTCCTGCAATGCACAAGTCAGAAATGGTAAACCAAGTAAAAGAAGATGTAGGAAATTAGTGCTAAGTTACTCTTAAATGTTTTCTTAAATAATCTCATTAAACATGCTTTTCACATTTAACTTTAATTTTCCATCTAATACTGACCTATGGGGGGGCTGAAAAGTTCATAGCCTGATGAAGAAGGAGTTATTCCACAGCATTGAAACTTGGCATACATTATATTCAACCTTTCCTGATACTAACTGCATGGTTTCCTTCCAGATAAACCCACAGTGGATAAATAATTTAGGACTCATCCTCTGTAAGCAACCATGTCAGCGTGAATGTCCTTGGGGGCTAACCCCTTTTTCTGCAGACATTTGATAAGACCACGGTGCCACGGATGGTTCACAAAATATCTCTGGTACTACTTTCCAAAGTCCTAAATTATTTATCCAGTGTGGGTTTATCTGCAAGGAAACCATGCAGTTAGTATCAGGAGAGGTTGAATTTAATGTATGCACAGTTTCATTGCTGTGGAATAACTCCTTCTTAGTCAGGCTATGAACTTTTCAGCCCCTCCTCGTATGTTTAACAAGTAACAAGCAAAAAAAATACTGGTTTGATCTAATATCCCAGCAGACGAACCCAATAATTCTTCTATTTTAATGTGACCACAAAGGTAATTGTGTTGTTCTTGCTTCTAATACGCACAACTTGCCAACATGTCTTCTTTGTAGTTAAAATTTTATTTCTAAGTTTGTTTTCTAAGTAATTTGTTTTAGATTAGTGTTAAGTTACTCTGTATTTTTCTTAAATAATCTCATTAAACATGGTTTTTACATTTAACTTTGTCTTAATAAGGTTTTCCACCTAATACTGAGATATGTTTAACGAGTAACAAGCAAAAACCTAATGGTTTGATCTATATTTCAGCAGAGGAACCCAATAATTTTTCTATTTTAATGTGACCACAAAGATAATTGTGTTGTTCTTGTTTCTAATAAGCACAACTTGCCTACATGTCTTTTTCTAGTTTAAATTTTATTTTGAAGTTTTTGAAGCTGAAATTTTCAACTTCAAAAACTAAACAATTATAAATCCAAGACAATTTGGTTATGTTTGAACATATTTGCCTTTTTTATTGATAATTTTTCAGTGCAGTATTTATGAACAAAGCTGGTTTAAATAATATAAATGTAAAAACAAACATCAGATTTTTTTTTACAGGACAAACATGCATTAAGTTGAAGATGTGTTTACAACTACTTATTTATTTCACTAGATTCCATACATAATTATACTTTTTTATTATAAAACATAAATGGAAGTGGATAATGTGTTGAACATGCAAATATTCAAATATATAAAGAGACATATGCTGTTGACATGTAATCAAGTTGTGCTTATTACAAGTAACAAAACTCTATTATTTATGTATTATTCAATTAACTGCTGGAATATAAAACAAACTATTGCTTTGTCTTGTTACTGGTTCAACTGGCTCAATGTTAGGTGGAAAACGTGCTTGGACGACTCTGTCTAAACACATGCATTAACAGTGTATCTAATATTGAACATAAGATGCTGAACTATTAAAAATGTAGCAAGTACTAACAATTTATTTCTGATTACTGTTAATTTTATATTCATTTTTAGCTTTTTGTCATCTTAAACCTTCTGACTCTAGTTACAGAGTGGATTTAAGGACATTAACCTCCACTGTTCTGAATCCTTCTATCATTTATCCATGCTGTACAATGACTACTGTGCATAAAACACTGTACGGCACAAACTTCAAGCCTTACCCCCATGATGTCCTCTACTAGCAGTGTTTTGCGAGTCTTGGCAACATGAGCGGCAATGGTTGTCCCAAATGCAATGGGGCCGGAGGGGATGAGGCTTGGAGGGCCATCCTTGGCCCCCGTTGGAGTGAACAAACATAAACTCTGTGAAGAGGCATTGAAAGACAGCAAGAGAAAAAGAAATAAACATTACTGTGTATGTTCACATGGTAAATTTCAGTTTGTCTGGTTGTTTTCTGCACTTACATTGTTGCATTCTCCCAAGAAGTAAAGTGCAAATCCATCGGCTTTCGTTGCTGTAGATGAGAGACATTAAATGACCGTAAGTGAAATAAATTAAGACAGTACTGCGATGTCTCACATTATATTTTTAGTACATGTTCATACTGCATCAAGATTCAGTTTAACTTTATGGACTCACATTGTAGGAAATTTGGCTTGGACTTCCATTCATGCTGTGTCCATAAAAGACACTCTTTGTACATAAAATATGCGCTTAAAAAACTACAGGGATCAAGAAAAATAACCAAATAGAGGAGTAAAACTTACACTGAAAAACCTATAATACAGAGAATGTAAAAATACTACAACTGAAAATCGGCAAATCGCTAAGTGACAGGTGCATGTATCTGAAAGGAGGAGCGTAACACTGAGACATTATGGTTACAAAATAAAAACAATCTATGAACAATGTCCTACATAACAACAAGGACACTGTGACCGAGGGCTTTGACTTCTATCCAGATCATCCCATTCCCAGTCCTCCTCTCCAGTCCCATTTCATCCTGATATATAGGTCATGTTATCATACAAAGTGACAACAGAGAGAGACTGTTGGCCACTGACAGATGAGCAAGGTAATGAGTAATGTGCTTTGGGTGAATTCATGCTTTTTTTAAGCATGGTTTGGTTTATTGATGTTCTATTACAGTTAGGAAACAAAACATCACAACAGTTTTTATTGTGACTGGAGCAGCAGATAGGTGCAAATTGAGCAAAAATTTCACACATATTATTGGAAAATAGTACTGACGATATCAAGTCCAAAACAACTTCTTTTTTTTATTTTTATTTTTTATACAAACATTTGTCGTAGCATAGTAGGTCTTTTCATTTCCAGATAATGATACATATCAAAATTTGCAAAATTTTCTGTAAATTCATGATCAAGTTATAATGTTGTTCCCAAATGAATTTTTCTCTATATTTAACCATCCTTAAGTGATTTAACAGCATTTATTGTAATATTGTCTTTCGCATTTTGTGTTTTTTTTCAATGAAATCAGGTATTTTCCTACATTTCATTTTCTAATCATGTAGATATTCATAAAACCTCAAAGTAAAGTTGAGGATTGTTATAGCAAAAATAAAGAAAACTGAAGAAAAAGTGACTTTTTCAGCAAAATCTATCGTTAATTGAACATAAACCCAGTGTCTCCATCCACTGTCATTGATCCAACTCAATGGGTTTTACTGGGGAATCAATGTTATAGAAGATGACAGTGTTTCTGCGTTCACTACAAAGCCTCTGAACGTCCAAATGGGTCATATCTGATGACCATGAAAAGATGACAAACTGCATTTTACACTAATTATTTACATGGATTAGTGGATCAACAGGTATTAAACCATTTATATCAGTAGACGATTTTGGCTGATGGTGGATGTCTGGGTCTTTATGGGTTAATGCAAACTTCCTGCCTCTATGTAGAACAAAATATCATTGACCCAACAAAATGAGCCTGTATAGCTCCTGTTTAATTTTATTTTCTCTTAAAACCTCATGCTGTCAATTTTTAATGAGAGTACAACATATTGGAGGGAAAAAGTGGCTACAACCAGATGCACCACAACTTGAAGATTGGTTGAAAGCAATCTATGACCTCTATGTTATGGAGAAACTGTCCTTTTCATTAAAAGTAAAGCAGGATAAATTTATGGAAATGTGGTCAAAATGGATTGTATATATCACCCCACTGAGGCCAGATTTAACTTAACTGGAAATGACAAGTTATATTTGTACTGGTTGAATGTAATGGAGCTGAAACTTGTGTGGATTTTGAAATAAGAATAGTGAAAATATGGGGGAAAATCTGACATCTTTTTGTTCTAATGTATGTTATTTAACAAATAAAACAAAAAAAAAGGGAAGACTTATTTTAAGAGGAGTTGTTTTTTTTTTCTAAACAGAGAACTTATATCCTCCTGAGACCCCGCAATGCATTTTTGTCCTCTGTAGGGGACAAGAGTTTCACAGTTTTATTGAAAAAAAAAAACAAAAAAACAAAAAAAACGCTGTCCACTGCAAAGGACATTCCATAAATTTTTTTAATGGCATGTAAAAAAACTGTTGCATTGTGCTTTTTCCAATAAAGGCAATTATTTATTGTTTAAAAAAAAGCCAAAACTTGCACTTTCCTGGGTCTCAAGAGGATATGGAATGTGTTTATGTTAAATTTCATGTTTTACCATTGTTGATTTTTTTTTAGACACTGGGGCACCAATAAGGGGGGGTAAACATGACAAATTCATGGGGCCCAGTATGTGTGGGGGGCCCATAGAGCAGTGGAGGGGGCCCAGTGGATATAGGCTAGAAGCTGTGAAAATTATGTGTAAAATCCACTCTATAAGAGAGGTGTAGAAGACGGGAGGTGAACATTGAAAGCATGTTAAGTTTTGTTTTTGTTTACACGGTATTGTAAGCGATGTTGTCTATGGACCTCAACCCCACATACATTAACACATTACTACACCCCCGGGTCAACAATGATTATGCTTTCATGGGGCCCATAATTGGTAGCTGCAGCCTGCGCCCCCAGACATGACACTCAGACATGATATACAAATGTGCTCAGTTGTTGTTTTTTTGTTTTACTCTGTTGTAAAGTATTTTCCCAAATGAAAACGCAAAATTATAAAATAAAATGTTAAAAAAACAAAACAAAACAAAAAAACGTGCTGTCATTGCTATATTCAGTGGGATACAACCTGAAGTTGGAAGGATCAGTAAAATGAAATGTTTTTACTTTAACCTGTTTTAATGATGTTGCATAACAATGATGTTGTTTTACTCTGTTGTAAAGTATTTTCCCAAATGAAAACACAAAATTGTAAAAAAAATGTAAAAAAACAACAACAAAAAAAAAAAACCTGCTGTCATTGCTATATTCAGTGGGATACAAGCTGAAGTTGGAAGGATCAGTAAAGTGAAATGTTTTTCCTTTTACCTGCTTTAATGATGTTGCACAACTCATAGAGCAGGAGTTTGTTGTCTCCTCCAGTGTCCAGGCGCTGCTCCATGTAGCTGTTGAGTTCGTACACCACACCCTGCATATTTGTGTCCTGGTACTGCTGGACACAAGACACACAAAAATGACAAATCCGTCCTCTCACATAAACACGTGTGTTCAGTTTCAAAATTCAGCAGCTGCTACGACAATAAAAACATGTGACAACCTGAGTTTGTGTGACTGCACCACTGAGCCATTAACAAAAATACACAGTTTGTGTGTGTGTGTGTGTGTGTTTTTTTTTAATGAATGGGGATTATCCTCCTGTCATTCACAAAGTCAGAGCCATTCATCACCACATCAGCCTCCACCCCACCCATACACGCCTCTTTACCGCCGCATTTCTAGCCCAGGGATCCCCTTCCGCACTCCGGAGAGAAGGCCACCAGAGCCCCACTGACTCTGATTAGAGAACCCTGGAAAGCTTTACTGCTCAGACGCAGCTTAAAAGTGTGTTATGTAAGACACAGACCTCCTGCCTCGTACAGGGCCAGAAAGCTGTCTATGTGTGCACCTGGAGTCAGGGTGGGGATGTGACGGCAGGAAGGGCTGTGTATGAGACAGCCTACCCCACAGGACACCTTTAACACATACTGTATGTGCTTCCACAAATAGATGACGCACTGAGGGGTCAAGGGGACTCAATCCAGTGCCAGGAGCCACTCAGACTACTGAACCCCAACTCCTATGGGGGTTAGGATGACAAAGGTGTGAAGATACATTTAACACAGAGGAGGTAAATGATGCAAAATGGCTCACGCACCTGACGAAAGCAACAAATTAATATTATTTTTAATCAACTGTAACTTTCTGGCCTTAAAACTCACATAGGCTGAACTTTTTTCTTCATAGCTACAGCTCAGAATTATTATAATTAATCAAAGTATAAATGTATTGTAGTTATTTTGTTTGTTTATTTCTTTTCATTGCATTGGGCTGTTGTATTATACTGTATGTCCCGTTTGTGTGTATATGAGGGCGTGAATGGTGTAATATTAATGTAAATAATCAAAACTGTAATGTAATATAGAGGAGACCCCAGGAAGACGAGCAACTGATGTTTCATTTGCTAATGGGGATCAAAATAAATGAAATGAAATGAAAGTTAAAAGGTAAAACTTGCAGTGACAAAAATAAATAAAGTGTAGTACAACTGAAGATTTTCCCTTCAACTGGCACTACAATGGCTTTTCATGATATGTTACCTTTAATTACAATGGTTGGTAAATCATTTTGATTTTGATATCATGCAGTCTTTCATCCAGCCTTTTTCAGTTTCTATAAATAACAACATTCCTCATAATACCAGTAAAAACTAAGTAAAACTGAACTAAAACTGGTCAGTTCCCCAAATTAGTGACTAAAACTAAAGTGAAATCAGAAACCAAACTGAAAGGTTAAATAAAAAAAAAAATAACTGAATGTATTAAAACTATAATAACCTTACTCTATGCTAAATAGTAAAAGTAGAAGTAAAACCAGATAATACTTGTTATATTGGAATCAAAAGGACAAGTTGCACTTCTGGGAAAAATATTGTGCAAAGACCAATAAAATTATAGGTAGCATAATTAATCTGTATGTTCCTCATATACACAAGAACATTTTACAGATAACTGAATGTATTAACCCTTTATCTCCAGACATGTCTGTGGTGAGCCTTCTGAATGTATGATTTATTTTAATTATTCATAAAAATTCAACCATTTGCTCAATAAAAAAAACTTTCAAAATGTGCTGATAGAATAGACCTTGTGTTTTCCATAGATATCTGAGCATGCTCAGTGCAACCCCTGCCACCTGTGCAATGGAGGGTAAAGCACAGATCAGTGAGTGAGACTGACTCGATATAAAAATAGAGTTTTTTAAATAAGATTTTTACACAGTTTTCCTTGTCGTGTTTTGTTTATGTTGTTTGCAGTGTTCTCATGATTTTTTTTCTTTTCTTTTTTACTGCGTTTTTCCGAGTTTTGACCATGGAACTGCTTTTTGGAGTTCAACCAGATGCCAAAAAGCAATGTCTCAGGGGTTAAAGAGTTAAGGATTGCAGCAGAAAACGAAGGTATGTATTCACACAACAAGGGCAAAGCCTAAATGGAATAAGAAGGAACAATATGCCATGTAACATATAAATGAAGCAAAAACCTACCCTACTGACTTCTTTCGCTGATGTGTCATCTGTGAACACAAACAAAAAAAAATAATCAGACAGTTAACAACAGCCTGCAGTAAAAGGAGCTTGATTATGTTTTGGGTGATGATCAAAACAGAAGAATAATACCATCAGAAGTACAATTAACATCTTAATGACTATTTTCTGTGTTTTATTTGTGTATTTAACCTTTAATTAACCATAAAAAACATAAATTAACCCATAAAGATCCAGTGCTACTTTTGTAGCAGTTCCCAAATGATTTTTTTCCCCTCAATTTGTAACTTTTCTTAAGTGATTTATCACCATTTATTCTAATATTACGCTCAGTATTTTGCATTATTAAGTGAAAATCAGGTATTTTCCTATATTTAACTTATGGATCATGATTGATATCCATAAAAGCTCAAATTATAGTTGAATGTTATTATATGAAAAACAGAGAAAGCAGAGGAAAAAGTGACTTTTTCAGTAAAATATATCATTAACTGAACATAAAAACAACCGTCCCCTTCCTCTGTCATTGATCAAACTCCATGGGTTTTACTGGTGAATCAATGTTGTAGAAGATGACGGTGTTTCCACGTTCACTATGGAGCCTCTGAACGTCCAAATGGGTCATATCTGATGACCATTAATAGACGACAAACTGTATTGTACACCAATTATTTACATGGATTGATAGGATTAGTGGATCAACAGGTATTAAACAGGTTAGATCAGTAGATGGTGGATCTTTGGGTCTTTATGGGTTAAGGGAGACCTCATACATACAATATTTTATTTCTAGAATTAAAAAATACAACCCATTAAAACAGCAATGGCTATACAGACACGAGACAAAAAACAGGGTAGCAATAGCAGTTCGACTAGTTAGTTGCATGGCTTTTTTTCCTCCCAATGATATAAACTGTCTATGTGACAAGCAGATACAACATATGACTGAAAAATACATCTAGTTCTTTATGTGATTAAGACTTTTACTATTAGCAGAGTATTTATTATATGCTAATTCTGTGTAATATGCAAATGCTCACTGTTACTGCTGAAAAAGAGCATATGATCTGAAAGCTAAAAAGCAACACACAAATCTGGCATGTGTGTTTGAAAGCTGGGTGGACACTCTGCTGCACTGTGGGTGGATATGTGTGCACCGATGGCAACAACACCACAAGCAGCAAGTAAGCAAAACCATATGTCGACCTTACGTATTAATAACGAACGGATACTTCAAAAGCTCTTAATGTAGTTAAATTATGCTCCTTTTAAAACAGAATTTAGTGAGGTATTAATTTAACTTGACAAGTGCAAAATTTTGTGGCCTCGGGTGCAAATTCCTGGTGTGATTTGAGGCTGTTGGAGAGACAGTAGACATATGACTATTGTCTTTGGACGTGCATGCTGAAGTATGTGATAATAATGAAGGCTGTGGCCAATCACAACAGTTTCTGGACTCGTACTCTGGGAGTGGGTCTGGGAGTGCTGCTTAGGATGAAAATAAAACCATTCACACAACTCAAGCAGCTCTTCATTACGCACAGGTCAACACCACACATAACAGTCACTGCTCTGATCTGATAACTTTTAATGTGATCAGACCTAGAAAAAAGCTCTGTGGATTTCAGAAACGTCAACTGGGACGCTCACTCATGCTCATCCTCTTTTGAAACTAAACTCTTTGTACATGTGAAGAAAGAAATTACAGCCAGCTACGTTGTTTGTTGTTTTAAACATTCCTCCAGTATGCTATGAGTTTCCTAACTTAGCCATGAGAGCTATTTTAGAGTGAACCCCTGGCCAGGCGTGACGTCAATCAGAGGACAGAGAGCTGCACTTGAAAAAAGCTTCAAACCCCTTAGAAAAAGAGAAAACACAACTTTTTCATACGGATCCTTTTTTTTAATAACTTGTAGAGACCAAGAATAGTCAGACGGTTCCCATTTGATGTTCACATTTCACAAAGACAGCATTGCCTGTTAGACAGAGGCCTGCATTTTTTTTAGTTTAACATTATGTATTTTAAAACAAATACTTATTGATATAGTAATAAAGGTCACTCTTAGATCAACTGCTATAACCAAGGCTATAATAGTTACCTCTGCCAGGAGGTATTGTGATCGCTTTGCTTTGTGTGTTTGCGTGCGTGTGTGTTTGTTTGTTAGCAAGATAACTCAAAAAGTTATGGATGGATTTTCATGAAATTTTCAGGAAATGTTGATACTGGCACAAGGAAGAAATGATTACATTTTGGTGGTAATTGGGGGTGGGGGGGCCACGGGGGCCCACTGATCTGCCATGGCGGAGGTCTGCGCTCTCCGAGTGCTTTTCTTGTTTTACTTTGTTTTTGTTTGAGCAGGTTTGCTGTTTTCTGTTAATGTATTATTTATTCTTCAAAGATGCTTACTGTAGGTTTAGTTTTTGTTACTTTTTTGCAATATGTGGGACTATCACGAGCAAGATTAAAAAGGTCAGAAAGTGTATTAATCTGTTCACTTAGTTTTAATAGAGAAAACTACTATACTTGATTATTCCGCCCCCTGAAGGGGAGGCAAGGGGAATTGTTTTGGTTCAGTTTGTTTGTTTGTTAACACTCCTGCAGCAAAACTATTGGTTGAATTCATACCAAATTTAATTTACAGATTACCAGTAACCCAGAATAGATGTGGTTATATTTTGGGAAAAGTAAGTCACAGTGAAAATTTTTTTATGAATTTTTTAAAATCTTTTTTTCTCCCATTTATTTATAATAGGCAAAGTTTCACATGTCAATAAAAACATCAATTTTGTTTCAATTAACTTCAAACTTGGCACATGTATAGAGGCAATTGATATGCTGACATCACCACATGCATAGATATGATGACATAAGCTGGATCGATGCCAAAATAAGCTACAATACATGCGAGGGGCGGGGTTTGTTGTGCCTGGCACCACTTGTTTTATTAATGATTAATGACTGGCTGTATCTACAGTATTTTGGACACCAGAATAAGTAATTAAAAGTTAACTGCTTCACATACAGATGGGCATAAATAGGAGTCACTGCTGGATATGATGTTTACTTTTACCATCAGTCTGTCAAGGTTTTTAGATCATTTTTTTTCCACACTAACAGCCTCGTGTAAGTTAAAAATTACACAAATGACTGAAATAATAGATGACTTCTGCAGTTACTACAAATTACCAGAGTTCTACAGGAAGCTCTGCTCCTGTATGGATAGTACTTTTACCACGTCTGTTAAAATAAAAGTCTGACATCAAATAAGCTGCACTTCTTCCCACCCCTTTTCAGACATGTAAATGAAACTATCGTACTGTTTTTCTAAGATTGTCTTGATTGTTGATTTTTGTATTATTTTTATGTTTTGCTTGTTCACATATGTGTTAAATTTCATAGCATGTTTGGAATAAATCACTAAATCACAAAAATCACAAACTGCATGTAAAGCTTTTTTTTTTTTTTTTTCAGCAACCCACTTCTGGTTATGACCACCATATTTAAGTAAACACAGAAAAAGATGTTTCCACAAATATTTTATGATAATATTTGAGATGGCATACAATTTAAAGGGGGTCCAAAAACTTTTCTCCACTAGTGTATATATGTGAAATACACACTAGTGTTTGCAGTGCTGTAGCATCTTATATCCCCTACTGTTCAACAGTCCTACAGGAAATCGTCACCAGGCAGTGTTTGTTGCATGATAGGAACAGTTACAGTTTGCCAAAACATCTCTGTCAGGATCTCATGTGCAACAGTCCCATTGGGCCCACTGGCGTTAGCTGTTAGGAACACTACGCTCCACATCCACAGTGTGCGAGGCCCGGACAGTGAGAGGAAACCGCTGTGTTTGGAAGGAAGATGAAATGCAAAGCAAGAGGTTTTTGTCAAATCAAAGAGACGAACTGAGATGGACATCTTTAAAGTGAGCATTCCCTCATTCAGGACATGCAGGTCCACCATAATCCTTCTATTCTTGGTTTCCTGGAAACATCATTATGATGACAAGATGAAATGGTTGTTTAGTTCTAATGTATATAAATTAGCATTATTTGTTTGTAAAGCCTGGAAAAAGCAGTACATGTGTTTGTTTAAATAGGTTAGTATTTTGTTTTGTTCATATCTATTGTGCCTATTGTCTGGTGTTTGATTTTTGGTTTGTGTTTTTGGTGTCTTATAAGCCCATGTAAAAGAAGGGTTGGGCATGTTTTTTTATGCAAGACACAATAATGAAAACATTCATTCATTCATTCATTCATCAAAATAGGTTGACCATAAGTTGTTTTTGTTTCTTGCTGAAAAAATGAATAGATGGCTCAATCTTCCACAGACATCACCTGTAATGTGGAATCGGAGGTGATGTATTTTGAAAATATAAAATGACAATTTGCCTGTCCCAGTTTACAACATAACAACAATAATCTTTGTTTCATCAGGTTTGTGCCAAGGGACAAACCTTTAGCTATCCCCCCTGGGGGTTTTGGGAAGCTGTGTGTGCAGGTGCATCGCTGTCACCTTATGATGGGTCAAGCCATCAGCGCAGCAAAGAGACCTGCACGCTGCTCTAATGTCATCCCATATTTTCAGGGACCTCCTGTGCTTTTAGTAAACATCAGAGAAGAGGGCCAACATGTTCTTATACAATATAATAAATACCAAGTCTCAGCCATCATTGAAGACAACTGTCTAAGAACTCCTGAACTCAACTGACCACATCCAGTAACGTCATCACATTAACTAGTCACAACCTCAATCATTAGGCGTTTCAGATGTTACTAGGATCCACAGCTTGAGGATCTAGATTATTTCTCAGAACCTGCAACCCAATCTAATTCTTATATTTTTTTAATGGAATATTAACTAAATATATTTGGTTTGGCTTGGATAGTTGGGTGCTTCTATAAAAACAGGACATGGGGGCTAAAAATTCAAATCAAATGTAGACTAATGTTATGAAGCAAGTTTGGAAGTGCATTGGGTCTATTTTAAAAATAAATATTTGCTGAGATAAAAGAGAAACTATTTTTCAGATAAAACAAATTTTTGTATTATTTTTATACAAGAATCTGCATGTAACACGGTAAAAAGGACATGAAAATTACTCGCTACTATTTTTTCAAATATCTTTTTATTCTCTCACAGGTACATTTTGGGAATGGAACCAGTTATGCAAGGCAGAGTTTTTCACAAAAATTACCGATGTTGCAAAATCATTCGCAATTTATTTGTGTTTAAATGAGCAGGCTCTGCATATAACATGATGAGTTACACACAAAACCTGGAATAAAAAACCTGCATGTCTGGATTAGAAAAACCACTAGGATCATTAAATTTAACACAGTGTCTTTATTCATAGTGGTATATATGACTATTTCAAGTGATGTTTTCATGATAAAATGCACTGACACCTAGGTAGCTTTTCCTGTCCCAATTTTGGTCCTATTTTTGGCCCCAATATTTTATAAAAAAAAAATTCATTCATTTTGGGATGGCTCAGAGCAAGAGTATAGTTTTTTTGCATTTATCTGAGGTCATCATTAGGTACATCCTGGGAGGAAATATGTCAAAATTTGTCTTTTACTATTGGGTCCAAAAAGCTGCCAAAGTGCCAGGTACCAAAATGAACCCAGTTTGATAGAAGCACCCAGTTGGATATTTATTCAGGCACTTCGTACCATAATCATTTGTAAGGAGACAGGACAGAAACAAGGGCAGGTAGAGGGGAACTAAATGTAACAAATGTCGCCCACAGTGGGAATCAAACCACATAAGTTATGCTTCCTGATTGACACTGATAAATATCCAATAACCTTGTCTCTCAGAAATAACATTTACACATACAATTTGTACTAAATGTTATTTTAACCACTTTACTTAAGCAGTTCAGTGACATGAATTGACAACATTTCAAAGCAACAAAACTTTCAATGCTGAACGTAACTGACAGACAACATAGATTTCATGCAAAAAAAAAAAAGGATTGGTACTAAATTCAAGGTTTTTCATTGCTACATATATAATTGTATACTGTGATAAATATCATTGCTATTACTACATTACATATATTACTTCAGAGTGAGTTTCACTTAATATTACTTAATTTTATTTTATTTTCTTTATCATTATACCTTTAGATTTTGGAAATATATGTCATTTCAAACCACAAGTAACTCTCACTCAACAAGAAAAATCAGCCTTTAAACTTAAAATAAATATTGACTTGATATTTATCATGATAATATTTTAAATCAACAGGAAGGTGAAGTCTTACAACTCAACCTACTACTGTAGATGTGATAAGTCCCAGTATTTTTGTCCATATAGTGTACTTCATTCTGCCAAAAGAGCTACAGCTCGATTTACACTTTCCACCTGATTTTATTTACTGAACTGATTTATTAATTGTTATTAAACGATGCCAGGACTTGGCTCAGTATATAAAACATCCCTAAAGATGAGACTCAAGCAATTTTTTTATGACATGATTTTAAATGTTTATTGATATTTAAACCAACCCTAATCCAAGTTATTTGGGGTTACAATACATACTCCAGTATCTGATGGCAAAGTTAAGAGTTTTTAATATATTGAGGAAAGACAAAGATGATGTGAATCCTTCAATGAAAAATAGCAGCAAAAAAGAAAGGAAATGATTGTTTTTGAAGCAAAACATAGTGTATGTAGCATTACATTTATGACAAAATGTATTTGGGTTGGCAGGGTACTTATACTGGCAGATCCTTTCTGAGACTATTCAGATGCAGACCAGAGTTAAGACAAAAGACCATTCTGGTCTGAGAGAGAAAAACATCTCACAGACAGCAAACAGAAAAATCTAATTCATTATGACGTCAGACAGGAAAAACCCTGCTGTTTATGTGTTGTAATCTTTTTTCTTCATTTACAGTATATGACAAAAAGGCAAAAGCATTTTTGGGAAATGTATCCATGCAGATTATTTGCACACATTAATGTCTTGGTGTGTAATGTAAGCTTTCATGTCAGTGTGAAAGTATTCGTGCTGCATAAAAAAGGAACATTGTTATAAATTTCTGCAGAAACAAAAAGGTTCTTCATAAAATCTGTCATGTGGATTTTGCAACAAGGAATCACAAGGAAGGTTTATATATCCAAGGCTAAAAAAAAAAAGACTCCTTGGATATTCACTAAGCTGCAGATTCAGCAACATGTGTTGAGGCTCTCAGCTGGTGTAAATAGCTTTCATGTTAATACATCTTCTGAACATACTAAGGATGTTAAAATACCATGTTTTCGGAATAAAATAGACAATAGAGACACATGGCTTTTCTCTGGAGTAGGTGTAAAAAGTTTGTGTGCTGAAATTAGATGTTCACGTAACAAAATGACATGCAGCAGTTCAGGCCAATATTAAGAAGTAAACAAGATCTGCTGCCGCTTTGGTAAACACTCCATTAAACCAGTTTGTGAAAAAACAAACTGAAAGTGGAGCAAATAATGAAAACACAACATTTCTGCCAAACAATTTAGATTATAAATTCTTCTGCAAACCCATGCAGCTTTACGCAACAATGTCAGATTTATTTCTGAAAAGCACAAAGGAAGAGCCATGTCGTATCTATAACCTAAAACCTGTATCAAAGTACCACCACATCAGTAGAAGTACACAGAGGTCCCTGTGGAACTGTTTGATGAGACACGGTGATAAATGATTTGAAGCACCCAGAAGATATCAGCAGCCCAGGGTGAGGCCTTTCACCGAGGGAAAAATCCCTCAGTCAGCTGGGTCTAATGTGCACGATACTTGACGGGCGCTTTATTGATCTGCCGCCACAGATACACAGTCTCCCACAGGGCGGTCAGCTAGCAGTGACTCAGCGGTCAATATGTGTTGACCTAGTGGTCGTCCTGCATCGACCTGCTCCATGGAGGACATGCAGCTGCCAAAAGCTGCAGTCTTCTACTTCTGTGCCATACTCCCTGCACTGCTCACCTACACACACTGTCCTCCACTGGATTCTTTACTTTTATGTTTTCTCTCTTAGAACTGAAATCAAGTCTCACCGATTCTCCTTTAGGATTACAAACCATGCAGTTGTTGTGCATTTAAGGTAATTATCAAAAATCGATGGACTTAAATGATTCAGTTTGGAAAGAATTAATTATTGAGGAATGACTGAGGTTATTTAGTAGGGAGTGCATCTGCATCTAAAATAAGAACTTAAACACTCAACTGTCAGAATCAATGCCTCAAACACAAAAGCAAGAGAGTAATGTGATTACAATGAAGGGGTTTGGGAGGGAAATTAGGAAGGTTCATTTACTGTGACCCATCATGAAGAAGAAAGTAACAGTAAAAGTACCTGTTTCTGGTCAACACTCTCCTTTTTGAAAAATTCCATGCAATTGGTGATACTTGTCTTTTTGTCACAGTCTTAGTTTTCTGTATTTTAATCCTGTTCTTTGCTCTTTTTCAGATTGTTGAGTTCATTGGCCTCGTTGCACGTTATCATGATGCTACGACTACACGTGCACATTTCACTGACCATGCTAAAATGTTATGTTATTCTTGGATCATATTTTTGCTTTTAAGATGTGATAGTTTTGGCTGCACTTCAGACTAGATTCCTGATAAACTGCTTAATCTCTTTGCATTTAAAACTACCATTGTGTGGGGGCCTCCTCCTCCTCCCCCCTATGAAAAGCCCTGCAGGTGAGACAGCTCTCTTATCACAGTAGCTGGGTATGAGGTTCTGCAACACAAGCACATCTTTGTCTGCCTGCGACTGCCATCCGAACACAGCTGAGAAACAGTGTCAGCTGCTTGTAGCTCGACCCAACTCTTGCCCTGTGGACAACAGGCCAGAAAGGCCAGAGACTCACTCACACCTCTACCTCAAAGCTCTTCACTACCAGTCACACAGATATCCAACCTGTGGATGCTCAAAATTGCCCATAAAAGTAAAGCTGGGTGGTGTACACACACATGGTAATATACAATCTGATACATCTCAATCTTTTCTGAAGTGAGTAACATTTTCAGTCATGAGCCAAAGATGAGCACAAGAAATCCCAATAACAGTTTACAGTGATTCTATATTACACAAACTCCTGTAGGTTAAAGTGAGGGTAACAGAACTTTAAATGCCGATGATAAATATTAACCGTTCGGCGAGTTCCAAGTGATTTTTTTCTCTACATTGAACCTTTCCTGGGTGATTTATCGCAATTTACTGTATGTCATATTCTCCTCTGCATTTGGCCTTTTAAAGTGAAAATCAGATATTTTCTATTTATAGATATACTTATCATGTGGATGTTCACCAAAGCTCAGCGTGAATTCAGAGATTATTATATCAAATCAGAGCAAAGAGAAGAAAAAGTGACTTTCTCAGCAATTGAATGTAAAAGCAGAAAATCTATAAAAACTGTTGAACATGGAATTTAATGGTGAATCAATTGCTTAACTCGTTAGTGGTTAAAAAGTGATTGAAGATTTTAGGTCAGTAGATGCTGTTTAGGTCTTTAAAGGGTTAAACAGACTTAAAAACACTCTCTAGCCCAATACCATTAACACTACCCATTTTATGGAGCTTGTATTTGTGCGAAGGAGCAAGAAAAACATGTCTGATCTCATGATATTTAGTACTAAATGTTTGCAAAGTCAATTTTTACTACATCATTGGTATTTTTGATGTAGTGTCAACATACATAACTTACATAAAAGAAGACAAGATGCTACAGTTATATATATATATATATATATATTTATATATAAAAATGATAGCAACTATACTAATAGATTACACTACAAACTTTACTCCGCTTTCATACCACATCTTTGCATCAGAAAAATGTTCGAGTTGCAAATCTTTAGACAGTCTGCCAGAGACAACCCTTACATATACACTGCAGTGTGTGTGCACGCATTGCAGAAGGCATAGATGAGTGATGAGGGGCCTCTGGATGGGAGCAGCAGAGGGTTTGGGATTCATTAATTACTCCATGAAAGCGTGTGGTGTGTGAAGTAAACATTGCCAGTGGGACTTTGGTCAAGAGAGGTGTGATGGTCAAATGACATCAGCAGGGCTCCCAGGAAAAAAAAAAGCATTCAGCTCATTGTGCTTAGTGACAAGCTGCTATAGAACTAGACCTGCACCATATATGAGGAAAATCTACAATGTACACAGTTTTAATGTAGCGTGATGGGAGTATGACCTGTGATCAACACCAAGCTTCTTATGACGTTTTGATAGTAATGAGAATATTATGGTTTCATAAGTTTAATTATACCAGATGTAGTACAAAATGATAAATGGATTACTTAATTAACTAAAGGTATAGGTTTTTCACATTGGAAACAGTAGTTTTTTTTGTTTGTTTTTTGTTTTCATTCTTTGTTTATTTGGAAAAGCAGGTCATACAAAACTTCCCTTTCAGGTACATTTCACTAGCCACACATCAAATATGAATGAAGATGCTAATCCAAGTTTTTTAGAAGAATATAGAACAAATAAAAAATAAAAAAGTTGGCAGGAGGAGAGGGCTTACTCCGCTTCTTCATCAACACGTTAAGACACAATAAGGTGTGTATGTTTGCATTAACCTAAACTAAAATGTATATCATATAAATGTTATGACATGACGGAAGTATTCAGTTCACATTAATTTCAAATTTTACATAGTTTGTCCATTTTGACTAAATAGTGAAAAAAAATTCCCTTTGAGGTTTAAAACAAAATGTCAACATCTCCAGAATGTAAATATCCTGTACGATATCGATCCATTCTTCCGTTGTGGGTGCTTCAGGCTTTAACCATTTTCTAGTGATAGTCTTTTTGCTTGCTGCCAAAAGCATTAACAACATTTTTTTTTTTTATCTTTCAGAGTCCAGTTCTCACATGAAATATCTCCTAAGTACAGGGTTTCACATTTATAAGGAATTTTTTTCAGTAAAAATGTTAGTTAAATGTTCACATAGCTGCTGTCAGAATGGTTTGATCACTGGACAAGGAAAGAGTAGTTTTTATCAAAACTGAACTCACTCAGTGCACAAAAACTGACATCTCACTGGAAACAAATCTGAAACGTCAATAAATAAATAATATCCCTTGGCATCAAAATTGAGTTAAGTGTAGACAGCATGGCATTAGACAGTATCAGTCTGTTTCTCTGCCCTCTGTAGCATTTAATTTTGTTTATTACCCATGTCCTATATAACTTAGATCTAAGTTATGATGAAAATATATTGATCTGCTCAGAAACACATCAGTATCACAAACTAGCATCTGTTAAAGCTAAAGCCAATATTTAAAGAATGAAGCAATGGATTAAGACAAAAAACAGTCATTCAGTTGTTCAGTTATGGTAGCAAAGCACATTTCAAATATTATTGCACAGAAGATTCATTGCACAAACAACGGTGCAAATGTGAATGCTTTTTCTGGAAACAGTGACACAACTTTCACATAAACACTCACTCGAGTGTGTACAGACAAAGTGATTTATGTAATCCAGTGTTGTCCATCACATGATAAGTGAGAACGAGACTGGCTGCAGGGACCGCTTCCAGGAAGTGCTGGTTATCTCAGTGACGATCACATGATGAAAGGTCCTGCCGCAGTAGCACTTAAATAGAATACAAAACCTGATCTCTCCCTGGAATATTAGACACATTCTTAAAACAAATTAGCTTTTATCATGAAGTAAATATTGAACACTTTAAAACAACAAAGGTGGAAATGTGTTTAAATTTGGAAATTAAAGACACTGATAGCAGCCATCGTCCCAACAGAGTGATGATTAAGCCTGCGTGAATCTGTCAGCGCTCGAAGTTTGAGTGGATGAATCCACTGAAAGGTAGACGCAGAGAGGCTTCAAAGTGGTACCCAAGAGTCTGTTCACAGTGGTCTAACAGGGGAAGTGGACTAAGAGTGATTGTGCTGATGATGTGATGCAAAGATCAACCTCAAGACAGACGTGCAGCATAATGAGAGAGCAGTCAGACTGATTGCTGATGTTTTCATTTCAAATGCACACAGCTCAAACACTAAGCTAGAGGTAATGCATGAGGTTTGTATTACCTGTAGGGCAGTGGTTCCCAACATTTTTTGGCTCATGACACCATTTTAACATCACACATTTCTGGCAACCCCAGACATTCAAAATGGAGACATTTTTTTGCTGAAATTAATTTGTTTTTGGTCATGTAATAGTTTGCTATATTATGTTGCAAATAAACATTAATTTTAGACGACATTTAGTCTATATAATGTATATTATTCTGGACGGAGGCAGAAAAGCCAAGTGTAGATTACTGCACGAAGTGAGAATTTTGTTTTCCTTGGTCAGGATATGTACAGTCAGTCCAGCTTGGATTTACAAGGCTGACAATTAATACTGAACAAACAATAACTCAAACTATGAATTATGAAAGAGCTGCAGCATCTGAAACCGACCACAATGAACATTTGAAAGATAAACAGTACCACAGTGCTTCAGTTTCAGCTTCAGAGTTTATCATGTATTTTATGGATTGGGATTATCTCTCTCAACTCACCATATATTTTTTATTAGTAAGTTTTTAAAAATTTTTATCAATTACCAGAAATTTCAGGCAACCCCATTTGAATTCCAGGCGACCCCACGTGGGGTCCCGACCCCAAGGTTGAAAAACACTGCTGTAGGGGTACACAGACTGAAGCGCTTTTACTTTCAACATTAATTTTAGACATGTTCATTTCTTGTGATTCTGGGACCTTAAAAAGTCTGATGCAACAACAGAATTTACAAAATATTGGACAAAAACCCTTGGTGGCGTTACCTGTCAGTTAATCAAAAGCATAAAGTTGGGAAATTTTGGCTGTCCATTCTGTTTTTTTGGGAAAAAAGTGGTGACGTGGAGGTGTAATGGTTAGCATTTAAAAGGTTTCGGGTCAATTCCCTGTTCCCTGTCCTTACTGTGTTAGGTTTGCTTGTCCCCCATGCTGCACAGGTTTCCTCCAGTTTCCCCCAGCATTAAAAAAGGGGAAATATACAATAATATATACTTCTCTCAGTGCCCTTGTCCAAAGTACTCATGAAGATATAAAGTTGGTCCCAGGAACTCCTTCAATGTGTAAAATGCTAATGCTAATGCTAGATTCTGTGTGTATTAGGATGGGTAAAATAAAGAAACCACATTTCCCTATGGGGATAATAGAGTGAGTTAGCACATCAACTAACAGTGTCATGTTAAAAGCCAACTTATACCTCTTACTTAATAAATATTAGTTATTTTTGCTAGCAGGAAATTCCAACATTACATAATGTATAAACCCACAAATTAGCACCAGCTAGCTAGCTGACAGACTTTGTAATCCTGTAAGACTAAATACTAACATTAACAAATGTAGCTAAGTCACTCTAACAGGCTTGGTTTTGTGATTAGGGACTAAGAAACTTTATGACAGAATAATGTAACAGGCTCATAAGTGTAAATCCTTATGTTTTACGTAATAAACAGGAGCTTAAATGTTTGACTCATCAGCTGAGTTCTCTGTCAGTCAAACTCCACACATAGCTCTAATCCACCCCTCACTCCAAGTGGCAATGACCCGAAATTATTTTCAGCTTCAAGTAAAATGAGTGTATTAAATAAGTATAAAAATTCACTCCCTATACAGTTAGCCGCAACAACTAAAGCCATTTTTGTCTGGCCACCACACAGTTGTCACAGAAAAACTCTGGTTGTCAGTGTAAATATAAAAAGTATACAGAATGACAACATTAACAAGATAAAATTGTGATTTATATCCATATTGGTATCTTGTGTTTTTTCCCTCTGTCATTTATGTTTTTTTTCTCCAGCCCTCGTTCTACTGTCCTGGCAGTCAGTGGTTTCTTGCACATCCGGACAGCTTGGAAATCTGAAACTCTCTTGAAACATGCCATTTATCATCATGGCTGTTGTTAGTGTTACTTTACTGCTTTACATAATGCAGGACAGATTTTACACATCAGTTTGCTACTTATAAAAATGTGGCAGTATGACAGACTAACTGGTTTTCCTGTTGTGGTGAATTAAATTGAAACCAGGGCCTGTTTGAATCACAGATAAGATGATCAAAATTGGTAAAAGATGCTTTAAAATCATCAACAGGAATGTTATTTATTTATTTGTACAACGAGCTAAATTTGCACTAAAAGAGTTCTGGAAATGATCAAATCTTCAAAAAAAGAGGAGGCAACGCTAGTATTTATTTTCATGATAAAACTGATGAAAAATAGAGAAGCAGAGCCTCAAATTGCTCGCCTTTTTGTGGAGTTTGCTCAACGATAAAGTTGTGTGAATCAGCATTTTTCAGTGCTGAATTCATGTACTCTGACCTCAGCTGCATGGGTGAAATTAGTAATTTCTATTTGGCGCAGCAAGTTTGATTCATGTGATGGCCATCATTCGGTACCACACAACCTGAGGGCACACAGACACTCCAACAGAAAGCTGCTTAAAACTCTGAAGTCTGCGTCTCTGCATAGCAGCACTGAGCGCTACTGTCTGTAGACCTCATGTAGAAAGCAGGCCTAAAATGTGACAAATCCATCCTCCGCCAGTTTCCCCCTTTACTTCAACACACCCACACCCTGAGCCAGCACCCCCCCACGCACACACCAACACCACAGTCTCCACCCCTCCCCTGGGCCCCCTTCAGCCGGCTGCATGTCTCTGGAGGTCGCCTCTGACGTCAGCAGCTCGACCGGGCAGAGTGCCAGCCCTGTGGGCCCTTGATGGATGCGGTTGGTCTGAGAAACAGTCCGCTGTGTGTGGAGTGCACGGCACAGACTCAGCTCGGCCCGCACAAACACATCTAATGACCCGTAAACACCCGACAAGCCCGTTCCCTCTCCCTTTCTTCTGTCTATCACACACACTGACGATTAAAGGAGACACATGTGAAGATGAGTGATTTGTACTGCAAATGGTCGGGATAATAAACAGAAGCCACAGAGGCACACTCATACTCTAGTTATCCTCCGCTCTTTCAAGAACGCTTTTACTTTTTCAGAGCAATAAAAGCAAAAGACTGAGTCTGTATTTGTGGTTGACTAGTCAGGAGCGCATGTGGGATTATGTGAGCTAAAAAATACAAACATTCAACCAAAGAAAAACATGACAGAAATTACAACTCTGCATGAATACACTGAAATCCGCTGATCCAATCACTATGTTTGAGTGATCCAGAAAACTGCAATGTGTGTGTGTGCATGTGTGTGTTCCTGTGTGTGTTTGTCATTGTGCGTTTGTGTGGGTGTGGATATACCTGCAGGCCTGCTGCTGGTCTTCCTCTTCAGCCATCTGTCCAACGTCTCTGCGCTCACACTCTCCAACACAAAGTCGTCCAGCATCTGCGGATGCAGCGAGAGGTAGGCCTTCACTTTCTCATCTGTCAAGCCTGAAGAACAAACACAAAACTTATTTTACTTCACTTGCTACACATAACTGTCAAATAACCAGCTGATGATTTTCTTCCTTGATAAGTTTATTGGTTGTCTGTAAAATGTTATTGAATTGTAAAAATTGTTGTCAAATGTCTTGTTTGGTCCAAAATCTAAACATATTCAATTCACTATTATAGCAGTACATAAATACGCAAATTTAACTGATTTAAAAAAAAAAAAAAAAATTACTGAATTAACTTAAATTAAATCTAATAGTTGCAGCTACTTGATTAAATAATCATTGTAGCTTTAGTTATTAAAAAGCAAAATATTAAAATAAAAATACTTTAAATCTATGACATTTTTCTATTTTTGTTCTTCACTTCTTATTCTATTGATTTTCTTGTAATTACATCCACTGTTCTTATTTTGTTGTTTTATCAGCTATAGTGAAAAAGATCCCTCTACCTCAAAATGTTCTGAGATTAAATAAATGGTTGAATGAAGCAAATTAATATCCCAAAATTGTAGAAATTATTATCAATAAGGTTAGAATAAGAGCAACATGATCTAAAGGGATGGAAATAACATCTCACGTCTCTGTGTGTCAACATGTGTATCACACTGCCACAGGCCCACAGTGTTCCCGACAGTCACCCAAACAAATGCACACGCTAGAAACAGCTGAAGGTCATCTCTTTCTCCCTTTCAGCGATGTGAGTATGGCAGCAGCGCCTAGGTTCCAGCTAAAGCCCTCAGATAGCCAGACTAGCTCACTTATGTTTACTGTAAAGCTGCGTCTCCAGGGATAGGAGCCCCCAACAGAGGCAGCTGGATAAAGGAGGACTCGATTGTGCTTAATAGGCAATTAGGTTCTTGAGAGCTCACTAAGTGCTGCTGTTTACTGTCTTTGTTGTCAGGGAAAAAAGCCATTTGCCAGACCATCATTGAAGGAAAGTTGTTTTTAATACACCCGCTGGCGTCTGCACGGTTCAACTGAGAGGCCTTCATGATGCACTAGGAAACCATCATGTTTAGGTCATTCACGCAAATGGAGTGTGTGTCTAAAAACAAAGACTTGTTACTGTCTAAAAAAGAAGACATGGGACATCATCTCATCATCGCTCTCAAATGGCCACCGACATGAAATGCAACAAAAAAGTAAAAAAAAAAAAAAAAAAAAAAAAAAAAAATTTCACCCTAGTTGTGAATTTTGTTTTCATGATATGGATGATAGTAACTGAATCTTTTAGCGGATAATCCTTAGAAGACTGTCGAATTCTCACAGCCGTGATCATTTTTATACCGCTTTCTCACGAAATGTCTGGTTATCAACCGCATCTGTGTAGACTCCCTTCAAGAATGAATCACAGGGGGACATGCAGCTGGAAGGCATGTGTTCTACCATCAGACACACACATACATACACACAGAAATATTACTAAGTAGGGTGTCCGTCTGAAATAATGCATGAATGTCAAGGTAGGGAGAGTTGTGGACAACAATACATCACTTAGAGACCAAACACGGAGGGTGGCTCAGACCTGAGTGTTATACTGTACTAGCTGACAAAATAAAACCAGATGCAACCAGATTCCATGTCAGGTAAGAAAAGTGTTTAAACGTTTAAGAAACAACTTCTGTCGACTCTATGCAACTTTGCAGTCCAAGTGGATGCGCTCCTGACTGGATGAGCATCCACCTATGACCTTTGATCTATTCCCCCAGAACACATCATTTGATCTTCATTTGAGCGATGGATCATCTGCTCGCTGTGTATTTGTGAGTCTGTGTGTTGAGCAGACTTGTGGTTGCAGGCAAATAAGGCAAACAGAGGTGGGGGTAAGTTGGAGGGGACGCTGTGGTCTGACGCTGTCCAGACACGAGACACAGCTCTTCAGGAGCGGAACGCCTCACGAGACTCCTGGCCAGCTCTGACGCACATCGGCAGAATATAGCTTAATAAATCAGAGAAAGTTAAGGGGGGTAGAGGGTGCTGCAGGGGACAAAAAGACACGCAGAGAGAAGTAAAATGGGAGCACTGCAAAAGACCCTTACGACTTTGTCCTATTTGTAACACAAAGAAGGCACTGTAATTAGCGATACTAAAAAAACATAAAAAAACAAGGACACTGTATGAATTTATGAATACAACTTTTGTGCGTGCAAATTCTGAAAATTATTCAGCTATCATATGTGTGTGCACCATTAAAAATAGTCAAAATGTCCTATTTCCTTGGGGTATTAAAAAAAAAAAGAACGCTGATAAGAATTTGTAGTGGGCATAAACTAGTGGATAATACAGCACTGTGATGTGATGGAGCTGCATGTAACTCACATTTTACTGCAATAATTAAAACACTGGGCTTTGTCAAGCATCAATGGCAAAGTAAGAAAAGGATATAAATAAAGCCAGTTTATTTCTGACCTCTTGGTTAAGCCTTTTTTTGCTTTAGCAGACTGAAAAAGAGTAATGTAAAATAAAAATGTGACTGTTCAAAAGTCTAGGTAGCATAATATACTGTATTTTTTTTTAATCTTATTGGTTTTGGCTCTGAAAAGTTTGTATTTGACTCCCAGGCTTAAGTCTATTTGTACAAATGTATTTTAAAATATAGTTTATTAAAGAAAGATCATTTTTGAAGGCGTGAATTGAACTCAGCGGTTTTGGTGTGATAAGTGTTTGCAGCAGAAGAACAGTATGTGCAAGATCATGTCCTTATAAACTACAGTGACTATATTAACATGTCACCTGAGACAGTCTGGATCATTTCATGTTTTTAATGCTTTTTGTAAAATAGGGATCTAAGAACTACCGAGAAATACGCTACATCCCGCTTTAGTTCAATTCAAAATAGTTAACAACACAAATTCATTATGTTCATGCATTGTTTTTGAGATTTTACGGGATTAACTGACAAAAACTAAATTGGATGTGGCAATATATATGACATTAAAAGAAAGTCTTCATTTTGTGGGGTTTTTCAGTGTAGATGTTCTCTAGAATTAATGTAAAACAGTAGAAATTCAGAGTTTATTTTACATATTTGCACTACATTTTGAGTTTAAATGAAAGTAAAAAAGTTATATCTGATTAATTCATTTCATTCCTATATAGAGAAATGGAATGACAATAAACCCTTGACTTGAATATATAATACAAATACAACCATGTCATTTATTTTTACAGTTTAGAGATGGCAAAAAGACAAATATGTTCAGGATTGAACAGTAACAGCAATTTTAAAAAGAAAAAGTCTAAAATGTAAATGCCGTCAGTCTCTATAGAAGACGCCAGAGGAATGACTAGTTTGACCCAGCTGCCACTGTTGCTGCATGACGGTGAACGATCACACTTTCTGCAGACCGTTAGACATTTGTGCTACTTTCTGCCAGCCTTACAGACTTTTCTTCTCAAGTCTTTGGAGCTGCAGCTCAACCTAAT
Source organism: Sphaeramia orbicularis (assembly GCF_902148855.1). Classification (NCBI taxonomy): domain Eukaryota; kingdom Metazoa; phylum Chordata; class Actinopteri; order Kurtiformes; family Apogonidae; genus Sphaeramia; species Sphaeramia orbicularis. The sequence continues at coordinate 23,574,163 of NC_043971.1, read as the reverse complement.
ATGACCGCAGTGACACTCAGAGCCACGGAATATACGTCAGTGTCCTGGGCCTGCAACTACAGAGGCTAATCAAAGGTGCAGCCAGATCTGTCCCACATGCTGTGGTCCAGAATGGTTAACCCCACTGAGAACCACATGTGTTCACTTAATCAGCAGAGAAAGAGAGAGAGAGAGAAAGAGCGAAGGCTGCTGTGGTAAAAGCAAGGGCTTGGTCACTGCTTTAACCAGATTTTGTTTTTATTTTGTCTTAACTTATCTTCTACACACTGGGACAGCTGCTGCACAAGACAATGTATTACCAACCAGTTTGATTATCAAACACAGATATATGCCCCCAGAAAAGTGCTCTTTAAAAAGGAACATATAGGTATCAGACAAATATGACAAATGCTTGTAAAATATCTTTCTAATAAAAGCTTGTTACCTTTGTGTCAGAAGTGTTAGATCTTTTTTTTTTCTTTTTGAGAGAAATGCGTCTACACTGTATACAAACAGAATAAAATACAGATGACAAAAAACACATTTCATTTATCATATTTTAAGATTGACAAGTGAGCTTCAACTTTTTTGTCACAGCAGGTAGACTTTGATTTATACATTGAGGACACAGACCCACTGACATGAACTTAACATGTTACAGCTTAAATGAGTCAAATGAGGTTGTTCATTTACATGAATGTATAGACAGGAAGCAGTTAGTTGTGCAGTGTGTTTGTAAGTGACTGAAGCCAAGTTGGCTGAGATTTGGGAGCCTGACTCAGACTTGAGTTTCCTGTGTAAAAGCTGAAGTCTGAGTTCGTGCAGTGAGATATTGTTGCATAACACTTATCTTAACTAACTACAGCCACCACACCCTGGGACTGGGAAAGGAAGGCCAAGCCAGTCACAGTCTGCCTGTATCTCTGCAGCGTCGTATAAGTTTCAATATGAGTGCGCTCCTGTTTGACAGGGAATGCATTTTACAGACAGCACAGGCTGGGACTCAGCACTGGGTCATCACCAATGCATGGCATTAATGTGGAATGTCAGGCATGAAAACATCCTTAAAAGGCTTCAGAACAGTAAATTCTTGTGAGTTACGATGCAAGTTTATGTGCAGTTTTATTAAGGAAATCAGGAAATCAATTAGGCATGGTCTGATTTTATATGGAAAAGTAAATGGCTTGTAAAGTTGCTGTAAACTGCAAGTAATTTACTCCATCATATAATAAAATGTGCTTTTAATAATATTTTAAATGTTTTGATTTGGTACATCAACTTGAAGGTACTGATAACGTCTTGGATACAGTCATCATAATGAGACATTTTGCAGGTCAAGATTGATCAATGGCACACAGGAGGGAAGGCCCCAGAGTATTTCTGACATCACATTTCTTTATATGAAGCTCCTTCAGAGAATAGGAAAAGAAACCACTGTAAAATAAGGCCTCATTTCAGTCTGTATCCACAAGTCTGTCCTTATTGTACCATTTACTTTTCATTTGATCTAAGCCTTTTCAAGTCACTTTTTGTTTCCTATCCACACTTCAAATGAGCCTTGAGGCACAGGCATGATGATCAGATTCATCTTCAACTTCTAATAAATTTGAGGCCATTTGGTTTAAAATATATATTTCTTATGTCCTTTCAATGATACTTTTCATTTTTTGCATTTTTGTTTTTAACAGATACAGTTTTTGAAGACTAAAGATTATATTGTCTGGTTACTTGTTTTGTCCATCTAACACTTTTTAAATATATACAAAACCAAAAGCAAATACATCCTGAAGAACAATTAATACATAGTATAAACTTACTTCCAACTGCCTGTAGTATCATTACTTTTCCCTGATGTATCTGTATTTACAGCAGAATTTTTTTTTATTTTTTTTTTTATGTGGTCTTATAATTTCTTACATTTTGCATTACTACATAGATGTGATACAGGGAGGGTTAAAATTTTAATATAGATGAAAAAATAATTACAGTGTGTGTGTGTGTGTGTGGGGGGGGGGGGGGGGGGGGTGTTTGCCCTGAGTTTAGCCTGTCAGGTACATTCATTGTGCAATTCCATACAAGCTCTTTGATTAAAATAACTAGCTTAAGTGTGTGAGCATAGACAAGCTAGATACTATTGTTGATTTTGTGCAAGTTAACTGATGCAATTTTATCTCACCTGGGCTTCAAATACGGTGACTATTTTTCAAGCTGCCAGTATTTAAAGCAGGAAAAGAGAGATTGGCAAAATTAGCAAGAAACCAAAACAGTTGGGGATTGGATAGGGGCACAATCTGCAATTAAATTAGTTTATTTAAGGTGGATTCTGAATAGAATAAAAATCCCAAAAATCCAGGAACTCTCTTTTTTTAATGAAGAAAAATTATTATCAAGCCACAACCATGCTAACCCAATTAACGACTCTGACATGTTTTAGCATCACTCCATCACCAGGAAGACAAAAATATGGTTATATGGTTGAAAATGCATCCATTTGTGCTACAGTAATATCAGAAAGGACAGCTACAGACATTTAAAAAATTACTTAAACTGTAATAAGTTCCCATACAGATTAATTTAAAGCGCTGCCAATAAACAGCCACTGACTATCATATCTACATCACTCATCTCTATTCACAATAAAGCAGTAAACTATCAGCGTGATAAGTGTAACTGTGTGTCTTCACTATGCCTGTCAAATGTCAAATGGCAACGTCAGTAGCAGAGGTTGACCCCAGCAGTGCCGATGTTTAGTGAGCAAGATGTTCCTCCTCTGCAACACATAGATGAAAAATGCCCATAAGAGAAAAAGGGAAAAGACCACTTCTCTTGAAGCACACTCCTTCTGGCAGAGAGTCAAGGGCAAGCTGCCAAGGTACTACTTTTCACTTTCCTGACATGAGGCTGAGGCAGGAAAGGGGTGGGGGGGTGGGGGGGGGGGGCTGTGGGGTGTGTGCGTCAGCAGGTCCGCCTGGGACTCCCTTGCCAGGAGGTGGGAAGAGCATGTGGTTCTTATCTTATCTATGAGGGCTGGAGCACAGCGTCCAACACTGACATTCAGTGAGCAGCGAAGAAGGAGAAAGAGCCAACACCGAAGATGAAAACGCTCTGACTCCTCTCCCACTGCTCACCTCATTAATTCATTGAGCCTCTGCCGGTGAAACAGGCTTTGTGCATCTGTACAGGTGAACACACACACACACGTACACACAGCTGTATGCTAACCCCACATTCCAAAGCAGGCAGGAGTCAGGTGAATGGAAGGACGACATCAAGTGGAAGTCAATGAAAAGGTGTGACAATAGGAAAATGCTGTGTTACAGAACCTGGACTTAATTCATTTAATAAATTGAGTTTTCACTTTATCAGGGTTCTCCCAGGTTTCTACAAGTTAAATTTAAGACTTTTTATGACCTTTTTAAGACTATTTAGAATAGAATTTAATGCCCATTTCACAGCCTATTTCATGGCCATACTGGAAAAATTTGTGAATCCTAGAATTTAGGAAAATGTATTTTTTTATTCCAATATCTTGATTCCCACCATTCTAAGTCATTTCTCACCACTGACTGCAAATCTAGTGATAATTGGTTCCTAATTTCAGTACAAATTGTTGGATTGGAATGGGTGAAACTGAGTAGACTAACATTACTTTCTTTGCAGTTTGGACATTTAACAGACACATTTAAACACAAAACAGAAAACAAGTTTAGAGCAACATAACTTAAGACCTACCATATCAAATTTAATACCTTTGAAAGACCTTTTTTAAGGTATTAAATGCAGATTTGTAAATTCAAGACTTTTAAGACTTTTTAAGACCCTGTGGGAACCCAGTTTATGGATGACGCTTTTTCAATATTTCTTTCTTAAGAAAGATTAAAAATGCAACCTGTTGCTTTGCTCACATTCATACATTCACACTGACAATATATGTTGCATGTGATGCTTGTTATTGTTGTTGATGTTTAATATTGAAGAAAAATCACACACTATATGTGTATACGTGTGTACATGTGTTTATATGTATATCTATTTTATCTATTTTTTTGTGAGTTATGTCTTGGTTAATGTCTTGGCATATGTATGTGTGTATGTTTAAATTTCTTGTCTATAGTGACAGACATATTGATTTACATCTGCTTTTCAATAAAAAAAAAAGAAAAATCACACACTTGTGACAAAAAAAATTGTTACTCATGTTTTGGCTTGACAGGAAAAAAATTCTGGATCTTATTAAAGGTTCAATCTGCAGGCAACCAAGAAAATGTACAGATCACAATTATTAAATAAAAACTGTCACATTAAAACTAAAATTTAAATAATATCACTGTTAAAACTGGGCCATTCATGGTCAGCTGTGTTGCTCAGTGGACCCTGTAGACGTCCTGGAGGTGTACATAATTTTTTTAAAGGGAAGAAACCATGACAAATGAAGAAATAAAAGAGTGGATTGTGATTCTATCCTTTGGCGCAATCATTCAAGCCTAGTCCAGTGTGTAATATTTGGTGGTATCTAGTCGTCTTGTGTTTTGTTGGTCTGTGTTAGGATTTTTGGCTGAGGGGAAATTAAGTCTCAGCCACAGTTAAATGCATTAGGTGACGGTAATGCACGTTAGAGCTGGATGCCACCTGTCATAGAAAAGAGGAAGAGGAAGAAACAAGGCAGGGCTTCATGTTCAGGTAACGAAAACATGATAATATTTATGTTATCACACACTAAACAAAAACACAAATCTTATCTCCAACTTCTGTAATTATCTCCCTAAATCTCGCACACACTGAACCTTTAACTTTTGGTCGTATTGATAAGCCCACCTTTAACTGCAGTCCCACTCCTTCCACAGACACGCCCCCACCTGGTGAAAACAAACACCACTGCACAAACATGCAAGCTCACACCTCACATTCGAGAGAGAGAGAAAGAGAGAGGGGGAGATTTCCATGGAAATGTAATTTGCATTATTTCCACCTCCATGGTCCAGGTCATTAGACGTAAAGGGTAAGGGCTATAAATGGCAAACTGAGATGTAGATAAGGCATGTCCCTTGATCCAAGGCCTTAATTGTGTGGTCACACAGGCAAGCACTGCCACTCTGCAGACAAATCAGGTCAACCTTCACCTTCGACTCACTTCAAGCTATAAACTCTGATTATCACAAAACTTCCTTATGCATTTTCATCACTGAGAGGAAAGTGAACAACAGCCAGGAGTGGTAGATCACACCGCCTATGACACCGCTGATAATGAGCTTTAGCTGTACGGCTAGAGTTGCTGCTTTGGAGTCAGCATCTTACCCAAACCAGTGATTTGATGTAGTGCTGCATCTGTCCCCCTAGAGCCACATCAATGATAGGGGTCATGTTCCCGAGTCCACATCTGGACTGATGCTGAACTCTGCAGAGGGCCAGTGGGGACCCAGTAATGAGAACCACAGATCTGCATCTCTTCCAGTGCCGTGTTCTTTTATGAGCCTTGACACAAGGACAAGTTGTAAAGAAATCTACATGCATGTGGCCTTTTCCCATTCCCTCAGATACCAACCCACGACAAGTTGACAAAGGGTCAACGGACGTCTTGAGAAGAAAACCATCTATTCGACTGCTCTAATCATGCACTATGCCCTGGCACTGCTCCAACCCTGCATAGAGCTTGATATAAAGGGTTCAAACTGCATGACAAGCTTATTTTCTTTGGCATGAATTTCCTGAGAGTCTGAAAAAACAGTGAAGTCAAATAACAAAGAGAAATGATTTGGTATATACACAGCCAACTGCTAAAAAGTTTAGCCAATCAAATGTCAACCGTACATTAATTTTCATATTAAAAATCAAAGAACTACTTGGATCAAGCACTTTTAGTTTATTAAGTGATGAGGCTGGGAGGCGACTTCGCTGTGAGAGAAAAGGCATGTGGCCAGGCAGGAAATGTCCAGCATGAGTACTTCCTGCCTGACAATGCTGCCTTCTTGACAAAGTTAAGCAATTTGTTGACAGCCAATTGGGTCTGAAAATGCCTGAGAGATCACATTAAGAATGACCCAGACTGACCCACAATACTGACTAGAAATATCAACAAACAGTAGAATGCTCACACACATGTGTACGGGCCTCCAAATTGAGGCTACGAACTACAACCTATGATATCCAAGAACAATTTCATTGCTCGGAATTATATGTGTGATCCCAGTTACTTGTTGTCTTTACAAACCAGAGTCTGTTTCTCAAGGGAAAACTGGGTTTGCTGGACAGTCCGGCGACCAATCCCATCTCAGAAAAGACAAACAATGAGAGAAGGATAAACATACCATTAGTTACCACACACACAATTTTCTCTGTGTACTGTCTGTACATTTAAAGTCATATTTCACTCATTTCTGTCTAAAACTGAATACTATATGTGGACACTGACCAAAAAAATGTCACATGTTTGTGTTTTTGTCACTGTCAAAAGGCCTCGCATAGAGAATAATCTAATTATTCTTTGATCCCTAATCAGAGCGAAACACGCAGTAAAAAGGAAACATGGTGTGTCAAGTTAATCCTACATTTAACCCAGATTAACTGACAGCTGTACATTTTAAAAACCGACATGAATGTGAGTCACACTGCTAACAAATGCACAACTATAATGAAAGTGGAAGCGGGCATTTGGAGATGAACTTCATCTAAGGTCAGCATGTTTGACACTGAGGCACAAAGACACATAAATAAAACATAAGCCTGAGCACCTGCGGCAATCTAAGGTACAGGATTTTAACAACTGCAGCCACAAAGACCAACTCGTGTTTAATGAATCAAAAACGGTGGGAGCTTCCTGAAAACTGAAATTCTTGCCCTTTTTTGGTAAGTATGAGGGTGGGATACCTCCATACTGTACCTCAAAAATACATTCCATGACTGCAGTTTACTGCTATGTGTGTGCTTTGGCATCACTCACTATCCAGGCCCCAAAGTGCTAAACTTGTTATTACAGGGTTCCCACTAAAGGTCAGTCGAGGTGCCACTGAAACAACTGGAATCTCTGACAGAATGATGTTCATGTGGCAAACAGAAAGTGTAAATTACAAGAATGGAAAAAATAAACTACAATAATTCCTGCCATTTTTGAGAGATATATATTTTTTTTTATCAAAGTAGATAAAACAGTAAAAATGTAACATAAATGAAACAGTTACCATGTATTATAGGAAAATATTACATTTTAGTTGAAAAATGTGTTCATTTAAGTTACCAAAAAAAAAAAAAAAAAAAAACAGCACAGGACAGAACTATTTTTTCTTACCCTAGCAGCAGCCATATTTTAAATAATGTTCTTACTTTTAAAAGACACCAAATATGAAATATATTTACCCTTTAATGAGACAACAAATTTCCTAACAAGCAAAAGACTGATAAAATGCAATATACTGGATAACACTAATTATTTATCAAAGCTACAAAAGGAATGGCCACACTATAAATTTCTGTCATAAAAAATACAATTTCTAATAAGAATATAAATCTACAATGCTTTTTTTTTTTTTTTTTTTTTTGCAGGGATATTCTGAGAGGTTTTTGTCCGTGTATAAACAGAAGCACACTTTCTGTCGTCACTGCTGTATTCGTCGCTTCGGTTGGCTTTTTGATGCCATGTACTGCAGCACTGCTGACTGTCCCCTCCGTGACAGACCGGCCAACTCCAATCCGAGACGCGATTTGCAGAAACACACTTTGCATTATTGAAAATGACTGTGGACGCACACATTTTCCGAATTGCAGAGCTGCCTGATCCCTCTCTAATGAAGTCCCCACCCATCTAGTTTAGAGACCAGGCTGTCTGTCATTCATAAAGTTGGAGACAAATGGGCAAATAACGCACGCCTGCAGGATCAGTAGAAACATCCGAGATTTGCGCATGTGGCTGTCCAAACAAGTCAAACTGGCTCCTATATTAGCAATAAAAGTTGTTTAATTCAATATAACTACTAGTAAAAAAAAAATACATACTTGCACCCAGGAAACAGTCCGTTAACCTTCTGAAACAGCTTGTTGAAGACGGACCATCTTCCATGTCGGATTGCGAGCGCTAAAGGAGAGAGGAGCCACGGAGAAAAGTGCGCCTCTGCAGCTGCAACTTCGTGCGTCTGGCAAAACCAAACTATTCCAGGACGCTTTTGAGGTGATGATGTCCTCAATGCCTGAAGCTGTGCACGGTTAGGAAGGGCAAGAGCAGTGCGCTGCCCACCCTCCCTCCTCCACCACAGCGCTATGACCCAGCACCGCTGGCCGAGGTGAAGCTACAGTCGGTCCGCCTCCTCGGCGTGGTGGCTCCGCTGTGGATGTGCAGCAGACTGGGGGAGCAGAGACGACGACGCATAGAGAGGGAGATGGGAGTAAACACACACACACACACACACACACACACACACACACACACACACACACACACACGGGTGGCGAGAGGGGGGTGGAACAGTAGCGCGCCAGTGTTAAGTCAACCTCAACAACCAAGCGCACATTCCAGTGACGCTTTCAAAATAAAAGGTGCATGGAGTGACTGCGCTTTGGAGACCATGGAGTACTGCGTCAAAGTGAACAGAACGTCACATCATGGAGACCAATGGTGGATTAAGCTTTTTATCTGGAATATAACAGATCGCACCTCCAGATATAATCATCTATGGCTGGTGTTGGTTAATAAATACATTTGTCAGTTTCACCAGACACTCCCAATATTAAATATACAATGTGTCTATGTGAAATCTGTACATTTTCTACTGACTCTCAAAGCTTTAACCACACATCCTATTTTTATTAAAGCATCCACTGCGCCACAGACACTGAAAATGATCAAATATATGCGTTGTCTTTTTAATAGTAGTTTTCTGTATTCGGAATATTTAACGCTGAAAAAAATATTGCATTCCGGTGTTTTTTTTCTGGAATATTGGGTGAATTGACGCGTCTGGGAAACGCACTCCTGACGCTGCTGAACTGCTGTTCCTGTTCCTGAATTTGGCTGCGTAAAAGGGGCAGAGCCTGCGATCTCCAGAGACACGCTGCTGTTTCCTGAGCCAGGACTTGGTCAAGGAGGAGACGGCGACAGCCCCCAAATTTACAGCCTGGTAGAGCAAGGCAGTGGAGCGTCAACAGAAGCCAGCGTTTTCATTGTTATTTATTATAATTATATTTCTTTCTTTTTTTTTTTTTTTTTTTTTAATTTCATACTGTCATCGAGGTACCTTTTAAGCAAGGCGCCAAATTCCGTTACGCACATTAGGTGTCAGGGTTCATCTCGACCGCAGTAAATACAGAGTCAAAGCTGCAAAAAAGATAAAACAGAGACTTCATCTGCAGTAGAGGAGAGGGTATTATCAAATAAAATTTATGAATGGCTTGTGACCAACAGGCAGCTCCATTCAGAATAGCATTCCACATGCCACCTGTGTCCAGTGATGAAAACTGTAGTATTTCAGTCATGGCGCTGCATTGGAAGGTTTTATTTCATGCTTTGTACATAAAAAGTGAATTGGAGCCAGTGAACAGAGAGATACATTAAATACGAACCATCCCATAGTCTAATTTGTGCCTTGTCAATATTACATTCTGAACTATATACACCTATTTTATCTTTTTACTTCAAATATCTGCAGAAACGTGCAAATGTAACATTTACTACAGTATACTGATTAACCCTTTCATGCATAGTGGTCACTACAGTGGACAGCTATTCTCCAGCTGTTCTCTTGTATATTTATGGATTTTATTGTTTTAGTTCCACCTTAGCCGACACAGTGGATCATCCCATACACTGACATTCAAACCATTACTGTAACTTTGCTGTTCTTGATAAACCTGATCTACAGTGACATGTTTGAGTGTAAATCAATTGCTTGTTATTATTATTAGACTGTAATTAACAGTTTTTTAAAATTATTTATTTATTTTTTGGCGTATTATCTCCATAAAGTGAGTAATACCTAGCATTAGAGTATGTTAAAATGACAAAACATCAGATTAAAAAAAAAAAAAAATCATAGTTTTCACACAATATGTCAGTAAATACATGTTTCGTTGTCAGGTCTGCCATCAAAATGTAATTCAATAAAACTCATAATAAACATAGTAGAATGTCAAGGAGAGCCTCATTGAAGTTTCCCTTGGCAAAGCAAATTTGTTCAGCACAAAAAGGCAGCCAGATTACCATTCTGCTGTTAGGATGCTGGACAAGACAGGTTAAAAAAAAAAAAAAAATTATTCCATAGTTTTCACACAGTATGTCAGTAAAAACATGTTTCTTTGATTCAAAAATCAAATGCATGGTGTCCGGCTGAGTGGACATTTTTGCAACTCCATGAAAAATAGGTTCATTAAAAAAAAAAAAAAATTCAATGGCATTGTTTTTTTCATGCCTAAAGAGAAATTAAAACACTCAGGAAAAAAATCTTGATTAAGGTTCTCATAACTCATGCATGAAAAGGTTAATTTGACCTCATAATATATCATTCATACGTTCATAGTTTATAATGTAAAAATGTTGCTTTAAATTGGCACAATAAAATAAAACAAAGCAATGTATTACATTATTTGAGCAAATCTGTGAAACCAGCAAATGAAATGTTTTGGGATGCTCAGCAGAGAGGATAAGAATTTACAACAGATATAATCCCCTAATGGCATCTAATGTCACAGTGGTAATAAGAAATGCATTTATTTGATCTAATTAGCCTCAAATTTAGGTCAACCAGATTAACATTGTCTTCAGTGACTGAAGAGCAATATGGGCAGAAGACAGTGCAAAATTCTGAATAATTATACCACATCTAACAGTGTCAAACCCACAAGAGCTACTACATTATATATTTAGGATTAGGACGTGCCACCTGAAAGATGTGGAAATGATTTGACTTTTCTTGTGAATTCTAAAGGGTTCTCTATCAGGTTGAACTCTTTCTGACCTCTGTGAAGACACATTTTCTGTAGGTGCTGTTAAGTGTACGGTACTTTCCTTTAAAAAGAAAGAAATTATTCATCTCTGGGACATCTGTGAAACAAACCAGCAAGACCACGAAATCAACTGACGCCATAAATCACCAAAGTACACACAGCATGGCAAAGATCTTAACCCTTTATAGGGCACTCATAGAAATACTCTGTAATTCAAATTTTCAACCTTAGTGTGTTATTGGGGGACATAACAAGACTTATAACAAGAATTTTTTTTTATTGTTATATAGAAAATCAAGGTCAGTGAAGTTACCATATTTGGTTTCGTACCCATAAGAGGCAAATAAAAATATATACATACAAGAAATAAGTATTAAAAATACAAGAAAAACACATGTAATGTGAAAGTAACATTAGAACATTAAAACAACACTTTAAGAGCATTACAACAACATAAGTGCTGATCCAGACACCAGTCCACATCCACATGATCCCTTTGAACATCATTCCTTACATTAGTACCATTACTACATGGTACCTAACAAAGCAGGTACACTCATTGTTCATGCAGAGGTGGACCTTACAGACCCTGTAGACCACATTGGACCTGAGATTGTTGCCTCACTGTAACTGTTGCTGTTACTGTCTTGTAATATATTCAGAAATTACCAAAAATAGTCACTTGCTTGATAAAGGGTTAATTCAGACTAAATTCAAAATAACCAACGTGAATATAAATTATATTTGTGTAAACTGGTAATTCAATTTTTCTGCGGGCACTTTGGGTGAGGGTCCTGCATCAAGTTCCAAATGAAGTGAGCTCCCTATCTTAACAACCTTTACAGATTTGTGCCTCTTATCAGCGCTCCGTGCACTTAAACAGCTCTGAGTTTGCAACATGATACAGCATCAACTGTGTCAGGCTCCCTCACGGCTGAATGAGGTGCATGAACTGAGGTTACGTCAGAATGCGTGTTATCAATCACTGACATTCCAACACTCTGGAGCAGCTGGGCCTTTCAGAGGTCATGTATAACATAACGTATTCTCTCTGACACACTCGGTCGCTTTTTTCTTCATTTTAACCAGGTGACGTTAGCGTTAAATGAAGTAGAAGCAACATGCATCTTTCAGAAACAACACATGTAAAATTAAATGAGCATGAGCTTTTCATTTTGTATTTTACAACCACTGCTGCAGTTCATAGATACAATATTTGCCAAAATCAACATTTTCAGTCGCCTAAAGGTGTCACATCAAGAGCTCAATTTTGTATAAGGTATAGAGTTAATTGTTGTTAATTGTGGAGCCAATTTTCACATGTAATTGGAAATAGCACATCAGAGATATCCTTTAAGAAATATTTAAGGAAATCAGTTATGATATCGCATTGAAATATATATATGTTATTATATTGTCTTTGTTTTTTTTAATGAATTCTAAATGTGTATGGACTATGGAAGTCTCATGTTTTTTATAATGTTTCTGTATTTACAAGGTGGAGGCTTTAAAGAAGCTATTGTAGGCTTTCTGCCTCTCCCTGCACCTTTACTGTTTTATTATGTCTTTGATTAATATTATGTATATGTGCAATATAAATCAATTTCTTAAAAAAAGTTAATAACAAGAAAAGCACTCAGAGAGCGCAGACCTCCGCCAAAACAGATCTGCCCCCCCCCCCAATCACCACCAAAATTTTATCATTTCTTCCTTGTGCCAGTATCAACATTTCCTGACAATTTCATGAAAATCCGTCCATAACTTTTTTGAGTTATCTTGCTAACAAACAAACAAACAAACAAACAAACAAACAAACAAACAAACAAACAAACGCAAACACATAAAGCAAAGTGATCACAATACCTCCTGGTGGAGGTAAAAATGATGCTGCCATTTTTAAGTGTAACAGGTTAAATAAATCATCCATCTGATTGTGTAAAATGCTAATATTCTTCTGTATTTTTGGATGTTCAGGGACTGGAAAGTGAATATTTGATGATGCGAAAGTTAAATAAATTGTACATGAAACATTTCACATGCAACAGATTCTGTTTTTTTGGGGGGGGAGGGGGCAGATTATTTAGACATAATTTTGATCAGAAAGCTGGTATAAAAACCTATTTTTGTGTAATGCCTTTGAAGGTAAGGATGTCCGTAAAAGCTACCTAAATTCTACCTAAAATGTAACACAAGTAAAAAACAAAAGAGCAAAGAGAGCTCTGGCAGCTCCTTCAAGGCTCACCACTCCTTCATTTCAAGTAGTTTATATATGGAAATTTAGACAGAAAACAAACACTTTAAAAATGTTCACTGCCGAGTTCATGACTGGAGGTTTATGAGCTTACGTGAGACGGTTATGGATGAAGAATTTATAGAAAAATGTGGTAGATCACAAGGGGTGCCACAACTCTGTCTGTGACCCATAAGTGAACTCGAATGATATAATGATGATGATATAAACCCTGCAACATAACATTTTGTGTACATAACTGTTTTGTCAAATGTTTGAAGGATGATCATATACAGTTCACCTCTAATTTTAACATAAGTATAAAAGTCAAATATGAGTTGGGCTATAATACAATATTTTTCCTCAAATACACATTCTGTAATTTTTTTTTTTTTTTTACCTTTGTGCACAAATTTCAACTTAGTGTGTTATTGGGGGACATAACAAAACTTATAACAAGAATTTTTTTTATTGTTATATAGAAAATCAAGGTCAGTGAAGTTACCATATTTGGTTCCTTACCCATAAGAAGCAAAAATATATATATATATGTGTACAAGAAATAAATATTAAAAATACAATAAAAACACACTTAATGTGCACACTATAATATTTTATACACAGCTTTAATGTAGTTTGTGTCACATAAGAGTCTCAGTTCATGTAAATTGTTGGAAAAGTACACAAAAGCAAAAAGGAAACCTAGAGCTGTCACATGTTTCCTGTACTATTTTAAGTGCACAAAGCAACCTGCATTTTGTTAGGAGCACATTGTTGTTGGTTGCCAGGGAGCTGCCTGGTATCTGTAGTGGACAAGTAGAGGACTAGTTAAACAGCTCACCTCTCTAAGAATAGTATTAAAGAAGTTTACAGTTACTCTAATTTCTTAATAATATTTGTAATATCTGGTTCTTCATGACTCAGTGTTGGTGCCAGTGGCTGACATAAATTTGTGCATTAATTAAAATCCATTCTGTGAGGATAATGCACATAAAATCTACATCACCATATCTTTTTTTTCTGGCTATTTGTCTGCAGTTGAATAAATGAACTAAGTACCACAACCCAAGAAAACCTTAAAATGTCTGCCAGGGCTCTCTCTGGCTTGATCTGTATCAATTTGGACAAGCATTGCACACTCTTTTCTCTGTCAACATTATCTGCCACCAAATCCCATATCCATCTGTGAATAGATAGCATGTGTGTACAGAGAAATTTATGGAAATCAAAAAAGGTGATGATGAAAGAAGTTGAAATCTCCTCTGTCTTAATATGGGATGTGTGTCACATGACGCCGAAGGTTCTTATAGCAGTTGCTGAAAGAGTAGCTTTACTATTGTGCGCTGGGGAATCAACAGCTGACTGAGGAGTGAAGTGGTCGGCAGCCATGCTTAACTGTTCGTTCGTCTCGGCTGTTTTTAGCAAATATCCTCCTGATGACTACGGCCTCTGTCTCCCAACACGAGCTGCCCATCTTCAGATGTGTGTGCTTGTTCACATGCAGCCTTACCCCCTACCCCCACATTACAGCCCTCATCCACTTAAGCACATTTCTGATTCAAGGCACTGTATGAGCCTTTTGCAGACTGCACACACACACACACACACACACACACTAGATATAAGTGAAACATTTACAGATCACATGCAAGCACACGCAAACATGAACACATAAACACACGCAGGAGCATACTTACATCCACATAAGCACACATACATGCGCACACATCACATGCGGCAGACACACACCACAGAGACTTCCAGTCCCCTCCCCCCAACTGAATAGTCTGTTCTGACAATCCACAGGACAGCCGGAGCATTGACGTCAGAGGCAGGCCCATGAAAATACAGGGTCCCTGGGGGGCTGAGGGAGTTATGCACATCTTCACAGCTTGGCTCATAACTAGTTCAACAACCAATGAGCATATTACTGCCTCTGTTTACTCTGATTTGTTGGAAAATGCAATAATAAAAAAATTACTTCTACATTTACACAAAGTCTGGCATGCACAAATTTGCATGTGACTGCAATGCGGATCATCTCAAACATGACGTCAATGGACGTCACTGCACCGTGATCCATTAGGACAAATGTGAGATAGGTGCATAATTTAGGTTAATGGAAATACAAATCACAGCACATCATTACCTGTCCTCTGTCGTATTAGTAAGTGCCATTTTGAATAACTGTTGTCAGATTGTAGTATATTAAACATGCCCAGAGGAAAGGTTTGTTGCTCACTCAGACAGCCCCAGGGGGAGAGATGACATCTTTGTTTATCGCTCAATGTTCTGAGTGTCTATCTTTTTTTTCGTCTTCTAAGACATTATTAGGACATCAGAGCCATTAATCTCATTGTTTTCTGCCTCCCTCTTCCTTTCACCTTTTGTGAGACTGTCTATGACAAATTATGTAATATAGTTGTTGTGTGTCGGTCTGTAACCAGATATGTGTTGCCATGGCCTGGGTTGTAAAAAATAAAAAAAATCCTTGAACACGCCAGCCAGAAAGACACCAAAAAATACATCTAATTCAGTGTGAGCTTGAACGAGTGGAAGGCTCCGTACAAAAATGATATGAGGCAATGTTAGTTAGAGACAAGAGAAAATTATACTGAACAAGTGTCATCCTGTATAATGTGTGAAGATAGTATATATAACAGGATAAATACACATTAAATACTGCCATTTTCTAAACACTCTATCAGTAACTGAATGTACAAGTAATACTAGAATGTGCTGCAAATTATAATGAAGAGGTTAATTTAAAACAAACTGTAGCAGATTATATGCACAACATAAATTACTTTGAGTTTGTTATTCAAAAAAAAAAAGCTAAGATGAAGACCTTAATTTTCCTCTTTTCACTTTCTTCTTACTGCACTACTCCAAGAAGAGGAAGAAGAAAACATATATGGACACCATTATATACGTTACCACTTAAACAGTATATGATAACACTGTGAATTAAAAGACATGATATTATACAATAATAATAATCCAACATCTCACATTTGCCCACTGGAAACTTTGAATGATTTTCCATTTGCTATTTATTAAATTAATATCACCTCAAGACACAGAGAATACAAGTGGTGCCAGGCACAACAAACCCCACCCGTCGCACGTATTTTAACTTATTTTGGCATCAATCCAGCTGATGTCATCATGTCTATGCATATGCTGATGTCAGCATATCATTTGCCTCTACATATGTACCAAGTTTGAAGTAAATTGAAACAAAATCAATGTTTTAATAGACATTTGAAATTTCGCTCATTACAAGTAAATGGGAGAAAAAAAGCTTTAAACTAGAAGCACTTGGAGAGCGCAGACCTCCGCCAAGGCAGATCAGAGCCCCGGATTTGGATGAAAATTTCAGGAAATGTTGATATTGGCACAAGGAACAAATGATTAAATTTTGGTGGTGATCGGGGGTGGGGGTGGGTGGCACTGATCTGCCTTGACGGAGATCTGCGCTGTCTTTTCTAGAAAAGCACTCGTAGAGCGCAGAGGTAAAAACACATAACCTCCTTGGTGGAGGTAAAAATTCATAAAACAATTTTAACTTTGAACAACTTTTCCCATGATGTAATCATATCTATTTTTGGTCACTGGCAACCTATAAACCCAGTTTGGTATGAATTCAACCAGTAGCTTTGCTGCTACAGACATGTGAAATTTTGCCCATTATCAGTAAATAGGGGAAAAAAAGATTTTAAAAATTCATAAAATTTTTTTAACTTTGACCTTCTGTTCCCAAAATGTAATCAGATCTATTCTGTGTCACTGGTAATCTATAAACCCAATTTGGTATGATTTCAACCAATAGTTCTACTGCTAGAGTGTTAACAAAGAAACTAACAAATAAACAAACCAACCGAACCAAAAACAATACCCCTTTCCTTACCTTCGGGGGGCAGAGTTTTAAGTGAAACACTAACACTGACACTAAAAAGGCCAAAAATGATGTAGTTTGAAGGAGCATCAGGCTGGTCTGTCAAGCAGCTGCTGATCCAAACACCATCCTTTGAGATCCTTGAGCCTTCCATCTCCTCTGAGAGGGACACATGCAGCACCTTGTCAGTAGTTCTGTAGTCTAAAGTCTACAAATTTTGCCTAGAAACCGACAGCACTCACGGATTTCATTAAGTGTCTTTGGGGTCTTCCTTCCACGATGAGGGCTTGTACAAGGATTTAAAATCTAGGGTACTAGACCTGGAACAGACAAATACTGATGTCTTTGCAGCATTGTCACATCAGTTCTACACATAGTGGGGACAAAGTTGTCTCCCAAAGAGTAAACGTCCACTAATAATTCAGCAAGCCTCCATGTTCCTTCAGACGAGCCTTTGCACTGGGTTGTCAACAGGAAACAGGCTGATCTGGTGTGAGTTGCCTTTTATGGACTCGCTGACAGTAACAACATCCTAGAGGAACCCAAGGAGGATCATGGTCTCAAATTCAGTCTGAGTAGAAATGCCATTTGTCTCTATGGCCTGTGTGATATAGGAGTCTTTTGTCTGCTACGCTTCCTCTACACTTCACCATCGTACCGTCTGCAGATCCCTTTGCAGCAGGACTCAACCACGGTCTGTCTTCTGCAGGACCTCAACAGTTGCAAGGACTCAAAATTATTTAACTGTGAGCTGTCTGGTCACTGAGGGAAATGTGCATCAGTCTCATTGTACTGACTAACAGGATAATCCAGACTAATTTACAACAAAACACACAGTCTGGTCCAGCCTGGTCCAGGGTGGACACTCTTTGATTTTCTGGCTACAGTTTTTCTGTGAGAGCTTGTTTAATTGGTCCCTCTGAAAAGCTGACATTGAAGTATTCTGTTTCTGGCAATATTAAATAGGTCATTTCATAGTCAAAGAAAGCACAATGATTTAGTCAGTGCTTTAAAGGAGATCAAAACCATCTAACAATAGAAACAAGACTTTATTTACTAAAAATTGTTTCTGGCACCAAATGCGCTGATGCACTATGCACTCCTGAGATGTTAAAAAAAGGTCTTCCTGTCAAAGAAATGTATCTGTATTAGGATAAAAGTTTACATGTCAATATAACTACTTGACATAATGCAGCAGAAAATATAAGAAACAGATTACACAGAAGATGTATAAAATATATATAAAGAAAAAAAAAACTGTCATAATTTATTCTGTTTCTTGTGTTAAAATCAAACATATATGTCCAAATTAAAAGTACAGCTTTACACTGTAAATAGTGTATTTTATAATATCTACAAATGGCAACCTCATTATGATTCTAAATGATTAATTCCTCAATCCCTACAGAAAAATTATTCAAAAGCCCTTTTCACTTTATCTTTAGGGAGGTCAAAGGTCAAAGGTTGACATCCTTTAAGCAGATACACAGTGTCTAAAGCATCACTGTACCGTGAAGCAGGTCACTTAGCTACAAAAGGTTTGCAAGGCAAGCACTCGGAGCGGAGAGGCACACTCCGACTGCAAAATGAACATTCGTAAATTCAGAAAGCACTGACAGAATTCCTCTCTGTGAATTCTAAGCATCAAAACATTCAGACATACTGTTAGCTGGGACTGTGAACCCAATCAAATAGACAAATAAAAAACAACTACATTATCATTTCATCTCAGGAGACAATGAAAAAAAAAACAAAGGTTCCACTTCACTGATATCTTCCTTATAGCTGAAACAAATTCAGATAATTTTTATAATCTAGTTTTTGTTACTTATATTATTTACAAGCAAATGATAAAATATTAACTGAGATGGTTAATCATGGCATAAAATTGTAACAGGGAGAATAAAGACCTATATTTACAGTACTGATTGTAAGAAATGTAACTTACTCTGACCAGTATTTTCTTTTCATATGAACTTTTTCACAATGTGACTCTGTTTAACAAGACTACTAAGAAAACATAATGACACGATCCATTATAAACATACGTCTTTGTACAAATCAACAGTTTTAATGCAGCAGTTGAGTGAAACAGCAGAAGCCGTCTTACGCTTACGCACCACATGCTGACAAATTTAATGTGACCGTATAACACCTCTAATGCTCTCAGTACCTCACTGTGATTCCGACCTCATACTGCACAATTAAATTCAAAAAGGAAAGAGGATTAACATGGATAATATGGTGCGAAATAAATGAAAGCAATGTTGATAAGTTTTCTATCAATGCATGGGAGAAAACAGAGAAAGCGTATTTAGACAGGCAGTGCAGATATGGGATGTGGAGCTGTGTGTAACGCTGCAGTGAGGGAGCTGCAGACAGCACATGAATAAAAAAAAACATTTAAATGGGTGAAGAAAAAAACGTGATGAAAGAAGTGTGCAGAGTGGGGGAAAGGGTGGGGGGTGTATCTGCGTCAGAGCTGGAGCCAATGAAGTCAGAGATAGGGCAGGCTCGAGCGGGAGATGCTGTTAGTGCCAATAAAATATTATGGCAGTAACAGAAATATGGCACTTCTAATATTTTGTGCATGAATTGATTAAATATGTATTTTCTTCAGTGCAGCGATATTTTATAATAAAATCATAAAAATTTGGGTAACGCTGAACAATAAACTGCACTACTTGCTTAACAAATGCAAATTCACAAGAGCTCTATATTTCTCTGGCACATAGATCCCAGTGTTTACACACAAACACACACTGATACACACTGCATGCATCACTCACACATGCAAATCCTGGTTATTTAGATTAGCAGGCAGTGTTTCTGTTGGCACCACTTCTGACCTAGATTATCACATCCGTAATTCTAGAGGATGATTATGATGATGAGCATGTGGTCAGAGGTCTTTTGGGAGGGGGGGGGGGGCCTACTGGCTTTGCTGACGTTACACACATGTAAAAGGCTTCGCTGTGAAATCTTATAAAAAAACCACAGG
This sequence comes from Sphaeramia orbicularis, assembly GCF_902148855.1. NCBI lineage: Eukaryota > Metazoa > Chordata > Actinopteri > Kurtiformes > Apogonidae > Sphaeramia > Sphaeramia orbicularis. Next base: position 23,554,129 of record NC_043971.1, on the reverse strand, counting down.
TTAAACAGGTCAAATGTGTGTCTTTAGATGTGCACATGAAAGTGGGTGGAAACATGTGAGCATGTGTTGCACACTCACACACATTTATGCACATGACTGCAAATATTATATAACGAAAAGTCAGTGATGAAAACATCAAAACTGTATTTAATGTTCTAGCAAATGTGGAAAAATATATCCAGAACTCTTTTTCCAAAACCTACAAAACAGTCGATACTGGACATTCAAACATAATGCTATAATCTGGAATAGTGGCTACGTCATTAGTGCTTTCACAATAATGAAATATATTGTGATTAACAAAGCCTGCTACTGAAATCTACAAATAAATTACTGATGCCAGGTATCAATAGAATTCATGTACCTGGCAAAGACATCTTCAACAGAGCAAGTGTCAAATCTCAAAAGATGAAAAATAATGTCAAAATACTGATGGAAATATGATATTTCTGTTTGTGTGGCTCATGCAAATATGAAATGTTTTTTAAATTATATTTCTGTCTTATATTTTGTGATGTTCTATTTGCACCATGTGTGGTGATTTTGCCGTATCTGTGGGCTACACCATGATTCATTTTTTTCTTTTTTCTCAGACACTGTTAGAACAACGTGAGCAGCAGCTGCAGCTCTGCTGGCGGCAGATACTATAGATGATGACGCAAGCAGGAGACATGAGCCATGACCTCATCAGCTCCCCATCAAACCGTCACTCCACTCCGAACCTCACACATAGACGCACTAACGAGCTGTTACAGACTCCGCAAAATGCAAACAAAACCAACCCCACTCTCCATGCTGCACAATGCTGCTCAACCTCGGTTGGCTTAACAAAAGCGTGCTGATCTCTCTGCTGACATGCTAACACCTGGAACTGAATGTTCTGGTCCAATTGGAGGCCATTTAATCACCAAACACATAGTTGGATCATTACTTAGAGTTGAGTGATGACACACGGCCCATCACTGTGCATGTCACATTGTCTTAGTCTTTTCCATTCCTGTCTACGCTGTTTAAATTCAACCAAAAGTTACTTAAAGTTGTTATTATTTACCATGATTATAAAGACACATAATTCAGTGTAAAACTGAACATGTTCAATCTGATTCAATCAGTTTGAATAATTGACTGTTAATTACAGGATAACCATAAAATATACACAAATATAATTTTCATGTTTAGTGAGATTTACAATAATAAAATAAATAAATAAATAATTAAATGCCAAAATTACATTTTCCCCATTAAATTCATAATGTGAGAAACTTCATGGGAAAATAATCCCACAGAGAATGTAGTTGTGTGAGTTGATTACTTTTTTTTTTTTTTTTTTTTTTTTTTAGAATTACTTAAAAAATTAAATAAAAGAAACACTGAACTTCACATTGATCTCAAAGAATTTGAGGAGTGGCTGTGAGGACGAGCGGTAGCTGGCTGCCTGCAGCCCTCATCAGAAGCCAAACAAAGTCAGTATGAATCATAGGTGAGAAATACGGGTGCTGACGTACAGGCCTGTCAATCTCTCTGCACACCAGACATCAGAACAGGCCAAGACGGCCGAACAGCCAGACGTCAGGTCTGCCTGTTTACTGATAACACATGGACATGTGGACACAGTCCATTCATGAAAACACACACACACACACACACACACACACACACACACACACACACACACACACACACGCCCTTGTTCCTTATTTACACTGCTACTTGGAAATTTAATAGTCATGTAATCATTACAGTAATGTAATGTTTCAAAGTTATTTTTTGTTTATTTATTTATTTGTATTTATCAGCAAATCCACTGAAGTATGACAACCTTTAAAGTATCGCATAAACCTGCAATTTTGAGGATTGATTCAACATTCAACAACATTTATGCACAAAGAGAGAAAATTAAATGTCTTCATTCAGAGTTACTATTTTGTCTGCACAACAGTGAGTTTCTTTGATGAAACTCCCTACATGCCATCTTTATACTTTACCCCCACCTAGTGTCTGCCTGTCCATCTCTGAAAACACTAATAAAAACATTATCAAAGTATGAAGAGGGTAATGGTGAACATTTACTGTAAATATAACTATGTACAAAAACATAACCATGAGACCAAATCATCTGTATATTTGTCATTATGTTGATTTGTACTTTGATGACTTGCAGTTCTCATCAGGACCACTAAGTGGTGTGCTTGTCCAAGTTGATCTTGTTCCAAAGTCTGCAGCTATGGCCCTCAAAGCATGAAGCTTTCAGCTGCTGTAAATCATCACTGAGAAGAATGTAAATAAAAAATACCGTATTAGTGGATAAGATTAGCAGATAAAAGTTGTGTGTGTCATCATGTGTGTGAGTCTGCATGTGGTTTCTACTCTAAGTGAGCAGAGCTGACGTGGCATCACCAAAGTGCCATGCAGCCCTTTGAGCTTCTGCTGGACATCCACAGTCTTTCAGCGTTATGGGCAAAAAGCCAAACTAAAGAGACACACATGGTGCACTGCTGGAAAGCTATGCCGACATATGACGCTGAGCTGCTCTTTATTTTAATCCGTGAGGACAAACCCCTCCACAACATCTAAAACAACAGTTCCCATCTGTTTAGTGAACACAGAAATGACAAGAAAATTCTGATTGGCCTCAACCATACTGACTTCATGTTTCTTTAGAACAAGCTTTTCTTATATCTGTACGTGGAAACCATTTTCTAATCTTACAAAAGTACTAGTGCCATCATTGTTACCTTCGATGATAATATAGCTTTAAATTGATCTGATGTGGGAACACAAGGTCAAACTCTTACCTCTATATTTTAGTATTTTTTAAGAAGATCCAGACATGTGACAAATTAAAGGAAAATATATCCAATATATATCCAATATAATGTGTCATTTTAAGTTGTTGGAACACCCTCTATTGAAGGGAAGCACCATTTCTCAATGAGATATTCTCTATGTGGTGTTTACTTCATGATGGTGGAGAACACTGTCTAACATGTCGGTTCAAAACCTCTCATCAGTGCTCAGCTGGTTTATTTGGGAGCTAGTGACTGTGAAGGCAAAAATATACAAGACTGTCATCCTGAAACAGATCACTCCCATCAGGTTTTCCATTTGCACACAAAGGGTGAGATCTTTCAAACGATCATGCACCTTTTGTGGATGTAAATCTAGTGCAAATGAGTAAAAAAAATACTGTGTGTAAGTGACAAAGCTCCTGTTAAGGGTGGAATTCACTGCAAACCGTGGTGCTACAACTGCTGCATGCATGGTGTGTGTAAATATGCACTGTCTCTTTTGGAGTTCAGAGATGCTATAACACACATCCATCTGTTTCTACAAAATCACACACACACACACATACACACACACATATATATATATATATATATATATATATATATATATATATATATATATATATATATATATATATATATATATATATATATATATTCTATGGAACGTAAGTTTATTTTAAGAGTGTGACAGTGAACAAACAGGTTTCACACAATCCTGGATTACACTAAAAGCTATATCCTATTTTGATGGATATTTCAGTTGACATTATAGACATTATAAACATTATAAACGTAAAATACAATAGAAGAATGAACATTAAGTTGATTGTGGAAAACTGTATGTACTTCTACTTGCTAAAAACACACAGTCTGATGGTTTTTTTTGTTTGTTTTTTGGTTTTATGCTGTTTCTGCAGTTTTCAATCAGTGTGCTGAAATGCAGAGAAACATTTGAAGCACACAAAACTCTGGCAAAATTGTATTTAGGTGCAAGCCTTTATTGCTGTGTTTGTACCAGTATGTCATTGGTGGAAACTCTTGTAAAATCTATGCGAAACAGGGCAGATTATGGGAACACATACTGCACAATTCTCCATGCAATTACTCTGACATATATTGTCATTTCTGCCACAGGAGTCTTATCAAAAACAATAACTAATAAAAATGTAGAAGTAATAGGTGATAGAGTGTAGGTGTTGTTTTCTTTACCGTTGCTGATGAAAATCTATTTGACATCATTTATAGACAAAATACTGCAATGAAGTTACATTAAGGGACATATATGTGTTTTGTGCTTTCATTCCAATGAAACACACTCAAGTAAAAACAGTGATGGAGGCACTGACAGTTGACCAGACCAAACTAGTAAAATTGTTTGAAAAATGTATATAAAGTGCAGAATCCAAAATACATGACAGGCCTGGTCATATTTAAATGTTTTAATGTGGAAATGTAATTTATAAGCTGCAGAAGCTGAAACCAGAATGTGAAAATACACCCCTTCCTTCTGCAGCTTTCTCCTCTCAGTCCAAATCTAAATATTAAATACAAATACTAATATACTAATGCTGTTTAATGCCAATGTGGAAAAGGGATGAACAGTTTCCATGTTGAGTCACCAGTTTTCCATCACATCTGAACTGACTCTAATCAGTGATCAGTAATTACAGCTGCAAGAATGTATTTAATCCCCTACTTGTCTGCATCATGGATTAGATTTTCTACAACCTGAAAACAATCCACAGAGGTGAACACAATCTTTGATACCCCACCCCCAGAAGGGAAGGCAAGGGGTATTGTTTTTGGTTTGGTTTGACTGTTTGATTGTTAACACTCTAGCAGCAAAACTATTACTTGAGTTTATAAATTGCCAGTGACCCAGAATAGATGTGGTTACATTATGGGAAAAGTAGGTCAAAGGTAAAATTTTCTATGCATTTTTAAAATATATGTTCTTCTCCCATTTACTTATAATGGGCGAAATTTCAAATGTCTATAAAAACATCAATTATATTTCAATTTACTTCAAACTTGATACATATATATATATATAGAGGCAATTGATATGCTGACATTAGCACACACATAGACATGATGACATCAGCTGGATTGATGCCAAAATAAGATACAATACATGCGAGGGATGGGGTTTGCTGTGTCTGGTGCCACTTATTTTTAGTTGAATTACAATATGCTGGAAGGCAGTTATGGAATTTTTACTCGACAATGCCCTCAAAACTACCAAGCACTGCATGCATTTGTCATGCATCTGTATATAAGGTATTTAAGCCTAAAAATGTATTGCTTTTGTTTTACTCATGATCCTTTCTTCACAGTAATATTTACAGTGACCTTTTGAACTATGAACAATAAATTATTAAGGTCTCTTCAATACCCTCTATTCTATTTACCTGTATTTCACTGTATTATGTCATTCCAAACTATTTGTGCATCTTTACATTCAGATAACATTTGGTAACATTAAAATTAGTAATAGATGAAAAAATCATTTCAAGCTCATTGTAGTACAGTTATAGCTGGTGTTCAGCAATGATGGTGTGTGGTGTGTGTGTGTGTGTGTGTGTGTGTGTGTGTGTGTGGGGGGGGGGGGGGGCGCACAGAGTGGCCCTGAAATGGACCAGTTCAGAAAGCGCACCATGAAACAAGACAAAAAACACTTTGTGCAGCTGATATGAATCTCTATACTCCTATTTCTACACCTCCTCTTGTGGCCTCACCATGGACGTCTGAGAGAACAAAAACTATGTCCATGAGAAAATATGAGCTGTGGTGACAAAGAATGGACCAGAGACAGTGGACACTTGTAGTAAAAGGTGCCAGTCATCTGATTTCCTTCATAATGTATAAGTATATTTTGACTTGATTGCATTTTTGTAACATTAGACATTTTGTTTGAATAAATAATTGGAAAACAACATTACTCAGCTTGATTTCATTGTATAAGATAATTCTTTAAAGGGGTTAAATGTAGTATTGATATTCCAAACTCTCAACAGAAGTGGGAAGTCACGTACCAGAATATGCTTATGACAACCAAAACCGAAAATGAGTCAGAGCTATGTATCCACAGACTGTACTCACTGAATAAAGAATAAAGAGAATTGTTTACACACATTGATGTTGTTGGATCATTATCTTTTCTTCTCAGTTATTTTGACAGTTGATGTCTCCTTATCTCTAACTTATCTCTAACTCTCTTTTAGACAGAAAACAGCCACAGTAAAACCACAAATCACCTTTGTTTTCTGTATAGTTTGTGTTGTCAAAAGCTCCAAGAAAGTCTGTTTGGAATCATCAAAACAAGGTCAGAACTGTCAAAGTTTAGTCTGAACCATGGACCAACAAACGGCAACTTAACAAAGACAACATCACATAATCCCTTTATACCTTCATAAGCCTCATAATCAAAACCACCTATGTAGATGAAACACTGCAATATGTGCGTCTAACTTTTATGACTGTCGCTTTCTTTGACTATTGTTTCTTGATGGTTCTCATCCCATCTTGTCACTTTCTGACACTTTGGTCAAAGAATCCATGATGTTAGTTTTCCTCACCAAGGGAGACCCACAGAATGACATTGGCATCTTTAGTATAGAGGTCTTTATTTCTAATAACCCTAAAGTTAATTTTAGGCAATTTTTAAATATTTGAAAGTAGAAATAGTACCTATAGCCCGCTGTAAGTTGTTTACAGTAGCTGTTAAATGAGTGCAGGTGTGATGTGAAACTGTTCTCCTAGATAAATGATCTGAAGTTTTAAATGCTTTCTGTATCTGATTACTAAAAAAAGAGATGTTTGCCCTACTGTTCCATCTTAAAAAAGATCAATTAATTATTCATTAGTGCATGTTTCTGTTCCTTTACATGTAATTGGATTGTAAATAATCAAATGAACTGTTGCCAATTTCTAAATTGTGCAGAAAGTCTACTTCTGATTTAAGTGTGCTTTTATTTTGAGTACCAAAGTACTGCAAATCTGCAGCAGAATGTTCAGGATGGCAGAGTCTTGAGTGGGAGGGATTCAGTGGGTGTGTACCCCCTAAGTAGTCACAGATGCTAGGCACAGTTGGAGAAGGAAGCGCCCGGCTCTCCTTCCGTATTAGCCAAGGGAAACTCTCATTTGGGCGTGGGACCAAAAAGATAGCAAGCCAAAGACTGTGATGCAAACAGGTCACATCTTCAGTGCAAACAAACAAGTCACAAGCCTCAAGAAGCCTGGTGTGTGTTATGTCTCTGATAAGTCTGAGAAAACAAACACCATGAAAAATACACACTCTCTCTCTTTTTATTCTGTTACAACTCAACACTGATTTATTTGCCTCCACTTTAATAAAACGGAGGAGAAATTGAGTTTTTGTTTGTGGTTTCTATGGCAATAAAATGTCACAAATGGATAATCCCATTTCATTAAAATTAGGTTACACCAAACCAACAGACCTAATCAACTCCAAGATCTCTGTTTACTCTGGTTCATTCATTCATTCATTCATTCATTCATTCATTCATTTATGGTCAAATTATCATTTTACTTTGACCACTGCTTGGGTGTAAATTAAGTCTGACCCTTCAGTGCCATTCATTTTGGGGATATTAACGGTGAGTTTGTGAATTAAAAGACTTTAATATTTCTTGGGTAATTAAGTCAAGACTTGCTGTGATACTTGCTGTTTCTGCTGCTGATAAAATAATACAAACCAAAATACATCCGAGAGGATACAAAACCACACAGGCCTGCAAAAGACTTCACTTCATCTGTGTATGACAGTAACCTGGGGCACTGTTGGTCAGTGGTCGTGTGTGTGCAGGTCGACGTCATACTGTCAGTGCAGTGAGGCTTTGACTGTCACACTCGATCTTCTCATTCAGTCTGAGTAGCTACTGTAATCTGTTAATATTTGTATCGAAGTAAAAATGGTAAAGTAATGCAACAGAGCTGGGCTAGGTATTGTGATCCAGGTGTAGAGAGTTGCAAAGACATACACCTTCAAGTCCACGCTTGAGTTAAAGCGGTCATATTTTGCTAACTTTTTGCCACTTTCATTAGTCTTTGGTACATTTGTTTGTGTATTTGGACTCTAATAGTTCAAAAAGTGTGAATTTGAACCTTCTAGGTGCTGCAAAGCTATCTTTATATTCATTTCGGCAAAAATCAAGTGGATTTCAACACCCATTTTAATTCCTGCTTAATTTGTTACGTCTATAACTAGTTACGTCACGACATTTGCACATATAAGGTCAAGACTTCCAATGAACATTTCTCCAAGTGCGCCATAATTGTTTGTCAGCAGCAGCAGTTGTAGTCCATACTGAAAATATGTCCAAACTTTGAGCCGATTACCTAAAATGTTCAATTGTTGATTGAACGGGACAGAGCTGCACAGCCAACAACCTGGAGGGGGTGGAGCGTGAAGTGGCTCATGTGCATTTAAAGGGCCAGCGCTCAAAACGACCTTTCTGGTGTCATTACTCAGAAATAGGGTTGAAGATGGACCTGTGGAGTTGAATTAATGAAGAATTCAGACCCAAGCATTGCATTTACAGTTTATGTAGACCACAGGGAAATGTTTTAAAATGCATAATTCCATTTAAAAAAGCAAAATATCACTCCTGTAACAGATGTCCCTGATAAATGCAAAGTTAAACTGTTTGTCTAACCTGTATTCACAGAACTGTAAAGATCGGTTGAAACATCTTAAAGTCATAAAGAGTTTGGAACAGCTGCCAAAGCAACAACATGAACTTTCAACAACACCTTCCCATGTAGATCCTGCTTCACAATAAAACATATTTTAAGAAAAGGGGAGTTCTATTGACTGAAATGCTATAGAAGGCTTTTAATTTGGAAGGATTACAGGAAGTATGGCTTGTATTAAGAGTAAAACTGAGCTTCCACTGATTTTTCAAACACTATTTCATTGATTCTGCACTTGCACACAGCAGAATCATGCCAAGTTTCAGATTTTCAATATGCACTATACCTGCCAAGTTTCATAAAAAAATGATTTGTGAGTTCTAGTGCATTGTAACACAGAAACACACATGGACAGAGGCTCGTAATTTCAATACCCTGTTTGCCCTCTGCGTGCAAGGTAAACATTTGCAGTAAGGGTGGGAGAGTAACTCACATCACACTGCCCACGATAAAGTGGTATCACAATATAACGATTCTGCAGTGCATGATACATTGCAAGACAATCATCTACGATATGTCACAGAAAGAAAAAAAAACCCCCCAATGGTGAATGGTAGGAATTATGTACTTATTCATGGCTTTGTGGTTTTAATTCAACTGAATCTGATGACTATTTCTGCTGCTAATATATAAAGAGGAAGCATTACCTAATTGCAGACATTGGCTTCAACTCTTGGAAACTGTAAAGGATGTTAATTGAGGAAATAAGGAGTAGTCACAGCCTTAGATAACGTGTGTGACACTGTGATGTAAAAGATACGTCACACACATACAATGAAGGCATGGCTCTCTGCTTGAAGGTGACACTGTTCTTGGCCTTGAACGTAAAACTAATCATGTTTTTCCAGAATAGTTATAGCTACAGTCATGAAGGTATATCAAATGCTTCCTGGGTCTGGATTAAGTTTTAAGTAGACGTGAAACATCGGATAGTATCAGTGTGGTTTATTTTCTTTATTCTTAACCCATAAAGAACCAAACATCCACCACCAACTAAAACCATCTACTGATCTAAACTGTTTAATACCTGTAGATCCACCAAATCTTATCAATATATGTAAATAATTGGTGTAAAATACAGTTTGTCATCTTTTCATGGCCATCAGATATGACCCATTTGGACATTACCGTTGAAACACCGTCATCTTCTACAACACTGATTCACCAGTAAAACTGATGAAGTTGGATCAATGACAGTGGATGGAAATACTTGGTTTATGTTCAGTTAATGATATATTTGACTAAAAAAGTCACTTTTTCCTTAGTTTTCTCTGTTTTTGATATAATAACCCTTAACTTTAATCTGAGCTTTTATGAACATCTACATGATCAGTAAATTAAATATAGGAAAATACGTGACTTTCACTGACAAAAGCAAAGTAAAAAAGATAATATTACAATAAATGGTAATAAATTACTTCAGAGAGGTTCAATAGAGAGGAACAAAATGATTTGGGAGCTGCCACAAAAGAAGCACTGGGTCTTTATGGGTTAAGGTAGTGCTGAGTATTGCAGTAAAATGTGTCTTTCATTTGGATTTATCAGAAAACTAGATTATTTCACATTCAGTCAAAAGCCAAAGCCATCTTGAAACAAATCAGCTGATGATGTCACTTGGTGGGCTCATCTCTGCTCTTCACTTGTTCACCAGTAGGGGTTACTGAAGTAAGCACATGATTGTTGAGATAACTGTAGGTCATAACTCACATCATATGTCATTGTAACATACTTCAAGGATCCAAGGAACTTTATTGTCATACTTGCACACATTTACATGAGATGGGATGAAATTTGGTACCCGAGGTCCCAGATTTAACGCAATAAAATCTCTCTCTATATATAAACAATATATACATAAAAAAGACCTTTGTAAAATAATAATAATAATAATAATAATAATAATAATAATAATAATAAAAGACCTATGTATAAAAACACATGTGCATGTGCAAAATGTGAGGAGAGGAAGTCTGATTGGGCACTGGCCTGCACATAATACTATGAAGTAGAGTCTAAAGTGTTCATTGTGCAGGGATGAAGGGTATCTGGTGTTGTGTGTGTGTGTGTGTGTGTGTGGGGGGGGGGGGGGGGGGGTAGTGTTAGGGCTACAGAACACCATGGGAGTTCAGCAGTCTAACAGCTTCCGGAAAGAAGCTGTTTCTCAGCCTGGTGGTCCTGGTGCTCACAATACTACAGTGAAATGACATTAAATAGTTATTGTTTTCCATTTTAAAAATCTACATTGGACATCAGAGGGTTAACGTTTTTCTGTCCTTATATCCATCCTTCCTTCCATACTTTCTTCTTCCTTCCTTCCTGATTCTGTCTTTCCAGATTCTGTTCTATCTTGAAATGATCCTTCCTTTAAATGCTTCTATCCATCCACTCTTCCTTGCTTCCTTCCATTCTTTCCTTCAGTCTTCTCCATGCAGTTCTATCACAGGCTGCATGTATTTAACCTCACAAAAACAGTCTACTAACAGCATGTAATCTGATCAAGCAGCATCCGGTCCCTTTAGATAATCTGAACCTGATCTGCTCAGACCTGTCACATAAACTATAATCATATTCAATGCAGTATCGCTGTAGTATTATGAGTATATTATATTGTCATATAATGTGAGTTATGACTTACTGCTATAGTAACTCAGAAACAGAGATGAACCCACTGAGTGACATCATCAGCTAGCTAGTTTAAAGATGGCTGCCCCCTGCTGATGACAGAGTGTAAAACAGTGAAACAATGTAATTTCAATTTTTTATTGTAGTGCCAAATATTACCCGGGATACAAAGAAAATAAACTACAGTAAAATTATTTACTATTTCAGGTCCTCTTTAACAGTAGGAATGCAGTCATGAACGTGAATATTAGAGTTCAACATCATCCTACCCCACCCCCCCAAAAACTGTTGACATTGAAAACGCATTATGTATGACTGATATGGAGTATTTTCACTTTACAATCAAGGTAATAAGTGCGTACAAAATCTGAATCACTAAACATCCAACTTAAAGCAATAAATTAAAGAGGGAATCGACATCAAACTAACTAAAAATAATCTAAATGGGAGTGATATTTGTCTTTTGAGGTACATATGATTTTCCTTCAAGGTCAATAATCCCATTTGAGAAGCCTAATATTAGTCATCAACCACTATAGGCCCCAACTGCAGGCAAATGTTGTATTGATGCCGATTTATCGTCAACACTGATTGGTGTATCTCTAATGAATATGCAAACTCATCATTATCAGAGTTCAACATCATCCTGCCCCACCCCCCAGAGACGCTGACATTGAAAACACATTATGTATGACTGAAATGGACTATTTTCATTTTACATTCGAGCTAATGAGTGCCTACAAAATCTGAATCACTAAACATCAAACTTAAAGCAATAAATTAATGAGGGAATCAACATCAAATTAACTGAACTGTACTAAATGAGAGTGGTATTTGTCTTTTGTACATATTATGTACATATTATTTTCCTTCGAGGTCAATAATCCTATTTGAGAAGCCTAATATTAACCATCAATCCCTACAGGCCCCAACTTTATGCAAATGTTGTATTGACGCCGATTTATCATCAAGACTGATTGGTTTATCTCTAACGAATATGCAAACTCATAATATCAGACTATACTTCATGTGACTTCATATAACAGGACAAACTTGGCTTATACTTTATTGTTTTCTATCTAATGATAAGGCAACAATTTGCCTCAAATTTTACACTGAGTAACTGATCATCCTGATGACTGGATTAACACATCCACATACCCCAAGGTGTATAATCTCAACACAACCTCTAACAACAATGTAGGTTGGCGCTTAGTTCAGTGTCTTTTGTTAAGTTGACATGTGTAACTCTAGGAGATGCAATGACATCGACCAGTTACAACCAAACTGAGGGCCCATTAGCATGCTGGGCCCCAGGCTCCTGGAGATCCACCAGCTATTTTTCTTGAGAATCCACAGAGTGCTTATCAACCATTAAACTGAAACCAAACTCATCTACTTCAACAATAATCCCACAGCACGTACTTTATCTACAGTTTGTTCTCCAGTTTTTTAAACAGGTCTTACGCTACACCCTCAAAAATAGAGGTACCAGCTTGTACTTAAAAGGGTACAAATGCTTGTCGCTGGGGGGTGTACTTTTTTGAGAGACATTTCTGTACCCTTTCGAAATGGTCCATTTTTGTACCTTAAGTACTTTACATAGAAAGAAAACTCTCATATAGTTGATAATGCCATGATGTTTAAAGTTTGAACCGGTGGCCTAATTGAGAAAAAAAAAAAACAAAAAACGGCATAGGCAAGCTACGACATCAAGACATGGAGGTGTGAATGAAAACTTGATCAAACAGAGATTATGGCAATAATCAAAGGTTCTAATAAGATAAATAAATTATTAGGCTATTATCATTGAGCAAATTGGGCTATTAAATTAAAACACAAAATATTATTAAAAATAATATAGAGTAATTACAGTATGATATATAATAAATAATGTGCTAAGCCTAATGTTTGAACTATAATTAGTCCTACTGTTCAGTTCTCCTAGCCTATAGCCTTTTCTCATGGTCTACACACATTTTTTAATGCTGCAGGGTTCCTTATAGTACAAATTTGTACTTTACATAACTTTGGACCCTTTTTCATAGTCTAAAGGTGCAATTCTGGCCTCCTAAAGATCAATATTGTACTTTTGAGAGAACATTCTTAAAAAAATGTACTTATAGGTACATAAATGTTCTGATCTTGTACCACTATTTTTGAGAGTGTACCGGTCAGCCTGAGTTCAGCCACAGTTCACACTTTTGCTTCTGTCTGTAGCTGAAAGTGTAGATTATAAGAAGGAAGAAACAACATGGTTTCCACAAATTGGAATACTTTAATATCTAGGAGGTTTGGAAGAGGTTGTTATAAGAACATGATTATTTCTATGTAAATGTTCATAATTGCTGATCCATAGATCCTGTGCATCTCAAGAGCATCCTCAGTTCTTGATGTCTTGACTTTGCAGTAAAATCATTCCTATTATTCCCTGTTCTTTACATCTTTCAGAGGCTGAGGATATCACTCATCCGCCCTAGCCAACGGTTGAACTTGTAATCTTTGTGATGTCTTATACTTACTAGCTTTTCTGAGTCCTACCTTCATCACTGCATCCAGCTGCCGGGGATTCCTCAAAGTCCTGGTCGTCAGGACTTTTGCGTTTCTTCGACATTTGCTGCTCCCTATTGGAATGATGGATTTATCCACCGCTGAACTGATATCTGCTGATAACGTGAGACACCTTCAACCAGCGGGATACAAAACACATACAACAGTCTGGGGGAGGCGAGAAGAGAAATGCGAATAAATCTCAGTGCCGTTCATTCAGATCCCTTCTCTATATGTCCTCTTTCCAGTGTGCGGTGTGCGCAAGCATGCGGTGTACAGCCGAGCATCTGGAGACACAGCCAGGCACTGAGCCGGTCAGCTCCTGATTCCCACCGTAATCTTACAAGATGTGTCTCCGCGGACAGTCAGGGGCTTATTTCTCTTGACAAATCAGAAATATTTGCAGCTGAAGTGATTTGTCGATCACGTGTGTGCCGGATTATGCTGAAGCCCGCTCCGATGGATGGATATTACGCACTGACGGCAACTTGTTGATCCGCGTCTTTATGGGGAAAAAAAGTGGTTTCCGTCACTCCGGATGGTTTTATTCTGGGTTTTCAAAAATCAGTGTAGATTTTCGGCGCTGTATAAGGCGTTTTGCTTGAATGGATCTCGGCGACGTCAGACTACAAGTCTAATCAGGCATGGATGACGCACAGCCGACACAACGGGAACTCTTGGGTATCTTGAAGAGTATAGGCCAATGTAAACTGAGATTATCTGGACGTGGTCTGCCTGCTAAAGTACACCAAAGCATGTGTCCTTTTGGCAACATTTGAGCTGCTCACTAAGTTGCGGGTAGAAAATGCTCCCCGGCAACATCTGTGAAGAGTCCTCCAGAGTGTAGAATTGGAGACAGTGTACTACAGAAGTGGTTTGGGGGGAGTTCACGGCACAATACCTTCTCTTTTAAAACACCATCAGTCCAGCGGCGATTAGAAAATACTCTATTTGTCTTTGACAGTTCTTGCGCAAAACCTCCTAATCCAAGTGCCAGTGTAACATAAATCGAACAAACACGCATTGTGTTATGTGGACCCGTCTTTGGCGAAAATGTCTGCTTTCACTTCACTGTGCTGGAGCCACAGAGCAACTTGAGAATAAGCTGTGAATAAATGCAGCAGGAGGATCGTGGTGTTGCGCGTACTACAGAGGAGACAATGACGCCACCGGTCTGGCTTTTACAAATTGCTTGATGGTAGTTTTCCCCTCCGGTCGATCCGGTTCTGAGTGCCAGAGAATAAAAAAAAATCTGCACTCTTCTTTCACTAGAGCAACAAAGGGCTGTGCGTGCTTGGGGAGTTTTAGGAGATAGCCAATTGGATAAAACTAGACAGACCCTCTTAGATTATCAGCGACTTCTACTTTCACACAATGCTTTTCCTTTCAGGAAAGTCACAGATGGGTGCCTGACACCAGTTGTTGCAAAAGCTCCCCCCCGATCCTCCTCCTTTCATTCTCTCATATACTGATTTATTTATGAACACTCCCGGGTCAGAGGATCATATTCCATTTACTACATCTGGTTTAGATTTCTAGTGCAGCACCTATAATGTTTCCCCAAATGTGTCACTTGGATGTCAGGGCAAATAGTTGTAAAATTCAAAAGCAAAAAGAGGCGGTGGGTTGTACATTAGTGCGCACATCCGCGGCGGTTTCTTGCAAAGAGTTACACTTGCATTCGTGCCAATGACGCTGGTATTTCGTGGTATTTTCTGAAGGCAAACACGCCTTTCTCTCCCCCGTCTCTCCAGCTCTCCCCCCTCCCCTCCCTCATTCACTGCAGCTACTGACGTCAAGACATGCTTGCGTCAATGCTCCCTGCTTTGACAGAGAGGGTTTTTTTCATTGGGATCATAATGGGATTATTAGGCTTAGAGAAATACACTCCCTTCATGGCTTTTTAGATTTTTTTGAGAGATGTCCCATTATTCTCTCTGGCTTTTCATAAAGACGTGGTACATGTAATTAGCAAATTACAAAGATAGAGTGATTGTACAATGAAATATTCCTTTATATGCTGATAATGCTCAGAATTATCAATTCAAATAATAATCAATGGCACAGACTGATGTATGGAGGAATTAAAATCTTGAAGTATTTCAGGCAAATATACAATAATATGCACAATACATCTATGCACACACATTTATCTGGGCTTGAATGCATCCTGGATTTCTGGTCAAATACATTCAACTCAACACAGATGCAATATCTACACACACACACACACACACACACACACACACACACACACACACACACACACACACACACACACACACACACACACACACACCACGCAGAATATCCATATATAATCGACATACAGTTACATAGATACAGATAATGTGATAGAAAACAAACAGAAGAAAATATTTAATGCTGATACACCCATCAGCTCATAAGTAGCTTAATCAGAATATGTGAGAGTGTGAAAATGCAAAGGTATTAACTGATCTATGCAACTGTATTTTTATTTACCATTTAATGATCTTCAGTTACAGTATCTATCAGACTACTATCTGTGATTAGAATATTTTAGAACACTTTTCTTTTCTATTATATCTCTTCATTTATTTATTTATTTTTCCAGAGGTCACCCCTCGGTGATCTTGCAAACCTCCATGGAAAAACTAAAGTAATGATCTAGTAATGTATTGTAACTAATATGGGTATGCATATCATCCCACTATATTCTAATAAAAACCATGGTTACAGTATAAGTATATCAATCCTCTGTGTTCAGAAAGCAGGTTAGGGTAAATATATTTAATATCATCCTCTCATGGAGCTTTTGTTTAGTCAGGGGTGAATGTACGGGGAGCCAAGGGGAGGCAGTGACCCCACCACTGTAGAGTCTACCCCTAACTTTTATATTGTCAAAACTGTACAAACCACCACTATGCCCATAATTTTCACAAAGCATTGAAGCAAATTGTAAATGGACCAAAAGTAATAAATATAGTGTTTGATTCTGCCCCTCCTCTGCATTTCAGAGGCAATTATTGTATTTATTTATTTATTTTGTTTTATTTGCAGTGGAATTTTCATTTTGGTATTAATTATAATTTTACAAACTGCACAGTTTTGTTGAAACATTGGTTTTGTGCCTTTATAACTCTCGGCTGTTTTTATTAGTATTAGTGTGTTGATACTGGCCATTAAGTGACATTAGGTTTGTTGTTATTTAATGTTTTGTTGGATCCATTTATATATCATACCTAGGGATTCCCAAGTACCTTTATCGCATATTACACTGTGAAAACATTATGCCCCCCTTTTTGTCATCCCACTTAAAGATTTCTAGATCATGGTTGTGCTTTGAACAGAACTGTAGAATTGAGGTTTAATACACACATGATATTCATGTATTGGACGTCATTTAAATATATTCTAGTTCATGCATTCATAATGTGTAAAACACATAATCCTAAAACTAAAGGAGGTGATCTAGTTCTGCAAACATTTTAAAACTGACTTGTATATAAACTTCATCACTCACAGATCTCAAGGATTATTGATTGATTTATAAAACTCCACAATATAAGTTTTCATTCTCACTGAGCTGCACAAAATTATTACTACCAACTATATCTTATATGTGTCACACAACTTTAATCTCAGCCTTGGGCGTTAATCCTCACTTGTTTGCACACATTTATAAGCCTTTGAAAGGAAAACACAGTTGTAGATTTAGATATAGAGAGCTTTCTGTTGAGCTAACACAGAGATGCTCAAGCAGAAACATCAGTGAATCAGATAGATGTGCTTTTGATTCAGTAGATTAGATGGCTGTTCCTTCCTGTCATTCTGTGGCTGTTTCTTGTATAAGGAGGACGCTGTCCTTATACATCGTCCTTGATCTTCGGAGCTGAATGGACTCTTGTGTACGTTGGCTGGCCTTGCTTCACTTCAGCTATCATGTCTTCCTTACAGCTCAGCTCATGGAGTCTGTGCTTTGTACATGTCTTAATCTTTAAACTACCCTAAATATCTAAGTATCAAAATAATATGATTCCTAACTAATATTAAAGCTATAAAACATACAGCACGATTTCAGTTTTGTATGAATGAATGGGATCAAAATTTCCATATTCATGCAATTTGTTGAAACTGGTAAGTTTCCTGTTAATTACCCCGCCCCCTGAAGGGAAAGCAGTGGTATTGTTTTTGGTTTGGTTTGTTACCTCTGCCAGGAGGTACTGTGATCGCTTTGCTTTGTGTGTTTGTCTGTGTGCATGTGTGTTTGTTTGTTCATTAGCAAGATAACTCAAAAAGTTATGGATGGATTTTCATGAAATTTTCAGGAAATGTTGATACTGGCACAAGGAAGAAAATATTAAATTTTGGTGGTGATTGGGGGTTGAGGGGGGTGGGGGTGGGGCCTTGGGGGCCCACTGATCTGCCTTGGCGGAGGTCTGCGCTCTCCAAGTGCTTTTCTTGTTTGTTTGTTTGTTAACACTCTAGCAACAAAACCATTGGTTGGGTTTATAGATTGCCAGTAACCCAGAATAGATGTCATTACGTTTTACAAAATGTAGGTCAAAGTTTCAATTTTTTATAAATTTTTTAAAGTCTTATTTTTCCTATTTACTTATAATGGGTGGAATTTCACGTCTGTGGCAGCAAAACTATTGGTTGAATTCATACCAAATTTGGTTTATAGATTCCCAGTAAACCAAAATAGACGTGGTTACATTTTGAGGAAAGTTGGTCATAGTTCAAATTTTTTATTAATTTTTATGGATTTTTTCAATCTTACAATGGGCAAAATTTCAAATGTCTATGAAAACATCAATTTTGTTTCAATTTACTTCAAACTTGGCACATATATAGAGGCAGTTGATATGCTGACATCAGCAAATGCATAGACATGATGACATCAGCTGAATTAATGCCAAAATAAGATACAATATGTGCGAGGGGTGGGGTTTGTTGTGCCTGGCGCCACTTATTTAAAATGTAAAGAACAAAAACTGTGTTTTAACATTCGGTTCAAATCATGAAAGGAGTATTAAAGTGTACCTATAGTCATCAGTATTGAGTTTATTTCTTTGACAAAGAAAGTACATGCAAAACAGCTTTAAGTTCCAATTTGCTCCTACAGCTCAAGTCAGCTGAGGCATTAGGTTTGATATCTGCAGGAGACTATAAGTGTTGTACAAAGTCAGTATTTGAAGTCTCTGCTTTTGGTTTTGGCAGTCCAACTAATGGTGAGAGATCTTCAGTTAAAGTGTAACAGCTCTACAAAATGTGCAGTTGCTAACCAGTTTCAGAGACAACACTGGGCAGAAACCACTTTCATGTTATCCTTGTCAAAGATGTCAGCTGACAGTGCCCTAAGGTTATTTTCATGTCATTCCAATACTAGCATGGCTTCACACATTTTTCCCACCTAATTAACAAATTGCACGTCTGGGCTTGTGCTATGACAGGATGGTGTGTCAGAGCTCTCTGAACATGTACAAGGAGCTAAAGCATGGAAGTGAGTACACTACACTTTTTGCAATTAAAATAAGTGTCCTGGTCTCTACGCTTCATTTTGTTGGTAAGCAGATTCCTACAATAGAGCTTTATGTTTAAAAGATGTGAAATATTTTTATATAATTTTTTAAAAATTTTGAATATAAAAAAAAAAAAAAAAAAACCAAGGAAAAAAAATACATCAGCTGTAGCACTTTAAAGCCAAGTAAGTGTATGCTATATGCAAAACAAACACGGCGTAGTTAAACTGAGTGTAACATGAGCTTGTATTTGACATCTTTGAGTATTTGGCTGTGTCGTAGCATGTGTAGCAAATATCTGAGAAGGAGATGTGAATGACACAGGATGAGGAGGGTATAGTTCTTACTCTGACATCTACACAAAGTATATACAGTCCTAAGAATCATTGAGATGTACTGTGAATTATTTTAATTAGTCATTTTCTTGTGGGAACTACATTGATGAAGGAGGCAGGAGGTTTGAGCGTAAGTAGCTAACACCAAAGTAAATATAGTTCATTGGAGGTTATTACCCAAAGGAGAGGCAAGGGGTACTGTTTTTGGGTTTGGTTTGTTTGTTGAATTCATACCAAATTTGATTTATAGATTGCCAGTGACCCAGAATAGATGTCATTATATTACTGGAAAAGTAGGTCAAAGTTTCAATTTCAATTTTTTTAATGATTTTTTTTAAATCTTTTTTTTTTTTTTCCCCATTTACTTACAAGGGACAAAATTTCACATGTCTGTGGCAGCAAAACTATTGCTTGAATTCAAACCAAACTGACTTCATAGATTGCCAGTGACCCAGAATGGATCTCATTACATTTTGGGAACAGTAGGTCAAAGTTAAAATTTTTTTAGGAATTATAAAAATCTTCCCATTTACTTATAATGGGTGAAATATGTGCGAGGGCTGGGGTTTGTTGTTCCTGGCATCACTTGTTTAAAATGCTACCTGTACAAAATAATATATATTATGGTGATAATAACTTTAAAAACATGAATCAAAGTTGCCTTTACAAAACATGGAATTTGGTATTTCTGCAAAAACTGAGAATGTGCCAACTAATTTTCTTCTCTAAAAGAACTGAAATGCATTCACAGAGTGGTCCTCGTGTTGCTGTGCAGGTCTGCAGGCCACTCGATTTGACTTTGTGAAATCTTTAATTTTAAGACATGCTCCTTGGAGGATAGACCATCTGATGAGAACAGTCTCTTCCAGGATTACAATCCTCTCATCCACAGAGCACATGGAAATGTTTGACGAGTTTGAAAGTGATGTGCAGTGTGTGTCATTTGCTATGACCTCCACAGTCATCAAATGTCAATTAACCAAGTTGAAAACGTGGGAGATTTTTGTCAGACACATTAGTCAGTACAAATCAGGGAATATCTATCGGAACACTACAAAAACGGCCTGTACAAAAATAAGAAAATTAAAGTCATTATTGGGTTAAACTGTCTTATTTCAAGTAAAACAAATGGTTCCAGGTGCAACAAACCCCGCCCCTCGCACATATTGGATCTTACTTTGGCATCAATCCAGCTGATGTCATCATGTCTATGTGTGTGCTGATGTCAACATATCAATTGCCTCTATAAATGTGCCAAGTTTGAAGGAAACTGAAACAAAATTTATATTTTATAGACATTTGAAATTTTGCTCTTTATAAGTAAATGGGAGAATTTTTTTTTTTTTTTTAATTCATAAAAAATTAGAACTTTGACCTACTTTCCCCAAAATGTAATGACATCTATCCTGGGTCACTGGCAATCTATAAACCCAATCTGGTATGAATTCAACCAATAGTTTTGCTGCTAGAGCAAACAAACTGAAACAAAAACAATACCCCTTACCTCCCCTTCAGGGGCGGGGTAATTCTGTGCCAGTGCAGAAAGAAAATACAAAAATAAGAAAATATTAAATTCAACATAATGCTAAATTCTTAATTTAAGCAGAATATACTTGTTTCAAACCTTCATAGTAAGATTGTTTTTATCTATGGCGTATATATATATATATATATATATATATATATATATATATATGTATGTGTGTATGTATGTATGTATATATATATGGTCTTATGAAGATGTAATGACTCAATAGATATGTATTTATAGGCAAAACTGCATAAAACTACTAAATATTTCTTAAGGGTAAACAGTACTGTGTCCTCCATATTCATCCCCCAACAATGGAGCTCATTTTGTCATAAACGTAACTTAAGATTAGTTGTAATATCTAAGTGAGGTAGCTCAAGATGAAAATTCTTGGAACAATTCAGATAAAATTAACAAGATTAAGTCTGAATAAGTAAATAAATCTAAAAACTGATCTGTCAAGATAACTATTTCAAATTGAAGTCAGTTTATCAAAGTCAGATATCCTTTTTTGCAGTGAAAAATGTGGATCATCCTTCCAGTAGACTTCTGAGTCCAGTAGAGTCAATAAAGCTGTTCTGGAAACATGTAGTGGTCAACACCTTTTATGATTCCATTTTCATTTCATCTGTCATCTGTGTTAGAATAAAGTATGTGAACCAGGAAATGTGGTTATATCCTGTTTATTGGGAGTGCTTCGACAGCAAAGACGTTTCCTATTGCTGTCTAAGGAATCAGTACTTACTGCAGAGAAGGAAAAGTACACTGTGACAAAAGTGACTTTTAAAAATTGGTAGGATCTTCTTGTAAAGGCAGTTTGTGATTAAACAGAATGATTGCTTTGGTCTGAACTTCTCTCGCTGATTAACACACATAGAGCAGAATAGTTTGAAATAAACAACAGGAAGTGGAACATGTTCAAACTCTTAATAGAAAGAGCAAACAGCCACTAAGATTAAGGGTTATCTTTAATTATTTTTTACTGTGTAACATCTGCATGGTAGAATGCTGATATTAGAACCCTTTTCACTTTATATATAAAATAATCAGGAACAATAATAAAAAAATAATGAGGCAAGAGCATCACTGTAGTACAAAAAGCATTATTTATGTATTTACACTTGTTTTCTTATTTACACTATAAACATTTCAACTATAACCGTTGCTTACTGTTGTAAATATCACCGAGTTATGCTTAATATAAGCAGGTTAAAACATATTGCTATTTATAAACACTTCTTACTATGCAGAACAGAAATTTCATATAAACATACTGGAACAATTAACCAGAGAAAAACAAACTTCCATTTTGTGGTTTCTTAAGGAGGTAAAAACATAGTACTTCTAATAAACAAAACTAAGGCACTTTCACCGAAGACTGAGGTTAAAAACTCCAAAACCTTCACAAAGCATGAGTTTCCTGAATGTGAAGATCTTTAACTTAACTAAAACTGAAAGGGATATTTTTACTTAATTCAGAAACAAATCTTTATGGGTTGATTTTACTTTTAAGTTACAGTAGGTCAAACATCCTGTAGAGACGGCAAAAGACTCTTCCTGATTCTGTTGTGGTTTTAAGGTGTCTTTTTAATCAAAGGGACGGTGGGGTGACAGGAGTCCAGGCTGAGGGTAATCGGCCGTGTGGGGTGGTGTCATACGGAGCTGTGTCATGCACATCTGTGGCTGTGGCGCTGTCGTACATGGGGGAACCAGAGGGGGGCACTGTGACGGAGTGAGGCAGACTGGGGTAGTGACTGCTGGACCCTCGAAGAAACTGGGAGCTCAAGCCATTGTTTATGCCTCCAGTTTGGGACACTGGGGTTAGAGGTGAGTTACTCACAGACCACAGACTGGTGTACTGGCTGTACCGGGAACAAAGACAGAGGTTTGTTTACTTCCTCTACTTGGGAAATTTGAAAAGTGCTGCAATATTTTAATATACTTTTTTATTATGTTAAACCACTTGGTAAAGTATTTATGCAATTTGAGGAAATGCAAATTGCAGCTGAATGAAGCTAAGATGCACATGAAGTGAAAAACACATACCCTGAGTTTGTGCCAGATGTAGAGTTATGGCTCATGGGCATCATGGTGGAGTGTGTTGGCATCGGTAGACTGGACCAGTTATCGTGGCTGGAGAGCATCGACAGACAGGCCGAAGAGTTATCAGAGTAACCAGCTGAAATAAAGATCAGATATAATTGTGAGAATAGACAAATGATGCTCATTACAACTGATGCCTCATGACTCCCTCCTCTGTCATCAGGGATGGCCAAATGTGTGAATATTCTATCCATACATTCCTTGTCTGAAGCCTGACAATTTACGGCTCTGTGACTCCACTCACACAAAAGGCAGAGGAATGTAAAACATTCCCCACACAGTAGCATTTGTTTGCGTTTCTTGTTAATAGCTCAGGAGGAAGTGGTGTGATTCCTGGTTGTATGACACTGAGGGTGGAGGGTACTCACTGGGTGAGTTGGTCCGATGGGTGTAAGGGCTGGTGTAGGGAGTGGAGCGGTGATTCCTCAGGGTGGAGTAGCGCTCACAGCCATGGGATGGTGAAAGGGAGATGGGGTTCCCAAACTGGCTGTGAGGACTAGCAGGAGGGCAGAGGGAGCCTGAACCAGGGATAAACCAGCCACCTACTGGCTCATCAGAGCAGGAAAAACAGGATACACAAACAGCAAAGAAGAGATTATATCAAGGTTCAAGGTGACTTTATTAATACCCATAGGTAGATTTGTTCTGAAGTCTGGAGAGGGCATCTCAAATGTTATACACGCACAAAAAAACCCCCAAAACATTAAAACTACAGGACACATACAGGGTAAGAGGACAGATTAAAAACAGCACAGACAAAAGACATGGACAGATACTCCCAGCAGCTCACTGATCATGGTTAAAACAGACTAGAAACAAATACATTAAAAATAAATAAATAAATAAAAGTAAAAGGTATCAGATGAGTAAAAAAAAAAAGGTAAATACTTACACTGAGAGTAGGTTGATTGCTGGTTTTCACTAGAGTCTTCTCTTGTGTCTTTATTATCACTTCTACAGGACAAGAGAATAAAGGATGTTTCTGACATGCCAATAAACTAATATTTCATTCATTTTGAGGAATATTGTAAAATACATGTATTGTTACCTCTCTTTTGCATCTAGGAAGGCTTTGGCGAAAGGATTGTACTTGATTTTGAGCGCAGTTATCTAAAATCCAAACACAGAAACAGAAAAAAAAACATTATTAAAGTGTTTTTTCCATCAATAGAGGCTCAAACAAAATGCAGTGCGTATTTTACGCACACATTTTACGCGCGCATAAAATGTTATGATGTTAAATATAGTCAAATGAATTGTTAAACACTTCAAAATTTAGCATATACTTTAATGCCAACCTCCTCGTTTTGGTACGCTGTTACTGCAATAAACTGTGTCTCCGGGAAAGAGTGGCTGGTGATCATCCTCCTTGGGCCCCCAACACGTACAATATGGATACGTGGCTCGTATTTATGTAAGGAATTTAACATGATCTGAAAAACAAAAAGTAGAGGATTGTGGAAAAATCAAGAAATGTACATATCAAAAGAAAATCAATGCGACGTCCACCTCTCCGTACCTGTCCTCCACCATTGAGTTTATTGGTAAGTTTGACTTTACTAAAAGACACAGGGGCTTTCATCCAGTGCGCACCGAAGTTTGGAGAGTCCGGATGGATGTAAACACAGCTGGGAGTTTGGGGCTCCGGCTTCCCTCCTGGAACCCACTCCCCGTTCACATATTTCCACCTGTGGTTGTCCGCAGATACGAAGTCCAGCAAAAAGGAATACATGGCGTTTGGGTCCAATCCGGATACATTCACTTTCAGTACAGGAAACATGCGCCTTGATGAAAAGAATAAGAAAACACGTAATTATCTATCTATCTATCTATCTATCTATCTATCTATCTATCTATCTATCTATCTATCTATCTATCTAGTTTTCCATCTCACCTGCCATTCTTTGTCACGATCATTTCATTTGTAAGATCCTTAAATTTCTGCCACAGCTCGTTCTCATCCAGAGACACCTTCAGTTCTCTCTCCGTGGGGTCGCCTTTCTCGCTGCCGGCTTGAAGTTCGGTTTCCACCGCACTCAGGAGATGGTCCACTCGGTACTGACTGACCTTTCCGGGACACTCACCGGCGCCTGTGGCCATTCTATCCAACAGCTCCAGGACTGGGTATTTTCTAATCTGAAGATTTACTTAAAATAACACTCGTGCAGAATGTCTTTGTTATTATTATTATTATTATGTTTTTTTTTATCGTGTTGTTATCACTGGAAGCAGAAGGTCTTGCTGTAACAACACCTCCTAAATATATATAGGCTGAAGAGGCGCTCTGTGTCAGGATGGGTGTTTGGAGCAGAGATGGTTGGTTGGTTCACCTCCTCTTTGATCTTTGCGGGCTTGTCCACTATTGGCTCGGAGCGCAGCCATATTATTGAGGTCCACAGGATGACTGTGTATTGAATAAAGCCGTTTAACCTATTTTATTGCATCAACCTGTAAATACTGACACTTAGATCAAAGCCACACCTGCAGAAACCACAGACTCACTATGATCCGTCTTTTCAGCTCAGAGAAAGTTTAGATTTAACTCCATATTGTTTCAGATTTGGTGAACTGGGAGTGTTTTTTTATGCTCCACTCCTTCCCAGGTTTTGAGGAAAAATTAGCCAAGATAAATAACTGTTTTTGTTGACTTAGTCATATTCTTAGAGAATTAATTAATAAATAAAAAACTGCAATAAGCAAACTATTACCAAACAACCGACTGCAAAAAGAACAAAGTGCTTAAATGAAAACTTTTTTATATATCTGCTAAAAATCTTTAGTTCTGTTCATTTCAAATGTGCAATAAAACAAAAGTAATCCTACTTAGTACTTAGAAATAAAACAGATTGCAAGAAAACACGAAAAAATGTATATATTCATATGTGTAAATGTGTATATATGACTTCATTCGCACATTTGAAAAGGAGTGGGGGGAAGCATGTAAGTATAAAAAAATCTACAAATACACAGAATTTTCATTCAAAACATTTAGATATTACTTAATCACTTTACTGCACAATATGAAAAGAATCAAAAGAAACTAAAATGTGTAAAACTGATTTTTAATATGAATTAAAAGTTTTTTCTTGTACACTTCACATGCTTTCACATGATAGTAGTAATGGTAGCACACATTCTACAGTTGTGTACAAACGTTTTAGGAATTACATGAGTTTTGTTGCCTAAGTTTTTGATGTGTTTCTTAGGTACATTGAAGAACAATTAGAAGCAATATATGGGTTTCAAAGACTTTTAATCACATTTAAGCAGAGAAACCATTTGTAAAATTCCCAAAACTCTTTGCTACAATTGTAGATTAAAAGGATTCCCTTGTAGTATCCTCAGCACTCTGTCTTAATCTGTATAGTTTCTCTAAAGCTTCACTCCAAGATCAATGATCTGAAAACAACACAAGAAATGTGTCTATATGATGGAATATTATCAGTACCTACACATAATAAGAGTTGTATGTTTGGAATCACTTAACCTCCACATGCTTTTGTTGATACACATCTTCAGTGGATAAAGGATCAGGTGTTTTATGGCAGCTCACAGCGGCATCCCAAACCACAGACTCAAAACATTGGCCTCTGCCAAGAAAACACCCACACATGCCAGGTGATAATCAGTGTTTTGCATCAAGCACAAAACAAATAAAGAAGTGATTTTGTTTCTTTCACTTTGCAGAGGACTTTCTGTTGGGCTGTTGACAGTTTGGAGGTGGGTTATTGTGAACACTTCTTAGTTGTTTCGGAAAGGTGGGAGCAGAGCGGTTGGATTGGCTTGTCTTCTTTTGATTGGCGTCAATGCCTGGAAGCAACTATGGAAGAAGAACAGCGGAAAAGATAACTCAGTTTATAAACGTATGAAATGATTTACATCCGGTCATAGCCGCGCAGCAGTGTCATGCTCAGAAATAACCACTGTAATTCTATTTGCCGTAAACTGTTGCCATGGTTGCTTTCAAAAAAACAAACTTTAAAAAGCAGATAGTGTGTAGCAGCGACGTGTAAGCTTCCATAGAGCTTGTGTTGTGTTGTGGTTCGTTTGTGTTACTAACCAAATCTTGGATGCCTCGGCCCTCCAGCCAGCACAGTGAGTCTACATCTCTGTCCAGCAGTCTGGACCAGAGTTCACAGCAAGCAGAGAAAAACAAACCCTACTCAGGTTAAAGAGAACCTGAAGCATTTCTTCTACACAGTTCTGATCTCCTTTCTCCTCCCTGAGTCTGAATACTGATAAAAACAAACTGCAAAGCTCAAAGATAAACGTTAAATCATGTTGTCTCAGAAGTTGATGTTTTAATACAAATCTGGAAGGAATTTTATTTAATTTCTTGTATTTTTCTGCCTTTTTTTTTAAACGATTACCAACCTTTGAGAAAAGGCCATGTTGGTGAGACACTGGTCATACATTTTCCTCAGTTGTTTCAGGTAAATCTCCACTTTCCTGCTCAACTTTGGAACAGTCTGGATGTGGAGAAAGTAGGAAACATGACTAATTTCCTCTCTGTTGTTTTAACCCATAAAGACCCAGTGCTACTTTTGTGGCAGTTCCCAAATGAATTTTTCCGTTTCTACCGTTCTTAACTAATTTATCCCCTTTTTTTTTTTTTTTTTTTTTTTTTTAATATTATCCTCTGAATTTTGCATTTTTTGGTATAAATCATGTATTTTCCTATATTCATTTCACATATCATGTAGCTGTTCATGAAAACTTAAAAGTAAATTAAAAGTTAATTATAGCAAAACAGAGAAAAATGAAGACGTTAGCAGAAAGATACTGCTAACTGAATGTAAAAACAAGTGTGTCCACCCACTGTCATTCATCCAACTCCATGAGTTTTACTGGTGAATCAGTGTTGTAGAAGATGACAGTGTTTCCATGTTCACTACGGAGCCTCTGAACGTCCAAATGGGTCATATCTGATGACCATGAAAAGATGACAAACTGTATTTTACACCAATTATTTACATGTATTGATAGGATTAGTGGATCAACAGGTATTAAACAGTTTCAGTCAGTAGATGGTTTGTGTCACTGGTGGCTGTTTGAGTCTCTGTGGGTTAAGCTACCACACACACTGTAGCTCTAAAAGCTGTAACTTATTGCCTGACCTACCCAATCAGGCATCTTGCTCTGGAAGTTCCTCATAAAGTTTGGCTGGAGGGTTGCAAATGTGGCAGCTTTCATCTGTGGGTGGCACATATTACATTCATTTATCATTTCCTTACCCATTAATCATTTCGTAATTTAAAAAGAACTGTATACGAGCTGAGGTAACTGTGGTGTAAAACCCAGAGGTGTCACAGCCAGTGTCATTTCCCACAGTCCTAGTGTCCCATTTGGCGCCTGTCTCTCCTCCTTTAACACCCACCCAGTGCTGTCATACTGGGCCACTTCCTGATGAGGGACCACGACGCTGTGAATTAATGTTATTGATCTATACGGTGGTATATGGTCTCACAAGCCCCCCCTCCCCCTTCCACCCCCATGTTCTCTTAAAGGTTAAAAGTGACACAGGTGTAACTCAAATACACAAAGGGGAACACATTCAAGTCTGGATTCACTTTGCTTTTCTTCTTTTAAAGCCTTCAGCACCTCAGTGCCTTTGTATGTGTTAACCCATTTACAACAATTCACATTCAGTGCATTTTACATGATTACATTAGAATATGACAAACTTAAATAACAAAGATAATAAAGAACCCATATGGCAAGAGCTGAAAAATATATTAAATATGAAAATAACATATTTAGTTTGTAAAAGACTTGATAGTCCCTTTTTTATAATATAACTAAATGATAAAAACAAACCTTATAAATAGTATTAGAAAAAAGTAAAACAAACAATATAAACCAAACAAATATGAATCATTCAAATGAGCTAAAACAAGAACAATTAGTTGTAAAATATGGTCATATTAAAAACAAGAATTGCCTCAGAGACACAAATAATGCATCTTAACCTTTTTCTACATGTTTGACTATGTTACAGGTGCAGATGAGTCAAACTTGGTTTTCCAGAATCAGTGAAAACAGGCGGTTCATGCAACATAATATAATCATTGAATGTGTTTAATGGGTGCCCATATTAAAAGATAGTCAAACAGCGATGTATGGAAGTAAAAGACCTATAAATGCTTTATACATAAGTAAAATCCAAGGTTTATTTTAGGTTTTTAGAAGGAGAGAAGGCTGTTGATATCACCAGTTAAATCTTAGAGCAAAGTCATAAACAGCATCCAGTGGTTTAAATGTTACA
The DNA here is from genome assembly GCF_902148855.1 of Sphaeramia orbicularis. Lineage (NCBI taxonomy): Eukaryota > Metazoa > Chordata > Actinopteri > Kurtiformes > Apogonidae > Sphaeramia > Sphaeramia orbicularis. The sequence continues at coordinate 23,524,709 of NC_043971.1, read as the reverse complement.
GCTGATTCTCCTTCTCTCTTCCCCCTTTCTTCTCTTTCCCCCTGTTTCTTCCTGTCAGATCTGACATCAAGATGTGGTTCAAAAAAACCCAAAATAAAGACAGTGGAATATCAAGGGGAGCCTTCTATACTTTATGCAGTTCCCCTTGGCAAAGCAAATGTGTTCAGCGCAACATGGCAGCCAGACCACCATTCTGCTGTTATGATGCTTGACAAGATAAGTAAAAAAAATAAAACAAGTGGTGCCAGGCACACATATATTGTAGCTTATTTTGTCATCAATCCAGCTGATGTCATTATGCCTCTATATATGCGCCAAGTTTGAAGTAAATTGAAACAAAATAGACATTTGAAATTTCGCGCATTATAGGTAAATAGGAGGCAAAAAAAGACTGAAAAAAATTCTAAAAAATTTACACTTTGACCTATTTTTTCCAAAATGTAATGACAGCTATTCTGCATCACTGGCAATCTCTAAACCAAATTTGGTGTGAATTCAACCAATAGTGTTGCTGCTACAGACATTTGAAATTTAACCCATAATAAACAAATGAGGAAAAAAAAGATTTTAAAAATTCATGAAAAATTTTAACTTTGACTTACTGTTCCCAAAATGTAATTAGATCTATTCTGGATTACTGGCAATCTATAAACTAAATATGGTATGAATTCAATCAATAGTTTTGCTGCTAGAGTGTTAACAAAGAAACAAAGAAACAAACACACAAACCGAACCAAAAACAATACTCCTTGCCTCTCCTTTGGGGGGCAGGGTAATAAATGTTGCGTTATATCACCATAATTCCAAACTGATAAAAACTTTGCCTCAATAATTATCTTCCAACAAATGCAGTGGAAAACACAGTATTATCCTGTAACTGTTATTCACATATATGAGTCTTTGAAATAAATCTGGTGCATGAAGTTACAGAAGACCAGGACAGTCAAATACATTTTATGCAACACCATAATGTGTACTTTTACTCACAAAAATATACATTACTACTATTATTTTTGTGTATTAAGTAGTCAGAAAAAAAAAAAAAAGGTGGGGCTGATAGATCATCTTTACCTGAATGAGAGAATCAAAAACTAAGCTGTAACTAAAGAAAAAACAAACGAACCCATTGATTAAGATGGTAGAACTGGGTAAGCACATGCAGGGTGTTTATTTAAGGGTACTGTTTGTGTCCTGCTGTTCTCATTTCACTACAGTTCCCACACGTATGTACTTCCAAAATACACATACGGATGGATACGATCAAGATTTCCACTTGTGTGCCAGGCCTGCGTGTCAGCACTGGATTGGAGACGTCAGTGCAGATGGAGTTGAGCTCAGTCAGTCCTACGCCTGCCCGCTGACTTTGACCGGTCCTGTCTGACCACTGTTTGCCTTCCCCTGCTCTCCCTCCAGCCAGGCTCATCCTGTGTTTGCTCAAGTCCATTTTGTCACAGAGGTGAGAGAAAAATGAGTCCTGCATGCTTGTCTGTGTATGCTCATCTCAGCACCTGAGCATAACCTCAACCCAGTGGTGTCACTAGACTGAGGTTTCACCTGTTTTTCTCCTGAGCTCAGATAAATATTGAAGCATTCTATTTCAATATGCCTTAATGGCAATGTTTCTGCAGCGGGGTGAGTTTTTAAGAGTGAGTCAAAATGTCACAAAGACTTAATCCTTTAACAATAACAATCTCTCCTGCGCTACAATTTGCCCTTTACAGTATTCAAATTATTGTAACTCCTGAACCCTTTGCACTATCCACAAAATTCAAAAGGCATCAGAGAGCTGAGATCCTGAGCTTTCCAGCACTATATAACACTTTACAACAGTAATGTGGAACCCACCTTATTACAAGTATAAAAGAACTATTTCAGAGACTTCCACACAGGCTAAAAAATGCCTGGAAATAACAAAAACTATGAAGCCATAATATGGATACTGAATGTTCAAGACCAAAATGCATGTTTGAGCCGATGCAAGATAGTTGAAAATGTATTTCTGCAATCTCAGAGAGTTTCGTTATGGACAATTACAGTTGTTTCTGATAATAAATATGCTAAAAACTTCGTCTGTTTTTTTTTTTTTCTTTTTTACTAAATCACACTGTTTTAAGCATTTATTATTTATAATAATGATAATTAATGGCCAGACATTGAAAGTTAAGCTCTTCTTGAAAACAAAGGTGTAAAAGACCTGGCAAAAAAGACATTTTCTAACACTTTCATTACGAAGAAAACCTGAGGACATCTAGGTGGCCTGTTTTAATGGTAGTCTTAAAAGGGTTAAATATACTTGCAATAAAAACAATAATGTGAAAAATGACACATGACGCACTGCCATCCATAAGTAAAATTGCATATTTAGTCTGGTAATTGGCCCTGGTAAATGTGTGGTAAAGACACATTGGAGGGTGTGTGTGTACGTATGTGCATATCTGTGTATAATTATGAATAATTAATAACTGAACTCAGGAAAAGGGTGGCACTAAAGAAATGTATACTTTTTCCCACTCCACTTTTATTTCTTATGTAAATATGTATATAATCTGTATACTTATTATACTTATTATTTTTGTATTGTTTTCTGCATGCACATTTTCTCATCTTATCTTATCTTTTCTTAGCTTAGCTTAGTTTAGCTTATTTTATCTCTTTCAAATACATGGACAGACGGCATTTGTTGTTTTCTATTTGTATATTTCTAATTTCTTTATTGATTGATTGATGAATTGATTGAAACCTTCTTCTTCCTGCTTGTTTTAAATAAATTACTTAATTGCTAATTATGTACTTAACATCCCATGTAGAACAAGCCATGATACATCAATTACTCATTATTTGATGTATTGTCCAGCTCTTAAAATAATCAAACATATGCACAAACAAAGGGAAAACTAATTTACTATATATGCACTGTGGATCTGAACATATTCCTTCAGTGTTAATGCTGTTTTCAGCTGAGCGGTCACTGCTCCAGGTGTGTTTGCTTCTCACTACCCTTGTTAAGTGGGATTACCCCTGTGGTTTTGACACTAACCTTGGGAAACATTTGCTCAAAATCATCCCTCGCCAAACTGCCACTGAAAATCTGTCCAGAACTGGATACTTTTGGTAACAACCTAAACACACAGACACACAATCACATAATATCTGAGTATCTGTATCTGAGAAAGCTAAGTTGAATGGATACTGAGCAAAGTCCTTGAAAACATGTAAAAAACTCCTCAGTGTCAGGTCAGATTGCTTGCTGCTGTGATGTGTGATCTGCACACAAAATGTCAGGTTGTTAATATATTCCTAATGGTGTGCAACTTCTCAAGAGTAGCCATAGTGTGGTGCAACTCACACCCAATAACACTGCGCACTCCGGTGACAACACACTTTGTCTGCTGGGTGCAAACTGGCTCCGGAGAGCACTCCTGAGCAAGGCAGCGTTTACTCACAGGACAGTGCAGCAGGTAACAGATCTATACAAACCCCACAAGCTGCACAGGATACAGATAGAGGTGAGAGGATGTAATAGACTGTATGTGCTATATACGTAACTGGTGACACAATAGAAGCTTAAATATGAAAATCACTGAGTTAAAAAGCACTTCAGCAGGATTTTCAAAGCGGAAACAGACTCATACGGCCTCCTCTCATGTACATTTTCCTTCATTGATGGCAATTTATACTAATAGACATGATACGTTCTGGTCAATCTAATTTTGCAGACCTGTAATGCATACTTGTAAAATTCAACATGTTGAAGAGACCATGACCAGATGGCCGCAAAGATAGCAAATTACTGCCTCCACTGTCCAATAAATCATAGCAGCTACTAATAAACATATAAATAGACACAAAGCGAGACAGATTGGATGAATTGGCTCATTACGAAGCATAACCAAGACCTGCTCCAAACTCTGGCTTCAGCTCTAATTACTTTTATTTTGGGTATTTCTCATGGATGTGGGGAATGCGCTTATGGCAAAGCTGAGGTGGGGGCATAGAGGGCCGCTGTCTTGTCGTGTTTGTCCATGGAGTGGTGAGATTTCACACTGATGGAAGACTTGTCAGCACTGAACTTCACTAGCCTTCTTACCAGGTTCCTAATGTCCCAAAGCCAGAGTGCTGTTCACAGTGGCAGCTTCTTACAAACATTATACACGTTGCGACTAAACAGAGTTCAGGCCTAATTAACAACAAGAGGGACAGCGACCGACACTGTTCTGTTATACATTCACAATAAGTAAACACAAAGAGCTGTGGGTTACATGACCACAACAAAAATGGAGACTGGTAACTCTATATTTGGACAGACTACCTAATATTTCAATGGCAAAATGAAATCCACTTTAATTCTTTTTAAATCACAAATTAAATACTACAAATACTAAACTCTGTGGGCAGATTTTAAAAGTCAACCTTTAAATCAGTAGTTGATTTTTGCAGTCACACATCTACATAGTGTAATGTTACTTTGAGTTAATGTTGAGACAGTGGCAGAGAACTTGTGCAATAAAGAACTATATTAAATCTAATATATGAAATGTCCCTGAAACAGTACTTTCTGCTCAACACCACAGAAAAATCACAAATCATATTATAGCTGAAATATGTTTAATATCATGCACTGTAAAATAAATAAATAAACAAATAAATAAATCCTGTTGTTTTTGTGGAAAAAAAACTGTCAGCTGTGATTACCAGAACAGTACTGTAAAAAAACACATCAAACTGTAAACATGTAGATTTAACATTTTAAACATATATATTTAACATTGGATTTTGGTGATGTTTGCATATTTAAAATGTTAAATATACTTTTTTGTTATTACTTTTTTTATAAAAAATAAAAAATAAGGCATGAAAATGACTGTTATTTCAACATTATGGTCTTGCAATTAAATGACCCCATATCATTTTTAAATTTACAGTTTTATTTTCTCAAAGCAATAGAAATATATAATTTCTACATACAAATCTAGTTTTGTTAACATACTCTTCCTGTAAAAACTACAGCTATATTTGATTTAAATCTTTTCAAATAGACAACTTTCCATTGAATTTTCACTTACAGTTTTTTATGTCACAATTTTACAACATTTTGGTGTTAATTCTACAGTCACTTTTTACAGTGTAGATGTTATTTGCGTATCATATGAGTGAAACCACAACAGGCTCTCAGATAATCTCTGGATGTTTTAGTAAATGAAGCAGTGATTGCCTGGAAGCCCATAAAACTTTAGAAGACAAGAAACTTTCCAAACACTTTGACATCTGCTCACGGCGCTGGCATGAAGTGACACCACTGGCCCAATTGCTACATCTCTTTTGTAGAAGACATAATTACTGCGTTTTCCCCTGGATGATGTTTGAGCGGCCATCCGAAGAAGTGAGCACCACAACAGAGAGTTCAGACTATGTTTGGTCGTCTCACTTCTGTGTGAGTAATAAGCTGTTTCCTTCAGGAGGGTCCGCACTAAACAAGCTTCCAATGTTTGTCCTGGAAAGCAGCGCAAACACAGATCCACACAAAATAGACCAGAGGCCACTGCAGCTGGGTGCCCACCCTCCAACAAAGTTAAGTGTTTAAGTCTTTAAATTATTTGACCAACATTTTGGTACCAGATGAAGGCCACTGATGAACACCTACAAACATACATGGAAATTGCAGAACTGCCTGTGCAAGAGAAAAAGCCATGTGATTTTATCCCATAAAGACCCAGTGTCACTTTTCCGGCAGTTCCCAAATGAATTTTTTTCTCTATTTAACTTTTCTTAAGCAATTTATCGCCACTTATTATAATTTTATCCTCTGTATTTTGCATATCTTCAATAAAAATCTAGTAATTTCCCAAATTTAATTGACTGATCGTGTAGATGTTCATAAAAGCTCAAATTAAAGTTAATTTTCTTAATATCAGAAACAGAGAAAAATGAAGAAAATGAGACTTTTTCAACAAAATATATCATTAACTGAACATAAACTCAGTGTCTCCATTCACTGTCATTGATCCAACTCTATGGGTTTTACTGGTGAGCAAATGTTGTCGAAGATGGCGGTGTTTCCACGGTAACTTACAGAGCCTCTGAACGGCCAAATGGGTTATATCTGATGACCATGAAAAGATGAATAATTGAATTTTATATCAATTATTTACATGGATTGATAGGATTAGTGAGTCTAAAGTTATTAAACGTTTTATATTGGTAGATTATTTTGGTTGCCGGTGATTGTTTGGGTCTTTATGGGTTATGCAAAACATAGAAAATTCATTAAAATTGTAGACACACCTTGAAATGGTCAAATACACACTCAGGGGGTCCAAAAAACTCTTCTACTCTATTTGGAACCCAGTAATGTTCTTTATTAATACACTAAAAACTCTCCCTGATAACTCATGAACTCATGAGTTTGAAGCTAGATCATGTGGGACAACACGTGTCGTTACGCAGCCCAACACAACCTCATTGCTCTCAAATCTGGCTCATAGACCAACTCTACTCTCTTTTTATTTTTGTTTAATCATTCATGCCTGATGAGTGTCATACCTACTAATATTATTGCTTTTATTTGTTTATTTATTTATTTAATCTCAAATTGGGATGCATTACCTGGGACTTGTAGTGTGGGGGAGTGGGATGCGGTGGGAACTGTATATATGTTATGTGGAAAATCCAAAAGTATAGTTTTTTCTTGTATGACTGTCACTTTTTTTCCCTTTGATTCCAATAAAAAGAATGTTTTAACCTCCTAAGACCCAGGATTTTTTTTTTTTTATTAAATAAGTGCCTATATTGGAAACATCATGATGCAACAGTTTTTTCAGATAAAGTTTTTAAAATTTTTATAGAATGTCCTTGGTGGTGGACAGTTTTCTTTTCTTTATTTTTTATATAAAGTTGTGAAGCTCTTGTCCACAAATGTGGACAGAAAACCCATAGCTGGGTCTTAGGAGGTTAAAAAAAACTATTGTAGATACACATACATTGTAAAGAGAAAAATGGGATTCACACTTAGAGAAGTGCAGTCTGAGAACTACGTTGGGGAGTGGTCTTTATGTTCTGTCTCTTTGGTGATGCAGTGACGTTTGGGAGATGTCTTGGACTGAGTCACTCGATTAACTGATGGTTTATTGTTGAGCACTGTTCATTTTTGCATTGGAAGAAAATATAATATTCAAATGTGAAAAATACTAGAAATCAGAAAGAGACAGAAAAGAGAAAGAAGAGTCAAAAGACCATCGTGATCAGAGGTGTTAATGTGGACTACTCAATTATTAGACCACCCTTGCTTTCTTCAGTTTCTTGTTCATTTTAATGCCTGGTACAACTAAAGGTGCACTTGTTTGGATGAATATAATGATAACAACAAAAATGGTTCATTAAAGTTTAATTTCAGAGCTGATATCTATCCATTTTCCATGGTTTTCTTGATAATAACCAAAATCACTTCAGTTCTTACATCAATATCTATGGCACTGTACTGACAAAAACAATGCTTTTAGGCATTCCACGTTTTCTTTTCTCTGTTTTAGTCACATGATACACACAGGAGTCAGTACTTGATTGCATAACCATTGTTTTTCATGACTTTGATGGTCTAATAATTTTTGCCGTGACTGTATGTCCATCACTGTTAGCATTACATACATCGGCTTATAACACAACCATAAAACTAATTACAAAAAAGGAAAACATCTTGAATTGCATAAAAAAAATACAACTTAACTCTTTCTCTTGACATCCCACAGACTTCTCTGCAACTGTGATGGGCGATTGTTATATTGGATGCTGCTATAAAACTCCTCCATCTCTTGGTGTCTTTTCAGACGTCCACACTGCACTAACTACATCTGAAGGTCAAAGATCTTAGAAACAGAAAAACATCACACAAATGTAAAAATGTTCAAAGTAAGCTTAAGTGTGTTTACTCTTGTCATGTCATATTTGTGGTGTAAGAATTATTGAGATCTTTTATTTAAGTAAATTCACACAGTCAAAACCAATACAAGTAATAGCACATTATCAATAAAGCGTATTTAAAGTATGAAAAGTACAAGTGAGGTGCAGTAAACTGGTCCGTGTCAGTCCTGTCATTTTATGTATGATGTTTTTGTATTAATATTACAGCTGCAGTAACATGTATAATGCATTTTAACTACTTCATATGCTGTGAGATACTTTTAAATATGGCAATGCATCATATTCTAGAAGATCATAATGTATTTGTGGAGTTGTTGTCATGTAAGAATCATGTATCTCTTAAAAGTTTTCAGGAGATCAGAAAAACCTTGTGCACTTCCAGTTAGTAGAAGAGGGATTTTAAAGAACTTCTCTAGTGTATTAACTGTAAAGAAAGAGCTAATATTCAGTTTATCATAAATATTATAAATGGACATGTTTGGAGATGCATGGTTTTAGAGAGGAAAGGAATGAATAATGGTAATGAGAATAATGACTAAAGCAAATGTAGTGGACTAAAAGTTTTATAAAATGTTTTTTTTTTTTAAATTTGTATTTATTTTTCTCATTTTATTGATTTAACCCTATAATGCCAAATGTATCATATTTGATACATGTGTTTTGAAGCCTTCTGCATGATCAGTGTAATATTTTTTTTTCTTGAAAAACCTGATGTCTTTGCCAATTTTGAAAAGGAATTACCAATTTGTTCGACATGTTTGTATTATGTTTTTGCTTGTTCAAAAATAAAATTTGAGGATTGAGACCCAATGCATAAAATATGATACAAAATTGAAACTCATACATGGAAATTGATATTTGAAAAAAAATTTTTTTTGGTTGTTCAGAAGGACCATTAAAAGCTCCAGTTTCAAAGAACTGTAATTTTCTGATAATGATTTAATGGTTCAGGCTTTAAAGGGTCAAAATGGGACAGTTTTTCATGAACATATCATTGTAAATATGCCAGAAAAGGCTGCTTTACATCTGTAGTCCCTAGCAGGTCAGAAGAAAGAACAATAGCATAGAAGAAAAACAACACATTACCACAATGAAAATCCATTGTACAATAAGAAAACACAGCACAACAAATGAATATGATAACATACAGCATAAGATAATGCACATATTGACATAAAATTAATTATCACAGATGTACAGGGTGTCCCATAAGTCTCCATACATAGGAGACATAATACATTCCATACATATATGGTTCTAACATGTATTTCTTTATATTTCTTCTTTATAGTTCTTCAGCAGTGGAGGACACACATTGAAATGTGTTCCCGACAAAATGGCAGTCATATAGAGCATATTATATAAATAAAAATGGTTTATGTCAAGAAACGTTTATTTTTCCTATGTATGGAGACTTATGGGACACCCTGTAGTTCCTCTTAAGCCACTGTTTGACATGGGTTTGAATGCACTGAGGGTAGTGTATTCTCTTATTGCAGCTGGAATGTTACTCTAAGTCTCACTACCCTTGACTGATAACACCTGTTTACTGCATGTGGTGTGTTTATGAGGTGTCTAGTACAGGTACAGTCTTAAATATGAACTCTTAAATGTGCAAATAAAAGTAAATAAAAGTATTTGATTACTTTCCACTACTGTGCTTCAGGGTGTTGCTAAATGCAGGACATACCAGACAGTAGCTGGTTTTAGGGATGGACTGAGAAAGGAGAAAGCCGTCTGGTTTTGTTTCTGTGTGAGGACAAAAAGAAAGAGGGAGACAGACAGTCAGAGAAGACAGACAGAGAGCGGTGGGAATAGAGATTTAAAGTTACACTTCCTTGTTTCAGGGGCTGGGAAACAGAGCACACAGAACAAATGAGAAGTAAACATGCAGCCACAGGAAGCCATTAACTACAGCAAGGACCAATTAGGCCCCAGCAGGTGTCCCTGCCTTTGCCTGCTTTGGTCCTGCCTCACCTCTGTGTCTGTGTGACAGAGCTTCTCCATCTGAGCTAAGGAAACAACGGGTAGTTTCATTTGCTGAGCAATTTGAAGCAAAGGATTCCTCCATGAGGGCCTCTAAAGTCCTTTATTGTGCTCTCTTTGTCTAGCCCCATAAGTGCAAGTCATTAGAGAGGACAATTACATCCTCCTGAAGGAGTTCAGCTTTTACAGGAGGGGAAGATAAGACAGGATCTCTCTCATGTCAGACCCCCTCTATGCAGGCGCTCTCTGAAGCTTATTGCTCTTTTCACACCCAGTCAGAGCAGACAGGACAGTCAAAATCAAAGTCAATCACAGGGGCTACAGCACAAGGAGAATTACACACAGGAAGGGCTTCTTTCAAGTCGGGAACTGAAAGTTTTTGAGAATCGTGACACAGAAAGAACCAATAGACTGTACTGGTGCAGTTTTTAGTATCCATACAATGAATTGGTTTCACACTGATTTAGTCAGAGTTAATTTAATTTAATGTGTGTGTATCAAACTATAGACTCATTCTATCAAAGGTTCCTTCCTAAACCCTGTTCATCCTCCTTTCTGTCTGTCACACAATTATACAAAAGCTACTGGTGAAGGGCTATAGTCCATAAATCCAGGAGGAACCCCTTGAATTCTGGAGCAGATCTATAAAAACAAGTGGCAGTGTCTGTCACCTCTTTGACACTGGAGAGTCTTGGGCTAATTTAGATGTATAAGAGAACAGAATAGTGGCACGAAATGACAAAAATGAAGAAAACTTTGCTCATACTATAAGGTTTATTTAATATTATGGAATGAGGAGAAGTGCTGACCCTTGTGGGTATATGTTAATGATATGTTCGCCACTTCAGAAGAATAGGAAAAGAGGTTTTGTCTGAGGGAGATTCAGTGTTAGAAGAAGAAGGAGGCCAGAGTAGTAAAGACTGAACCAACAACATCTCATGGATCCACAAAAACAATAAAAATGATCAGCGACAACGACATCTGGGATTAAAACTGTGTAAATATTAAAAAAAACACCAAGTTGCACACAATTATTTAAAGTGTTACCTGCTTGGTTTTATTACCTGCTTTTGTCATGGCTGTCATGTTTTGCTGCTGAGGCCTAATGTCTGTGAATGAACCTCTACTCTGAGCTCCCAGGAATAAGGGCGATGTTCTGCTGAGCCTCCAGATGGTGCTGTAGGATAAACAAAGGCAATGGGACCCATCATCTGAATGAAAATGAACTGGAAGGAGGAACCACTTGAATGAGGAGGCAGAGCAGTACAACAAAGTGCTTAAAGTATTACCTACAGATACATAGACGGTGGATATATGTGTTCTCTTACTGCGTTAATGTACCCTCTCTTAAGCAGAACAGTCTATATACTACATTGATTTATTTGCTGTCTTTTTAACCCATAAAGACCCAGCACTATTTTTGTGGCAGTTCCCAAATGGTTTTTTGTTTGGTTTTTTTTTCCCAATTTTTAACTTTTCTTAAGTGATTTATCACCATTCATTCTAGTAATATGGTCAGTGTTTCGCATTCTTAAGGGAAAATCAGGTATTTTCCTACATTTAATTTACTGATCATGATTGATGCTCATAAAAGCTCAAATTAAAGTTAAGGGTTTTTATGTCAAAAACAGAAAAAAAATGGAGGGAAAAACTGGCTTTTTCAGTGAAATATATCATAAACTGAACATAAAAACAAGTGTGTCCATCCACTGTCATTGATCCAACTCCATGGGTTTGACAGGTGAATCAATGTTGTAGAAGATGATGGTGTTGCCATGGTAACTATGGAGCCTCTGAACATCCAAATGGGTCATATTTGATGACCATGAAAAGATGAATAGCTGTATTTTACACCAATTATTTACATGCATTGATAGAATTAGTGGATCAACTATTATTTAACTTTTTATATCTGTAAATGATTTTGGTCGCCAGTGGGTGTTTGGGTCATTAAGGTTGTCTTCATTAATGTAAACCTGCTCGTGCTGAGTCTGATGCTTGGCCTTGGCATTGTGGTCTTGGTCTTGGTCTTGGTCCTGGTCTTGGAATGGGCCTCCTCTTCCTCCAAAGCTCAGCTCTGACTTCATCCCCTGCCTATCAACAGTGAAAACCCAATTTAGATGCTGTGGGTGTGAAAACCGTCAGCTTTCCTGAAGATTAAAAAAGGATGCATTTTTGGTAATCCCTTACATATGCCAAGAGCCAACGAGAATCCTCCCACACAACATCTTGACATTGTTTTAAAAAAATAAAATAAAAAGAAAAGGATGCGCTGGAGGAATAAACCCACCTCAACTCCTCCAAAATATGAACCTTACATCCTGATTTTTAGCATGTCTGTAACAAGTAAGGCTCTGATAAGGCTCTGATCTGCTCTAAGCCTATGATTGGGCAATGCTGTCCTTATTTAATCTGGTCTGGTACCATGAGGGAACTGATGAAGGCTGATACTCAACAGATGTTGCAGAGGAAAGGTTTGGGCACAGATTTAAATGACATCATGAGGCGGATGTTGACATGTTACGGGTAAGGAAAGTCAAAAACAGAAAATAGAATAAATGAAGAATGCAAAATATGCAAGAGAAATGCAAGGAGTTACCATGCACATTGAAGCTTAACCATCGCATATGTGCACTGTTTCTTTTGCCTGTACAATTTTTTTAGGACGCTGTCACTTCAAAACACCTCAGAGATAAATATTGTTCTTACTCAATGACATTTGTCTGGGTAGGTTACCTCCTTTTCAGATTACAGCTTTCAACAGCTTCCTGTCCTGTTAAAACCATCTTTTTCTTAATTTGTTGATTTTGTGTGTTTGTGTTGAGGCAAAGGCTAAAGTGGAAAAAAAACCTCTTGGACTAAGTTGGAAAATGTCTTATTGGAAAGCTGAATTCACAGTATGATGATCTTACAGAATATAATACTTTGCTTTAGATAAAACTACATGTTGCCCATAAAGTTGGAATAATTTTGTTTTCAGACACATTCCACTTTTTATTCCTGTTTATACACATCAGTAATCACCTTTTTTCCAGGTACAATGATAACATTGAGTCCCAGTTACATTTTATCTGTCAAAAATAAATCACATTGTCACAATCATTTCATGAAAAGAGGTAGAAATATTTTATTCCAATTTTATGGCCAACATGAAAACATCTTCAGTAGAATAAATAACATTAAGTACTTTTACTCTAGTACTGTGCAATTTTTTGAGATGCTAATACTCCACTACAGAGGCAAATATTATAATTTTTACTCCACTACATTTGTCTGGCAGTTTTATTACTTTTTAGATTACAATTTTTCATCCACCTCCTGTCCAGATTGTGTGTGTTTGTGCTGAACTGAGAGTTAAAGTCTTCTTTTATGGGTATGCAACCCCTCCCCCCTTAACCCACAAAGACTCAGAGCTACTTTTGTGTCAGTTCCCAAATGAATTCTTCTCTATGTTTAACCTTTCTCAAGTGATTTATCACCATTTATTGTAATATTGTCGTCTTTACCCTGTGTTTTTTCAGTGTAAGTCATGTATTTTCCTGTATTTTTTTTACTGGTTTTACTGGTGAATCAATGTTGTAGAAGATGACGGTGTTTCCATATTCACTACAGAGCCTCTGAACATCCAAATGGGTCATATCTGATGACCATGAAAAGATGACAAACTGCATTTTACATCGATTATTTACGTGTATTGATAGAATTAGTGGATCAACAGGTATTAAACAGTTTAGATCAGTCGATGGTTTTGGTTACTGGTGAATGTTTGGGTATGGGTTAAATAAGACACATTAAAAAAACAACAACACTTGGATTAGCTGGAAAATGCATCGTCACAAAGATAAAAACTCACATTTGACGATAATAGAATATGCTGCATTTCTGTAGATTAAACTAATCAGTAATGTATGATATGTTGGGGTTGATTCCACAGACTGGCAGTGAAATTACTGGCTAATGTGCCCTTGAGCAAGGCACTTGACTCCCTCATTTGCTCCTTGGGCACTTGCCATGACAGCCCTCTGCTCCTAGTCTGCAGTATGTGATGTGTTCCTGCATGTTCAACTAGTAATGGGTTAAATACAGAGGTTCATTTTGTTGCATGTCCATGTCTAATCCATCACTGTAAAAATGGTCAGGAGGCTTTTTATGGAACTTTTCACTGGTAGGTTTTGTTACTGTCTTACATTCACTGCCACTTTATTTAGTGTGAAGTATTTTATATTCTTTGTGGTATTAGTAATTAACCAATAAAGACCAAGTGCTACTTTTATGTCAGTTCTCAAATGAATTTTTTTTCTATCTTTCTTTTAAGTGATTTATCACCAATTATTATAATATTATCCTGTTTTTTTTGTTTTGTTTTGTTTTTTTTTTGGGGGGGGGTGCATTTTTTTCAGTAAAACCATGTATTTTCCTATATTTAAATCACTGATCCTGTAGATATTTATAAAAGCTCAGATTAAAGTTGAGGGTTATTATATCAGAAACAGAGAAAACTGCAGAAAATTTTACTTTTTCAGCAAAAATATACCATAAACCCAGTGTATCCATCCACTGTCATTGATCCAACTCCATGGGTTTTACTAGTGAATCAGTGTTGTAGAAGATAACAGTGTTTCCATGTTCACTACAGAGCCTCTGAACGTCCAAATGGGTCAAATCTGATGACCATGAAAGGATAAGAAACTGTATTTTACACTGATTATTTACATGGACTGATAGGATTAGTGGATCAACAGGTATTAAACGGTTTAGATCAGTAGACGGTTTAGGTCCCCAGTGGCTGTTTGGGTCTTTATGAGTTAAAGAATACAAATACTTCTTCCACGACTTTCTACTATAAAGAATAAAACAGTTCTAAGTTTTCTCTCTGGTCTAGGTCATCCGTTTGATGATCAGACTGTCCAAAGCCTGGGAAATGCCTCCCTCTTAACAGGCTGCTGCTGAATGACCACATTACTAAAGTTTATGGGCCAAGTCTGTTCAGGAAGTGTCTGCTTTGTCTTTTCTCACAAAAGCTGCTGGAGGCGCAGAATTTATCAGTTCCGTTGCCACAGTAATAGTGTCATGGTGGTGCAGAGGGACCTGTGGTTCTTCGCCCTGTTTGCTATGTACAAGTGTCAGTGACAGAGCGAAGGCAGCATCCATCTGCGTTCCCTGCCACCATAAATCAACAGAGGATAATACTGCTGTCCTGCTGAACCACGTCATACTGTTAGACTGTGATACTGCAGTGAGGTAGGTGGACAGGAGCCTGCAGCAATTCCCTTTTTAGTCCTGTTCCAAAAACAGACTGATGTGGAGGAGGGGCTGAGGGCTTCTTTATATGTATATATATATTTTAAAAAAGATGAGCATTGCTGCAGATGTGAACCAAAACAGTGACAAAGGATGAAAAAGCAGACCTGGATCATGAAAAAGATACTGATGGATAGGCTGGAGACAGTGTTTTCAACTGTAACCAAGCCGACCATCGTCACAGTTGCCAGTTCCTACTTCTTTACAACTCACTTTTCCTATTGAACAAAAGTATTTGAGCCACTTTAAACTTCATAGTGAAGTTCTTACCCCCAGGACAGTGATGAATAGCCGGGTTTCAGGCCCCATACCAGTGTCGGAAAAAAGGGAAGGAGTTGGTTAAACAAGACCACAATTCAAATGACACAATAGAAAGGGATTACACAACTTTCAGACACCGAGCCAGTTGATAATATCATCACAGGAACCTCAGAGAACCCAACAAGCCTTGGTACACACTGTCCTGGCTCACACATGAGCTCAGACAGCAGCGTCGTGTGACAATAAAGTACTTTGTGACACTGGATGATAACATCTATTCACAGCAAGTTGCTTTATTCTAGCAGCTTGTTTGGTTACTCACATGACTGGTAAATCTGTACAGTAACACAATGATAACATAAGTGATTATTGTTTACTTGACAAACCGTCTTTTCCTCTGGTAAAATGTGAAATTCTCAGTTATGGTGAATGTTCGAAATAATACCTTTTGGACATCGACAGGTAATAAGTAGGCACTTGATATTGACAGCAGGGTGTTTCATTGATGAAGAGTTTTGCATTTAGACTCATGGTAACTTCACTATAGCCTTTAGATGAAAGAATAGTCACTGAACACATGTAGGAGCCCCAGTGTTTATAGAAGGATTTGACATATTATTAATAGACAAATATCTTTGACACATATCAAAAATACTGTTATTATCAAACACAGTCTCTCCTGAAGATGTCACAGAAGTCATTTTAAAATGTGGCTAACCAGTTTTATGAAATCTGACACACTTGTGTTTCAGTAAAGTTATCCACTCAGTCTGACACTCCTCTGTCAGCTTGTAATACAACATGTGTGTGTCACACTGAATAAAACTCCCAAGTCACAGAATACAATAAAGAGTTTGACTTTTTGTGTGTGTGTGTGTTTTTTTCTGAAACAGTGTCAGCGCTGGCTTGTTTCCAAGTTCTCACTAAGTCCCTGAAAAGCTCTTACTCTGTGAGCATTACATTAAGTTAATTGCTGCTTATATAATAAAAACCTGGTTTCTCATTTCTCAGTTGGTAGGTCACCTTTGCTCATACACAGAGAATACCTTTGTCATTTTTTTTTTTTTTTTTTTTTTTGGTAAACTGAGTTCATCACTTCTGTCTACAAGCAGTGTTTTGTTGGATATTGCAAACATAAAGCAGGCTGGAGGTAATTTCCTGAAGGGATCATGCACCTGGGCCCTTCAGTACACTGGTCAACCCTGCTTAACAGGAAATCTAAGAAGCTTAGTACACTAATGCCCAAATGGCCCCAGGTAGCTACAGTGGCAACAAAGAGCCTTTAAAATACATCTGAGAACTGGCCAGAAAAAAAATCTGAATGATGTAAAATCAGCACCATGTAACAGTATTATTTAAGAGGCACCGCAGACAAATCAGCTTGTGAAAGATTTAAAGGGGTCAGTGACACTTACATAATTAATTTTAAAAAAACAATTTACTTCAAAAGGCATAAAATTATCAGCTGAGAAATTGTTTGACAGTACAAATAATTTGTAAATATTACTGTACAACACAGATAAATCCCTACAAAGGATATAACCCTCTTATTAGAGGATATCTAAACAGTCCGTTTGGTTTCAGATGCAGGCGCATAAAGCTGTGTTGTTGACAGCTTATTGTTCTCCAACACAAAGGAAGGGTTTGCGACTCCGCACCGGGTCCTTTTACGCAAACCCCTCTGCCAATCCACAGGCGCCCCATTGAAAACAAAAACCATGTGCAAAGGACGAGAATATTAAGGTATTCAATTCAGACTTCAGCATAACATAGAATAGGCAAAGCAACATCCCTGTGAACCTCAAGAAGCACTGTTGGTCGATCCTCATCTACATCTATTAAATCAACATTTTCATGGCTTATTGTCATTATTCTTTATATGTCTCAAATGATACTTTCTTTTTTAAGTACTTCCAATACAACTTTTCTGAAGACTTGGATTCTCTTAGATTGCTTTACAGAAATAATTAAACACAAATAAAAATGCCAATCAGTCAGTCCACGGTTGATTCACTCTGCTGTGTATAAAAAAAAAAAAAAAAAAAAAAAAAAGTGAAGACCCAAAGTCCGATATCAGCATCCTTTAAGGTGCGGGAGTGCAGAAAGTTTCTCGACTTTCCCCAAAGCAGCGGCATTTTCGACCCCTTTGAGCCACTCTTTACATTTCCTCACCACAGTCTCATCCACATCTCCATCCTCCTCCTCATACTCGACGTCATCGTACTTGTACTGGTCATTCAATAAGGAAATTTTAACGATGGCAGTGATGTCCTGCTCTGCGCTCTCCACTTTACCCACGGGGCCGCTGCCTTTGGTTCCTCCGTGCGCCTTTTTGGATGGAAAAACTCGCCTGTGCCGAAAGTCCGTGGATGCGCAACACTTCTGCTGTTTGGCCATCATCTGTTTTTCTAAATTGCGTTTTTGGATGACGAGAATGGCTTCAGGGGTGAGACTGAGGGTGAACTGGATCTCCTTCTTGCCCTCTTCTTTACCGATGTGTCTGCTGGAGTCCATGGAGCTGGAGCGCCTGACTCCTTCGGATGCGTCCTGAGGTTTGGGTACCGCCAACCAGGAGCACTTTCCCTGGGTCTCCTGAGCGGATCCCTGTTTCTGAGCCGGTGTTTTACTCTTCTCCTGTTGAGGTTTTCGGCCCAAATTCCTTAAATTCGCCGATGCCCAAGATGAAGGCTGCTTTTCTTTCTCCGACTCCCCCTTTTCTGCGCCGGTTTTGCTGGTGAGCTCAGTCTGAGGAGGCACTGCGTTGGCTTTCTTTTTCCCGAATAACTCCCTGCCAGGAGAGGAGATCCGCTGGTGGAGGCTGATAGGAGGAAAAGGCATTTTTGTGACTGGAAGTGATCAGGATAGAAAAACGTGCAAATATCCAAAGTGCAGATGAGGAAGCCCTGCGCAAAGCGACACGCAGCGCTCTCCTGGCATTATCCAGCAGAGACGTGGAGGAGGCTGTTGTGTACCTGTTGGCCACACTGACACAATTCAACTGGTGCACATGCTCACGTTCCGGCGGCTTTATGAGCGTGCAGACAGGAAGGCGTGGTCAGGAGACGCACCAAACAAAGCCACGAAAAAAAAAATATGATGTCATTTCACAAATTCCAACAACTTCCTCAGGCAGTGATGCGCATCCACTTAATGCTCATGTTTTTCCTCACAGCGCCTCTCTGCTGTTTTCCAGTTAGTCAAAGAATTCACACATGAATTTAAGAAAATCATCTGTAATACATTGTTTTATATTTTGTAAATGAAAAATAAAATTGGTGGAAACTGGCAAATACTTATAATAATAATAATAATAATAATAATAATAATAATAATAATAATAATAATAGACCTGAGCCTTTTATGACTTTTCAGATTTTCTGAGGTTTAGATAGATAGATAGATAGATAGATAGATAGATAGATAGATAGATAGATAGATAGATAGATAGATAGATAGATAGATAGATAGATAGATAGATAGATAGATAGATAGATAGATAGATAGATAGATAGATAGATAAGAATAATAGAATAAGTTCTTATATCTATCTGAAAAGTTACTCTTTAGGTGATTATGTCTTATTTTAAGTGTGATGAGATACTTTGACTAGAAATTAGATTTTTTCAAGTATGGATGGATGGATGGATGGATAGACAGACAGACACTTCATTAATCCCGAAGGATATTCAAGTATTCAGCAGCTTTACATACAGCACAAGAAGACAAAAAACAGACAGACCAAAAACACAACACAACAGTGGGTTAGTAGCCAGGTTGACATTAAGGTTAGTATATATACTCTAAAAGATACTTGCTAAAGAACTAAAGAACTACCTCTAAAAGAGCTTCCTGTACAATATTGTAAATAAAGACTTCTGGTTGTATTTACACATTTCAGGGCGGTGATATAAAGTGAAACAGTGAAAAATAAAGTGTAGCAGTGATCTAAAGTGAATCGGTGATGTAAGTGTAACAGTTATTGAAGTGATCTATGGTGGTTCGAAAAGTAGGTGTAGTCCAACTACATAAGGTGCCTGGATATTTTAACCCTTTCATGCATGAATTATGAGAGCCTTAAACAAGAGTGTTTTTATTCCTCTTTGGACATTAAAAAAAAACAAACAAACAATGCGATTGAAAATTTATTATGAACCTATGTTGCATGGAGTTGCAGCAGGACACCATGTATTTAATCTTTGAAGCAAAGAAATGTGTATTTACTGATATACTGTGTGAAATCTATGAAATAAACTCATTTTTAGTGCTGCTAACCTGATGCTTTCTCACATTTTAACATTCTCTGATACTAGTCACTACTCACTTCATAGAGATAATGTGCAAAAAAACACAAACTTTTGTTTAAAAAAACAACAACTGTAAATTGCAGTCTAATAACAAAAACAAGCAATTGATTTACACTCAAACATGTTAGTGCAGATCAGGTTTATCAAGAACAGCAAAGTTACAGTAATAGTATGAATGTCAGTGTATGGGATGGTGCATAAGTGTCCACAGTGTTGGCTGATATGGAACTAAAACAACCAAATCTATGAATATTTAAGAGAACAGCTGGAGAAGAACTGTCCACTGGAGTGACCACTGTGCATGAAAGGGTTAAAGACTCTTTGTATCAGTCCTGATGTGGTCATGTCTGAGACTGAGACCGAGACCCCCCCCTCAACCACTCAGTGATGAGTTGTACAGTCTGATGGCCAGGGGGATGAAAGGTTTGTGACTTGTTTCTTAAACATGCTTCTACCATAAACTAATAAAAAAAAAGTTCATGCATATTCTTCATTTTACATCTATATCCAATTAGCCATGTGCATATATGATATCCATACCTTAACCCATAAAGACCCAGTACTACTTTTGTTACATTTCCATAAAATTTTTTACTTATCCTATGGACCTCGTCTTTGTGTCCTTAATAAAGCTTGAATATACATGTAACAGGTCTTGAGTGACTTATCACCATTTATCATGACATTATCTTCTGTATTTTGTGATTTTTCAGTGAACATCAGGTATTTTCCTACATTTAATTCACTGATCATGTAAATGTTCATAAAAGCTCAGATTAAAGTTGAGGGTTATTGTATCAAAAACAGAGAAAACTGAAGAAAACGTGTCTTTTTCAGCAAAATACATCATTAACTGAATATAAACCAAGTGTGTCTGTCCACTGTCGTTTGTCAAAGTCCATGTGTTTTACTGGTGAATCAATGTTGTAGATGACGTTGTTTCCACATTCACTACAGGGCCTCTGAATGTCCAAATGGGTCATATCTGATGACAATTAAAAGATGATAAACTGCATTTTACATCAAATTTTGACATGGATTGATAGGATTAGTGGCTCAGAGGTTTTTAGACATTTTAGATCAGTAGATGGTTTAGGTCAACAGTGGTTGTTTGGGTTAATACTGTCAAGTAATAGGCGGACTGTGACCCATGTCTGTCCTTGAAAACAACAAAACAACCACAATGACAGGCAGGGTGACTGAATCCTTTCATTCAATCAATATAGTCTAAAATGTCAATTAACTGACTAGAGTAGAAGGCTCATTGTTGTTCTGTTGGCTATAAAACACGAGGGAGGATGGAAATAGTTGCATTATTGGTTTCTTCTTTATTCTGCTGTTATCTACACTTTTATTTTGGCAGTTTTCCAATTGATTATGTGATTTTCTCTCTAAGTGTGTTCAGTACTCTTCTCCAAATGTGTCATTTTTCTTTATTTGGTGTTTGTTTGGTGCCTGAGGATGTTCATATTTCACAACTGTCAAACATTTTTCGATCAATTCATTCAAGTTATCTGCTCTTGCGATTACCTTTGTTATATGAAATATGTGTAATTATCCACCCCATCAACAAAGCAGTTAGATCTAATTCAGGTTTTAAAAATGTAACACAAAGCTTATGTTTTATTTTAAACACTCTGAGATGAGAATGACACACCACACAGCAAGCACAACCCTTTCTTCTCCTAAAGCTATAAATAGTAAGAGACCTTGTACAAAACAATCACTTTAATCCAACATTCCCCAGCCTCATGGAGTGTATAAACAGAATGAAAATTACCCTTGCTTTACCAGATGAACAAGAGAATTAATCTGAAGAGGAAATGGGGTGTTTAATTTTAGTGTTTGCTCCGGCGTGGGATCCCTTTCCCCTCTGACATAACAATGGATTAGAGGTAATGAAAATGAAACAGTTTGAACATCACAGATTGTTGAAGTCAGGTACACCCTCAATTTTTTTTTTTTTTTTTTTTTTTTTTTTTTTTTACACATAAGCCCAAAAATATTTGCAATGACAAAGCGTATATAAAAAAACCCACTATACCTTGCCTTTGTTAAACAAAACATCGTAAATGAATGCATCTCTCAGATTACTTAGAGTAATATAGTGCTTAGGGATTTGCTGGTTTTCTGCCAAGTAAGTTGAACAAGGACTGCTGAGGGGAGATTTTGTCTATGCTAATCCGCCACCATATTATACAATCTAATGAAACTATGTGGGGGTTGCATGTTAGGGATTGGTGTAAAGTCTCTCAACAGGAAATGATGAAGTTATTTATGAGCATCAAGTACAAAACAACCTACAGGAATGTTCTTGAGCAAATCCTGCAGCTAACGGAAGAGCACGGGGGCTTTTCTTAATGTGGCAATCAATGTATAAAACTGCCGTAATATAATTTTTTTATAACTTTTTTTAAAAAAGCAAACGCTGGAGGAGATCATGACTGACTCCTGGTTCAAGGTATTCAGTGAATGAAGTACACCTATTCAGCAGGATAATGTGAACATCTGCACCACAGATGGGGGTAGGCTGAGGTTATGATTCTTCTAGAGGAGGTTGCCATGACAACCGCATCCTCGAAGGCTATGCCATCATGCCGAGGGAATATGGGATCCCAATGCAAGCTATAGTGGGTTATTAGGTCACGTCAAAATCACAATGCTCAAAAAAGCGTAATTAACTAGGTCAATGTACATCTGGCAGGAAATCAAATTTAAAGAGAGAACCTATTTTATAATGTAATTTGATTCTCTAAGGGGGGGGGGCAGGTGTATTCAGACACAGATTCAGACGTGAAAGAGACTAGACAGCGGATGTCTCTGTTTATCTTTAACAGGCTAGATCCAGGAGAACCCACTGGAGCTATTATATGTTCACAGACTTAGAGAAAAATCAATACATAAAAAGACCGATTAGTATCTGAGATATTTTATACAGAGCAGGCAAAGAAAATGTGCTTTAATATTGTTGTATGAGCGATTAGAAAATTTAAAAATCCAAACTTTACATCCATCAAAAATGTTAAATACTCTGTCTGCATGGCGTGTTTACAGAATTGTAAATTGCAATGTGCACACAATAATTTCCCTGCATTTAATAGGTATATGAATATACAGGAAATATAGGAATATCTTTAAATATATTAGCCATTAAAGGCATTCACTTCACCCACATGAAGAAGAAAAGGAAAGTGTAACGTGCAATAATCTTATTGCAGTTGTAGATCTTTAGCTAGACTTAAAAAGCAAGTTTTCACAGTATGAAAGAGTCTGAAAAGTAAAATTCTGAAGATAAAGTGTATAACCATCATAGCTGTATAAACAGAGCCACCATTGCTGCAGTTTGCATATTAGGACCAATCTTCATGTGAAATTATGGACTTAGTCCTAACTCAGACAGGTAGTGAAGCACTTCATCACAGCATCCCTGCAATAAAAGCACAGAGAAAATGTGTAAATAACAACTTACATAACAAATAACTGTCCTAAAATTATATATGAAAGAAAATCCAATGGAAGTTCTCCAGACAAAAATTCTATCATGCGTACAAAATGAAAAGTGACAAAAAAAAAGCACCGGCGTCTTTTGTTAAAACGATTTGGGTGGGGCTCGTCATGAATAAGTGAGCGTGTTTTGGCGGGGGAAGCACCACATGTTCAGAATGATGGGGGCTCCCTTCCTCCAGGTATTCAGTGTTGAGGGATGATGCAATATGAGCAGTCACTATGGCAACCACGGCCCATCGCCCACTCTATTTGTCTCATAATGCTGCTCTTGCCATCAATGTGTTGCTATGCAGACTTCGCCTGCAGCCACTGTCAAATTTCAGTGGAGGAGGTGTGAAACCTGCCAAGGTCGAAAGGAGAAAGAAGAGGGGATCATAGCAGACTGACTGGGAGGAGGGGACGTCAGCGGACACACAGGAGAGGAGACTGACTCCTTCCACTGCTGATACACTAAAAATACTCCACAGCAGCATCTTTTTTTTTTTTTTTTCTTAAATCATCCCTAGAGCCACAGATTTTTTTTAAATATTCACTGAAGGCTATTTTAAGCTATTTTGTCCTTTCTAAAAAAAAAAAAAAAGCATGAATAAATAATTAGTCTTTACCACATATCTGATTAAATTTCACTGTAAGAGCATCCTTATTGTGCTGTAGGAAGTGCATATGCAGCAGGTTTCACCATGGTCTGCAGGTGTGGGAGGTTATAAATAGGAGACAGGGTAAAATACATTAAAGGATCAAGTCCTTTGGCCATGTGGCATTATGGCTAACCTGGTATCGCAGTTTGCTTAAAGAGGGATGAGGAGCTTTTTACTGTCATTCAGAGGAACAGAGGCATATAGCTGCCTGGTCTGGACTAACATGGCATCCAACAAAGAGCCAAATGATCAAGCCTAAATTAAATGAAAAATGGATTGAAATAAGAAGCTTAAGTCAAGAAAACAAATACGTGTTGACGAAAATATTTTTTTTTAAAAGCATAATTCAAAATAGGAGGGGAGGGGCGTGAAATAAATAAGACATCAGGAGGCAGCCTAAAGAGTAGTATTCTCATTTGCATTTCTCTAAAGGAATTTGGTTCTTGGAAGGTGGCAAAAGGGAACAGGTCTTTGTCTCAGCTTTGCATTGTTGTTGCATTTGTGTTGGGGGAGGGGGATCAAGGGCTTGTTATACGGGGTCTCTCAGCTGTCAGAGTGGATTATAGGGTCGCCCAAATACACAGGGCACTTAGAGAGTGGAGGGGGTGGCTTTGGGGGTTTTGGACGTCGTACCAAATGAGACTTAACCCTGCTTACAACTGGACTGGCAAAACAACATCACACCTCATGGTCTGCTGGAACTCCACAGTGGTTCACCATATGGGACAGTTTGAGTGACCAGAGTATAAGGGGAGTATTTCTATTTCATTCATAATTAATACTGTACTGCATTAAACAAAAACAAAGGGAGTAATCTGGAAGACTAACTACAATGTGATTATAGGACAGATGATGAAATCTTTAATCCCCTTTGCTTATGCAAGACAATTTATTTAGGTGTAGATCGAATACATTTTTTTTCATTGTGCTTCAAGCCTATGGCGCTTAACATAAGCTTAATATATGGGATGAATAAGGAGAGCAATTTTTTGGTTAATCTGTCAGACAGCGCATTATAATTCAACAAGAAATGATTTCATTTTGATATTACGGATAATGCAAATAATGTCACTGCACTTCAGCAGAGGGGAATGTGAAACAACAAGCTGCCATTTGTTTGACACCAAGTGCCTGCACTAGTCCTGGGGGAGGGATTACAACCATATGGTGGAGAAAAACAGCGGGATGTTTGGAAGTAAATAAAAACATGTTGTCATTCAAGAGTCGCTTACGTTACTACCCACAGTTTGTTATGTGTGTCAGTATCTTATCATTTGTAGACAGATAATTAAAGAGTACTATATTCGAGCCCACAACTGCATTTGAGTGAAAGCTGTGGTCTGACAGATTCAATAAATTCAATAAACATATTTAATAAATAGACTATTTCCTAAGACAATTCTGCTATCTTACCTGGCAAATGGTATGTAAGAGATGCTATACCTGAAAGACAAAAAGACAAAATATTGAGTCAATGTTACAGACACCATTTAAGAAAAGGGACTTACAATTACAACTTTGAACAACTTTTTTATTCAAATTTATATGACTGTTTTTATGTGTATGTGTATGTCTGTGTATGTTTTTTTATGCTGCTAACAACACTGTGAATTTCCCCATTGTGGGATCAATAAAGGAATATCTTATCTTATCTTAAGATGTGAAGTAAAAAAAACCTGAAAGAACACAGACAATGATTCTCCCTTTAAGATTCCTCTTGAAGCCATGTTGCAATTCTCTATACAGGGTGGGGAAGCAAAATTTACAATATTTTGAGGCAGGGATTGAAAGACAGTGTATGACCAATTAGTTTATTGAAAGTCATGAGAATTTATTTGCCACAAGAAAATTTACATAATAGAAAATGTTTTTATTCTATGTGTCCTCCTTCTTTCTCAATAACTGCCTTCACACGCTTCCTGAAACTTGCGCAAGTGTTCCTCAAATATTCGGGTGACAACTTTTCCCATTCTTCTTTAATAGTATCTTCCAGACTTTCTCGTAATAGTTTTGCTCATAGTCATTCTCTTCTTTACATTATAAACAGTCTTTATGGACACTCCAACTATTTATGAAATCTCCTTTGGTGTGACGAGTGCATTCAGCAAATCACACACTCTTTGACGTTTGTTTTCCTGATTACTCATATGGGCAAAAGTTTCTGAAAAGGTATGGATAATAGTGTTAGGTATGATTATGACATCAATATATGTTTGGTTTCAAAACAATTGACGTAGTGCCTGCTGAGAAAAAACAACTAAATGTTCATTGTAAATTTTGCTTCCCCACCCTGTAGATTGCACCACTGAAGAAATGTCATGTCAATCACTGAAAATATTTTCTTGTAATTCAGCTCACATTACTTAGCATCTGTGTTTTAATAATGCAATTCTACACACACTGTCATAGGCTTTAATGGGACAGAGCACCTAATACAGGCCTTAAAGGCAGCATCAGGTAGCTATTACAATGAGCAACATTACAAAAGTTGGGATGTTTGTAAGCACTAAGAGATAACTACCAAGGGATTAAAGGACTGCACTGTAGCTCAGCGTGGTATATGAACAAACTGTATTTTAATGAACTGGACTGTAATGTCAGCACTAATGACAAACACGAGATAAAACAATCATAGCATGTACTCCTGACAAAGCTCACAGCTGTAGCGTAACTTCCAAGGCTGTGATCAAGTACCTAATATATTTCAAATATGTGAGGAATCTGGTACGTTAGTTAAATATTTAACTACTGTTCCTGTATGATGACCATTTCATTTTACCACCAGTCTCCAGGAAAACCCCCCCATTATGCTCAGCCAGGCTGAAACAAGTATGTTAAAGCTTTTCTTCCAGCAAATAACTGAGAAACTTGCAATTGAAGAAGCCAGTTTCACCAGAATATTAAGTACATTTTTAAAATAGCATAAGAAAGTAAACCAAGTTATGTCAAACTTTAAGCTGTTTTGGTGTAAATACTATATTGTGAGTCAGTGTCAGTCAGTGGTGCCTCACTGGCAAATAGTCACAATATAACTTTACAGAATTCAGCCTCAGGTCTGGACTTTACCCACTCACGCTGTGTGTGTGGGTCAGTGGCAACGTCTTATTCAAGATCCACCTTCACACAGACGTCTGAGTATCTGCGTAGGAGTGCGCTATGCCCCCGGTCTGCTAAGAATGAGCCTGGGATGTGTGACTTGTGGTTGCCATGGTAATGCCTCTGAATGCAGACGGAGCGGAAGTGAATGTTGGACATGGGGGGTGCAAAGGCAGTGTAGTGTTATGAGGCTGACATAGTGTTGCTCAATGATGCAGAGTTATTGTGCACGCAAAGTCCCAGCTCTCTCCATTCCCTTCCTCCTACGTTAATAGTTGTTTGCGTTTCCATGCACATTCACACACTGCGATGTCTTGTCACTGCTGTGCAAATATACTTTTATTAACGAAAATACAAGCACCAGCATGCCCTTGCACATCACTAACACATCTTCCTATTCACAGGTTGTTGCTGCAACTCGACCCCAGTGACCCTCCGGTTGTCAAACTACAAAGGGTCACGCTCTGTTACGATATGTACTCCTGATTTATTACTCTCAAGACCATACAATCAATAAATGTCACATAAAGTCTCATATGAACATAGATCAAAGTGAAACAGAGTGTTCTATTTTGTTTTTCATCCATCTACATAAAATTATGTTGAGATGAGCCTTTAATTCAAAAAGAGATCATCTGATTATTTGATCTGATCATTTTTACACTTAATGGTATTGTACTGAATGCTGATAAAATGAATTAATATTAAAATTCTCTACTTTGGCTCTAATGTAGCTCCCTCTCATAACTCTGTCGGCTTGCATAATAACACAGCACTATCCAACTGGTTAGACATCATGAGTAATCGTCTAACCAATACAGAGATGAGAAAACATCTACTTGTATTTATTTATAAAACCTTCAGTTCAACATGAAAACAGACAATAACCATTGTTGAAATATGACTGAATTGTACTTTCATTTTTTTATTTGTCCTGTCAGCCTGTTAAAGGTATTTTAACAAAGTATTCTGTTGGAACAATTTAAAACTTGACTTCACGATTTATCATTTCTACAGCAAATGTTGTACAACCAATAGTGGCTGTCAGTATCATTATCAGTAGGGCTGCAACTATTGTTGTCATTTTTTTTTTCATTGTCCATTTCAATGAAAAATATTATTAATTACGATTAAATGTTACGGTTTGGTTCACAAGCCACAGCAAAACTAGAAAATCTTACATTTTAAGAGGCTGGAATGAGCTAATTTTCCATCTTTCCTGAAATAATACCCCTTACTTATGTTTATGTTTATGTTTACGCATTTGGCAGACGCTTTTTTCCAAAGCGACTTACAGGGGAAAACCAATTAAATCACTCAATCAATCAAATTTTATTTATATAGCGCCAGATCACAAGAAAGTTATCTCTTGACATTTTATATATAGAGTTGGTCAAAACCAGATTCTAAGTCAATTTACAGAAACCTTACTTAATGGCAAAACAAACCTCCAAACACTACAAATCACTACAATCTTAACCTGTATCTCCCCTGAAAAAAAAAAAAAAAAAACACTGGTCAATTCCTAATTTCCAAACACATTTCATTTAAAGTATAGGTAGACAGAAAATGAAATGCATTAAAATGATTAACTTGTGGTTTTATACACATTATAAAACCACATTTTAACCTGAGTGAGATTCTGAGACATATAATGTGACTGTGTGTAAAATGCACAGGAAGAACACACCTGTCTGCCTGTACCTGCCAGACCTATGTTTGGGTAGAAGGAATTAAATCTGCCCTGACCTAGACCCGGTCTCGTCTACACTGACCTACTGTGAAGCCTGGAAAACTGGCACATGGTATTTCAGCACTTGTGACTGAACAAGGTAAGTCACACAGATGCCACTGACTGCTCAGCAAAAACTAGGGCAAATCCCACGAGTGTGACTTGCCAACTATTTCACAGTGGAGAGATGATTGATACTGCATGGTCACACTTACCATGTCATTGCCAAAAACTGCAGGATGCAGAAGATGATAGCCAGCCCCCTTTTATTCCACTGCAAAAATAAAATACAGAATTCATCTTCTAACAAATAAAAACAATAGATGTGCATATAACCTCTCTGTAAGTCATCTTTTACTTACCCAAAATGCTGCGCAAAGCGTTAAGACAAGGCAGAGCTGGTAAAACAAGAAAGGAACAGTTACCTTCTTGAATTCTTACACAACAACCCACACAAATTTGGTAAATTTAAACAGAAGACATCACTAGTGTTTGGCTTAAATGTGTTGTTGCAATAAGTTACTTTATCCTCTAAATCCTCTACATCCGCATGGTGGAGTACCAGATCTTTGATTAAATCTGACCTCCGTATCCAAAGTCACAAGTTACAGCCGAAAACACAATGTTACGTCACTTTAAGAAGCTTTTAGAGAACACAGTTCACCTAGTGCAACAAAACAAAACATAGACTTTGTGTATATAGGGAGCTAAAATATGAATATTCAGACAGTACTAAGAGTGCACAATAACAAATTAAATATAGTTCTTACCAACATAACAATAGTTGCTATCAGTCTTGTTGGCTCAAACATGCGCTTCAGTTGTTTTAAGGGTCCCATTAGGAAACACGTGCTTTAGAAAAAACAAAAAGCAAACAGGTAATGACACTTTTTAAACTAGAGTAACAGGTTTATTCTTGGTCAGTGTTTTCATTTCCATCTTGGCCTTTTCTGTCCAGGATGCTGTCTACTCTACCCAGCTCTCATGTAAATTCTGTCTATTGTATAGCCTATATTTTATTGTGCTTTATGTATTTAATGTACTATGTTTTAGGTATTTTATGACTTTTAAGTATTTTATAATGTTGCTTTTTTTTTCTTTTTTTTTTTTAACTGTTCAGCACTTTGGACATCTGTGACTTCTTTAAAGTGCTCTAGAAATAAAACTGGGTTGGACTGAAGTTTTCCCATCAACCTTTTCACATTTTTGTTCATCCTTTTATTTAATTGTTCTGTTGTTTCTGCTTTCCTGGGGATAAATAAAGTTCCTCTGTATCTTTATCTGTTTATTTATGTAATCCCTCTATTACTTCCATTACCTTATATGTGCTGTTTTTTGGTTTGGTTTTCATACATTTTGCATACTGCATACTTGAATTGCTAAGTTCTTGTACTATTATCTTCTATTCCTCTTTTGAGCATTTCATGTATTTTATTTTCTTGGTTTAAATTTAAATATGCCGTGGCCTCGTTTATCCTCTCGTTACATTACCTTCTGAGCATCCCACTTTTTTGTTGTAAACTGTTGTTTAAAGAATAATACCTTAAAAAAAGTCATTATCATTATAGGTGACATGTAATTATATAACATGTGGTGAATGACTTTTGTTTAAGTACTCACTTTGTGGCATTGACATGCTTCTGAAATAATAATATTAGTTCAGTAACAGTATCTCTTTACATGCAAACAAACAGAGAACTGTGTAGACACCATAATCAAATTTACCGTACATGTTTCAATTATTAGGGAGTTAATATTTCAGGAACGTACAACAGGACACATTGAAAACCTCCTACATGATACGTGTGTGACGTAAGTAAATCTAACGAGACAATGGCTTTCCCGACTGACGAGGATCACAGCTCCAGCCTGAGCAGAGCTGAGTGGGTAGAGGGAATCTGTGGAGCGTCACATCTGTTAAATGAGACACGAGAGTAGACTGTGTTGACGCAGGCTCTTTCTGCTGGTCTACTGAGAGGCCGGGATGCTCTGTTAAACTGTTCAGTGTGACAGCAGCGACTCTGTTGATGTCCACGCACATGCTGTTACTGCTGATTAAAGCTGCAGGATGCAGAGATCAGAGGGAAAAGCACCAGAATTTGAAAAAAAGGTCTTCCTTTAACAGCTTTCCCCTCTCTGTCTAAATAATCCAAAAGATAAATAAAAAACGAATGGCCTAATGCTGATTTTTATGGAAAAAGCCAAAATATCACATCATGTCACTTCTATGTTATGTCTGAAAGACATCTTTACCTATGTAAATACTTAAATCAGAAATGTAAGTGGTAAATCAGATATTTAAACCCCAAACTTCACTGGAGACACCTATGATCAGTGAAAGTATTGTGTCATAGGGTTGATTTTCTTCAGCTTGTAAGTAGAGTAGGGATGTAACAATATGAACATTTCATATCATGGTTATTGTGACCAAAATTATCATGGTTATCATTATTATCACAGTTTTGTTAAAGCACTTATACACACATTGAAATAATTTAGTTAATAAGTTTAGTTTAATAAGTTTTATTAAAAACAAAACAAAAAAAACAACAAAATAACACACACAATGTACTTTCTGTTGGCCAAAACATTTAAATATTAACATGTAAACATCAAACATACAAATGTACATTAAAGATGGCCCCTTATGGCCATAGGTGGTAACTGCACTTTGTGCAAATTGTATAAAAGAACCAAGAATACTTTTCTTTACACCCAGCGCTCAAGACTAGATCTAGTCTTACAGATTTAAGAACTGCTACAGAAAGAACACTTTCACTGTTTCATGTACCTTATCTAGAAATCAAATGTGAATATAAAAGCAACACTACCATTTTAAACAAAGTAATGTGGCAAAGACATTAACTACATTAAACCTTTTAATCGGGGGAAAATCTCTGGAGTGCTGTCCGTGCAGGTGTCTTCTGCCATTTAATGACAATTAGACTTGACTTTGAAACAGTAATACTAACTGTCAGGAATTTTATCATGGTTTATCACTATACCGGTAATCGTTACATCCCTAAAGTACAGTAAAGAGGAGATGCAGATGTATAAATGGTATTTCTGGAATGTTTTTGCAGACTGATGGTAAAAATCAACCACACAAGTGTTAAGATGAAAGAAATCATTTATCAATACATCAGCTGACCATGTTGCCGTCAAAAACTGGTCATTACTATTTTTAAAAAAAATACATATATGCTCCATTCTCCCTCTCAATATATACGACATTAAGTAGTGTCAACACATCACATTATTACATCCTGTTATTAACTTGTTTAATAATGGGGTGATAGATTTCAATGTAACTTGTCTGCTTCTGTTTATGATGTTAATGTCTAAAAAAAATCTGCCTATGAATCAAACTTTACACAATGAAAGCCACCATTTTATTAAAGGCTCCATATTCTTCTCACTATTGAAGAAGTATTCCTTATACAGACTTCCTGATAAAAGTCTAAAACCCAAATGTTCACTTAGGTCATTGTAGTGTTTTAGTGCCAAATGGAGTAAAACTGTTCAATTTACTGATTGCCTCATCACTTTTAACACCATGTGAATCATCCTATTACTGCAGTTAAAACAACAAAACCAATTAACTTGGTGTAATAGGTCACTTATGGTCATGTATCGCTAAAAGTGAGTAATGTAATGCTTTCCGCTCCATATGACACCCTGACTTTGGTTAAGTAACCTGGAATATGAAAGTAGAAGGCGACCCAGTTCCTTAATGCCCTTAAACCCTCTGGACATACGACACCTGAAAATGAGACCGCCCCATCTGAAAACAGACCCCTCATCACTGTCTGCCAGTGAAGTTCAACTCATCACTACACTCAGACGCTTGAGTACATAGATAATAAACTACATTATTCTAAATTGCTACTGATATCTGATTGAGAAATCATTCAAACCTTACTCTCACTCTGCAGTGTTATTGTCCTTTATATGCTGTCTCATTCTAATAAAGCAAAAAGGCCAATATAATTAAATCCACCATATTGGATAAAATATTATTAAAAATTCCTATCTGACCTCTGGCCCCTGCTTATCAAAGTAGTGACATAGTGCAACAAAAACAAGCCAGATACAAGTGCAGCATAATTGCATTTCATCAATCAATATAACACCTAAGTGACAATTGATTTAACTATATTTCTTTTGCTCTGAACAGCTTCTCACTGTGCACTATGATTACTGTACTACAACATAATATATTGTAATCTGATGACTATTACTGATGATAAATTACAGGTTTGACTAATTATTACCTTCTTCAGTAACACAAGTGAATGTTGGAAAAATTTCTTACTTTGCCAAGAATGGATCTTACAGGGTGTGGCATCGAGGACAATTTATATCGGAGCCATGACTCTGTTACTTAGGATTTGCTGTGTTCATCACAGTGTGCTGCATTTGTAATAAAAGTGTGATATCCAGCCAAGTGTTAGATCAGCCAAATTTCAGCTGGCTTCAAAGAGCCTTACCTGGAAAGAGCTGCAATATTCCCTAGTGTGTAGAAGACGGCAAAAAGCTTGATTCCACCTGGAAGGAACAGCAGTGCTGTACCCTGTTAAAACAGAAAAAAAAACAGTATGTCATCTCCACAGAATAATGCACTTCAACAAAACTAATGATGGAAAATAATTACTAGCTGAGGCACAGACTCAATGCGGATTGAGGACATAATAACTTTATAGTCTGTGAATGTCTTTTAATAATTTCAAGTGGTGCCCAGAAGTTTTACTAGAATAAACTGGCTCCCCCTAGTGGCACAACAGTACAAAGCTTCAATCAAGAAATACTGACAAGAGGAAATAAATGCCAAATGTATGTTCACTATTTGGAACACTTTCATTGCGGCAGACTGATATCACACTCAGGATAATGACTTTAAATACAGTATGGATATGGGTTAAAGGATGTACATATATAAAAAAATAGAAGAGCATTTTAGTTAAGCATCATTTAGAGTTTGTCAGTGTGAATTATCATTGAGCTGTGGCATCAGTGTCAAAGGCAGTTGCTTCCTGTATGGTACCTATACAACCAATCTACTTAATTGTCATATGCAATATGCCCAAGATACCATGATATCCTACTGAACCCTGATTTTCTTAAAATATTCAAAGGCTGCAGCACCCAAACCTTTTCAGCCACCACCAGAGCCAAATGATTGTGAATGTAGAAAGCATTAAAGATATTTAAATGACTTTTCCCAAATCTAATTGTTGCATTTTGGTCCCAGTGCAGACCTGTTTTTTAACTTTTTGAATGCTGTTCATCACGTCAGTTTCTTTTTATGCCCTTTTCTTCCTTGACAATGTGATCCAGAATTCTATAAAATTAAAAGTTTTTAAACTGGAGAACATAAAATTTCTTGTAAGTATTTTCAAACCAAGGAAAACATTGCATCTTCATTTTGCAGTCTGCAACCAGCATTCCTTTCTGACTACTTGTATTTGCAACAAAGACAGATAGTGACTGAGATACATAGCGTGTGAAACTGTTACAACCCAGTCCTTTTACTTGACATTTCACACCACATACTGCAACAGATCTGCGAGTAACAGGGTCAAAGTTAAAGGTGTGATGTTATGACAAAGCAGTATCTCCCATTTGTCAGCATGTTTTATGCAACAGTATATACTTGGTAAAGACATATGTAGCACATACTAACAGCAAAAAGTAAGTGCTCAGCCAGAAATTTCTTGACACAGATGAAACTCAATGTCTTTACTAAATCTATGTGACAGATATCAAGCATTTTAATCTGCCAGAGCAAGAAGAACAGGAACTTCTTTTGAAGATAATGGCAGTGACTCAAATGAAAAAGTTTATTTCAAGAGAAAGACCGCATTCATTCAACTGTGGATTACTGTGATCATTGTCAACAGTGTGGCGATGTCTTCACATTCCATTTGTGATGTTAGAATAAGGTCAACTCGACACTAAAAGGCTCAGATACTCACGAGGATTGAGCAAAGGATGCCCGCAGCAAAGCATATGACGAACCATTTCAACCTGGTGCTGTAGCTGAGAGTGCTGGCATCAAGGACCTGGTGAGAACAATAGGAGGATGTCACAACACAAGCCTAACGACCTGCATAGGTGACTACATGTAAACATCCTTCTGTGTTATGATCACAACACACAAAGACAAACAAGACAATATGTGTTTGTTTGGTCTAAAAAGCACAAAAACATCACTAAGTACACTGAATATAATAAACAGAAAAAAATGAAACCAGATTCTTACACGTACAACCTTACAAGAAAGAGAATCACATGCACGAGAGACTGCTGTGTCATTATGAAACTATAACTTTTGTAAACAGGTAAATGTAATGTGTAAAAGTAACGTTACAGTCGTTACATTACAAATACACACACAAGACAGCATCTTACCTCACTTCCTCCTGCGGGCGATCGCGTGTAAAAAGTACCAGTACACACAAATACAATTTATTCAATGCCAACAAAACAGTGAAATGACTAGTGTAAAAACAGACCTAAAGGATAATGTTCAAAACCGTTCGCATTAAAAAGACTATAATGACGTGAGCTGTTTTGCTAGTTTGATACTCAACGTACAGCTAGCACATCATCTTATATGTAACGGCTACTCAAATAGAAAATAACACAATAAAACATTATTAAAATGTATCGTTAAGGTAATATTAAATGATAATACAAAAACAGCCCACGAAACTAGAGTGGTACTATTTAACAGCATGTTATCAACTAATGTTAGCATTAGCACTGTATGCTGTCATACAGTTGAAGTACCTGTGCAGTTAAACCCAGCTCTTCATTCTCCTCTTGGCCGCTTAGCACACGGCGAAGCTTGTCCATCGTTGACGGCTAATGCTAACCTAGCTACGGTTATTAAACTAACAGTATAGTTTCACTGTATACACTTTTTGCTGTGACTTTACAGCTGAAATATACAAGTTCTGCTCGGAGTAGTACAAATTCTGACTTCCTGGCTTCCGGAAAAATGCTGTCTTTTAGTACTTACTCAGAGTCAGTTTACACTAGCACTGTCTACGTCTATGTCATTTGTTGGGGGTGTTTCCATAACAGACTCCAGATCAGTTTACAAAGACGACTCCATTAACTGTACTTCCTCTGAATTGGTGACGCCTTTACGTGCCATCGTAAGTAATTGTTCTAGAAAGTGAAAGAGTAAAATAACCAGGCATGGCTTAAATGTAGTGACATTTCGGGTTTAATTGACAGTGCATCGTATTGTAATGGACAGTTCATACTTGGCAAAAATAGATTAAAATAATCGAGAACAGGACAATACGTAAATATATATATATATATATATATATATATATATATATATATATATATATATATATATATATATATATATATTTTTTTTTTTTTTTTTTTTTTTTTTTTTTTTCTATTTAGGTTTAGTTGCTTTCTTTTGCGGACATGTTTTTCTACAACAAATAACTTTCAAATGAACAATAAATCACTGTTTTTGGCTTCCACTAGTTTCCATTCTTGCTGTTTTGTCGCCATCTTGTGGTCATTTTATGTTACGATAATGTACGGTTGGTGCTGAATATAAAATCATGCCATAATTTCCATGGATGGTAATTTTCCTGGAGTATTTAGACTGAGTCCTTGCATAACCATAGAATTAACTCATCCATTAAGATGATTTGAAGGTTGTTTTATGTCTGCATATTTATTTTTACATGAGAGATTTGACTAGTTTATGTTAAACAGTGAAACTGTAATTGTTTTAATTGTGGCAGGAAGAAAATAAAAGCGTAGTTCTATTTTTTTTTTTTTTACCCATAGATTTATAACGTTACTGTCTCTTCACTGAAAATATGACTATTTTGCACAACTGTCCATCAGGAGGGTATTTTGTGGGAGGTCCAGATGCTTTTAAATTGTCTGGGTTGCAGAAATCTTACCCGAGACCTTATGCATATGACACTGATGGTCAAAATATTGAATTTATACAGTCAAACCCTAATGCATTCAGTATCAGAAACTCTTTCATCCAATTGTACTTAATTTAATTGTAAACCACAAACATTCCAGCTTAAGAATTTCTATCTTCTACAAAAATAGGATTGGTTGGGTTGGCCATCACGGTAATCATTAAAATTTTATATTCTAGGTCATATTTAGAGAGATTTTTAATAATAACTTAAAATATATTAGACATTATTTAGCAAAAGTATCACAGCACACACACAGTAAACAAAGTGAATGGCTGTGGTTATCTTCACCGATTTTCCCTGCATGGTACCTATCTCCTTTTTGCTTAATCGCCTGCCTTCAAGGTGCGTCTTATCACTGTTATAAACTCCAACATTTTGCTGGTTCTCTTCTTCCCCATCAACTCTTGTGCCAATCTCTTCCTTTATTCTATTTTTTATTTATTTATTTTTTTTACCAGAGCCTACAGGAAGGATGCATATCTGCTCATGAGTGCCATGGGATGCTGCAAAAGCAAAGCCAGTATTTATTGTATGTTTAACTGAGAGCAAAAAGAAACCAAACAGTGAGAGATCTCAAAAGGATTAAGCCTTGATTTTATGAAAGGACAGAGCTATGACCTGAGAGAAGAAAAGCATACTTTAAACTAAATTAAAAAATAAGATAGGTAGTTATGATTTGGGGAAAAATAAATAAATAAATAAATAAATAAATAAATAAATAATAATAATAATAATAATAATAAAAAGGACAGCAGATTCAGTTTGGATTTTGTTGAACCCATAATGACCCAGTGCTGCTTTTGTGGTAGTTCCTTAATGATTTTTTTTCTCTATATTTGACATTCTTAAGTGATTTGTCACCATTTATCATTATATTATATTTTGTATTTTGCATTTTTTCAGTAAAAATCTGGCTGAATGTGGCCCCTGAACTAATATGAGTTTGACACCTCTGGGTTAAATAATTCAATAATTTAAAGGTTTTACTTGGTTAATTTTTTGTTATTGTAAATCTTAAGAGTAATCTCTGTGTGATTATTTATCACAGAATGAGCAGGTAGTTTTCTGTTATGTAATACAGTTTTTTGTTTTTGTTTTTTTTTTTTAAATCCAGACAGCTGTGTAATCTTAATGGGATGATTTAGTGCCGAAAGTGACCACGTGGTGGAGACACGAAGCAGATCATTTCACACGGCAATTTTATTTATTTTTTTTAACATTATATGGGTTTTTATTTTAAAATGTTTTAATAGGGAAAAAAATAGATGACTTTGCTTGTATATGATTGAAGAGCTTGGAAAATATTATAAAATAAGATTAGTGTGTTATATCTGTTAAAAACATACAAATTATGAAAAAAACAAGCATTAAAATGTAAACTCATTAAATGCTGGAATGTTTTTTGAGCATCTGCGTCTTTTCCTTAATTGAATATAAACTTGCGTGTGTGTATGTGTGTGTGTATGTGTGTATTTTCAGCGCTTCAGTGGGTTTGCAGTGTTTTTCAGATCAGTCCCGCCTTCGTGGGATCCTCCTGTGACGTGGAGCAAAGTAAACTTTTGTTTTTTTCTCTATAGCAGAATGTGATCTTTGGTCAACAACTCCAGTCGGACTGAGCTGCACAGACCGCGGTGTGTGATGTGACTGTTACCAGAGGATAGTAGTGTCCGGCTCCGATTAGAATAAACAAAAGAAGAATCATATCAAGTGTTTGGATTGACGCAGTTCAGACAGGAGCTGCAGAGTGTTGGTCATGGCAAAGAAGTCAAACCCAGGCTGGTTAGAAGTTTTCCTCTATTCCACGGTCATATCCATTATTGTGGGGGCTCCGGTTAACGGTAAGATGTTTGTTTTCTTCCCGTTTTCTGAAGTGAAGTCAGTTCTCCTCCACAGCTGTAAGACATTGAAATACCAGAGAAAAAGCTTTATCTCTGCTGCTGGGGTTTATTTATAACCTGACCTGTATGGCATCTTTAATGTGTGTTTGCTTTTTTTTTTTTTTTTTTTAAATCAGGTGTAATCTGTGTCCTTTTCTGAGATTTTATTAAAGGAAAATAGTAATTATATAAACAAACTTATCTTTGTGGTAGCATGACACATACATTTGTGCCTCACTCCAAACTAAACAGTGCTGATTGGATTAGTTATCTGCCTTCATTCAACAGCTGTTTAATGCTTAACGAAAGTGATGTGATTAATCCATTCTGATTAATCTTTGCAAACTTTGCATCATTTTAAACTGTTGCCCATAAAGTTGGAATAAAATATTTTTACCTTTTTCTCATGAAGTGATTGTGATAATGTGATTTATTCTCGATAGATGTAACTGGGACTCATTATGTCATTATTGTACCTGGTCAAAGATGATTACTATTGTGTATGACTAGGAATAAAAAGAGGAATGTGAAAAAAAAAAAAAAGTGGACCATTTCTTTTATATATATTACATTGGTTTATGAGTCTGAAGGAAACTCAATAAAAAACATGTGAAAAAAAAAGGAGGAATGTGTCTGAAAACAAAATCTTTCCGACTTAATGGGCAACAGTATATATTGAATGTATTTGACACTTTTTTTTCCCTACATGTCTGTTTTAAGAATTCTTGTCTTACTTGTCATTTCATAGCTTCAGTGTTACTTAATGGAAATTCAGTAAATGATTATTACTAAATCTTTAGTTTTGTCCATATTGAAACTTAAAGCCATGATTAACTGCATACTTCTACATCTGTTCATACACTATGTCACTATAACAGAACATCTCATCCTGTAAACAGGCCATTACTCTCATAGACGATCTCAGCGACCCATTAGGACATCTGAGATCCACCATGAAACCCGTGCTTCACACGTTCATCTCTCCTGGGATGAGGTAAAACGGCTGCATTTCAAGCCCACCGTAGGCTCCATCCAGCTGTCTGAAGGCCATGTGGCCAAGTTCAACTGCTCCATCGATATCCCTGATGCTCGTGTGGAGCCCACGATGATCTGGGTAAAGGACGGTCAGGAGCTGGCAGGAAATGTACATGTGGTGATGAATGACCTCCAGACCATCACGGACGGAGTAATAACACTCCTGTCGACTGTCAGGTATGGACATGTGGATGCATTTTGCTGAGGAAGGATGTGACGAAACAAAAACATAAAACTGATCAGAATTCCTCATGTGCCTGTTGCAGTATTAGCCATGTGCAGAGAGCGGATGCAGGGCAGTACCGCTGCAGACTGAGCATCATGAATACACTAGTTGAGTCTCAACCAATCAACATTGAGGTTGAAGGTGAGTTTTAATGTTTTTCTGTGTGTCAGGCCTTCAGATGTGGATCAAAAGTTGTAAAGCAGACCCCCACACTTAGTATAGCATCTAAGAATGTATTTATTTGCAAAATATGTACAGCGGGAAAATTATTAGACCATTAAAAATCATCATAAACAATGGTTATGCAATCAAGTTCTAACTCCTGTGTGTATCATGTGACTAAAACAGACAGAAAAGAAAATATGGGATGCCTAAAAGCATTGTTTTTGTCAGTACAATGCCATAGCTATTGATGTCAGAACTTAAATGATTTTGGTTATTATCAAGAAAACATGAAAAATGGATAGATATCAGCTCTTAAATTAACCTTCTAAGACCCAGCTATGCATTTTCTGTCCACATTTGTGGACAAGAGTTTCACAACTTTATACAAAAAAAAAGAAAAACTGTCCACCACAAAGGACATTCCATAAAAAATTTAAAAACTGCATCTGAAAAAACGGTTACATCATGATGTTTTCAATGTAGGCACTTATTTAATAAAAAACAAAAAAAGCTTGTACTTTGCTGACATTTCCTGGGTCTCAGGAGGTTAAACTCTGAGCTATTTTTGTCATTATCATTACATTTGTCCAAACAAATACACCTTTAGTTGTACCAGTCATTAAAATGAACAAAAAATTGAAGAAAACAAGGGTGGCCTAATAATTTTTTTCATGACTGTATGTATGCATGAGTGTATTTTGTAACTTTCAATCCACTCACATTCACTATGTTCTCCATATGTGCAAAGATTTGTGGGATGTTTGTTACATTGATCATCTTGTTATAGGTCTGCCAACATTTATCCAACAACCCGACGACAGGAACGTATCTAGGAACACACCTTTCACACTTTTATGTGAAGCAGTTGGGCCTCCAGATCCTGTTCAGATCCGCTGGCTTCGTGATGGATTACCTGATAGTGACTTCCATAACTCTCCCAGCAGCTACTCTGTGTCAGGTAAGAAATACTCGTTTCCTCATTAATTTTTTTTTTTTTTTTTTTTTAACTTCACAGTCTTGAGGAGTTGAAAACTAACCTTTATAGAGAAGTGCCATATATTGTGGTTCTCCTCCCACATGTTTCGGTAATTGATCATAATATAATGAAACACCACACTGAATGGGATCTGGAGTCATGGTGAAAGAAGCTGAAGATCTGCTTTGTGGTTTTTCTCACTTAGATGTGATGCATACTTGCTCCTTTGTAAATATTAAATGTGTTAGAGGATTTTGGGATGTTATTTCCTTTGGCATTTTGTGTAATTAAAAATACTCCTTAAAACAGCTTTTTAAGTGCTGTTTGATCTTTTTTATGTGTCATGAACTAAAGGAACTGTTTTTATCTGCAATAACATCTGTTCTCTGTAAAAGTGCAGTAAAAACAGTAAAATTAAGATAACTCAAGCTCTGGAGGTTATTTAACTAATTGGTCTAACTTTGCTGTACTTCCTTTTTGGGATGAATTTGGAAACAGTCATAAACAAAGATAAAGAGCATTTAACTCTTGAATGAAGAGTCAAAGTGAGCACATGGTTTTGGACTGCTAGCATCAGTTTGTTGGTGGTTTCTATTCTGCCTTGTCTCTGCTGCCTCAGCAGCAGTACCTTGCTTAGTACAATGAGATTCATCACCACAGACCGTGTC
Organism: Sphaeramia orbicularis; assembly: GCF_902148855.1. Classification (NCBI taxonomy): domain Eukaryota; kingdom Metazoa; phylum Chordata; class Actinopteri; order Kurtiformes; family Apogonidae; genus Sphaeramia; species Sphaeramia orbicularis. Next base: position 23,483,044 of record NC_043971.1, on the reverse strand, counting down.
ACTGAGGCCTCCTGCTGCAGTGCTCAATGGTTAACACCGGTCATTCATGCATGGTCAGTACTTTTTGTAATAGTGTCCTGTTAACGGTAAAAACATACTTGATGCTGGGAAGTGATCTAAAAACTATGAGCTGGAACAGCCAAAATGCCAGCAAAACACAAATAAGTAAATGATTATATTGACTTAAATGGGAAGAGTCGGCAATTATTAACAGATCAATTACTAATTTTTAATTTAACTGATTATTCATTTAAAGGGTTCTATGTTGTACTGATATTCAAACTCTCAACAGCAGTGGGGGAATAGTGTACCAGAACACACTTACAACTACCAAAACCACCAACAAATCAACACCATGTATCCACAAACTGTATCACTCAGGGAGGCTCATAGTTTACACACATCTGTATTGTGGTATCATCAAGTTTCATCTTCAAACAAAACTCATGGCGTTAGTTGCCCTCGCCATGGGAAAAGTGACTCAGTGTGACTCCCTACTCTCTCTAGTAGTCATATAAATCTGACAGTGCATCAGTTCATATCTCTACAATCCAATACACTGGCATCTTTGTTTATCCTCAAAGCTTTAATGATAGATTTAGATAATTTTTTAGTATTTTAAAGTAGACCTACACTGAAAAAAAATTGGGGGTGTTATTTAGTTTGGAAAACTTAGGAAAGTATTTGCACTTAGAATTTTAAGTAAATTATACAAGTGTGATCATCAAGTAAACTTTACTTGCGGATATAGTTTTTATTTTACTGGCAAACCTCAGATAATTTAGTGATGATTATTAAAATGGTCATTGAATTTTACTTTCTCCTTCTTTGTAAGTTTTACTTAGACTCTGACTGCTTCAAACTGAAAAATGCCAGTGCTAATGCACCTCAAGCTAATGGCTTTTCAAGGTAATTTTTTAATACTGTGACATTTTAGTAGAACAAAACAGAGGAGTGACTGGTTGCAGTGTAACGGCATAGACTGTATGACATCAGCACAGACCGTTCAGTCATGGTGTCAAACTGAAATACGCCTTCCACCCAGTTAACTCTGCTACTCTCCCTATAGGCAGAATATGAGTCATATAACTACAGAACACATAACAGCAACTTGATTTTCACGAATATTTACAACTTGCAAGGTAGCGCACTGTCACATGACTCAGTGACATTGTAAACTACGTGAGTCACATGACTTAGCACAAACTGCCCCCATTACGATCAATGTGGCTTGATCGCTACAATACTTTTTCTAACTTTTATTAATGGACGATATATAAGTAACATTTACACAACATTTTCCATATTTTTTCTGTAGTTTAAATTGCATATTAAAACTTACTTGGTATTTTTAGGTTCATGTACAATGACTATAACCTTTGAATATTATGTGAAAATACATAATAGAACTTACTCTTCCCACACAGTTTATTTATTACATGAATTCCATATTTAGTTGAACTGATACTTACAATTACAAAATAAAAATTGTGACAGTTAACCTAATAAATATTACTACACCAAGAAATATTTTTTTCAGTGTACTACATACTGCCTGTTGAAAAGTTTTTGATTTACATTCAGGTAACACCAACAGATATTATTTAATCTGAATTCTTCATGAATATAACTCATTAAAGTCATGCATATCTCTAAAATGAGCCACATATTTAGCACCTTATATTAAGGGATTTTGAAGTCATCGTGGAGCTATATATTTATTGCTCCAAATGACATCTCCAAAAGCAAACATTTGTTAATAGACAGATAACCTTTGAGACATCTGACATGTGCCCTAACCTCAAATTTTCAGCCCACCAAAGGCAAAGCACTCCTGCTATAACCAGTGAGTGGTGAAACAGCCTGAAGCTAAGGGGTTAAAGGTTTAGAGCTGTGCTTTGGTCCAGCATGCGCAAGGGCCTGGGCAGTATGGGGGGGCTGCACAGGGAGTCTGTTCGGGGGTTGGCTCCGGGGACAAAGACTTCATTCACAGGACAGCCCACTACCCAGCAGGGAGGGGCTGGACCCAGAGGCAGGCTGGCTGGGTGCAGGCCACCAGAGCTCTGTGCAGGATCTCAGCATTAGCACAACAAAACAGTAAACCCACTCTTCTGCATAAACACCTTCTGCACACTATGAGTGAAGGCCTATTTCATTACGTACTAGATTGGCGTTTGTTATGAGTGTGCACATTTTTTTCCAAAATGCCAGAACTGAGCCATTTATAAGGTGCAGAAGTTTGTGGACTAAAGGATAAGTTGAAGTTTGGTCAGATTTTAAGCCAAAAGACCAAATGGCGGAGTAGTTCTTGACTATATTTGCTGCCAAGATATAAAAATGGAAAAATAACATAGACATTTCAGGCGGTTTAGTAAACTGGAGCTCCTCCAAACCTAATTACAGGCTACTGGATCCACACTGCAGGACTTCCACATTTCACATTTAGTTGCTGCAGCTTACTCTGCACTTTGGATTTTTTCATGTTTCAGTTTGAGTGACCAACCCACCCTCTTTCTATCTATAGTGTTGCTTTTTGTTTTTATTTATTTGCCAAGTACAGTGAAAGAAGAAATGTCAGTGCATGACCTCTATTCATTTCCTTTTCTCTCAGGAATATATGATGCAAAAAATACTTTGTACCAGTTGCTTTAGCCACAAAGCATCTCCTCAGATTTTGTGCCTTGGAATCGGTCACTGTTAGACCAAAATACTGTTAAATATATAGTGTATTTAAACGTATTTTCGTGCAGCATCATCCACCTACAGCAACTCTGTTTTGAAGGAGTATATGAGGCTGTAATTTAGATGAGTTTAAGGGTTTGGAACATGTTGATAATTTGAAAAAACAGTGGAAAATGGAATATACTGCAAGGATATTTATAATGCATTACAGTATGTTTTCTGCCATTCAAAACACTGTTGGAATGCTTTGTTTAAAGGAATGGCTTCAAATAAGCAGACTTTATGCAGCCACCTTTCAGTTCAGCATGCAATGAGGGGTTTTTTGTGCCGAAAAAACTGATTTTTGGGAGTGTCTCTTTAAGGAAAACCAGCAGCAGGGTTGTGATATTTACTAACTTGACTTTACTGTTATTAGCCCTTTGCTCGGTGGTAAACTTATATAAGAATGTCAAATTTGCTTAGTTCACACTCTGCCATCTGTTTCTCGTGCACTTTGAGGTGAGGTATGTGGTAATTTCCTTTGCACAGCTTGGCTGAAAGTGTGCTGATGTGTTTACATGTTTCTATCAGAAGTTTAAACACTTTTTTTAGGTAGAATTTTGTCCCATGTGGTCCATTTTTTCTCAGTTTTAAGTGTTGACTAAGTGCAGCCTGTAGACCTTGAGGTTTTATCTTTGCACTAACAAATGCACAGTAATGTTTATGTGAAATGTGAAACATTGGTGACCCTGGTGGAAGATAGAGGAAGAGAAAGGCAAACTTGTGAAGTCAAGATTTTCTGCAAAATGTAAACAAAACATCTCAAGTTAGTTCCAGTCATCACTGTCAGGCTGTTTTGCGGTCAGCTTTGTGGAAGAGTTTCCGACACAGACACTGGAAAAAAAGAGGACAAAGGGGACATTATTTAGCAGCTGTCCCAGTCCTATTCAACTGATCTGTGACCAGTTGAAAGACAGGAATTGTATGTCCAGGAAAACAGAGCCTGTGGAAGGATTGTTACCTCAGTACATAACACTAGAAAGGCTCAATTCGAGGTTATTGCGTGAGGCACTGCTGCGTGAACTTTTGCAATATAATATGACTCGTCTTAAATGTGTTTTTCTGTCAGTTCAGCCTGAAGCTCTTACTTCTCTGTAACTGGCATAGTACTTTTATCTTTTGACACATAAAGAGATTGTTTAGTTGGAACCAAATAGATAAGAACGGGACTCATGCAGCAATATTCACTCACATTTCTCTCATATTTTCTCTAAATTTGACAAAAATGTCAACTCCAAATGCAGCAAACATTCTTCACCATCCAAATCTACACTCACCTGAATGATGAATCCTACTGATGATGAATTGCAGTCACATGGTTAATTGTTGTTATGATTATATTGTTGGTATATGCATGCATTTTGTTGTTTGCTATTATACTATGGCACATGCCTAAGGACTAGAGACAGGCTGCCAAATAAGGTCATAGGAAGTAGACGATTTCACTTCAACAAAAAAATCATATGATTTTGTAGAGCACTGGTACTGGAGTTACAGGAAAATAGAAAACAGCTTTGCTAAAACAGGTCATATTTGTAATATTGTATTAAGTGCATAAATTATTAGTACAAATATAATCACCTTAAAACATATGGAATAAAATACATATTTGTCAAAAAGCAAGATGTTTCCTTGAAAAAAAAATCTAAGAAAGGAAAAATAAGAACTGAAGAGTCTCAGAAGTGACTATGTACTGACAACAAAAGGAACAAATCATGGGAATTAGCAAAAATAAAATATTTTGTAAATAGTAAATAACTTTGGGCATGAGGTTCATTGTGTCTTGGATTTTGCAATGTTTTCAACCTTACTTGAATTTGAATACTTACAAAAATCAAACTGTTTTGTCGTTGAATAAAGTATAAGAGAATAAAGCAAAAATAAATGAAAATAAAGTATCATACGTTGTTATCCATGTGTCAATTGCAGGTGTGGACAAATTCACCCAGTTCAGCTGTGAGGCCTATAACTCGAAGGGTGTCACTACCTCCAGGGAAGCAAACATCAACATCAAAGGTGAAACTGGATCCATTTAAAGCTTTCTGACATTCCAAGGAGTTTTCTTGCCCTGCCAGAAATGCATGCCCCTCTGGAAAGGTTTGTAACACAGCTTCTCCTGCTGTTTTTCAGGACTTCCCAGCCCTGTGTCTAATGTTACGGTGGTGGAGAGGCAGTCCAACAAGTTAATGCTTAGCTGGACTCCTGGACATGATGGGTTCTCCCCACTCACCAAATGCCACATTAGAGTAAGTCTAAACAAACACAGCTACTCTGTCACATTCTCAGGTCGGTTAATACATGGATTGCATCAGTGACATAAAATCTTGGATGTCATTGAATTTTCTGAATCTTCACCCAGATAAATCAGAAGTTGTGGTTTTTGGCCCCAGTGTTTCTAGTCACACTGCTCCTGTTGACCTGGGCTCCTTATCACACTTGGTTAACCCATAAAGCCCCAGAGCTCTGTCGTTGACAAAGACCAGCTCCTGATCTAAAATGTTTAATACCTGTTGATCCACTAATCCTATGAAAACATGTAAATAAGTTTGTCATCTTTTCACGGTCATCAGATATGACCCATTTGGACATTCGCTAGTGGACATGGAAACACTGTCATCTTCTACAACATTGATCCACCAGTAAAACCCATGGAGTTGGGTCAATGACAGTGGATGGAGACACTTGTTTTTATTTTCAGTTATTGATATCTTTGCTAAAAAAGTCACTTTTTCTTGAGTTTTCTCTATTTTTAATATAATAACCCTCAACTTTACTCTGAGCTTTATTGAACATTTACATGATCAGTGAATTAAATATAGGAAAATACCTGATTTACACTGAAAAAATGCAAAATAAGGAAGATAATATTACAATCAATGGTGAAAAATCACCTTTAAAAAAAGGTTAAATATAGAGAAAAATTCATTTGGGAACTGACTCAAAAACAGCACTGGGTCTTTATGGGTTAAGCCAATCATGTCAAATGTGGGTGTTAAAATGGACCCAAATCTTAAATTCCACTGACAAATTAGTGGTGTTGTCAAATCTAGTTTCTTTCACTTCAGGCAACATGCAAAAGTCAAATCAGTTCTGTCTAGGGATCATTTTGAAACTGTGATTCATGCTCTTGTGACTATTAGACTCGACTATTGTAATGCACTTCATGCCGGTTTGATCGAAAATGCACTTTCCCAACTGCAGCTTGTTCAAAATGCTGCAGCTCAGCTTTTAACAGGGACACCGAAACATGAATATAGCTCATCGGTTTTAGCTTCACTCTATTGGTTGGCAGTGCATTTTAGAGTTGATTTTAAAATTCTTGTATTTACTTATAAATTTCTGAATGGCCTTGCCCCGCCCTACCTGTCTGACCTGATCCACCCCTACTCCCCCTCTCGTGCTCTCAGGTCAGCAGATCAGTTGCAGCTTGTGGTCCCAGAAACCAAAAAGAAGCATTGTGGGGGCCGTGCCTTTTCTGTTGCTGCCCCAAAGCTGTAGAACCAGTTGCCTTTAGGAGTTAGACAGGCTCAGTCTCTGCCTGTACTTAAGCCATGTCTAAAAATGCACTTTTTCCTTATTGGCTTTTAATCATGCGTGGGACATTTCTTTACATTTCCTGTGTTGTTTGTACTAGATTTGAATTTGCCTTTGTTTTTATGACAGGTGTATTTTGTTGTACTTAGCCCACTTTGCACCTTGTGTTATCACTGTTTTACTTACTTTTTCCCTTGTTTTATGATTCGTGTACAGCACTTTGGCCAACTGTAAAGTTTTTAAAGTGCTTTATAAATAAAGTTGGCATGTTATGGGTATGGTAATACATGTTGTCTGTGCTGGTTTTTTAGGTTAAAGAGGTGAGTCAGAGGAAAGGTGAGGTGATGACCACCAGGTTCATCAACGCCACAGTTCCACCTTTTAAGTGTGAAGTCACCGGGCTGCAGGCCATGACGTGGTACAACATGAGTGTGTCCTGCAGCAACGAGGTGGGAGCCTCCCCTGTCACTTTATGGATTCAGAGCAACACCACAGAAGGAGGTGTGTGAGTTCACGGAATCGCCGTCATGTTACATTTGATAGTAATACACCAAAAACCTGGAATACTACACGTGGCAGATAGATACGGTAGTTGCAACAGGAAGAAGTCATCCAAAATCTAATCTATGACTGCATTTTACTTGTACTTTATATGAGTGCTTCCATTATATGTGACTTTACTACTACAACACATCTCAGTGGAAAAAAATTTACTTTTTCCCCTTGACATTTATCTGACAGTTTTAGATCCTTTTCAGATTATAATTTTCACCCCCTCCTGACAAGTGAAAACCATTTTGTCAAATGCATTGATATTGAATGCTTATAATAAACTAGCGTGTTGACCTGTGGGGATCCATGGGTTCTAGATGTGGTAGTTTTTATGCTGTTGTGTATTCATGCATGCTGTACAGCAGTCACCGCCAAAGCGTTCTGGCCATAGCAACTGGATTTTAAGGCTACTGGATTCCAAAATTACTAATATCTCCCAAAATATTGGTCCTATCAGCTTGCTGTTTTCACTAGTCTCTTCCTTGACCAAAAATACATAAGTATGCCAAACTGCAGCAGTTGGCTCCTTCCAGATTTTATGTCAATCCCCATACACACACATGCACACAGAGGCCACATGGCTTTTATAATATCGACTGAAGCATTAAGGAATATAAAGTCTTCATAAAAATGTGTCATTCCAAAGGTGAAAACAAGCCTGTTTTTCTGAACTTATAAAAAAACTAAAGTAGAGATATATGGTTCTCACAGAGCAGTGACGCAACAAATATATGAGGATCTTAAGGAATATGACTCATTTCAGAAGAATAAACTACCCAACTCTCAATAAAGAAGTTGACATGAGCAGTAAAATGCAGCACAGTCATATAATATGACACCAAAAACATCATGTAGAATAGTTAAACACTGACAGGTACCATTTTGTTGCATATCGACTACTTCTACTTTCAATACTTCATACTTTTCAACACATTTTGCTGATACTGTTTAATACTTTAAGGTTTTGAGAACTGACCTAAAACTTAAAATGGAGTATATTCACTGTGTGTTGTTTTGTACTTCTGAATACTTCATCTACCACTGCTGCATACGCATTTTTTTCAGGAGTTGGATACATTATTCACCTCTAAAATGTCTGTCTTATTTATTTTCCAAGAAGCCTCTGTTATGTTACTGTTTCCTTCTTATCATAGCAGATTCTTGTGGAGGTTCCAGGAGATCAGAAACATATTATTATCCTGCTACCTTTCCATTTGAAACATAAGCCTTCTTACAGCAGCAGCAAGTAATAACTGGAATTTACGGAAATTACACAACTCGCTGCTGTGTGTACGGCAAGACGGAACGTAAAGCTAGATGTCATATCCACTAAAATCTTGGTTGTTTTCCGGAATGGTCACATAGGAAACAGGAGTGGTCTCACTGAGAAAACACAAAGTACTTACAGGGTGGGGGAGCTTTCAATTTCCTTCCTAAAGCTACTGCAGGGGATATTTTAGTTGAAAGATGTGATACGTGTGCCAGGAAGTGACCACATACCAAAATGTAATCAAAGACTTAAATAGAGTGGCTGTCAGTGTATTTTTTTTCCCCATTTTTTATATTTACAATAATTATATAAAGGATGTCTTGATTTAATTGTTCCTGTTAGTGATACCTCCCATTTTTTTTCTCCCTCTTAGTGCCATCAGCGTATCCCAGAAACGTCACCGTACATCTGAATGAGTCATCACTGGTGATCAGGTGGAAGCCACCGCCAGAGGACCGAATAAACGGCATCCTGAAAGGCTATGATATTATAGTTAGACAAATTGGAGGACAAATGAATAAGGTGAGCCTCTCAGTAATACACTGACTATAAACTCATACATATATTTCTGATCTAATTTGTTTCATTTTTACTTTTTCTGATAATGATGACTCATGCATGACAAGTGTGAAAAGAATTCCACAGATCTGGAGTATGTGCTCCTCCCTTTGTCCCACCCACTGAACCAGAGGTCAGCCCACCGCTTATCTGTTTACAACAGTTTTTCCACTTGTCTCAAGAGTTAGCATGGCATGGAAAGTCGTTTATGAGAAGTGCCTTTTTTCCAAACTCTCTCGAAATAGCATCATTTAATGTATGCATTATTCCATAGTGGTTTGAGCGGTCTTTGCTTACTGCATTCATGCTCTCTGATACAATAGTGTGCTTCCCGTTCTTCAGTCTGTGTCGAAGGTGAAGGAAGCTGATGCTGTGAAAACTGGTAATCTGTGTTTTTCTTTGTCAGGCATGTGGCCTTGAGTCATCACAGAGTCAATGGAATATGAATACAATGGGATGTGTACAATAGGACTAAATATTTGAGTCAAGTCAGTCATTGACGTCATTTCACCAGAGACTTTGTAATAGTTGTGACTGGAAATGTGTGGAAGTTAATTTGTCTGATACTGCTGAATAAATTTAAAAAAAAGGTACAGTTTTGCAATAACACAACCCTCAAGGATTTATAATAATGGTTTAAAATTAGGTGGAAAACTGTCTATAAGTCATAAATAAATACTTTTAAAGAAGTTATAATGGTTTTCATACATTGATAAGTTGGAGTTACTCCTGTTATCTATTTTCTTAAATCAGACCTTGTTAATTTCTTAGTGTGCTTTATCTTCACTAATTCACTAATGATTTGCTAACATATCACTAGCAAAAATAGTCACTTTAAACCAACACTTTAAGTTTAGTAAAGTAAGTTTAGCAAATCAACAAAAAAAAGCATTTATTGATGAGTAAAGAAAAGCTATGGAGTGAAAGCTGTAATAAATGAATCTTTTAATTTGATAAGCCATATTTTGATAAAATAAAATAAGTATTTATCTTCCAAACTTTCAACAGCTGGGAGGAGTCAGAACACACTTAGGACTAACAAAACCACCAACAAATCAATACTACATATGAACAAACATCATTGCTCATTTACTAAAGAATGAATCTCTTTGTTTTCACATATCTGTATAACGGTATCATCAAGTTTTCCTCTTTAATGTGGAACTCATAGCTGATTATTTTGACAGTCAAAGTAAAACTGTTTCGTGTGATCTTTATGTTATTTTGTCAGCCAATAGTTTACACCATAGTTCTGTTAGCTTAGCTCTGTTTTTAGACAGAAAACAGCCACTGTAAAACCACAAATCACCTGGATTTTCTGTACGGTTTGTGTTGTCAGTAGCTGCACTAAAGATCTGTTTGGAATTGTCCAAACAAAGTCAGAACTGTCACAGTTTAGTCTGAACCATGGATCAACAAACAGCCAACTTTGCAAAGATAATACATCACATAATAACCAATAATGCTTCGAAGTCACTATCAAACTCCATTTTTTTTCATTTAGAGCTATGTCCAGTGGTGAAAACAACAGTGTCTCCAGCTTTTATCACTAAATACACAATAAATGTAACCCCTTTAAGTTATGCAGATTGTTTATAGATGATAGTAACTCAACACAAAATACCAGATGAAGCTCTCAAGGCTAAAATCTGTTGGTAGACAAGACAAAGGTGGTTCACCAACCAATGAGATTTGATGCTAAATGGTAAATATGGGCTCACTATTTGGTATTTTGTAACAGATCACAATAGCACTTATTATAATGTGTTTTAGCAGCTTATTAATGATTTCTAAAGCAAATGAAGAGCTTCTTTATAACTACTTATCCATCTTTATTAAGGGCTTATTGTAATCATAAATTGTAAGCATTACTTCCTTTTGATTTTGCGTGTTGTGGTGCAAAACTGACGCTGCAGTCCTCTGAGACTGACGTGGTATACCAGAATTTAGAAGAATTCATCATTCAGATCGTTAACCACATGTTGTCCTCTGTTTGGTGCCACAGACATGATAGACTGTTAATCATGGGTTCAGCACACCCGGTCAGACTGTCAGCATATTTGTAAAGCAGAGGAACCCCAGATGCTGCTGTGTTGTGAAATTCAGGGCTATGTCTGTCACATGTTGACTCCCATTGCAGCACATGAGTTTATCCAGAAAGTTTGCCTGCTTCCCTTTATGAGTTTCAGTATACGGTTCCTTGGGTGGGACCTTCCAGAAAGGTGTTTTACTGTAAATGCTTGTAACATGGAAAATAAGGGACTTTTATTGTATGTTTCTTGTTTGATGTTGTACAAGAAGTGAAAACAGAGGAAAAGGGGAAGGGAATGTAGTGAGTGACAAACAGGACAGGACATGCAGTGAGTTGAGATGTTGCACAAAGTGTACGAGATGTTCCCGCGCCATCAAAAATTCCACAAATTATCTCATTTCAGGGCTTTACACATTGTTTCATGTTGAGTTCAATGACACATCTTATTGTACCATTTATCTCCAAAAAGAGTAATTTTGTCAGAATGAAACTGCAATTGAAACACTATTGTCATTTATTGTATTTCAGATCCACAGCTACACCACCATGGCGTCTGTACCTCTGCAGGAATTTAACACAACGTACAGAGTGGAGGTGGCTGCATGCACACAGGCAGGGAGCGGCATGGTCAGCCCACCAGTGTGGCTGTTCGTGCCAGAGGACAGTAAGCTGCTTTATTGATTTATCTCCTCAATCTGGAAGCTGTTGACTCCGCAAACCAGAGCAACGTACTCGTAAATAAATTTGCTGATGTGTCTTAGCTCACTAAAATAATAACTGTCCCATGAGTGGACATTATAATGATCCTGTAGGAGGAGGCTGTCTATTTAGATGTATTCTGCTTTTCTACTCTTAGTGTTATTTTCCTGGTCACTATTCTATATTGAATTTTGAGTAACATCTCATCATTTTTTGAGCATCAACATCTACCGCAATAGTAGACCTCCTATCTAATGGGTGGTTTTTTTTCTTCCTGTCCCAGGGTCTGTCCCCTCACCATCTTCCAGCCCTGACACCAGTGTTTCAGACTCTGTCTATGTGGTGCTGGGTGTGGTGTGTAGCATCTGTCTCCTGCTACTCATCCTCTGGGGTGGTATCTGTGTGCACAACAGGACTACTGGATTACCGTTTGGGTAGGCTTATAGTTTTTTGACTCTCTGTACAAACACAGTGATTATCTAATTTCCAGTCCTGCTTTGAATGTGATTGTCTTATCTAACCACTGTTTATACAACCATTTTTTTTTTCTTAGCTTGACTTGAAAACATCAAGGACTCCACATTGTAGTGTCCTTTCTAAAGCACCTGGGGATGTTGAGTAATACACTTAGTAACAGGCTATAGTGCGACTGAATGTTTCCTGACTCTGTTAATAAACTTCCTTTGCTTCCTCTTAATCACCATCATCTGCACCTGAGGCCTGTAATAACCATAGAGCAGGACTCATGGACAACATCCAGCTGCAAACACTCTGGAATTCATTTTATAGTCTCTGACTCATCTTTGCCAATCAGGATACGGACAGGACTGTGTCATAGGCTACTGCTCAGATAGAAAAACAGTATCTGACCTAGAACTTAGGAAACAAACAAATGAGAGGGTTTCCTCAATAAGTCCTGTGTTTCATTTGAATCTCTTGTGTATATTATTACTGTACTGGACTTAAATAGGATTAGCTCCCTGTTTAGCTTTCCCTTCATTTGTTGTTTTCTTCTTGTCTCCCCCTGCAGGCAGCTGTTTGGAGCTAGTGAAAAGCTGCCACCTGTTGTGGAATTCACATCACAGAGATCCTACAACCGATCAGCAGTAGAAGTCACACGTATGTTAAAATATATACAGTCGCAAAAAAAATGATCAGACCACCCTCGTTTTCTTCAATTTCTTGTTCATTTTAATGCCTGGTACAACTAAAGGTACATTTGTTTGGACAAATATAATGATAACAACATAAATAGCTCATAAGAGTTTCATTTAAGAGCTGATATCTAACCATTTTCCATGGGTTTCTTGATAATAACCAAAATCACTTACAGTTCTTACAATATCTATGGCACTGTACTGACAAAAAAAAGTGCTTTTAGGCATTCCATGTTTTCTTTTCTGTCTGTTTTAGTTACATGATACACACAGGAGTTAGTACTTGATTGCATAACCATTGTTTTTGATGACTTTTGGAGGTCTAATAATTTTTTCTGCGACTATATATTTCTATTAAAAAAAAAAAAATCATGTATGTTGGTGGGCTTAAACTAAAAATTACCCTGACCTTCTCCTGTTTACAGTCAGTAGCCTTGGTATTAGTGATCAACTTCAGGCCAAACTGCAGGATGTGATGGTCACGAGGAACTTACTTTCCATAGGAAAAGTTCTAGGGGAAGGTGAGAGAACAGTTTAATTTCAAGTAGTGTACAGATTTCTGGTCATACTGATAATATGTAAAATAACACAGATAATACCATATACAAGCAAGTTCATAATCAGTAAAGCAGTAAAGAAATATTACTGTCTTCATTTTTTCAATCAGGTGAATTTGGCTCTGTTGTGGAAGGACACTTACGACAACTGAATGGGACATCAGAAAAAGTTGCAGTGAAGACAATGAAATGTGAGTACTCTGTTACTTTGATTTTCACCTAACCATAAATATCAGTTGTTGACTCTTGTTTCTGTTAAACAGTGGATAGCTTCTCTCAAAGGGAGATAGAGGAGTTCCTGAATGAGGCCGCCTGCATGAAAGACTTTAACCATCCTAATGTCATCAGATTACTAGGTATGACTTCGATACAGACACTGCATACACACTGTATAATATTTTGTCATTGAATGCCACTACTTTGTCTCCTGATCACTTGTCCTTTGCACATTTTTACTGTGTGTGTTTGTGTGAACTTGTTCTCTCTAGGTGTGTGTTTAGAAGTGGGCTCTGGCCACTTTCCCAAGCCCATGGTCATACTGCCTTTTATGAAATATGGAGATCTGCACAGCTTCCTTCTGCGCTCTCGTCTAGGAGAAAGTCCAATGGTAAAAAAAAAATAATCCTAAAATGGAACCAGAGTTGTCATGAGCGATATAAATAGACTCATCCAAAATAATATTTGTCTTGTGTGTTTGTGCTTTTACACAGTTCTTGCCCACTCAGACTCTGCTCAAGTTTATGGTTGATATTGCTTTGGGGATGGAGTATCTCAGCAGTCGCAATTTTTTGCATCGAGACCTGGCAGCACGCAACTGCATGTACGTTGAGTCTTCAGTTTTGTATGTTAAGTTAGAGTTTATAGAGGTAAACTCATTTGATTGTGCATGAAAAATAGGCTTGTTTCATTTTATTTTCATTTTTTCTACAGTCAGTGTTTTGTTTCTTTTACAGGTTGCGTGATGACATGACAGTGTGCGTGGCAGATTTTGGCTTATCCAAGAAGATCTACAGTGGTGACTATTACAGACAAGGAAGAATAGCCAAAATGCCTGTGAAATGGATTGCAGTAGAAAGTCTGGCAGACAGAGTTTTTACTGTAAAGAGTGACGTGGTGAGTGTGTCTGTCTTTCTCTCAAGTTTTATAATTTCTAGTATCATGAGGAAGTCTGTAAAAACATCTCTTGGATATTAAAGTAAGCTTGTAAGAGTTATATACATTGTAGAATAAAATCATTTTAAGTGAAAGACAAGATGCAAATGAAGAATACATACACTATAGAACTGAGAATATGATGAAATGACATGCTTCAGTAATTAAAATCTGTGATGAATGATGCTTATCAAGACTTATGACTGTGAAATCTTTTGATAGTCCTTTAGAAATACATTTTTACCTGAATCAAGTGTTGTGTTTCTACAGTGGGCGTTTGGTGTTACCATGTGGGAAATTGCTACCCGAGGCATGACACCATATCCTGGGATTCAGAACCATGAGATTTACGACTACCTCCTGGAGGGACACAGGCTAAAGCAGCCAGCAGACTGTTTGGATGAGCTGTAAGTGTGTGTACTTTTTTTTGTGCAAACACTTAATTTGGGTTTTAACTGATTTTTTTAGGAAATACAGCTTTTATTTAACTTCAGAATATAAAATTTGACATCAAAGCATACGTTTGTTTGTTATTATGTCAGTTGGCAGCTAGTCAAGTAAGTCATTTCAGCATCAGTAAAGGGGTTATATGTAGTATTGATGTTCCAAACTCTCAACAGCAGGGGGAAGTCAGATAGCAGAACACACGTCTATCAAAACCTCCAACAAATCAATGCTATGTATCCACAGACTGTATCACTCACTGAGTAAAGTATAGTAAAAATAGTACTTATTACATTTTCTCCTTCAAACAAAAACTCATAGCTGGTTACTTTGACAGTCAAAATACAATAACACTGTGTCTTATAGTCTTCATGAGCTGCATCAGCTGATAGTTTACATTATAGCTCTGTTAACTTAGCCCTGTTTTTAGGCAGGAAACAGCCACAGTAAAACTGCAAATCACCTCTGTTTTCTGTACGGTTTTTGTTGTCAATAGCTGCACTAAAAATCTGTTTGGAATCATCCAAACAAGGTCAGAACTGTCACAGTTTAGTCTGAGCCATGGATCAACAAACACCTAACTTTGCAAAGATAATAACAGGTCATTATAATTTTAATCCCTCAAAAAAACATTATCAAACTCACCCCGTGTAGTGGAAATGCTGTGATTTCAGCATCAAATTCCATTATGCTCCTTTAGAGCTGTGTCCAGTGGTGAAAACAACAACAGTGCTTCTAGCTTTTCTCTTTGACTGCAAAAGTTGTTTCTCATTCCATCTCAACACTTTCTGGCACTTTCTGCCCTGTAGTGATAGTATTCCTTAATAATAACATAGATGACCAGCAGAGTGACTCAATACTCTCTCTAGTGGTCACATAAATCCATTTAACCACTGGTATGAATACATTCAGTGGACATCTTAGATATCCAAATACATTGGTATCATTTGGTATAACTTCATAGCTCTTTACTTGCAAGATGAATTTTATGTCTTTAAAAAAAAACATTTTAATATAGAAATACAACATATAACCTTTAAAACTTTAAAACTTCAACAGTGCCAACACACTATAAAAGTGTAAGATGACTTAATTAGGAATGAATCTTGAAAAGTAAAGTAATGTATCTGTTTCTAGGTATGAGATCATGTACAGCTGCTGGAGAGCTGATCCGCTGGATCGGCCATTCTTTTCCCAGTTGCGAGAAATGCTGGAAAAAGTAACAGAAAAGCTTCCAGAGTCTTTCAGCAAAGAAGATATTATCTATATAAACACCAGCTTTCCTGAAGAAGACCCTGATGGAGAAGAGCTGACTGTAGAGCATCCTGTGTTCAGCTCTTCACCTTCATGCAGTCGCCAGGCAGCGGAAAATGCTGTAGTCACTGCGGACATTCATGGAAGTGTGGAGGATGAAGAGGATGAAGATGATGATCGTTATGTTGTGGTGATCGCCTCTGATCCCTCCCTGAGATCTGGTACACTAAACGCTCCTCTTTTAACCAATGATGCTTTGAGACAAGTGACTGGAGAGACAGCAGCGGACCACAGCTCAAGTGATACGTCTCACCTGCTGTAAAGATTAGTATTTAACAGATAAAAACTGTGACGAACACTATTGGACCATGATAACAGTATCCCTCATGGCACTGGGAGCACCTTCACCTCCATTGTATCCTAATGGAGACTTTCTACAGTGTTATGGATTGGTCAGTTTGGACTCTGCAAAGCCAGTGTCAGTGTTTGCAATACCGTCTGTGTGTTAAATGTTCCTTGTTTCATAAGCTTGAGATGCACTGAACTGTGAAACTGTTTATTATATTGAATTCTGTGTTAAAATGTAAATATAGAATTGTACAGAGCATTTATAAAATGAAATTATATATTGTAAAAAAGAAATGATTTATAGATTCCTTTGAGACTTGATTATTAAATTGATGTGCATTTTGCCATGATTGTCTCATTTCCAAATATCGTCATATTTTAAGTGTAATAAGGACTAAATGGCTGCATTTGGGTACCAATGATGAATACAGCTTTCTTCTTGCTTAAACCAAAAGTAAAAAACAATATTTTTCAAGATCTGGGTGGTTTGAGTAAAAGGTTTTATTATGTTGCAATCGGTGATGTGGAAAAACTGAAAGCATAACTTTGCAAATACCCACCATTTCAAACTCAAAATGGTTAATTAATATTTCTTGATCAGCTATTCAGGAAAAGTTGTTTTCTGGGAAATTCTGGGCTGATACTAACATTTAACAGTTGCACTAATCACCAATAATAATGTTCTTTTTTGTTTATTCTGTTCTTGTTAGTTATTCTGTTTGTGCTGAGGAAACAAAAAAATCATCATTATAGAATAATATTTGAACTGTTATTTAACCCATAAAGACCCAAACTGCTACTGGCGACCAAAATCATCTACTGATCTAAACTGTTTAATACCTGTTGATCCATTAATCCTATCAATATATGAAAACAATTGGTGTAAAATGCAGTTTGTCATCTTTTCATAGTCATCAGACATGACCCATTTGGACATTCAGAGGCTCTGTAGTGAATGTGGAAACACTGTCATCTTCTGCAACACTGATTCACCAGTAAAACCCATGGCGTTGGATCAATGAAAGTGGATGGAGAAACTTGTCTTTATGTTCAGTCAATGATATATTTTATAGAGAGTCACTTTTTCTTCAGTTTTCTGTTTTGGATATAATAACCCTCAACTTTAACCTGAGGCTTTATGAACATCTACAAAGTCAGTGAATTAAACATAGGAAAATACCTTATTTTCAGTGAAAAAACCCCCCACAAAATAAAGAAGATAATATTGCAATAAATGGTGATAAATCTCTCAAGAAGGGTTAAATAGAGAAAATAATTCATTTAGGAAGTGTCACAAAAGTAGCTCTGGGTCTTTATAGGTTAATGTCCTTTTTTTTTTAGCTTTACAAGGGGAAATTCAGTCACAGATTTATGAAACAACCTTTAACAAAGTTAAACAGATAGTGCCAACAGTGGAATGTTATCTTATTTACTAAGGCTAGTATTGTCCAGTACAGTTAATCAGCCAATATGTGTCCATAGTTTGTTTTGCTTCAGAAAAATTAAATTGGCAATGTACATGTGATAGGATATTACAGCAAAAAATGCATAGCTAATGTGCATGTAAAAGAATGCTGCAGAGCTGAATTGCAATATTTTGTATTATTTATTGTTTATTAGTAATTTGAAGTAATAGAGTAAGGGTGATTCTTGTCCCTGGTTTCAAATAATGGTAAAATGAAAATACAGAATCTTTTGTTTCTGTGGTTTTAATTCAGGTTCAGTTAACTGAGCAAAAACTGGCACAAGTAATTCCATTACTCAACTCACTATATAATAACAAATGCATGCAGACTGCCGTAAACTGCAGCTGTGGTTACAAAGCTGCCTCTCAGTGGTGGAACTGGACACACTGGGGTTGTCCTCCACATGCTGCGTTCACGGCCCCCCCCTGCAGTCTAGTGTTTACGCATACCCAACAAACATGGCTTCTGCAGTCAAGATGAGGACGTGGAGCTGTCCGGCCAGGGGAGTTATGTGTTCATGGCCAGTATCGTTACTATTTTTCCTCAATGCCATGAATGCGGTTATTGCTGCTCCAGAGACAGGTCTTTGGAGAATCACTGTCGTAAATGTGAGTATCTCGCTAAAGCTAATAGAAGTGATGCGCCGGTTAGCAAGCGTCAGCTACATTAGCCTTGTTATGCTAGTTCTGTGTTAACGCTATCTGCGAGTATGTAACAGCTATGATGTGAACCCCGTTTGGTAATAATATTTTAGCGAAATTAAGCTTTAACACTTGTGAAAACAGATACGTCTGTTGTTTGTCTCGGAGTCAAGGCTGTTAGGCACTTTGACGTTAGCAGTTGGCTAACTTACTAGCTGGTTTAGATTAAACAGCTGTCTATTAAAACAGAGCTCAGTTCCCAAGAAAAAACCTTGAGTCTGTATAGGTCTCTAAACCTTCTGTAAAGTATCTGCATTCTTAATTTGCTCAGGGTTAATCGGCCTGTTTGTTTTCAAACTGCTACTTATCAGTGCCACTAAAACTCACCTTGTAAAACTGATTATACAGTAATGGAGCAAACCAGTAAGACACAATACCCAGAACTGGACGAAGGGCAATTAGAAAGCCTTGATCAATAATTCAGGAATTGAGAAGTTTCAGTTTCTCTCCGTTGTTCCTTCCCTGTCTATGTCCAGGTGCAGTATTTGGCATGTTTACAGGCGTTTCAATGTAGTATGAAGTAAACACATGGCAAAAGTACTCCCAATTTAGCTGACCTACTGATGGTGTTTTATACACACAGGCTAGCTCAAAGGTCAGTTGGAAGCATCAGTGCAGCTAAATGATTCATCAGCAAGATAAATGATAGGAAAAATATCTAATGTTGCATTTTTGCATATATAATTTATTCTTTTCCACAGACATCAAAACCACTCCTGTTTAAGAAATCCATGTATAAAGACACTGCCATACAGTTGAAAGGTACGTCATGGATATTGTGCTCGTGACCAGTCATAAAAGTGCTTTCCTGTTGTCTGATTTGTTTATCATCACTTGTATTTTCATCTTGTAGTTGCGTATTTTGGCTGTCCTGAGGAGGTGGATTTTACTATTCACTGGTATTTAAGATATTACCCCTGTCACAATGAATTCAATAATATTGAAGTAAGTAAAGCAGCTTTAAATTAGTATGTTGAATTAGTGCAGAACATAGATGAGAAATGCTGAAGTGTGACTTTGACTGCTTGCAGGAAATGTATGAAAGGGCACCTGTGTTCCGTGGGCAAGGCCTGAATCCCAATCCTCTCTCCCCAGGAGAGTACATTGAACACAAGTATAAACCCATAAGATGTTACAGTGGACTGCACTCCTTTCCACTGCTCAATGTGGGTTCATTACATTACTCTTAATAGTATAGACACACACTTTGTGAAATTGCATAAATAATTTTAACATCTGTTGCTTTTTTCAGAAAGCCAAGGAAGAGCCACGACAAGTCATTCCACGTGCTGAGGATCAAACGCTAGTAAGAAAGATGAACAGTTCTGATTTTAATGAACTAGATTAGATTGAAGTTCACAAATGGAAAGAAAAATAACATTTAATGTATCTGGCAGGTATTCAACATCTTTACTTGATGAATTCCTTTGTTTAGTACGTTATTTTTTTTTGGTAAGATTTTCCTTGTTGTTTTAATTTTAAAAGTGGTAAACAGCACAATACTTTTGTAATACAGCAGGATATAAATGCCACCAAGCTAATTACTGAGGACTATGGCCGCAACAGCAGTATCAAAGACAACGTCATAGCCACCACATGGAAGGACGGTCCGTACCTGCTGGTTGTTAAGATCATGTCTAGCAAACAAGATGCCAACTGGAATTTAACAGGTGAGATTTTATTTAACAGGTATTAACAGGTAACTTTGTCAGCAACAACTTATACTATTTGTACTGTGTGACTTGAGTAGGAAGGACAACATCAGCATGACTGGACTGATTCAGTTGTGGTTATCATAGACAGACCGCTTCCCTTTTATAGAAACCTGTTCTCAAATGAAGACATGTTTTGCACCCAACACTTTACACCATAAACATGTTCCCAGTGTCTTAGAAAATGTTGTTTTTTTATTTGTCTAATGTCCTATCTGTGTTTTTCCAGTTGATGTGGTGATGAAAGGTGACCACGGCTACATTTCTATCACAGAATGGCCTCTGATGATTGTAAGTGCATGAATAAGAATGCAATATACATTATTTTTCTGGACATCGAGGGGGAATGAATTGTGCTTTCATGAAAATTTTCAAACAGTACAAGGAAAAACCTTTCCATAGTAGTTAGTAATAATAACATTACTGGGCAGGAGGAGTTTTTGTTGTTCTGCTGAGGTAGGAGAAGAAAAATTGCACCATTGTGTGATCTACTTACGCAATTATGTGTTTGTAGTTTTACATGGTGATGTGCATCGTGTACATCCTCTACGCCCTGCTGTGGTTTATCTGGGCAGCCTGCTACTGGAAGGATTTGCTGAGGATCCAGTTCTGGATAGCTGGTGTCATATTCCTGGGAATGGTGGAGAAGGCGGTCTTCTGCGCTGAATATGAAAACACTAATGCTCTTGGCTCTGCTTGTGAGTGTCTACTCATCATTATAAATATTTTTCCAATATGACTGATATGAAATAGTGAGATGTTTGGTTTCAAATATATTCCATGTCCTGTTTGTGTTTCCTTTAGCTCCAGGCTTGTTGATATTTGCAGAGTTAGTCTCTGCCCTCAAGAGAACCTTGGCTCGACTGCTTGTTATCATCGTCAGCCTTGGCTACGGCATCGTAAAGTATGTCTCTATGTAACACATCTACTCAAATAACATTAAGCTGTTCATCAGTGTCAGATCAAGCCATCATCATATTCATGTTTCTGTACCTTTAGGCCTCGACTAGGGACAGTAATGCACAGAGTTGTGGGGCTGGGGATACTCTACTTTGCCTTTGCAAGCATTGAAGGTGTGCTGAGGATTACTGGGGTGAGTGTTCATCCATTTTTGAGTATAAAACTAACATGTACTACCAGTCAAAATTTGGACACACCTTCTCATTTAAATGACATGAGATGGACTGCAGATGGCCAACAAGTGCTCAGCATCACTGGGAACTCCTTCAAGACTGTTGGAAAATACACTATATTGCCAGAAGTATTTGCTCACCTGCCTTGACTCGCATATGAATTTAAGTGACATCCCATTCCTAGTCGATGGGGTTCAATATGATGTCGGTCCACCCTTTGCAGCTATAACAGCTTCAACTCTTCTGGGAAGGCTGTCCACAAGGTTTAGGAGTGTGTTCATCGGAATTTTTGACCATTCTTCCAGAAACACATTTGTGAGGTCACACACTGATGTTGGATGAGAAGGCCTGGCTCTCAGTCTCCGCTCTAATTCATCCCAAAGGTGTTCTATGGGGTTGAGGTCAGGACTCTGTGCAGGCCAGTCAAGTTCATCCACACCAGACTCTGTCATCCATGTCTTTATGGACCTTGCTTTGTGCACTGGTGCACAGTCATGTTGGAAGAGGAAGGGGCCAGCTCCCAACTGTTCCCACAAAGTTGGGAGCATGGAATTGTCCAAAATGTCTTGGTATGCTGAAGCATTCCCAGTTCCTTTCACTGGAACTAAGGGGCCAAGCCCAGCTCCTGAAAAACAACCCCACACCATAATCCCCCCTCCACCAAACTTTACACTTGGCACAGTGCAGTCCGACAAGTATCGTTCTCCTGGCGACCGCCAAACCCAGACCCATCCATCAGATTGCCAGATGGAGAAGAGCGATTTGTCACTCCAGAGAATGCGCCTCCACTGCTCTAGAGTCCAGTGGCGGCATGCTTTACACCACTGCATCCGGCGCTTTGCATTGCACTTGGTGATGTATGGTTTGGATGCAGCTGCTCGGCCATGGAAACCCATTCCATGAAGCTCTCTGCGCACTGTTCTTGAGCTAATCTGAAGGCCACATGAAGTTTGGAGGTCTGTAGCGATTAATTCTGCAGAAACTATGCGCCTCAGCATCCACTGACACCACTCCGTCAGTTTACGTGGCCTGCCACTTTGTGGCTGAGTTGCTGTCGTTCCGAAACACTTCCACTTTCTTATAATACAGCTGACAGTTGACTGTGGAATATTTAGGAGCGAGGAAATTTCATGACTGGATTTGTTGCACAGGTGGCATCCTATCACAGTTCCACGCTGGAATTCACTGAGCTCCTGAGAGCGACCCATTCTTTCACAAATGTTTGTAAAAGCAGTCTGCATGCCTAGGTGCTTGATTTTATACACCTGTGGCCATGGAAGTGATTGGAACACCTGATTCTGATTATTTGGATGGGTGAGCGAATACTTTTGACAATATAGTGTATTTCAGGTAACTACCTCATGAAGCTCATCAAGAGAATGCCAAGAGTGTGCAAAGCAGTAATCAGTCTAAAATATAAAACTTATTTTGAGTTAATGTCACACTTTTTTTTAAACTACATAATTCCATATTCCACATTCTGACTTGTAGTATATTTTAACATTTTATAACTAAAGCCTGAATTTCGTTTGTTTTTGAGTGATCAGTGAGTCATTACTGTCCAATTACGTCTGTAGGCTTATAAGAAATAATAACCAAGTCCTGTTGTTTATGATTGTTGATTTTTGTACAAAAAACTGACATTCTTTGTGATATTTTTTGGGCATATCTGTATTGAAGGGTCACGATAATGGTCCAGCCTTCATTACAGCGATTGTTCTGGCTGTTTTCGATTCCTGTGCCATCTGGTTCATATCCTTACATTGTTCAATATATTACAAACATGCAACATGTAGTAACGAAATCCTGTAACAACACAGTGGATCTCTCTGTGGTTAACTAAGCTCAAGGGATTTTTCGTATTTTTCCTTTTCGTTTAGATGATTTTCTCTTTTAAACTTTGGCTAGTGGCTTGGTTTTGTACTTGTTTTTTTTTTTGCCTTTTTATTCCTTCTCCTTTCGGTGATTTTTCCACATCGTTCTCTTTCTCTTCCTCATGTTCTCTGGTTTTGCACTGTCCTCACCTCTAGGCGAAAGACTCTGACTTGGCCCTGCTGGCCAACATTCCCCTGGCTCTGCTTGACTCCTCTCTATGCTGGTGGATATCCTTTTGTGCACCCACAACCTTTTCCTGTATGGTTCTCCTCCTCTCCTCCCTTAAATTGGGCTGAATGAAGTTTATTTACTGTATCATGTTTCCTCAGGAAATTGGCTGTGCAAGAGCTTTCAAAACACGGTTGAAAAAGAGATGTACTGTGCCTCAACAGAACATGTCCGCGTTTTCATTAAACCTCTACTAAAATTAATAACTGTGAATTTTAGGTATTTGAATGCATTCCTAAAATTGGCTGCTACTGCTTCTTTTCTTGCACAATGAGTACATTTTTTTTCATGCTGCTACTCATGGGCAGTTTAAAATTGCTAAAAGTGACTGGTTTGCATGTTCTTTCAAGAGATCCTGTCTAAAAATATAATAAAAATTAAATCCTCTTATCACAGAACACAATATAGTTATTATCATATTAAAAAAGCAACATTTACGTACATAGAGGAAATTATTAAACATCAACTGAATCATAAATCCGAATTCTTATTGATTTTGTTGCAAATCCAATGAATCAAAAACCTTACGAATCAGCATACATATTTTCTTCAAGTCCAGTTTGACTTTAAATCGGAATCAATACAGAAAATGTATATTTGATTTGGCTTGTAAAAGGACAATAACACTGATAGTGATAGACTCGATAGCACTGGTTTTACATCTGTCGTGTGTTCACCTTGACTCCCATGAACATATTTGTCAGTTTGGCACAAACCATCAAGACCCTGAAGCTGAGGAGAAACCCAGTCAAGTTGTCTCTGTATAGACACTTTACAAACACACTTATATTTGCAGTTATTGGTAAGTAGGATTAGAATATTTTACAGTATCATATCAGTAATTTGTTCAATCTTAATGCACAATCAAATTTCTAAACTGAATGTAATATGCGTTGCATCCATTCCTCCCCCAGCTTCCATTATTTTCATGGGTTGGATTGCAAAGAAATTTCACCTGGTGGATTGCCAGTCTGTGAGTATACAGTTGCACATTTCTTTTTAATTGTTGTTTTTGAAAGGGGAAGATTTGAGGAAAAACATAACTGAAATTCATGTGTAATTTCTGACCTGAAGGATTGGATCGAGTTGTGGGTGCAAGACGCCTTCTGGAGGTTCTTGTTCTCTGTCATTTTGCTGGTCATAATGTTTTTGTGGAGACCATCTGCAAACAACCAAAGGCAAGCACTACACCAGTATGATTGAATTACTAGTTTGTGCTCTTTTCTGTAGTAGTGCTTTATTATTTACGCTATTTTTATGCCAACAGATACGCTTTCACACCTCTCATTGATGACTCTGACGATGAGGAGATTGAGGAATTCATTGCCTCTGCAAACCTTGGTATTGTATCATCATGAGAGTTTTACAGTAAATTACAGACACTTGTTCTATGGTTTTGTGTCATATTTATTGTCTATATTTGTATTTTATTCTTTTATCTTCATTCTCTATTCACAGCTGATGGCATAAAGTTGAGAGCAAATAAAACAGAGACGAATGGCACAGCAAAGCCTGCAGAACCAAACCCGGTCAGTAACATATCAGAACACTAGTATTTAGTTAAATTCAGTTTTTTAAATTAAAATCACATATCTTAAATTGTGAGCTCCCATTACAGCAGATGGCAGTATTTACTCTTTTTCTACTCTTCTCTACCTGACTAGGATGAAGACTTGAAGTGGGTGGAGGACAACATTCCTAGTTCCCTTACTGATGTGTAAGCATCGCTGTAAATTGTGTTGGTTATAAATGCATATATGAAGCCTATGTGAGTTTAACAGAGTTTTTGTTTCGGTTCTTGTGTCTACAGAGCTCTACCAGTTCTGCTTGACTCAGATGAGGTACAATGCTGTTACTTCTGAATAAACACACAATACAGTGTTACAGTTATTCAGTTTGAAAAATTCATGTTTAAGAAATGTGTAATTTATTATTCTGCTTTATTTTCCAGGAAATCATGACAACCAAGTATGAGATGTCAAAGTTGGAGTGAGCTCTTATAATTCGAGCGGTCAGCTGACATAGAGGTAGAACTTTCCCTGATTCTGGAGCACAGTGTCTGTCCGGAGCCATTCGGTGTTTCAGGGGACTCTCTTGTATGGCCTCGACTTCACTTGGTGGTGACACAGCAGGAAACAATTTCTGGGGACCTCTCTTTGTTTTCTTTCTTTTTTCTTTCTTTTTCTTTTTTGTTCGGCTTTCTAAGAACTCAAGACTTGGTCTTTTCACTGACCGGCTGGTTCAGTGTTTTCCTCATGCGATCAGTGTCCAGCCTTTCTTTCCAAAGAGAATGTTTCATTTTTTATTAAGTGCTGTATTTATTTTTATGTCCATGTGAATTTCTTTTACCAGAGAATTAAGAACAGTTGGCCTCATGCATGAACATACTCTTAAATATATGTCAAATGTTTTTGAGGGCATCTAAATATTATTAGTTGGTCGTAAAAAAAAAAAAAAAAAGAAAAAATTGCTTATTTATGGATGGGGAAAAAAAGTATTTTTTTTTGTCTGCAATAGTTAATAGGTATGATTTATTTAAAAAAAAAAAAAAAAAAAAGAAATCAACATGGGGTGAGACAGAATTATACCTTTGCTTGTTTATTTGATGAACTTCAGACAGTTTGTTTGTATAGAAATGTGAAGATTAATACAAAGCTAATGGAGCTCTGCAAACAGTGTGTGATAATAATATATGCAACTGTGAGTGTCTGAAGCATATTGTTTTTGTTACCAACATAAACTGAGAAAAGACAAACTTTAGACACTGTAATTGAATTGAACAATTGCTCTTATGCACTTTGAAGATCAAAACTGTGCCTACTTGTAGTTCTTGTATGGGGCCTGATATCTGTTCAGATAATTAAGTAGAATTTTTTTTAAAAAAAATGATGTTTTGCCCGTTTGGGGGGTGAAACGCCGTTGAAACTACCCACCATACACATTTTTGGACGCACAAATAAGTGATTTCAACTCAAATGTAACTGGGTTCAATAGTGTAGAATTTTGGTCTGTAGTCCTTGTAATCAGTCTTGTTCATGTCTGAATCTACTCTACGTAAGTGTGTGTGGGCAGGTGTTGTGTTTTCCAAAAAAAGGAGCAATATACTGTTATGTATGTTGACACAGTTTCATTATTTATTTGTGTTTAAAGTGTTCTTATAAGTTTTCTGAGTGTGTCTTCACCCACGTTTACTCTAAGTGTGTTTACAATGTGTGTGCTTTTGTCTACAAAATGACTGAACTGAACAATCTCACTTTTTTTT
The DNA here is from genome assembly GCF_902148855.1 of Sphaeramia orbicularis. Taxonomy (NCBI): domain Eukaryota; kingdom Metazoa; phylum Chordata; class Actinopteri; order Kurtiformes; family Apogonidae; genus Sphaeramia; species Sphaeramia orbicularis. The sequence continues at coordinate 23,456,389 of NC_043971.1, read as the reverse complement.
TTTTTTTTTTTTTTTTGGCACACGGCAGCTTGGGTCGTATTTCTGTGCAGTGTTTGCTTTCCTTGCTCGTAAAGACATTACACTGGTTCTACAGACACTTTAGTAACATTTATTCTTTCATATAAGTCTTATTTTCTATTAAATCACAGAGTAAATTGTTCTGTTCAGGCCATTCAGCACTACAACACTTGAGTTATGTGGTTGGCACAAGCACAAGCTGATCACCTGAATGGATTTTTAATGTCACTGTTAAAAATGTCCGTTTTTTTTTTTTTTTTTTTGGGTTGGAAACCTGGAGTAATTGTGCTTTTAATGGCAGGCTGTTCTTGTGTTATATAAAACTGCAGACACCTGCAGTGGGCTTTGATTATTTGTACAGATGGGTTTTGGCTGATTCCTGTTATTTCATAATTCCACAGGTGGAAAGGTATCAGGATAAAATGACTTGTCCCTTTTTTTCATGTGTGTCATGAAAAACCGGGCTTGAACTCTTCATACCAGCAGTTTTCTTCTTCTCGCTTCCTTCTCAGGAAGTGTGTGCACTCGGATTAAACAAAATAGTTGAATGCAAGATGATGTTTGTTTCTTGGTCTATGATGTTCAGTATTAACTTGTCAATAAAAATGAATATTTTACTACTATTCTAATTTTGCCTCTCAGTTAAATTATGTTTTCAGCATGAAAATGAGCTAATGTGAGGAATATTATAATGAATGCAACAGAGAGGCTAATATAATGACAGGAGGATTTCAGAAAAATCTCCTAAAATATCAAAAACAAACAAATGAATCATCAAGTACTTAAGTAGGGCTTCATTGTTAGTTATGTTGAAGTTGTGTTATCAGTTATGTGACAAACAAAACCATCGTCATAAATGTAGGGTTTGTTAAATACATGGCCATCACTTCATACTTGCAAAATCATCTTGAGACATAAAATTACCAATAAAGATCATGATTTCAGCATGTCTGATGATTAAAACTATATGGGCATGATCACAGCTGAGGCACATTTTAACCTAAAATGTAACCTTTTTACAACTACCACTTACTCTTGTTGATCTTTAAAAGTGCCATTATTACAGGCTGTCATCTCAGGTTGTGCTTACTTCAAAGGCAGATGAAAAGGCGAAGGGACGTTTACTCTGCTTTCCCTTCTCACATATTTCTGGAATTTTTCCAAACATTTATCCCACAGGAAAGATGACCCACGAGTGACCTCTCCCCTTTCCTGCACAACTTAAGCAGAGCAGAATTCCTCTGCGGTGTCATTCATTCTGAGTTAACTCAACACCAACACGTGGCTACTTTTGAGTAGTTCTGCAGTTTATACTTTTGTGACTGATCAGGACAGATTAAAGATGTAGCTTTATGAGGAACAGTAAATACACCCACGGAATGTAAAGAATTTGGGACACAGAGATTGTTCCCCTCTTTTCTGAAAACGCTGTGTGTGCTTTTTGTTTTTGGAGTATTATGTCTACAACAGAAAGATGAAAAATCACATCTTAACTGGATCTCAGAACACTTGAGGTTGTTATGTTCTTCAGCTGATTTCCTGATTTGCTGATGGTTTGTAAATAATTGCTCTTTTTCTTTGGCAGTGTTGTCCTGTATTTGGCATGTCCTTATGTTACATCAGTTTTGTGCCCATTTCAATGAGTTCAGTAGCAACAATTAACAAAGCACAGAAAATGTGCATTGGCAAAAGGAAATAGATTACAATTTAAGACATTATCCTAAAGTGGAAGTAACTAAATTTCAGCACAGTGCAAGCTTCTTTGAGTTGGTATTCCCCGCAGCTCTTTTTTTTTTTTTAATCTACATTTGTTTTGGTTAATTTATCCACCTTCTGAATGCAGTCATTAAGTTTTTCTGGCTCTGACGTAAGACAAGTACAAACCACACTCAGTGCTGGCTTTTCTTCAAAGCCCACACTGTATATTTTTATCATTTCTCTCCAGCAAGTGGCTTGTGTTATGTAGTTCAGTGCTCTCCAATTGTCTCTGGCAATATCCTTCTGCCTAAGAATGGATGAAACATGTGAACATCAAACAGTCTGAGCACAAGGCTGAAACAAAGCCTGCAATGTGAGAGCTCCCTATCCGGTTGCTGAAGGAAATCATGCCAGCCATTAAGACTTTGCGGTCACTTTCAGAGCGGTGTGAAACATCAGTGTATGTATGTATCGTCTGCACCCACCTGGAAGAATGCAGCTCTTTTCTTATTTTTTCATGTGCTGCTGAATTTGCAACGTAAACCCTTGGATGGAGATGTAAGAGGCAGACAGAAGGAACAGCACATGTTGTGAACATTAGTATTTTCTTTCTCTAATACAGACACTGAAATATTTTTAAAACACAAGGGTTACTGTTCTTTGTATAAAAGTTCTGTGAAACTCTTTTCGTTGTTGAGACAAGTGGAAGAAGTTGCTTTTGACTTGTATTGTCTGTGGGATTCGGCCCAAGGGTAATATAATAAAACACACACTTCCTCTTCACTCTTTCATCCCTTCATTCAGAGTTCTTTTCATACCCATTCAGCATTCATTTATCAACTATGCACTGGTTTGCCTTTCACTCATTAAAATTCACTCGCAATAGATGGAGAATGAAAACAACCGCCGCCACAATGACATTTAATAGCACACTGTTCAACATCAAGTCAGGTAGTTCTAACAAATACTGAAGTTTTGGACTGACTTTATTTCAGTTATGTAGCGACAATTAAAATTCCAGATAAATGGAGTAGTGCATTGGCAAGCTTGCCAAATCAGTTCTGATTTAGAAAATAACAAGAATGTTTCTGGGTAACATACAGAATATGACTAATAGAAGAAATATGTCAAGGTACAGTATTGTATCTATATTTTAAAAACAACTCCCTTAGTACAATGAACAGTAAGCCAGCACACAAAAAAAGCAAATATACAGTATATGAGGAAGGATAAACGTGGCATACAGTATGGTACAATATAAAAAATAGCAACAATATTTGCAATAAATTAGAGCCATGGGAGCACTAACGTCTTGAAGGATTTGTCATCAACAAAGTAGGGGAAGTGCATAAGCTGACTCTAAGCTATGAGTCAGGATCTATTATTGCCATAAAAGTTATTGAATCCTAATAACCTTAAAATTCAAGTTATTAAATCTTAACTTTTATGTGCCTTCAAATTCACTCACTCTAACATCAATCAGCTGGTTCTCACACAATGTAGAAAAGCCTTTCTCAGGACTAATAGGCCGATCTTGTTATATTCACAACAGACTAGGATACCTGTTATAAATTGTCTTGTTGGTGTCTCATTCCTTTGGTCATTTTTATTATTCTCTGACGTATATTTGACCAGTGCACAAACTCTGGCCAGCTACTTGCTACTCAAACAAATTAATTTCTGCTAGGGATTGAAGGTACAATGAAATAAAAACAGTGTCCATTATGTACTCTTCCTCATCCTTCTTCATCTTTCTGTCTCAAGTCTTCCTTGTTTTTCAATAGTGCTCTCAGAAGTTGTAAGGCGAAACCAGAACATGCACCCTGGCCACATGCTTGGCCTGAAAGATACGGTCGGTGTACTCAGACATGTCCACATCAATAGTGATCTCTTGTGGTCCACGTAGCTGTTGGACCAGTATGAGTTCACCAGTCTGCCTGTCTGAACGCTGCATGACAAACATGCCTCGGGAGTTTCCACCCACTATCCCGAAGCGCAGACTGTCTGGCCCCGTGCGACCCGGGGCGGCGGCGGTCGCCATCCGGAAGAGCGTGGCAGGAGTCTGCAGGTTGGACGACAGGGACAGGTAGTGGAAGGACACAGTCTTTGGAGCCAGGTGGCAGGAGCGGCTGTCCATGGGGCAGGGGTTTCTCTCACACTGGCTGCACGGCAGAAAATAGAACATTATACTTATGCTTTTTGTCACAGTGTTTATTAGTCATGTAATGTGGTAGTTTTGTTGCAGACACTCCACACATAGCAGCTACATAACTACTTTATCTCCATGACAAAGAAAATACAGATTGTTCATAACTATTTTCTAAAAGGGTCAGATTTTATGACACAATAACATTATAGATGGACTGTTCTGTCCTTTCATTTTTAACCTTTTCATGCATGAATTATGAGAACCTTATTCAAGATTTGTTTTTTTCCTGAGTGTTTTTATTCCTCTCAAGACGTGAAAAAAACAATGTGATTAAATTTTTTTTAATGAACCTAATTTTTATGGAGTTAAAAAAATGTCCACTCAGCTGGACACCATGTGTTTAATTTTAGAAGCAACAGTTTATTTTAGAACCAACAGTTTCTTTCCCAGTGCTGTGCGTAGCCTTAACAACTCCATATCACATATTTAATAATGTATAGTGTATGTTTTATTTTTGTACTTGTGTACAGGGTGGGGAAGCAAAATTTACAATGAACATTTAGTTGTTTTTTCTCAGCAGGCACTACGTCAATTGTTTTGAAACCAAACATATATTGATGTCATAATCATACCTAACACTATTATCCATACCTTTTCACAAACTTTTGCCCATATGAGTAATCAGGAAAGCAAACGTCAAAGAGTGTGTGATTTGCTGAATGCACTCGTCACACCAAAGGAGATTTCAAAAATAGTTGGAGTGTCCATAAAGACTGTTTATAATGTGAAGAAGAGAATGACTATGAGCAAAACTATTACGAGAAAGTCTGGAAGATACTATTAAAAAAGAATGGAAGAAGTTGTCACCTGAATATTTGAGGAACACGTGTGCAAGTTTCAGGAAGCGTGTGAAGGCAGTTATTGAGAAAGAAGGAGGACACATAGAATAAAAACATTTTCTATTATGTCAATTTTCTTGTGGCAAATAAATTCTCATGACTTTCAATAAACTAATTGGTCATACACTGTCTTTCAATCCTTGCCTCAAAATATTGTAAATTTTGCTTCCCCACCCTGTATAAATAACACACTTTATATTCATGCACTTTGTCCAAGTGAGTGTCTGTTGCTGTACGGGGGCACCTGTCTTCTTATTACTCTTATTTATGTAATTTTCCATTGTTTTTTACCTTGTACTTTCTTTCATGTAACTTTATGATGAGCTCTTGCAACTTGTTTCCAATGCAGTTTTTCTGCAAATGGCAAATGAACTGATTCTGATTCAGAAAGAAACGTATTTAAAATGCAATATCGGAAAGTGATAAACTGTGTGAAAACTATGAAATAAAAACATTTTTAATGGAGCTAATCTGATGTTTTCTCACATTTTAACATACTCTAATAGTAGTCATTACTCACTTCATGGAGATAATATGCAAAAAAAACCTTTTTTGTTAAAGAAAACTGTTAATTACAGCCTAATTTACACTCAAACATTTTAGAGCAGATCAGCTTTATCAAGAACAGCAAAGGTACGGTAATGGGATGAACTGCAGTGTTTGGGATGATGCACAAGCGTCCACTGTGTTGGCTGATATGAAACTAAAACAACCAAGCCCATGAATATACAAGAGAACAGCTGCAGAATAGCTGTCCACTGAAGTGACCACTATGCATGAAAGGGTTAAATATGTATTTATTTTTATTTAATGCACAGCTCCTTTTAAGAGTAGAAGTTATGGATATTTGCCATCTTCTCTTTAAAACTGTACTTGTTGAATGTTGATGGTAATGGGTTTTGGTGGGTGTAAATGATTTTCCAGTTGAAGCTGCATGGAGGAGGAAAACTTCATCCCTTGTTTAACGGGGGTTTAAAGGAGAATTTGAAGCTACACTATACACTGCCCGGCCCAAAAAAGGTTGCACAAACTGATGCAGTAAGTAGCCTTTCATGTCTCTAATGTCAAACAGACTGGACAATGCCAGGGTTCATCAGGCTTGTGACAGAATGGATTAGCCTCCATAAAGTCCAGACTCTAATTTGGGATGTGATGAAGACTTGATGCAGCAGTCTGAATCTCCATCATCAATAATCAAAAATTAACGCAACTATGGATGTAAAAATATAATGAACCTTATTGTGACATTTTGTGCAAAAAAAAGATGTCACAGTGAATGTCTCAAAACCAAAGGTGGTGCAGTGAAATGTTGCATGTGCGACTTTTTTTTTTTTTTTTTGGCCGCGCAGTGTATCTCACCTCTAATTTGCTGAGTAATTGTTTCCTGTCATTCAAGATTTCACTGTGTGTCACTCCAGACTTGGTTTTTACATTTTATTCAGCTTTGTGTGTACTGCATGTCAAAACATTAAAGACAAGACAGAGTTAAGAACATTCGTGCTTGTATGTAAACTCTATGTAACCTCAGACCCTGGAGCTTATCATAATGTTTTTGCTTTTGTTAACATGAGTCATAGTCACATTCAGTGACAGTAAATTCTGATATGAACTACAGATTAACCTTCATAGAGATGTGACTTTTACAGTTTTTATAGATACAGATATGACTGACTGACACAAAATCTTGATTTCAAATGTAATGTGTCTATATGCATCTTTTCCAGTGTGAAAGCAGTATGTAATAGGGAAGTGTGGCACAGCTGGCATTGTACTCTGTTCACAGCTTTCTCCTCGGTAACTAGTGTTTCCCCAAAACATTCCCTTCTCGTCGTTTGCTGGCATTAGAGAAGTATTTCACCACATTGATGGTTCAGTAGGAGCAAACAGGGCTACATTTCATGGCCTTAAATGAGGCAGCCTGCTGATGACTGGCAAACAGTGAGCTGGATAGACTGAGATTCTGCTGAACTTACATGTTTTCTGTCAAAAAAAGATGACGTAGCCATAACCACAACTGCTCTGGACACCATTTAAAGTGTACACTGGTTATTAATGACATTATAAGGCATAATACTTGAGATTTGGGTGCACAGGGACAATGTTAGAGCAAACATATGTAGTCAGACAATCAGGGTGTGAACAGTAAACACTTTATGTAAGTATCAATAAATCTTTTGAAGGTAAAATTGAGTGATAATCTGACTTTTTGTGCATTTTGCAAAGTCTGATTTGTTTTTTTTTTTTACAATTATCATCTCAGTTAACTTTGTGGAAATCATTGAAATAATGATAAAATCTACCAAACTACACTCAAATTTTACATGTACTCCTTTTAATCCTTAAATAACACCTTGCTCTGTGGTAACCCCTCAGTCTAAAACACTATTCTAACAGTAAATACTTGGAGTCGGTATCGTTTGCTGGCATGAATCGTTTGGCTCATCTGAATGGAACACGGCAGTCATTAATTTTATTACTTCGCTTCCTGCTATTAGACGTTAAAATGTCTGCCAGGAGCCCATCAGATTGGATCTACAGAGGGGCACTTGAAAGTTAATGATAATTTCCTGCTGAAACATGGAAGGTAATCCTGATAGACCTTTTTCTTTCAGACACTTAATTACAGCTGTTGGCTCACAAAGCAAATAAGAAAGAAAACAGTTTTGTGTATCCACTTACAAAGGAGATGTCTTGACATAACTGATGTTGCCATGAGAGCGAGGACACTCTGGGTTGACACACTGAAAACCTCCCCCTGTGTTGATACAAGTTGTCCCTCTGCTACAGTTGTGCTGCTGGCTTAAACATTCATCCACATCTGGAAGACAAAACAGCAAAGGCATGTAAGAATGAGAGGCAGGGTGAGAAACTTGCCAGACTGACTCCCTGCTTCCTGGTTACCACAGTCTGAGCAGGGGGTGCTGTGCTGTGATTGTTTATTTGGTTTTTTTAGTTTAGTCTCCCACAAACGCCTCATGTCCTAAAGATCCTTTCTTCTGGGAAAGGGTGAAGTCATTCATTCCATTGGCAAGATTTGTGAGCTTCAAGGGTGCGAATGAAAGCAGTAGCAAAGGTTTGGTGCTGGAAGACAACCTCTGAGGAGAAACTGTGAAAACCTGCCGCTGAGGGCTCTACATTCATCTAAATTGCAGGTATTCCTCTGCGGAGCTACATACCCAGCCAGATTCTGCAGCCAAGGCTCTGAATAAGCCTTTGTCCACTGTTTCTTCTTGTCACTCACCCTCACAGCTCCGCCCATCTGGGAGCAACTTGTAGCCGCTCGGGCAAGAGCAGTGGTACGAGCCTGGGACATTTACACATTCGTGGATACACAACTTCCCTCCTTGGTCCAGTCGGTAAACTTCACACTCATTTACATCTGTGAGAAGGCAGAAGAAGAAATTATAGGCAAAATATAGACCTTTATTAATCTGAGTATGATGAATAGTAGCATTAAGAAATCAATATAAAACCACTATCTAGCAGGATATAAACTAAGGCAAGATACATAAGTCATAAATATGAAAATGTAAAAAATAGTAAAAAAAAAAAAAATAGAGTGGAAATATCAGTAAAAGCAGCACATGATGGTGATATGGTATTTATAGTAGTACGAGTAATCATTGCACGTTATTCCAAGAGTTGTGGCTTTCATTCCAGACATACACACATGAAGTAATTGCATTAAAACCTGATTTGAACATGTTACTCAACCAATTACATCTTAAAAGCACCTGAACTGTGACCTAAATGGTTGCTAATCAGCTTGTGACCTCTCGAGAGGATTATTTTGTTTGTCACAGACTGGCCCCACAGATTACACTCATTTAAAACTTTCAGACCTTATTATTACTAAAAGAGTGAAAGGTTTAGCTATGCAGGACTATTCAGCAGGCGGTGTTGTACTGAGTCACACATCAACCAGGACGCTGGTGAAGTCTATAATAACATCTTCTTTCGTTTTCTGTTCTGTTCTGATTTCCTGGAGCAGGGCTATTCAACTATATTCTACCATGGGCCAAACTGTCAGAATACTATGGACTGTGGGCCGGACCCCTGTAGTATTACTCTAATATTGGATGTACAATTGACAAATTTTCAACATTTTTATTTAACTGTTAACCTGTTGTGTTAAATTCTAACATAACACATACTATCACAGTCACAGTAACTGCTGGCTTTTAGTGCAAATGAGAAATGTAAACATAACATTTAAAACAATTTATGACAATCAATATTGTTTTGCTCTCTGATCAAGACAAATTAAATTTTGTTAGATTTTCTATTTTGGATTGCACCATGTTTTCATTAATTTTCATTCATTATTCATTTATTTGTTTATTTCGAGCATTTATAGAATACTTGCAATTTCAAAATTCAAAAGTCATTCACTGACCCTCAAAAATGAGTGGGAAGAAGAAAAATTTGTTTTCATATTGAAGCTGGTCTTTCTGGCCTTCCGTAAACAGTGGCAGTGCTGTAAAATGGCGTAAAGTGTCGTAAAATGGTGTGAAGTGCCACAAATAGCTGTGTAAGCCCCCCCCCCACCTCCCCACCAACCCACCCACCTCTGCCCCGAGGGGAGGCAAGGGATATTGTTTTTGGTTCAGTTTGTTGGTTTGTTTGATTAGTAACACTTGCCAGTTGCCAGTGACCCAGAATAGATCTCATTACATTTTGAGAAAAGTAGGTAAAAATTCTTTATGAATTTTTTTAAATCTTTTTTTTTCCCCATTTACTTTTAATGGGTGAAATTTCACATGTCTGTAGCAGCAAAATTATGGGTTGGTTTATGCCAAATTGTGTTTATAGATTGCCAGTGACCCAGAATACATTATGTTACATTTTGAGAAAAGTAGGTCAAAGTTCACATTTTTATGAATTTTTTACAAATATTTTTTCTTCTCCCATTTACTTATAATGAGCGAAATTTCAGATGTCTATAAAAACATCAATTTTTTTTCAATTTACTTCAAATTTGGCACATATATAGAGACAATTGATATGCTGACATCAGCACACACATAGACATGATGACATCAGCTGGATCGATGCCAAAATAAGCTACAATACATGCGAGGGGCGGAGTTTGTTGTGTCTGGCACCACTTGTTTACTATTTGTGGGAGGGGTTGTGGGCCAGTTCAGTTTGATTGAGGGGCCAGTTTTGGCCTGAAGGCTCCCTGTTGAATACCCCTGTCCTAGAGCAACCAGCTTGAAGGACCTGCTCTGTAGCTGACATCATAATCATTGCGAAGGTGAGGGTCAAAAGAAGAGTTTCTCTTCTGGGCTCAATTTAATAACACCTAATTACAGCTCACCCTGGCAGATACTGTTGTCAGAGGTGCCGCTCATGTGGAACCCTGCGTCACAGCTGCAGTGCTGGGCTCGGTTCACCTGGGCACATCGAGGTTTCCGACTGAACGCTGGATCGTTCATGACGCTCCACTCAGGTGGCGCTGCATAAGGAACAAAATGTGATTAGATCTCTACATCTGATGAAGACCTGTGTAATATTAATGTTGAATTGGTCACAGTAACAATTTAAAATAACAATAATGATGGGAGCAAAGAAAATAAATATAGGCTTATTCTACTGACCGGTCTGAGTCTGGTGCTGACAATGTGAGCCACTCCAGTTCTGCGGACACGTGCATTTGTATTGGTTGACACCTTCCACACATGTTCCTCCATTTTGGCATGGGTTACTGGCACAAACACTAATTTCTGTGGAGAGTGAATAAACATGGTAGAGCATGCACCCCTGCCAAAGCCACCATAGGCCTCGAATGTACTGTCGATTTGTCTGTCAGCAAGACAGCACAAGAAACATTGATTTTCATGAAATACAGGTAGAGCAGGGACCGAAGATTAATCTTATAAACAGGACACACGCTGGAAATTCTATTAACCTTGCAAAAAAGAACATTTGATTGAATTACATGACTGAGGGGCCTTGATGAAGATATGCACAATGGCATTTTACAAAAAGAGATTGATCTGTTGATCTCCTTCTCCAACATACTCCGGTGTATTTATCTTCTTTTACGCTGACTGTAGTATTTTCTCTTTTTGTTCCAATTATCGACTGATAGCATTTTAGTAGGTTGCATTACAGCTAATATCCACTGAAATAAAACTGAGCACTACTTTAAAAGCATGTTCACTGGTAACGATGTCCTGTTTAATATCACAAATAATATACAGAATCAGATCCAAGTTTATAATAAGACAGAAAAGGGCTATCTCATTTATTTTTCTGCTGGGTTTTGGAGTATTTTCTCAGTTGGCCTCACTTACATAACAGTCAGCCTAGACATGGAATTGATTAAATTAAGTCTGAATGTGACACAGTATGATGGGAAGAAGTACATTTGTATAACAGTGTGAAACATGTAAAATACACATTGGAGAGAGATATAGTGACAGAGATATCCTAACTGTCCAAACTGCTGCAAGATATTCTCTATCTGTTAAAATAAGGTGAATCAAAAGTATAACTACATTACAAAAAAGTTGGGACATTGTTATTGGGATTGTCTGTTTTCATTTAGCAGCTTGATACATAAACAAAAATCTATTAAAAAAAAAAAAAAAAGAAATTGATGCTTCCAAAAACCCCAAAAGTTGGGAAACTGTTTTCTACTGTGTTAGATTATCTTTCTTTTTATTACTCATTTTATTATTTATTTTACATTATTTTAAGGTTGGGACCTTAACCATCACCCAAACACTTGGGAGCTGAGGGTCCTGTTAATTGTTACACCTTTGCTAGTGAACATTTCTTGCAACAGTCAACCGTACATGGACATCGTTGTCTGATTGTTTTCTTCATGATGCATCATCCATTTTTAATAGGAGACAGATGTGGACTTCAGTCAGACCAGTCATCCACACGCATCCTGTGACTAGGAGGCTGCACTGTTGTAACTCAAGCAGAATGAGGCCTGGTATTGTCCTGCTGAAATAACCATGAACTTTCTGGAGTAAATATAAATATACTTGATGGCACCTTCACAGTGGGTGCTTGTCATAAATGTTGCTTTTACACCATTTGCAGATAACAGTCTAGATGGTCTTTTCCATCTGTGAGACACCACACACCACACACATTTCCAGTGTCTTTTGGTCCATGTTAAATAAACTCAGGTCCAGAAAACTTGGTTATGTCTCTGTACAGAATTGATACAAGGCTTCCTCTGTGTTTGATACAATTTCATGTTGCGTTTCTGTACGCAGTGGTTGACTGTGTTCAATGATGGCATTTCTCCAGAGTACACCTGAGCCCACATAGCTATATTAATCATGGTAGCATTACAGTTTCTCATGTGATGCTGCCTGAGGGGTTTAAATTCACTCACTCACTCACACACACACACACACGCACACACACGCACACACACGGCACTGGCATTTGGCCGCTTCTCTGAACTCCATGAATCTTTTTACAGTGTTATGTACAGTAAATGGTGACAGATCTAAACTCTTTGCATTTTTTCATTGATGAATACTCTTTTTGAAGTGACTGTCAAGTCCCCCCAAAGTTTGCCATAAAGTGTTGAGCCATAACCAATCCTTGCCTGCACAGACCAGGCCTTGGTGGAGGCTCCTGTTATTCCCAGTCATGATCCTGTCTCCTGTTACCAATTACCCTGCTGATAGTGGAATCTTATTTACTTGAATGTTCTATAAACGTTTCAGCCTTATTTTGTCTCTGTCTAAACCTTTTATAGTATGTATCTTGCATTAAAATCTAAATGTATTCATATTTCCAAAATATTATTAAACTGATATATGAAAACATTGGGAATCTTTGTGTTTTTGTCAGTTAAAACTTCCAATATTTTAACAAATCACATACTTTAGTTATTACATCCTAAAAAATGCCCCGGCTTTTCTGTAAATGGGGTTTGTACATCATCAGCCTGTGATCTCCATCTCTACAGATGGTCAAATGATGAAGCACCCTCTGCTCGCTAAGCTGAAGCTCTGAAGCCACAGTATAGTGGATGACAACCAATCCCTTTAATGTTTATTTGGCTTTCCCAGGGGCCACCACAGAGCCATAACATGAAAAGACCCACTTCACTCCACTGGATATTTTTAAACTTTTTAAACTCTAATGTTTTTCACTCACTTTCAATACTGCTTTTTGACTATGACTAAATTTAGACTTCTTGCGCTTGGCTGAAAAACACGAACAGACATAATACTGTGCAAAGTCAAACCCTCTCATGTTGTTTTAACCATGAATGTCAATAAACGTATGCATGTTTGAATGTGCCACTTGGAATTTTTGGAAGAGAGCCACTAATGTAGGCAAAAAGAGCTATCAGTGGCATGCTTAGCATAGTTTTGTGCTATCAGACCATGGACCAAACTTTGTCCAGTGGAGCTGCTGTCAAAGAACTAAGGAAACATGAGCAAGAGAGGGGGGGTTATCTTACAGTAGCCTAACCGCTGTTGTTCATGAGGAGTAGAAAACTGGAGGGGAGGGCACCCCACAGTGGAATGCAGTACAGGTGTTTTTCTGTGCCCAGAGACATTTAATGCCATTTTAACGAGGACTTCATTCAGTATGCCGAAGAGCTCCAGCCATCCTAAAGAATGCCTCTTTTCTTTGCCTGTTATCTCTGTGTGTGAGGGCTTCCATTTTGATTCTGGCTTACTGTTTCTTTGACTCTGGCATTCAGAGATTGTTGAGCCAAGGTCGCCCTATGTGGGTGTGGTTTTTTTTTTCTTAATAGGCTGAATGATATGCAGATGTATGTAGCTACCCCAGGTTTACTGCATCCCACCAAATCATACATGAAAAGCAGTGTTTGTGGAAATAACATCAGCCCCTAACACTATCATACAAACACAAACGAAGTGACACATTTCTCTTTTGACTCAGATGTAACCCACACATGATCACGAGTGAATGGTGTTCCTATGTTGTTGTTCCATATATAACAGTGGAGCTCACCTTTACAAACAGCACTGATGCCAGTCCAACTGCCATTGTCCTGACAAACGCGTGTTGCAGAACCAACAAGTTGGTAGCCCTGGGCACAAGTGAAATGGACCTCATGTCCGACAAAATACTTTGAGCCAAACTTTGTTCCATGAGCAGGGACTTCCAGGGAGGGGCAGGTGGTGGGAGCTGTGGGAGAAGGAAAGAGAGCACGAGAGGAAGGCTGGTCACATGTGGAGTAAGCTTCCCGACATCCTCTGGCATTCTCTGCCTGAGGATATACACGTGTCACTGGGCAGTGGAGCGCCTTCATGGGAAAGGATGGTTTAAATGCCTCATTTACAGTCAACCAGCAGAGGAACGGCCATTTTTACGAGTCAAAAATGCACCAGCAGCCAAATGATATCCTATGTTTAAATAAAATCTTTATGATGTACTGTATGTTCTGGATACTGAACAATTACATTATGGAGCAACGTGAACAAATCACATTTTTGGCTTGTGTGGAACTTTTTGTTTCCTCAAACTCAAGGAAATCTCTCCTGACTCTTAAATACGAGCTGTCAGCATGACACTGACAGGTTTTCACCCTATAAAGTTAATGGTGGATGTGTAAGCATGTGTTGGATTTCTGTTCACCTTCTGAGTTTAAACACAACATTCACTTTACTTTCATCTCACTCTTGTCCCTGCAAGAACCTGGCAAAAGTATTTGGCTCTTCAACGGTTATGTGTTCACAAACTAGTCAGTAACTTTGTCTGTCAGTCATTTAATGTCTGATAGGTTGAACATGGTGAATTTATTAGAACTCACACCAAAGACGAAAAGCATCTAAATAACCCTCAAGGGTCTAAGTAGCTACCACTAAGCAAAAGCTTCTACTGATGTAAAAAATGTTTAATAACTTTTAAAATATTAATCCTATCAATATATTCCAATAATTTTGGTAAAATACAGTTTCTCTGCTTTTCATGGTCATCAGATATGACCCATTTGGACTTTCAGATGTGGACACACCAATGATTCAATAGTAAAACCCACAGAGTTTGACAAATGACAGTAGATGCACTTTCTTGTTTTTATGCTCAGTTAATGATATATTTGGCCATAAAAGTCACTTTTTCTTCAGTTTTCTTTGTTTTTCATATAATAGCCTTTGAATTTACTTAAGCTTCTATCAACATCTATGTAAATTAAATATTAGAAAATACCTGATTTTCACTGAAGAATGGAAAATGAAGAGAATAAGAAAATAAATACTGATGAATCACTATGGAAAAATGTAAAGATTAATTTGGAAGTTGCCATAAATTAGTTCTAAGTCTTTAAGGGCTACAGACTTTAAATTGTGTGACTATAACCACAGCCAGCTGAAATACACTATTCTGTTGTATATACTGTAGCTGATGGATGTTTCTGGGGTATTTTTGCTTTGAACAATCACACACTCAATTTCTTTTTCATTCTATTATTTACATACACACACTGATTATACCAATTTTTTTAAATATGATAAATACTGAAAGGATGTACCAAATTGGATAACAATTATTATATTTTCTAAATCATGTGTGTAATGAATCCATTATACTAATATCTAAACTTTCTTTTGCTAACCTTTTGATTCTTGGATATTATCTTTGGCTATATAAAGCAGGTGGTAGAATAATTTCACTTGTCTTTTCATCTTTTCAAGTCTTTATTACTAATATCAGCGTCTTTGTATCTTGCCAAGAGCTCTCCACAGAGTTATGGACTGCACTAGTCCATCACTAACAAATTGACCTCAGAGTTTGCTGCCAAACAACACAGTTCCACAAATCCACTTCCTTGTCAAGCGCCAAACTGTGTAACTGAGAGGGCCTTGCACTTTTGGATGAGTATGTAATCCCATAATAAAAGAAGTCATTTTTGGCTTTCTATAGTAACTGGTCAAGAAAAATGGTTTGAGGATTAACTTCAAACAACTGAATGTTCTGAAAATGTTGTAAATTTGATATTTTGGAATTTTTCTATTTCCTTTTGCAGTCATTTATCAAATTATTGACCATAATCTCAGCCATATGAGACATGCATGTGGAAGTTTATGCAGGGTGGAATTGGGGGATAACAAATGACTACTCTTTGGAAACCAATTTATATGAAAATCAACAGTTGCAAAGGGAACATCCATTGCAGATCAAATTGTGTCCAACACTATAAAGTAAAATTACACAATAATGGGGCTAAATGTGATCAGCTATACTTTTTTTAGTCGTAATAATGTTGGGAAAATACCAGCCAGATCATTTTAACAGTGCTTTTATATCCTTGAACAATGAGGCAAAGACAACACCTCAAACTTGTACTGGCCTGCACAGTTTTGACAGAATGTGATGGTGTTGTTTTGGTAGCGGGGACTTAAGTTACACATTTTATTCAGTTGTATGAACTAATGTACAGTAACATGAGCCGATGAAGGTGATGATATGTTTCCTACTCACCAGCTGACTGGTCTGCTTGAGGTAACTTGGAGACAGAGTTCTGAAGTGTCGCCAGCTTTGACTTCATGATCCGAAGGCCCTCTGTAAATCGCACCTCCTGGCCTTTTAGAAACTTCTCCATTTGACGGAGTACTCCAACCACCTGGTGTTTGTCCATGCAGTTCTATGAGCAAAGCATGAATATTATGAGCTCAAGGCAATAAATAACTCTTGGCAAAACATCTTTTAAATGCAGTGAAAATGAGCGTATGTACAGGTTACCTCATTTTAGTGGTCATAAAATATAAAACATGAGCACAAAATAAACATTCATGTGCAGCTGTTGGGCATGATGTATGTGAAACTAAATCTGTCTTATTGGTTGGGCACATGGTTGTTATGGTACCAACATCCAAAGCTTTGAATTTTCCTTATACTAAAATACCTTGTAAACCACAGCAAATATCTAATGAGTTGTTTTTCTGAACTTGCATAACTAACCAGGATGTTCGTTACTAAATACAACTTTTGCCATCCACCTTTCTCCACTAGACCTCATGTCAGTTGCATATGAGGTATTCTGTGAGTACCATCACTCTGCTTTAGTCTCTCACCCTTTTTGCCTTATTACCACAACTCCAGAGGAAGACACAGCTGGACAAAAGCTGCCTGGCAGATGTGAGCAGGACATAAGTCCAAAATGCTGTTCCTCTGTGTATTTTGCGTGGCGGTAGGAAGGCACATACTCACTGGATCATCTTCAATGGGTAGACTTAAAAATAGCATGGGTGCCACTAGCAGTTACTTGAGTGAAAAGGCTTGTCAAGCTCTTACAAAGTTTCTCAGAGAAAGTGCCTCTAATCCTTTCACAAGGGTTTATTAATCACATGCTCATTGGGACAATTTCTCAGGAACAGCATACCTTAAATTCCTGCATTGGTATTTGGAGGGCTTTGTACAATAACAACTGGCTTCAAGACCTCAAAATTCATTGTGAACATAGTTTGGACGTGATGTGCAGTAGTTAGAACAGTGGTCTGCACCTTTTAAGTGCTCCAGGCAAAGGGGAAATGCCACCATGCAGACAAGACATGAGAGGATTCATATCCAGATGCTACAGTGAAACCTTTTCTGTTACTACAAAGAGTATAGGATATTTTGTCAGTGAATGCATCATGCAAACTCTTCTGCACAATTACTGCTGCTGATGCCTCGAAAGAGTCCTGTATGACACACTCACATAAGCAAAAAATACTTCTGTGTGTGCTTCATTGTTTAAGGATGTGTTATAGATAGATAATGTGCATGCAGCATAAATCTGAGTCATGCTACAAATAGTTTTATATAGGGTTTTGATGATTTAAAGTAGCAGCCTTGCTCATCATGTAGACCTTGACCAGTTCAGATGATGCTCAAACTGAAATAAGGTGTCTTACCTGAACGGCAGAATGGCTGCACTGGATGGCTGTCAAATACAGCAGAAGTAAACACCTGCATCGGAGAGACAGAGCCATGTCTGAAAGTCTGGTAATAATAATGTAACACTGTCCCTCGTTGAGGTTTTGGAAGATTTAGGGCAGTCTAGCGTCAATAAAATCCAGAAGAACTGATTTCTGTTAAGTTGCGTCCCCTGGGTTTAAAAGTGTGGAAGATGCTCATCAGGTGTGTGAGGCTGAGATGCGCTCCTGTCTCTGAGTCCGCACTCCTGTAAAGTTGACCCTCTGCGCTCTGCACACACTTCAGCAGCAAGAGAATCCCTCCCACCGAGAGAGTTACTCCCAAACACATAGAAGTTGGTATCTGCTCCAGTTTGGGGCTGACTTGGAAAGTCTCTCAGTAGCATTCAGCTATGTCAAAACCGCAAAAAGCCAACTTAGGTAAAGCTGGAAAGATACTGGTGGGGAAATTTGAATTTTTTTTATTGGATGAAATAGCACTTCCATACACCTGTAAATGCACTGCAACACATGTATTACACTGGTCTACAAGTAAAATCCCCGCAGAATAAAAGTAGTGAAGCTTTACTAATTTTGAGTGACTAATAATTTTTGAGTAAAAATGCTGGTTGTAGTTTCCAAGATACAGTCTTGGGTCAAAATGTGAAATTCGGGGAATTATTGAGAGAATGGGTTTTAAAAAGAAATCTCTCTCAGAGCTACCAGATCCACTGTATAACACTTTCTGTACATTACAATAGGCCTACGGTCACTTTTCAAGTTCTTTCTAGAAAAAGCTTTATTGCATAAATATGCATAAACCAATACAGCCTATATGGGCAATAACACTTTATAATATACATTGAAAATATCAACTAACCAACACTTTTGCCATTTGTTTTCCAGTTCATCTTATTAAAGTATTTAAGATTTCACATTTAATCTCTGAGGCAGATAATAATTATAACAAACAAACAAAAAAAAGTATAGCTACCAGTGCAATGCTCTACTCACCAAAAATCAACAGAGGACAAGATTATCTGGCTCAGTAATCCCATAATCACTTATAATAAACACTTAATTATTTTGTTTGTTAGAAAATGTAAGTAGTCCATTGTTTTGAATAAATTATCTTCAGGACACTCATCGGTGAACTGGATGCACACAAAGAGTTACAAGCGAAATTATGACAGAGTTTAATGATTTGTAGTTATAGGGTCACAGTGACACCTGGTGGTCAACTCCAGGACTGCATGGGTGCGTTTACTGATCATTCACGCAAAGCCCGTGAGCATTAAACACAACGACATAAACACATACATATAAGATAATGGACAAAAAATATTGCTAGTGTTTTACCCTTTCCTTTAAAGCATATTTAGGTGGTTATTACTGAGTAATAGACACAGTCATAAATATAAAAGCGTTAACATATTACACAAGTGAGCGTCGTATACACTTCATTGTTGCAGATGTGGAAAATAACTGACAATAATTTCAGCCAATCAGAGTTGCTGCTTTCTTTACACGAGCGACGTTTGACCAATTGCGAACGAGTATTTGTTGTAACCATGTTAGATAGATCCTGATGTGAGTATATATACGTGGACAAATACATAATCGAGGAATGTGCTGCAGACTTCAGAAGCCATTTTGAGATGATGTCCCAGTTGAGAAAGCCTATGAAGATGCTGAAATCAACGAACATGGTTACATTTCTGTCTGTTTCTCCCTCCGTCTCCTCTATTTCACCATGGCAGCTGTCAACCGACGGGACATTAGCAAAGCGGGGTATCAAGCCGTGCTCACAGAGTTAAAACGTCATTGATATGAAAGAGGAGAGTGTCTGTTTACTGTCTCTGTCGAGACATGTAACACCGTGAGTTTTTTCCAGTCTGAAATCTTCCTGCATCTCTCACAACCCAACGTCTCCTTGAGTGATTGTGTTAATTCACTCTTGTACCGGAGAGAGGGAAGGCAGATCCGTTTTCCAATGGCTTCTGTGAGCCTTGTTTCCAGTCCCCCAGCCCCTGTCCTTGACAAAAACATGACAGACTCTGAGCTTGCAGGGGATGAAAGGTCGAGTAACTATCTTATGCAATTCTTAATACGCTCATCTGTGCGTTTCAGTGCTGTGGGTCTACATGCTTGTGTGACTGTGTTTCTTTTTTAACCATGAGTTGCAGGGTAACAGACATTTCCACGGTTTCCCCCCTCAAAAATCTTTGCATGCCTTTTTGGTGCAGTCGAATTACGTTGTCCAAATAGTGTAGTTTTCCCATTACCGCGTCGATAAGACTCATGATCATTTCCATGCAATGTAGCAGACCTCATCGTTTGTGTTGTTGTGCTACTGGGATGGATTCATGGCTTCATTGTTGCCATCTGCAGGAGGCTATGCAAATGACCATGATGTAAATGCCACGCCCATCCTTGCTCTGTACTGTCCCCAGTGGTCACCTGGTGGTACTGCTGTAGGGTTCATGCAGGGTTGTGACTGTGTCTGCTGGGTTGTAGGCCACGTCTGTGTCCTTGTAATTGGTTTACAGTCCTGAGAGGGCTTTCAGTCATTGTGAACAGAGGAGAACCAGCAGCTTATTGGTTTCAAACCAAAGATTATACTTAAATAATTTCACTTTGTGAAATTAAAGCTTGTGTAGCATCAACTGATTATGATTTGCCAGTCAGGGTTTTCCACTTTGAATTCTGACTTTCACATTTTTTCTTAAATATGTGCAGGGCTTAACCGCTGTGATGGGTTTTTTTGTTGTTACTTGAGTTAAAACTATGCATTTATGCATAATTTGTGTCTATATTATAACAACACTTAGAAAGTAGCCAAAACAAAAGAAGAAACCAATCGGATTAAATCAATACTCACTTGCAATTTTGCAAATAATAAAAGGTCCCATTTATAACAAGCCTATTTTTGCAGAGTGAAAACACTCTCTTATCAGAGTGTTATGGTATCTTCTCCAGGGTTTAACATTAATGTTTACTTTCAGTGGCTCAATCAAGCAGCTGGATCAGAAAAAAAGTAAATTTTAAACAAAAGCTTTTCTTTCCTGCACAAATTGTGAATTAGTAGATAACAAATTTTCACAAAGACTAAAGTTAGTTCTTATGACTAATCTGTATGTGTAAGTCACCACATAAGTGAGAAGAGAGCACAATAGGTTACTTAGTCACATCCGTCATCAGCTCTATGTTTAATTGTTAGTGGATTTCTAGATTTACTGGCCTGACATGCATATTGGTTGCCCAGCCCTGTCAGCAGACTGGATGGGAAAGTGTGTTTCTGTGTCTTCGGTGAGGGTGTCTTATAGTAATAGGGAAAATCCTGCACTTTACCTGTTTTACCTCTTCCGTTGCTTAAAGGTCAGAAAATAGGTTAAAAAGATGTGGACTGAAGAGAAACTGTAAGTGTGATGGTTGGTTGTGGTTGTATTCAACCTTGTTGTCTTACTGTAGTTGGTCTGTTGTAGTCTCTTTTCTATAAACGTAGAAAATATTTTGAGGATGACTATATGCATCATTAACACAAATGTCAGGTAGCGATATACCAGGACAGATATACAGTTTCATTTTATTGATGCAGTGACATTATTAGTTCTACTTACCGGCCTTTATTGATTACCGTATTGATTCCTGATTAATCTTCTCTGTGGAAAATAAACTTGGCCTACAAAGGTTTCTGCACAGGTTTTCTGCATCAGTGCAACCACTTTATTGTAATCTTTATTATCTCTCACTTAGAAAATGTTTCTAGCTTCCACTTTTAGCAGTGTAGTCAAGAGGTCTTTCTTTTTTGTTTAGCAAAACGCATCTGTGGGATGCTGGTGTTGATAAAAGGAGCTGATAAACTTGAAGACACATAATGAAGGCGTCCATGATTCCCATCCCTAGTTTTATGTCCGTTTGTCTTAGCATCACTACAGACAGTAGTATAAAGTTTCACTTTGGATATTGAGGGTAGTGTTGCCTCACTGACCTACATCTGAAGTGTCGTTATCATAGTCGGGTTATTTGTTGAAAGGTGCAGCTTTTTGATGTTGATTTGTGCTGATATGATTGTTGGACCTTCTATGTTTCCTCCTTACACCTTATCATCCAATAGAGGTGTAAAACCGTAAAGACAGAAATACTCAGTGTTAGTTAGTTGCTCATGGGAAGGGATCTCAAATCGGCTAAAACTTGTGAAAATTGTCGCTTTCTTAAAGCAAACCTGGCCAAGAATTTCCTGAATGGTACCAAATTTCATGTCAGTCTTGCTCCAATATCCCTGCATAAGTATAACACAATATAATGTGAAAGTACTCATTTGTCATCAGTCAAAACTCATCAGGAGACATGACAGACACATTAAATATTCCAAAGAGAGCACAAAGGTTTCCAAAATTAGGGTTATGGCAGCTGAATTTCAATGAGTAATGCTAAGATGACAATACATCTTTAAGTTTCTGTGACTGTTTTAAACATGTACCTTTTAACACTGTTGAGCCCCACATATTCACAAAGAATGTGATTTCTTCTGCCTCAAAAACATTAATCTTATGTGAATAGGATATAAAAAGTCATATTTCACAGCTCCATATTGTGCTACTTATACAATAATATATTTACATTATTTGTGGTCCTTTTCTAGTTTATTGAGCTCATGAAGCTTTGATTTGTGTTTTGAGCCTAATTCACACTCATATAATCACACTCACCTAACACTTCAAAGTCCTTAAGCAAAGAAACTATTGTGTTACAGAAAGTTTCCTTGATTTAACTCAACCTGAAGGGGAATTTAAAGCGTTTCATTAAATAATAATTACTCCCATAAAGTAAAAACTACCAGCCATGAAGTACAGCATGTTTTTTTGAAAAAGAAAATCACAGGGGGGAACAAAGTGGAAGTGCTTTGTAAAGGAAATGAATCATGGATTATTTGTCGTACAGTGAAATGTAGTAATAATATATGATCAGAGAGGGACGTACTGATATTTTTCCTGTTTTAGAGAGGACGGGGAACTAGAAGATGGAGAAATAGACGACGAAGGTATTGGAATCGAAGAGGAAATCAAAGAGGCTACAGACGTTAATGAAGATAAGGAGAAAGAGAAAGAAAAGGAAAAAGAGAAAGTTAAAGAGAAAGAAGAAAAGACACACAGGCACTCCAGGAAAAGATACAAAAAGACCAGAGAAAAGAGGAGGTCAAAAAGGAGGAGACGAGACAGACAGAAGGTACGCCAGTGATAATATTAGAATATTTTATCACATAATGCATGCATAATGTGAGGTACTTACTAGATACTGGATTAATGAATTTCCTCGTCTCCTCAGCATCACTCCCCCTCCAGCAGCTCCAGCTCAGACAGCTATGACTCCGATTATGATCGGCCAGAAAGACCCAAAAACAGGAAAAGTCAAGGGTCCAGCCGTGACTCTGATGGCCAGTCTTGTCAGGTGAGGCAGCAGATATTTAATGAATGAGTGGTAAAAGATGTGTTCAGAACCTTCACTTAAGTAAAAGCAAGTAAAAAATACAAATAAAAGCCCTGCATTTAAAATCTAAAAGTGTATAAATTAACTTTTCATGAGTTCAGAAAAACCGGCCTTTTTTCAGTTTGGTGAAAGTAAATTTTCCAGTAAATTCACTGAAGTAAACCACCTGGTTATTCTGTCTTTGGTTCAATAGCATGGACGGGACTCAAAGGGAGGCCACGGCAACTCACACAAGTCCCCACCGCATAAAAGCAGCGATTTCGACAAATACAGTGACTACAGTGATGACAAGTATGACTATGATGAAGAGGAGGATGATTATGACGATGAAATGTCAGAGTATTCACAGTCAAAAGACTCAACCTGCTCAAATCTGGGAAGGGGACGGCACTCTAAAGACCAGATGAAGAGAGGAAACATGAGGGGGATGAAACAACAATGTAAGAATGCATTTTAATAACATACATTCAAACAAGTTTTTATTCCAAATAGCACATTATCTCTGTAAATGTAACATGACTGCTTTAAAAATGTCATCTCTAGTCGGACAGAGGGGAAGAGGCAGAGGGAGCGGAATGGGAAGAGGACGAGGGATGCTCAACAAAAACAAGAAGCTGAAAGGCAAACCCTGGGGAGGACGTGGACGAGGTCGAGGAGGGGACCAGGGCATGGATGACATGGCAAATGTAAAGATGTTTGTAAAATTTAACAAAAACCTTTCAATAAATGAAATTAAAATTACAACTAGTCTTAAATAGACTTACAAAACTGAACTAAAAACCAAAGAAAGTTATAGAGAGAATTTCTTTTTTTTTTTTCTCATCCTGGTCCGTTTATTTGAAATATAAGCCTTTGGTTTATGGTCATGACACAAACACACTGACTGATAACGGTTTTGCTTTATTAGACTCTTCTGGCTTTTTAATCAGGGCCTTTACAAAGATCCTTTATTAAAAAATGCTTAAACATAAAAAATAAAAGCAGAAATAGCAAACTTTGAAAACTAATTACAACTAACTACTTTTTACACAGGATGGAAAAAATTCTTCCGGTTTCCAGAAGAAACGTCCTATTATGAGCAAGGAGTTTATTAATCAACACACAGTCGAACACAATGGGAGATACATCTGCAAGTATTTTCTAGAGGGCCGATGCATCAAGGTGGAGTGACATTTATATTCTTGAAATCATTGTGAGCTTGTCTACTCTCAGGATTACTTAACTATCTGAACTGTCTTTGTCTTTTTACAGGGAGAACAGTGTAAGTTTGAACATGAGCTTGTGGTGCCTGATAAGAAAAAGGAGCTTTGTAAATTCTACCTCCAAGGATACTGCAGTAAAGGAGATAACTGCATTTACATGCACAATATCCTTTTCTGTATACCAGTGTTTCTCGTTTTTCTTTTTTTAATAAATGAGTCAAATCACAGGTCATATTTAAAACAACATTAACTGAAATCTGTTTGTATTTTTAATTAAGCCTTAACCTGTGATTGCACATGAATATCCATGCAAGTTCTTTCATACCGGAGCTAAATGTTATCAAGGGGACAACTGCAAATTCTCCCATGAAGCTTTGACTGATGTGACTAAAGAGTTGCTTGATAAGGTAAGAGGAGCTGTTATTATTAAGGTACACATTACACATACCATTACTTAGTTACTTATTAAGTACATGTTAGTGGCATATTGGTTTATATTGTTCACAAGTAGTTTTGTGCTTGATACTTGTTATGGTCATCCCCTTAGAACTTGTTATCCCCTTAGAATGGCCAACATATTCTTCATTAAATAAACTTAATTTAGAGATATTTAGACAGTAATAACACATGTAGTGATGCCTTTTGTTTAATAATAGATTGCATTTGGTGAGTGCTATTATGGGAGAATATTAAGCTAATATCACTGTCCGGCCAATACACATGTTAACATTGTGATTTATGTACAAGTATTTCCTCAGCCTCCCTACTTACTATCATTAAGCAGTAATTAGGAGCCAGTTATTGAAGGAAAAACTGATTCATAATGGCTTCGTAGGTGTAAGAAAGCCAGTAAGTGCTTTGTAACACTGTAATTTAGCCAAATAAATGCCAGATACGGTGCTATTATGTATGTTAATGAGAGGCTATTAACACTTAAAACTGTTTTTGTGACTTCCAAATTATATTTTGTCAACATTTAACCTTTCCTCAGTGATTTATCACCATTTATATAAATAGTATTATCCTCTGCATTTTGCATTTTTCAGTGAAAATCAGGTATTTTGCTGCATTTTATTTACCAACCATGTAGATTTTCATATAAACTCAGAGTAAATTTAAGTTAAGGTTATTATATTGAAACAGAAAACTGAAGCAAAAGTGAGTTTTTCAGCAATATGTATCATTATTTGGGTGTAAAAGCAAATGTTTATAATCACTTTCATTAGTCAAATTACATGGGTGTTGCTGATGAATCAATGTTGCAAAAGATGATGGTGTAACTATTCACATTCACTACAAACCTCTGCATGTCCAAATGGGTCAAATCTGATGCTTCTGAAAAGCTGGGAAACTGCATTTTATGTGAATTATTTGAATATATTGATAGGTTTGATAGATTGGTGATTTATAAGCTATTAAACATTTTAGATCAGTAGATGCTTTTGGTCGGCTGTTTAGGTCTTTGAGGGTTAATTGACTAATAAGAATAATTTCTAATGTTTATGTGGTAACACACTTCAGCTATTATTTTTGTTCCTTCTGACATGTAGATAATAAACACTGAAGAGGAAAATGCCCGTGAAGATGAGTTAGAGCTGGAGGACTTGAGAAAACAGGGCATTGCGCCACTTCCGAAGCCTCCACCTGGGGTTGGGTTATTACCGACTCCAGGTCAGAGCAGTCCTACAGATGGAGGCTCCGGTCAGGCAGGGAAGAAGATCCCATCATTGTTTGAGATAAAGGTCCAACCAACTGTAGACCTGGCACAGAAAATTGGTCTGAGGTAAGGCCTCTATATATGTGCCAAGTTTGAAGTAAATTGAAACAAAATTGGTGTTTTTATAGATATGTGAAATTTCGCCCATTATAAGAAAATGGGAGAAGAAAAAAATTTTTTAATCCACCAAAAATGGGAAATTTGACCTGCTTTTCCCAAAATGTAATCACATCTATTCTGGGTCACTGTCAATCTATAATCCCAATTTGGTATGAATTCAACCAATAGTTTTGCTGTTACAGACATGTGAAATTTCACCTATTATATGTAAATGGGGGGAAAAAAGATTTAAAAAATCATAAAAAATTGAAACTTTGACCTTTTTTTTGCCAAAATGTAATGCCATCTATTCTGGGTCACTGGCAATCTATAAACCCAATTTGGTATGGATTTAACCAGTAGTTTTGCTGCTAGAGTGTTAGCAATCAAACAAAGAAACAAACCAAATCAAAAGCAATATCCCTTGCCTCCTCTTCGGGGGGCGGGGTAAAAATTCATGAATGCTTTCTTAACTAAATATACACTATATTTTTCAGTGGATCCAACTTCTCCCAGAATCAAGGTGATGGTACCACTCAGTTTAGTGGATCAGAGGACACACAGACCGGAGTGGCGGTGCCTTCAGGTGCCACCACTCCTGCTGTTCCTCCCCCTGGGTCACCTGGTGCAGTCGGTCACACCACAGGAGCAGCCATGCCGCAGAGTCCACAGGGACAACATCCACCACATGGGTTTCCAATGCAGCAACCTCTGCCTTCAGGTCAACCCTCAGCGTTCCATGGAAACCACTCAAATCTAAACCCTCAGATAAATATGCAGAGACCTCCGTTCCCTCCTGCGCCAGATCTACAGATGATACAAAGTCTCTTTCCTTTTCCATCTTTGGGTCAAAACCCAGTAGAGTTCTTCAGCAGTCTTCTCCGAAACCAGAGCATGGGTCAGCAAGGAGGTAAGCATTATTATGGTATTAGAGTCGAATTAATTGACTTATTTAAGTCAATTAATGAATAACTGACTTAAATGAAATCACTGTATTCAAGGATAATGCATAGTGAATGTGTCATTGATGTGACATGAACCTCAACAGGGTCACGAGGGCTCTTAAATGATCTTGTAGGGGGTTAGTTTGAAGTAATAATGACAGATTCAAATCAATAATCTGACACAAATTTTAAATTTACAACAGATTTTTTTTTTTTTTTAATTTCTATGAAATGACTCCCTTTAACATTGGGTGCTTTGTTCTCACTAGAACATTGAGACCCACTTAGTTTGACAGATTGAGGAACAAAAGAGCTCCACAGTCTGCTCTGTTGAGCCATTGGGACTACACATCTACTGTTAGATGGCAAAAGATGATATTCTTCAAATGAAATATGACATGGGCGGATATTTATATTTTTTTTGTATATGCAGTTTGAAAACCCAAACTTAAACTAAAGTTTTCAATCCACAAATTTTGAGCAGATACGAAGCAGTTTAAATCATGGTGCACTGATTTCATACCGCATAACACTATGTCTGTAGACTGGAAAGGCAATAACAGGATGTGTTTGTTTGCAGGAAATGTCTTTAATCTCCTTAGAAAATAAATGCCTGTTTGTACCTTGTAGCAATGTAAACTGCTTTCACTTACTTCATGGTCCCATATGGTCTAGTGGTTAGGATTCCTGGTTTTCACCCAGGCGGCTCGGGTTTGACTCCTGGTGTGGGAATAAGCTTTTCTTTGTGGCTCTGCCCAAGGGATCAATAAAGTTCCATATAAATAAATCAGTGTCAATACAGATGCCTAAATATTTATACTCTGTCCATTTAATATAGAACAAATTCTGATATTGTGTCTTTTTGGATGTCTTTGATTTGTAGTCGACCCTAGTCTGGCATTCCTACAGAACCTGCAACAGCAGATAGGTGCAGAGTCCCAAGTGCAGTCCTTGCCACCAGCTGTACAGAAGGCCATCTTTCTGCACCTGACCCAGCAGCAGCAACAGGAAACACATCTACAAGGAACTGAGCAGCAAAAAGCTGAGGGTCAGGATGATAACAGTACAGCCAGAGGTGGGTGTTCAATAAGAAGCTTTACAAAGTTAAGAAAGATTCAGTTGCACAAAAATACAGCACAGACTTTTTTTCAAAAATTTGCAACATTATATAAATATCTCCAAAACTGTACTGTGTATGTGGACACAAGTTAGGATTAGTGAGATTTTGATTGTAAAGTAAATTTCACAAATGATTTAAAAGTTTCTGGGCCTTGTTCGGACCTGGATTCACATGCAGCAGTTCTAATACAATGTACAAAAGCACTCAAGAGACATGCATTCTGCCACATATTGAAAAATCAAAAATCAGCATGTTTTAAAGGGAACTGAAAACTTTAAACAAGCCCAAAGATAGATCACAAGGTATTGTCCTGTGGTCAGGGAAGAGAACACAGATGATTGCTCAAAAGGCATGTTGAGACCCATTCTAATGCCAGGTGTGAACTTATGTCACATAAAAACACACCCTAAAGCCATGTCTGAATGGGGTCAAAGATAAAAAAAAATAACAGACATTGTATTTACACCTGTAAAATAAATCTTCATCAGACAGTTTCTGCAGATGTAGAAAATATTTCTGTTTAATTAGAAAAATGGTGCATGTTTAGAAAAGCAGTAATAGTGAAAATGTAGGCTACAACTTTTAGGATTTGTAGTAGAGATGAAGGCAATAGAAGAGGTTTGAAATCATAGATGTCAAAAGTCCTTGTCAGAACTTCACTGTCACAGTTTTACAGTTCTATATTTTATCTGTAAACAGTTGTTCATAAAAGTACTCTTGGTTTCACTCTTTTTTTTATCTAAGACAGATCTTTTTGGGTTTTTTTTTTTTTCAAAATAGAAAAAAAAGTCTTTTTCACACATGCACAAAGTTGAATTTCTTCATTAAAGCTGTAAAATGTTGTGGAATCTTTTTCTAGATGAAACTACAAACTGGTACTCGAGTGATGATGAGGATGGAAGCTGTGTTTCCTCCATCCTTAAATCTCTGAAGAAGCAGAGTGAGATGCAGCAGTCCCAGGCTAAGCCCCTGCAGCCCACTACTGTGTCCCCAGCACTGGGTGACCCTCGCCTCGTAAAGGACAGAGCCCCGCCCAGCGATCCACGAATAAAGATAGACCCACGTCAGCGAGCACCAGATATGAAGCGGGATCCAGATGGAGCCGGGGATCCACGGCTCTCCAGAGACCCCAGGAAGATGAGACCGATGGAACCGAGCTCCTATCGCCAGCAGGGTCACCTGGTCCCTCAGAAGCCCCCTACAGGAGATGATGATGACGAAGGAGAGAGGGAGCTCAGAGACAGAGCTGCACTCATCCCTCTGGAGGCCAGTCCCGGCGTGGTACTGCGAGACCCACGTTGTCAGTTGAAGCAGTTCAGCCACATCCGGGTGGACATTCTGCTCCAGAGGCCTGCCTTTGCCCAAACAGTGGTGTGGGCCCCTGAGGACCTCATCCCTTCTTTGGTTCCCAAACAAGAACACTCCATCAACTTGCCCCTCCCTCCCTTAATTGCTGATGCCCAGATGAACAGATCCAGTCTACCTGACCATCTCCCCATCAGCAGCCCCCCTCCCACTGACCCTCGACTGGCAGCTGCCCGACTCAAAGCTCGGGTGCCCTCTGGGTCTCTGGAGTCTAGATCCTCCACAGAGAGGCCTGTGGATCCACGCCAGCAAAAGTCTTTAGACCCCAGACTCAAGCGTACAGGAAGTCTGGATTCCAAGCTATTGGGGCAGAAGGAACCCCCCTCTAGCGGAGGAGTTGTGGACCCTAGACTACAGAAGACCAGCGCTATCACTGTACGGCCCAAAGCTGAGACTGAGAGGCTTCCTCCTTATGCTCCTCGTCTGGCCTCCTCTGGCGGAGGTCTGGAGAGTCCAACCACAATCCTCGGGGGCATCAGTCTGTACGATCCCCGTAATCAAACTGAGCAGAAGGACCAGACAGAGCCTCCTAAAAAGACAGGAATCCTCAAGCACTCCGTTAAGAGAGAACACACCCCACCACCATCACTATCACCAACTCAACGAAGTAGCTCTTTCGAGGAGCCAAGAAGCACAGAGGGTTCCTCAGAACAGCCTCCACCTTCCACAACACCTCCCCTGCCTCCCGCCTCACCAGTCAAACCACCAGCTGTTCATAACCTGCCCATCCAGGCACTGGCCGGGCTGATCCGACCCCAGTACACTGACCCGAGACAGGCTAAACTAGCAGGACAAGGAAGTACGGGGGCACAAGAAGAAACAGAGGAAAAGAAGGAGCAGGAGGAGACTGTGGAGGAGGAACCCAAGCAGGAGGACCCAGAGGAGGAGGCAGATGACAGGACACTGAAAGATGTGTTTAAGACTTTTGACCCCACTGCTTCTCCTTTTTGTCAGTGAACACAACAAACACAGAGCTACATATGATTTGTATATGAATGAGATGTGTTTATCTTTACAGTAGTCTATTTATTTGTGTATATAAACTCTGTTTATAAATTATTATGAATAGAACATCGGTCTCATGGGCCACACATTAGGCAGCATAGAGAAGATAATGGACCCAGTGATTAGGTCCTTTCAGCTTTATGATATTAATGCTGAAATGTGCATTTCATGTTTATGTCACAGTTGTGTTTTTTTCATTTGTGTTATGAACAATCACATTAGATTAAAAAAGCAAGTTAACTTGTACAGATTTCAGTAAGGATTGATCCAGTTACTAAACTCTGGGTTCATTCCAAACACTACACACTGTAGAATAGTCATTCATCAGGCAATGCAGTGAAGAATTCATTAAACTATGAATTCCCATAAGAACTTTTTGTATTTATATATTTATTTGAAGACATTTTTATATTGTGAGATCTTTTATGTTGAAGGTCATTTTTATAAGAGATTTGGGATTGGTTTTAATTATGTTTTTAGACCACACGCTAAAATGAATTAAAATTTACCTCTAAATTAATACAAAATTCCTTCAGCTACTGTTTATTCCACCTTTTCCCCAAAAATGACAAAAAACACATGATTATAGTTTTAGAGGAGTTACTTCTCCAGCTGCCTTTCTGAAATATTGGTTCTGATGATAAACATTCTTGTGCAATATAAAAGTTTTTACTGACCTGGAAGATTATGTTCTGGTATTTTGACATTTTTTAACCTTTTTAAATTGGGTTTTGT
Organism: Sphaeramia orbicularis; assembly: GCF_902148855.1. Taxonomy (NCBI): domain Eukaryota; kingdom Metazoa; phylum Chordata; class Actinopteri; order Kurtiformes; family Apogonidae; genus Sphaeramia; species Sphaeramia orbicularis. The sequence goes on along the minus strand of NC_043971.1, from coordinate 23,425,094 downwards.
TGCCTATTTTTTTATTATTATAGAATTGTTTTTTATTTTTTCATTTGGTGTAAATGCTTTGTGGTTATGTTGCTGTTGATTTTCTAACATGCTAATGTAGCAGTAATGACAGTAAACAGAGTGGTGTAATATTGTTGATTTAATTGGTCCTTATGTTCTTTAAATGCTCAACACTGACAACCTTTCATACAAAACTCCAAGATGGGAAGTTGTACACTATATGTATATGTGTGTATGTATATTATATAAAGAGAAAGTATCTTGTCACATTGCAGGTAGAAGTGTTACAAAATGACCTTTATAACTAATGTTTTTAATGTTGAATTTTATGAGCTGACTTATAAAATGAGAATGTTTTTGGCCTAAAACAATGTAATCCTTGGAGGTTTGTGTTCATCCAGAGGTGTGTGTATTAAGGTACCCTTCTAAGCTACATATGTACTTTTTTATTGGTTTCATATTTCACATTGTAAATGCCTGTTTTTTTATCATATGTGTAGTGTTTTGAGTGTTCTCACAAATAATGCTTTATTTTTTTTCTGTCAATATGGTGGTTACTATAATCATGACATTTTAATGACACAAATACTCATCACTTTTCAGTGACTTTATTATGAAATATCTAAAATAAAGGATAAAACATCCACAATTTTACTTATGAAATAAACAAAAGGAAAATTATGTCTGTCCATTCTGGTGTGTGTGTGTGTGTGTGTGTGTGTGTGTGTGTATATATATATATATATATATATATATATATATATATATATATATATATATGTATATATATAAATATATAAATATATATATATATATATATATATATATATATATATATATATATATATATATATATGTATGTATGTATGATCGTCCATCCTAAAATACTTCTTTCTTAAAAACTACTATTAGGATACTAGTCATTTGTAGCTATCCTGCACATGGACTGGTGGGGCCAGACTGGGTGCAGTAGGGTGAGCTGAGGTCTTTCTTAAACCCAGTTCATCAGTTTCTGGGTTAGACGTCTGCTGTGCTCGATGGATCTCCAGGTTTCTCTTCCACTGGAAACACAAAGCTGTGGCTTCTGCACCATCTGAGTTTGGCTCAGGCTGCTTTAAACCCTAGTGTAAGAGAGTTTTAATGGTTAAGGAGACAACCCACAATGTCAGTTGCGGGAAAAAAATTATTAGACCACCCTTGTTTTCTTCCATTTCTTGTTAGTACAACTAAAGGTACATTTGTTTGGACAAATATAATGATAACAAAATAGCTCATAATAATTTAGGAGCTATCTATCCATTTTCCATGTTTTCTTGATATTAACCAAAATCACTTCAGTTCTTACATCAATATCTATGGCATTGTACTGACAAAAACAGTGCTTTTAGGCATTCCATGTTTTCTTTCCTGTCTGTTCTAGTCACGACACATACATGAGTTAGTACTTGATTCCATAACCATTGTTTTTGATGACTTTTGATGGTCTAATATAGGGGTGTCAAACTAATTTTAGTTCAGGGGCCACATTCAACTAAATTTTATCTGAAATGGGCCAAACCAGTAAAATAATAACATAATAATATATAAATAATGTCAGCTCCTATGTTTTAGAGTGAAAAAAGTAAATTTACATTATGAAAAGGTTTACATCTACAAACTATCCTTTCAAAAGATGTGAATAACATGAACAAACTGAAAAAATAAGTGTAATTTTAACAATATTCTGCCTCAGTTTATCATTTACACATGTACGTTATAACTTACAGATCACAGTGGATCTACAGACACACAAAACATTTAGTAACAGGCAGAATATTGTTAAAATTGTACTTACTTCTCTTAAGACATTTTAGGTTGTTCATATTTTTTCAGGTTATTTACATTTTTTGCTAAATTAATCTTTGTTTTAGTGTAAATACATGAAAATATTCACATTTAGAAAGAGAAAAATTTGGAGTTGTCATTATTTCTATGTTATTATGATAGTATTTTACTGCTCCTGCCCACTTGAGATTGAATTGGTCTGAATGTGGAACCTGAACTAAAAGTTAATATTTTAGTGTAATTTTTGCATTTCACAAATTCATCCCAAGGGCCAGACTGGACCCTTTGGCGGGCCAAATTTGGCCCCCAGGCCAAATGTTTGACACCTGTGGTCTAATAATTTTTTTCCGCAAATGTATGGGCTATATTTATAAGGTGTGTTAGGTTTACTGTAATGCAGGCTGTCTCTGCAGCATGGACTCCGCGCAGGACTGTCTGAAGCAGATTCTGTGCATTCTTCACCAGGATCTCATCAGATGATTTGCAGCCAGGCGTAACAGCATTGACACTGAGTAAACAATAAGCATTACAGTTATTTTCTTTCCATCCTTTCTCATGTGCATATCTCCTTATTGTTTTGCTCTATGCACACATTTGCAAACAAACCTCACCTGGAGATAATGCTGAGCTGGTTGGTGATAGTAAGGATTTGCTCCACTATGAGAGACAGTTCAACTGTGCACTGTTTATCCAGACAGTGGTTGGCAATAACTCTGATAAACTGAGTCACGGACTGGCAGTTGGAGATCACATCTTTGGCTGCGGTGACAAATGCATCTTTATTCTGGAAAAGAGAAAAGGCCATGTTGAAAAATAAGTGCAAATATTGTAGAACAGTGATCTCTGGTGGACATTACCGGTATTGGGCCTCTCTTCTTCAGGTACTGAGTCATATAGCATATTGTGTCAGCCATCTTCCTCGTCACCTGGACGATTTTGTTGTCCTTGGGATCCCAGCTATCAGTTTCTTGCTTTAGGAAAAGGGATCTGTAACTCAGTGAAGGGGCTTCTTTGTGTGCAGCAGGTTCAGCGAAATACTGTGAATAAAAATGTAAAGATTTATTGTTGAGCACAAATTATTCAAGTCATTTCTGAATGGTACAATTGTCAATCATGAGATACGAACATCTTTTTGCATATATCCAGGTTCGTAGTTATCCACAGTTGGCAGGTCAATGCTCTTCTCTGCAACGTCTAACTTTTCTACATTGCTGTCCGGTCGGAATAATGTTGTTATATCAGAGGGAAACTCCAGTGGTTCTTTAGTTTTAAAAGGGATGGCAGGTAGAACCTCTGTGACAGGATCAGGTGTTCTGCCCTGGAGAGCGACCTTGATGGTCTCTTTAACTTCTTGGTGAATTCCATCTTGCTTACAGATTTCCTCCACCACATAGTGAGCTTTAGCTGACCAGCACTGAATCTGCACATCCAGACTCAGAGTGTCACAAATATAATGAGTCTCCGCCATGAGCCTGGCCCTGCTGATTATATCTGAGATCTGAAAAGAAAGGTGCTCATTAATAGACCTCAGATTAGAACGGGCTCGTGGATCCCTTATGTAGTTCAAGCAGTTCTCTACACTTTTGGTACCGGATTTGACCCTTTCGAATAGTGTTTCAGCTGCATTTTCAAATGTTTGCTCTTCATCTTCACTGTCTTTAAAATGTTCGGCTGCATAGTATGCGAGGCTGACAATATTTTGAAGTGCAGTGTCATAATCTTTATTTGCTTTGCTTAAATGACCACAAAGCACTCTGACTTTAATCAAGAGATTTCGCTGAAAGAATTCAGACTTGGCAAGTTGCATCACATTTGGTACCATTCCAAGATCCTCAGCAGCCTGGAGATAGGCCTCGGTCAGTGTTTTTAGTTCGTCTTGGTATCCTGCTAACTGTTTTACCTTGTAGGCACTTTTACAGTTGAGACTGGTTAACCTGGCTGCCTCTTGGATCCTCAGAGAGTTCTCAGACAGTGCTGACAGCTGTTTCTGGGGATTCACTTGGCTCATTGCAGTTGATGTGCCTAGAATCTTATCAAGGGAATTCAGCAGAATCTGAATAGAGAGACCCCAGAGGATACAAAGTCCCTCCAGCTGATCTACTTGTCCTTCCTGTGCGGTGGAGAACTCTATCAGATATCTCGTGTTGTTCTGGGCTCTGTTCAACTTGTTGTGCAAAACACTAAATGTTTCCTGACCATCACTTTGTGACTTTAAATCAGATGATGTCAAGAGCTGCGTCACGTCAGTACATAAATTCATTACTTCGCTGAGTTGCTGAGTCACAGTGGCTGCCATTGTTGGTAGATTGCCTTGCAGCATTGTGTAAACTGAATGATACCAGGTTCCAGCCACTGGCAATAAAACTTTGCGGGTGTTGTTGATAAGGTCAGAAAATTGTGTACAGTGTTTGTAGATGCTTTCCGTACTCATTGCTGAACTCATTGCCGTCTCCTGTGCTGTCTGGACAAGCAGCGGAGTTAGTGACACCAGTTCAGCCCGAAAGCTTTCCAAAGTCTGACAATCGATGGCATCAACAACGGCTAAAGCCTCCTTTGCAGCTTGAGCGTAACAGTTTGACAGCTCAAGAACCCCGGTGCAGGCTTGGTTGAGGACTGTCACATCTTTCCCTTTAGTCACAGTCACAACCTCATATAACAGGGGTAAAAGGTCAAATTCAAGAGGCCTGTGGATCACTTTGGGCTCATGTGAGACAGCTGGTATCTTTAAATCACTGCTGTCATATTTATGAGCCAGTTCCATTACTACAATTTCATCTGAGAGCTCCTCATGTTCGGTTTGGAAATCCTTCCCCACAACCTCCAGAAAAGAAAAATCAGAGTCTTGCACTATAGGATCCGTGATTACTTGTTCACAGGTGTCGTTGACTGGTGAATATGACTGTGGGATGTCAGGCTGACGGACACCCTCTCGCAGTGGACTGAGGATATGTGGATGCAGTTGTCCATCAAGGCCCTCACGAAGTACTTTGAAGTGCTGAATGGCTGTGGAAACATTGTCTGAAAAACCAGAATATGCCTCCACATTCAGACTGGAACCAATAAGCATGTCTCTAACTGATCCGCCCACTTTGCTCTGTGAGGACTGAACTTGTTTCAGCAGAACCAGGAGCCCGTTTCTGTAGATGGGGTTATCACTAGTGTCTAAGTGCCTCCTTACCGACTGAGTCACCAGTTGCATATGACAAATAAGATTAGTTGCATGTTCATTAAACAGTTTAGAGTTTTGCTCTCTGTATGCTGCATCACATCCTCGGCGGTCACTGATCATCTCACTAATAGTAATACTGGTGAACTCTCTGACATCCATGACATCACTGAGAGCATCCTGGAGCTGACTGGTCTCATCCTCCCATTTCTGACAAATTTCATGAAGTCTTTGAATAGTTTGTACTGAATTATCCCCCAGTTCCAGTGACAGAGGAGGTATCCTGTCCCGGAGCCTTTTTAGACATGCTATTGACGTCTCAACTGTCTCCTTACTCTTTGCATCAACAGACACAGCTGAGGTAAAGTTTGCAACTTGGATTATTCTATCAGTATAAGTTATAAAATCTTCAACAAGTGGTTGAACAAAATTCAGATCCATCTTTGTGGAGGAATTTGCATCCGGGACCTGTTTTAAGACACTAAATAGTTCTTTAAATGTTGCTGATGCAGTGAGAAATGTATCCAAGACCTGATAAAGCACAGCAGTCAGTACAGCTTTGTTAAGCATCTCTATTTGCTGCTCCAACAAAGAACGTATCTTCTCATATTGATCAGAGTCCTCGGAGGACTTTAAAATCATTTTAATATCAGACCAGAACTGTAGGATGTGTTGGCAGTGACCTACCACTCTTTGCTGAAACTCTCTGCGAGAAGAATTTGCCACAACCATACAGTGAAAAACAAGATCTCTGACCATGCTGTCAAACCTACTGCCTTGGAGTGTTGAGGTGGAGGAATTAGTAAGTATTTCCAACAGACTGTCCCTCCTATCTGTGTAATAGCCACAGGCTCCAAATGATCCTATGTGACATTCACTCTTCAATGTAACAACTATGTCATTGACTGTAGTCTGCACTTTGTCCAAAATGTACGCCTTAGCTGCTTGGGCGTGCTCACTCGTGGGGTGTTTGATCGTGGTGCACATGGCCGTATGAAGCATTGAGATGCACCTCTTCAGGGTCTCTAAAGAGTCAAAAAGATGCTTCTGCTGCCTGGGATCCTGTAGGGAATTTGCTCTCTCTACTGTTAGATGGTTGAGGTTAAGCAAAGCCTCAGAAAAAACCTGGAAAGATTTGAGCAGGGACTTGATGTCTACGGATGAACCCAGATCAGAGAGGCACTCCAAAACATGGTCAGCAGCAGCCAAAACTTTCCTTACAGACGCATCATCGTCCACCAACAGAACCTAAAAGCAGACACACACACACATGAGGTCACTTTGTCCTGGAGTTATGCTTCTGCACAAGGCTGATGTAATTACTGTACTGGTGGAGTAAAGATAAGACTATTTGAGGATTTGTGCGAACAATAAGACATAAATTGAACAGATAAACTGCTAATATACACTGATATAACAGTACTGTATTACAAACAGATGAAACTGTACTAACATATGAGTGTATTTCATAATATAATATAAAAACTGTTCACACATTCTCTTCCCAGTGTCGGAACAATGACGGTAAACAAAGTCGTCCCACTTCAGTGTTCGCTGAAAGGAGAAGTTATTGTTTGAAAATTAAATTGTGCAAATCACTTTATCCAAATACAATACTGTTGTCATATGAAACCATTTAGGGAGATTTACAAAGCCTGTCCCAAAACCAGTTGTGTCACATGCAATAATGTATTGTGTTTAGTCTATTGTATTCTGTAAAAATAAACATGATGAAATACAGATTAACTGTTCACTTGTATTACAGATAGGATTTAAATTCACTGTCACATTAGCAAAGAATTATTGCACTGTTGATTTTGACAGATTTACTATCAGAAGTTGTGGCTGTTTTTGTTTGTCTTGGCTTTGAAAACTAGAGCCACTCAATCAATTTTCTGTTATTTTACTTAAGTATGTAGTATATTTGTTAGCATACCAAAACAATGAAATCCAAGATAAAAAAAAAAAGAAAAAAAAAAAAGAAAAAAAGAAACACTACTTTACTTTTACTACACACAGGAAGACGTTCTGAGTTGCCGTGATGAGTTCTTCTCTGTGTTCAGTCAAACTGGGCTGGATGTTCAGTTTCTGGGCTGCCAACAGCACATGTTGTCCAGACACAGAGACTGACTCCAACAGGGACGACATCTCCATGTGCAAAACCTCATCTCCTGTCTCTCGAGCCTGCCTGCAAGTAAAGACCCTGCTCTGAATCTGTTAATGTATTACACATGTCATTCTCCTACATAAATTAAGTGAGGTCACATATTGGAATGTAACACTAGTGACTTTACAGACTGCTGCACTGTGCATTACATGTTTTGGCTTCACTTAAACTCCACACTGTACATACCTGAGGGCCACTGCAGCCAAGTTCTCAGTAGCTTTAGCCACAGCCTGAGCTGCTCCTTCTAACTGGCTGAATTGTTCAGGGTCCTCTGAAGCCTCACAAAGCAGCACTAAATGACACAAATGGCTTGCAATTGGTGCCACCACCTGCTCCACTGCTGCAGTCCTAATGCACCCATGATCCAGTAGTGAAGACATTGCTTGCAGAGCCACCCTCTTATCTGAAGAAAATGAGTTACTGCAAGGAAGGTGTATTAATAATTCATCACACACTACAAAAGAGCTTGGGCTTCATGTCAGTGTATCATAGCAACTAGTGTCACCTGACCAATGACGAAGCATCAGCATCATTTTAACATTTTGTGTATGCAAACCAGCAGCTGTATGCAGGAAGCAAATGAAGGTTATTGTCAACAGCAAAGCATTTATCCCTTCCCCAATTAATTGATATTAATTTGGTGTGCAAATACTTGAAAATTAAAACTGACTTAGATCTGAAAAGCTGTAGGGCAGGGGTGTCAAACTCATTTTAGTTCAGGGGCAAAATTCACCCCAATATGATCTCCAGTGGGCCAGAACGGTAAAATAAGAACAGTGAAAAAAGTAAAAATACATTATGATAATATTTACATCTACAACGTTTCCTTATAAATCTGAATAACACGAACAACTTGAAATGTCTGAAGAAAAACAAGTGCAATTTGAACAATATTCTGCCTCGTTTTATCATTTTATAATTTAAACATGCGCGTTACACCTTACATGACAATTACAAATACACAAAGCATTTAGTAACAGGCAGAATATCGGTAAAATTGCATTTTTTTCACTTAAGACATTACAGGATGTTCATATTCAGGTTATTCACATTTTTTGTAAAAGGATAGTTTGTTAATATAAACATTTTCATGTAATTTTACTTTTTTTTTATACTAAAACAAAGATAAAATCTGCAGTTGTCATTATTTATAGGTTATTGTGAAAATATTTTACTGGCCTGACCCAACTGGCATCTTATTGATCTGTATGTGGAACTTGAATTAAAGGTCCCATATTATGCAAATCTCACTTTGTGAAAGTTTTCTTATAGTAGGTGTGTTGCAGTAGCCTCATTATGAGGTTCGAATTTGAAAACTGTCAGTTTCCTCCCTGCCTTGCTACACCACATTTGTGAAAATGCCTGCTCAAACGGCCGAGTTTGAGTTGGGTCCGCTTATGACGAAATAAACGGATTTAACTCCTCCCCCTGACTGTGCCCCCACCCTGCATGAAAAGGTGAGCCCCACCCTGGCAAAGTACCTCTTGGACAACAAACATGGCGAAGGCGAGACACGCAAGTTGTGGTGTTGGCTGCACACACCAACACGATAGTTTATTTTTGCTCCCCACTTCCGAGCCTCTCCGAAAAAAGTGGCTGGATTATATCTTTGATGGTCATGTACCAAACAACATTCCCAAACGCTTGTATGTGTGTGCCCGGCATTTCACGGACGAGTGTTTTTTTTTTTTTTTTTTTTTTTTTTTTTAACACGGGCCCATACAGCTCCGGTGTGGCATAAAATACGGACCTCGTAAAATTTGGACCTATTTGGAATTTGTGCACGCGCGCGGGTGTTAGGGTTAGGGGTCTAAGGGTAACTACTAAACAACACGCAGACAAATTAGGGGTCTATTATACGCATTAAATATGTACCGCGGATTTTCACGCATGCGCAAAATCGGCAGGGGTACAAATTTTATAGGGGTCCATATTTTATCCCACACCGGCTTAGCACAAAGACTCCGAATCAACAAGGACGCAGTACCAACGCTTCGTGACCCAAATACAAGTGTGGGAGATGTAAGTTCTTATCATTTTTTTGTATCTTTACTGCATAACCCTACATTACGGATAAGCTGGTGGTTGTTGATGTGTACGTCTAACGTTAGCATGGCAGCTAACATAGCTCAGTTACTGCTGCTAACGTTTGCGTCCCCGTTAACATGCAAGAGCTGATAATATCAAGAGACATTCAACAGAACTACTTTGAACACGGGCTTTTTGTGGTTGGCATCAGTATACAGGGTGGGGAAGCAAAATTTACAGTGAACATTTAGTTGTTTTTTCTCAGCAGGCACTATGTCAATTGTTTTGAAACCAAACATATATTGATGTCATAATCATACCTAACACTATTATCCATACCTTTTCAGAAACTTTTGCCCATATGAGTAATCAGGAAAGCAAATGTCAAAGAGTGTGTGATTTGCTGAATGCACTCGTCACACCAAAGGAGATTTCAAAAATAGTTGGAGTGTCCATAAAGACTGTTTATAATGTAAAGAAGAGAATGACTATGAGCAAAACTATTACGAGAAAGTCTGGAAGTGGAGGAAGCAACAAAAAACGTACCAAAGCTTTTATTAAAGCTCTCAAATCCAAAATCCTAAAGGATCCAACCAAATCCATGAGAAAAATGGCAATTGAACTTGAGGTAGACAACAAGACCGTTAGAAATGCAGTAAAATATGATTTGAAGTTAAACTCTTACACAAGAACACCAAAACACTTGTTGACAACAGCAACAAATCCAACTTGAGCAATTTTTGGGAATCATGTTTATGGCCGCCTTCTAGCCCAGATCCCTCTGGATTATGCTATTTGGGGCATTTTAGAACATGTTACCAATAGAACATCACACAGCAATGTCGACTTTCTTAAAGATACTATTAAAGAAAAATAGGAGAAGTTGTCACCCGAATATTTGAGGAACACTTGCGCAAGTTTCAGGAAGCGTGTGAAGGCAGTTATTGAGAAAGAAGGAGGACACATAGAATAAAAACATTTTCTATTATGTAAAGTTTCTTGTGGCAAATAAATTCTCATGACTTTCAATAAAATAATTGGTCATACACTGTCTTTCAATCCCTGCCTCAAAATATTGTAAATTTTGCTTCCCCACGCTGTAGTTAGCATCAAGCTTGTTAGTAGCTGCCTGCATTAGTGGCGGCAGGCGTCTTTCCGTGTCAGGTCCACGAACCCGACACAACACTGCCGTTTTCCGTCGGGGCTCAATCACGCCTCAAGGCAAAGAAAGCCAGTGTTTGGAAAGACGTTCTGTCTGAGACATGTGTATTGTTGACGAGAGAGGGGCATTTCAGACAGCGTGTAGTACCGCTAGCGTAAGCCGCGTCCTCTCCCAGAGAGGGGAGGGGGAGTGGGCGTGGACAGATGCGTTCATTTGCATACCCGGAAGCAGGCCCAGAAACAGCCTGTTCTGAGGAGGGCTGGTGAGTGACTTTTTCGACCGCTGAAACTCTGAACAAAGGATGATTTTGGGGCGAACAAACTTAAATACTATGTTTTTGGGCTTCTGAGACCTATATGACGTGACTGAAAAATAGCATAATATGGGACCTTTAAAATGATTTTTACACCATTGATTAATAGCTTCATTGGAATTTTTGCATTTCACAAATTCATCCTGTGGGCCAGATTCGATCCTTTGGCGGCCTGGATTTGGCTCCCGGGCCGCATGTTTGACACCTGTGTTGTAGGGTTTAGAGACGACAAGACAGGAGACAGAGCTTAGGATGTAGAGAATTTCTTTGGTAGTGAAAAGGATGGAGAGGATTAGGAATGAACACACCAGAGGGACCGCTCAGGTGGGACGTTTTAGGAACAAAGTGAGAGAAAACACACTGGTTCAGACATGTGATGAGGAGGGATAGAATATACTGGTAGAAGGATGATAAAGATGGAACTACCAGGCAGGAGGCAAAGAGGAAGACTGAAGAGATTTATGGATGTGGTGAAGGAGGACATGCAGGTAGGTGGGATGAAAGAAGATGATGCAGGAGACAGGGTCAGATGGATTTTCTGTGGCGTAGTTTTGTTTTCAAACCAGCAGCACAAAACTGCTACACAATTATTTTACAAGTATACAACAAAGTGACAAACCAAATACTTTCATTTTGAAGCTATACACCTCAAGATCCGATGGAAAGTTAAAGCCTTGTGATTTAAATGTATTTACTCCACAGGAAAACAGGATTTATATGCAAGTACTGGAGCAAATAAATACAGCGCGTTTGTGATTTTGCATTTTTCTTTTTTTTCAGTCACCAGCAGAGAGCACCAAACACTTAAAAAAACACACAAGCAGAGGCAAAATCAAGACAGAATCCTGAATCCATGATATTTCACTCTAAAATTTATCAACAGATAAATATACAGCTTGAACATGATTTTAAACACCAAACATACAGCACACTATAATGGAAATGATATTCAGTGACAGTAGTATACTCAGAACAAAACAACTTCAAATAAAAAGTGAGAATAACGGTGACAACAAACATACAAACAAAATATAACCATCACAGTTAAATCTTTAGCAAAAATGTCAAGTGTCGGTTTCTCTGCATTCAGGTATAGCATCGGTTTATCAGACGCAGAGGGCAGACGTGAATGTGTACAGTATATGCCATCATGCCAGTGGAATTATTTGGTATTATAAAGTGTATTTGATCAATAAAAGAATCATACATACAGCACAAGAGAAAGCCAAGCAATCAAAGTGAGCCATAAAGTGTCTTAGCACTGAAGTCGTAGAAAAAGAGAAAATATAGTTTTTGTTCTTTGGCATTGCACATTTAAACCGGACTTCAGTCTACCTAAAAAACCCAAAAGTAATGCAAATGCTTCTCTCCTGATACTTTATATCTCTTTTAATCAGCAAAAATATCACTTGTAATTTAAGAATTGCATTTTTTTTTAACAGATAACACAACATTTTAAGGTTATAATTTACTTTTCAGAGCTTGTTTTTTCATATTATTTTGCAATAAAATGATTCTAATCTATAAGGGAGTTACTTTTCTCTATTGGAACATTTACTACAAAATTCTATTCACTATATTCAGCAAAGTTTCATTCACAATCAAGCCCAGTTTTTGAAAGACTGAAAGACCATGTGGGGTAAAAACCGATGGAGTTCAGCACACAGACTTTTAATGGTGGCAGATTTTTAGGGCGCTGACATTCCTTCATGTTGACTTAAAATGAGCTTTTCCCATGAGCCCCAAAGAGTCGGTTTATGTGAAGTGATTGAGTGTAGCACATTCCCACCTATTTTTAGGGCATTACTCATGTCGTGGGCCCCTGTAAATGACTGTAGGTGGACTCCCATTGCAGACTTTCATCTGGCAGTGGAGTAATGTATCTCACATTTCACTGTAAAACCCAATGTCTAATAACATAATAGTAAAATTAAATTGTGCTTAGGAGAAGTCTGGAGTGGTTTGGAAATAAATCATGATCAGACTTGTCATGAGGCATAGTGAATCATTTCCTATAGTGGGAAAATTTACCAAACACAAGATGTCTTTGCTCAAACCTTCAAAAATTTGGAGTCTGCTGCATACCTGAGCAAAAGTTTGAAGCAGCTTCAGAGAATTCACTTTTACTGCACCTTAAACCTGCCAAAATTATTTCCTCAACTAAAAACACTGCAAAGTAAAGATTTGTATTGGGCTTTGATTTTATATCCAATTCCGACACCTACAAACAACTAAAGAGCCAGACCGCAACAAATGGAATGCTTAGGGAAAGTCACAAAGCCTGCACTGTGAATGGTAGTGTTTACAGTATATTATATAACCTTTCTCTGTTATTTAAGTGTGAATAATGAAGGAAACATGGCAAATAAAGTGTTAATAGAGAACTCTACAGTGCTGTTGATTACCACATCCTGACGTAGGTCCTGATGACCTCAGGGGACACTTTCACTGGGCCTTCAGAGCAACTCTGACACTTGCAGATGAGACAATGTTTTAATCATTGTGTGTGTGGGTGTAAAACACAGAATTAGCTCAGACTGGTAATCTTTGAAAAGGAAAGGCAGTCAGATGAATAAAATGTGATATCCATGAGCCGGAAATGCTTCAGAAAAGATACAATCTTTCACTCCCAGGAAGAACTGAATATACAAACGACTCCAATCAAATACTATACAGGACATATCTTTGGCATAAAGTAAAGCTATGGAGCCGAGGCATTCATTCTTATCAAACATCAGTGCTTTCAGAAAAACATACTGTATCTACAGTATGTTTATAATGGCCTTCAAAACCCCAACTCTTCTCAAAGCCAAATTTTATACAATATGGCTTAAAGTGTATGTATAAAAATAAATTTGCTATGTAACACAGCCCTGAGGGTTTTGTTGTCCACCAGTATTCATGCCATTTCCACATCTCCACACGGATGTGAGTCTCCATCAACAGCTCCGCTTCGCTGGCTGGGAGTTACCTCCTTTGAGATTAGCTGAATTCCACAGCAAGTGTCCTCTGGCAAGCCACACTGTCACCTCAGAAGCCTGTTTCCTGGACCCCCACCCACAAAAAAATATCAAGTCTCCAAAAAATATGGAGAATATTCTTCTCTTCCACATATGGAAGACTGAAGGGTCTGGTGCCACTGGGGCGGCTGGGCTGCGAGACCCCATGCTATTGGATCCTTCCTGACCCAATCCCTAATCTCATTGGCTCCTCTGGGACACGCTCTAAGTCTCAGTGGTTCTTTTCCATCCAGTCCCAGCTTTCATCACTGTCCTTCCTGTTCTTTTCGGCTTCAATAATCTCTCTGTAGCGCCGACGGAAGAATCCCATCTGTCGAAAAGCACAAGTGGTTAGTTAGTGAGGTGTATCTCATCAATTGGTATCTTTATACATAGTTTGTCTTCTTAGTTTGAAGTGGACTGTTCTTTTTATTAATGAATTTAATGAATTAATTATGTACATTTCTTATGCTTAAACATGCATGTAGTTGGTGATCAATTCAAACTCTATATTCTATTTATTCATGACCATAGTTGCAGTTTTCCAGTGTCATTAAAGTAGTTATACATATTTTTTTGTTTGATTTTCTTTTCTTTTTGTGTTTTATTTATTTTTTCTTTAGTTTGCTGCTCCTTTGCTGATGCCATTTCGTGTGGTGTTTATTATTTATCCTTGTAAAGTAAATTTCCTAAAAAGTACATCTACAGTCACATCTGATCACCAGAGTCAGAAACCTGCAGTTTCACCTGTTTGGGCTCATTTCATACAAATCACACATACAGTTCTGTACTTTATGTCACTATTGAGAAAACTCAAACTAAAACTAAAAACTTGTTTGCATTGATTGTAACATGTATTGTGCATGGATGAGCAGACTTGCTAATACATTAAGGATCACTGAACCCAAAATGAACCTAATCCCCCCTTTAGATCAGTGCACAGTAGAGTTTTGGCTGGTCCTAGAACCTATCCGGTGTCTAAAGGTGATCATGCAGTTGTGGTATTTGTCCTCAACTCTGGAATAATTTACCTGCTGAGATTAATTCTGCTTTAACAATCACCATCTTTAAATGTTTTCATAAAACTTCCTTTTTCTAGGAAAGATTTTACTTCTCTGTGAATCTTATTTCCTCATTTGTTAGTTAATATTTTTATAATTTCTGCTTTATTGTCTTTTTTAAATTTTTGTGAAGAATTTTGTAACTTTAATAAAAGAGATCTTTACTTCTTTATTATGGGGAGAGATTGAAATTTTAATAAATAATACCTTAAAGCTCAAGTTGACATTTATCCTCCAGTAAAACAAACCAACAATGAAGGAAATTATGGGAAGCAGGAAATGAATTTAAAGATTGTATGGTATGCTTTCAGACATAGTGGGCTGTCATGTTCTGTCTCTAATCTGCAGTGAATGGATTAAACCACGCAGAACCACCTGCATGGATAACAGCAACTCCAGCAATTCCCTTTCAGAAATGTAATGTTTCTTTAGGAATGTAATATTGTGCCTTTATTTACATTTCATACATTACCATGTATTTACCATGTGTATAATAAGTGAAACAGTAGATCATTTGTGTGTACCTGAACAAAGACCACGTCAGTGTGACAAGGCAGCCACACTGGACCGATGCCTCTCCCACTACGACTCCATTCATTTATCGGCCTTTGACTAATGAAGTTTATTGATACAGACCTGTGCTCTCCTCAGGCATTTCCTGAAATGAGCAATACAGACATGTGCTGCTCTTGTAAGTGGGGTTTATTTTGGCAAGATCCAAGGACCAGGGGAATGGGGGAAATGTATCCCAGGACCAACATTCCAAGGTTTAGTTGTGGTATTCCCACCGGAAAATGAAAAAGAAAAGGAGTTTTGTGCTAACAGGGCCTCTGGACATCAGTGTTAATGACATTTCCCTTTTAGGTTCTTCTTTCATGTCAGTGGTATGGTGTGAATTATTGTTCATTCTGTGATTTGTCCTTTTCATGGTTGTTTAATCCCTCTCCTACCCCTTTCCCGTACCTCCAGCTGTCTCTCTACAACTGGATACTACGCTGAAACCTAACCAGAGCAGAGTCAACACTCCTGGCTGTGACAACCACATCTTTAGCCTTGTTTACTACGAGTGCTTCAGAAAAACATCACTAGGAAAACATTTTTGTTGAACTTTGTAAGATTTAAGATACGAAGACACACAGGGTGAAAACATAACAGAAAATTCTCATTCACAAAATGCGCTGGTGTGTTGTTTACCTTCCAGAGTAGCACAGCTAACAGCAAAAAGATGAGGATCCCCACCAGCAGACTGATGGCGATGATCCAACCAACGACATAACCCCTCGGCTCCTGACTGTGGAGAGCCTCGAAGATCAGCTAAAACACAACAACCCTTGAGTCAGTGAGTCACACTTGAATGCAACACACACAAAGACACACAAGATTAAGTCATGTGCAGAGCTAATGATGCAATGGGGTGCAATAATAACAAAAAGCTCATCTTATTTCACTTTTCTTAAAGTATTCTTTGACTCGAGCAGTGCTACGTGTAAACCAAAAATGTCATTATGCAGCAGAACGTAAAAAAAAAAAAAAAAACAAGAATATATTTTATGCAGAACACATTTACTCAACAGCGACAGTCAAGCTAATTGGAACTTATACTGTATGTTGAAGGCAACATCCATCTAAATGCAGCTTTATATTGGATTTCAGGGATGGGTTTGGGTTTTAAAAACACTCTCAGGACAGAACAGGGTGGTCTAGTGACCTCTGCTCAACATGCAGTAAACTATAGCGTCAACAACTCTGAAACATAAACTATAAATAAACAACTTGTTGCTGTTTTTACATTCTTTTCCATTTATAATTATCTTTTTTTTTTTCTTATTTCCTCAAACTGTTCGGTTGATATCAGTACAACTAGGCAGTAAATTTGGCCATTTTGTGCTGTACCTAAAACTTGTAAAAACAACACAAATTCATTTTTCTGAGTCGGAACAGTTCCGTTAATATATGATCCACTCCCTTTTCAATTTTGGATCCTTTTCCTTTAAGATGATCTTTGCAGCCCAGAATAGGGTTGATTCTGAGTTATTGTATTCATTTGTAGGGCTTGGCAACTTTAAGAAATAGTCTTTCACCATAAATAACACTTGTGAAGGTTTTTCCCATAATGTGAGTCAACAGGGAAATAATCTGTCAATGACAGTACACAAAGTGCATTCATGATGTAAAAGTCAGTTACAGAGGAAGTAGTGAACATACTGTGTATCAGTACAATAATTTAAATGTGTCTCTCATATCAGTGTTTTTTTTAAGTTCCTTTCTATTAACTTTATTTATTTGATAGTACACTAAAATATCAGTCTGGCTTTGATTCTTTTGAAGCTATTTGATACTTTTTTTACACGGCCTATTTCCAACACAATAACTTCAACCAATTTGCACAGTTAACAGTGGTTTAACTTGAGTGCAACATGGCATTTTCTTTGTACCACACCAAAGTCTTGTTTAACATCAACATTCAAGCCTTAAAAGGAGAACAAAACATTCACAGAATCCTAAAACAGATGTTGATCTTAGTAATAATGCGTATTCTTCCAATATTCACAATAAATACCACAATAATCATGTATATATTCAAACAAAAGAACACTGGGATGGCTTTGAAACTGAATGCAGAATTTAACTTGTTCAATATGCAGTGCTGCATGGGCTTTGAACACAAATGTGCCATGAGACGGCAACTGTGAGCCAAGACAAAAAGCAAGTGGACAAGTGAAGATTAATCTCTGTTGAATAGTTTCCCACATTAACACTTCCCCCCCAAACTATGCACACTGGAATCTAACTGCTGTTGTGCATGCCAAAGCACTTGCGTCTACAGAAAAGATGAAAGCCCTGCTGGTCGTTGCTCTTTGACTTTTGCACATTTCATTTAAAATCTGGGAATGTGCATCCTGCATGGCTATACTTGTATACTTGCACACTTCTAACAGACTCCTCAAGATTTATGTTGGTTTGTTTACATGTCAAGGGTAATAAAAACTGTGCTCGTCATTCAGCCGACAACCAGTGAGCCTGCTGCGAGCAATACAACCAGGGACCACAAATTACAGTTTGCAGTGTGTACTCTAGCCAGTCAGGATCCTGGGGGAGAAGGTACCTCTGCTCACTAAAGCCTATGGGAGTAATTGCTGCTGGAATGAGCACGCTCACAAAGTGCTGAAAGAATAGCGTGGTATGGACATATTCATAGCAAGTCTGAATTTTCCGAGCGTGTCGGGGGCTCAGGGTCAGGAGGCCTGTGGCCCCGTGAGCACCCTAATCACTTGATAGATTCCCCCTTGCAGGGATTTTGGGTGCTCTGTATAATCATCACATATGATCTGGTGGGCCATTCAATCACTCAGCATGCAACTATAGGGGGAGGGTCTGTCCTTGAGCACAGCTGAGGACCCCGAAAACAACAACCATTTACCCATAGTCCCCAGCTGTTCCCTGCACTCACATCCTTTAAATTATCCACATTGGAACGCATCAGAGAATGTGGGACCACAGCACAATGGACTCAGATAAAAATATGAACACTAGTTGATATATCCTTGCCAGTGCAGTCAAGTAAATCCATCAACCGGCTTTATTGGAAAAATATTCCACCAGATTGTCCCTGTGTACTTGCATTTTTTGTGGATTTTCATGAGTAAATGTAACTAGGATTTAAGGAAAATGAAGCTGTAGAATTTAGCTGACATGTCTTAGTGCTGTTGGTGACATAATAAGCATGTACTCTGGTAAAAGTTGAAATCTTAGCGAACAATGCATCATTATTATGGCAGTCATCAAATCTCTAATAAATTGACTCTGACTATGACTGACAGACAGACAGACAGACAGACAGACAGACAGACAGACTGCAAAAATCTAAATCTTACCAAGTGTATTTTTCTCATTTCTAGTCAAAATATCTCATCATACTTAAAATAAGACATAATCACCTAAAGAGTAACTTTACAATGAGATATAAGAACTTATTTTTAGACAACAGATCTTGAAAATCTTATTTTAAAAAATCTTACCAAGATAATTTTCACTTGTTCCATTGGCAGATATTTTTTGCTTAATTGGAGATTTTTTTGCTTAATTCAAGCAAAAAAAAAAATGTGCCAAAGGAACAAGTGAAAATTATCTTGGCAAGATTTTTTAAAATAAGATTTTCAAGGTCTATTTTCTAAGAATAAGTTCTTATGTCTCACTGAAAAGTTACTCTTTAGGTGATTATGTGTTATTTTAAGTGTGATGAGATATTTTGACTAGAAATGAGATTTTTTCAAGTGTGGACGGACAGACAGACAGACAGATAGATAGATAGTACTTACAGATATGTCCTCTGGCAGGCCCTTTGGCACTTCCACAGCCCTGTCATTTACTTGGACACTACCCCTCGTCACAAATTGGATCACAGAGGAACTGTCCTGTAGGCCAAGAGTACATTAAAAAATGACAAAAGCCTGTAAATAACTGGGGGTCTTAAAGCTGTGAAGTGTTCCTTACCCTCTTCAGAATTTCAGTGTTTAGTAGGAGTTTTATATCAATGCTCAAAGCTTCTTCTTTCATCTGAGGACCAAGAGTGCAAGAGATCGTCATACATGCCCGACCTGGCCGATCACAGTCCTGTTCAACAAAACAGAAAGAATTTTTTACAAAACAAGGATAAATAACGGAAAAATAAGGAGTTAAGAGAGACGGATGTGTGCACTGACTAAGAAAAACAAGTATCCTGATGGGGGGCGCCTGCCAGTGACCCTTGTGGTGTCAAAGTGCAAGGTGAGGTCTGCATATTTACCAAGACTTTGCGGCCTGATTTAGTGAAGAAAGCAAATATGGAATGGAAGATGCTCTCTCTGTCTTGGGGGATGGTGCACGGTGTCGGGTTCCTGTGAGGGGTGCAGTTCCCTCTGCCGTCGACCACCTGAGGCAGGGCACAAGTGGAGAAAAAAATAGGGTTGATGAAGATAAAATCATCACAGTTCCAACAGATGTGAACTAGAAGTGGATGTAATTATAGTGTACTCTGATTACAGTTAAAACTCAAATAGATGGTCATCACAATACAGTTAAGGAACTTTTTCTCTGAATTATTAGCTGTGAAATTTTGTCTGTCTACACCCAACAGACATGATGGAGTTGTCACCAGTCAACTAAGGTGCATATATTAGGTATATTAGGCAGTAAATTTACCTTTATTTTTTTTCTATGATAAGTCATTCTTATCCATTTCATGCTGTGCAGAAACAGATAATGGAGAAAACAGCCTTCTCTGATTTTATTTTTATTTTAACCCATAAAGACCCAAACATCCATTGGCAACCAAAAGCATCTACTGATCTAAAATGTTTAATAACTGTTGATACATTAAATCATTTTCAGATTAAATCAGATTCATGTAAATAATTTGTGTAAAATGCAGTTTTTCATCTTTTCATGGTCATCAGATATGACCCATTTGGACGTTCAGAGGCTCCGTAGTGAATGTGAAAACACCGTAATCTTCTACAACACTGATTCACCAGTAAAACCCATGGAGTTGGATCAATGACAGTTGATGGAGGCGTTTGTTACATGTTCGTTTATTGATAGATTTGTTGAAAAAGTCACTTTCTCTTCAGTTTTCTCTGTTTTGATATAATAACCTTTGAATTTACTCTGAGTTTCATGAACATCTACACGATCAGCTAATTAAATATAGAGAAAAATAAATGATTTAAACTGAAAAATGCAAAAATACAAAGGATAATATTACAATAAATTGTGATAAATCACTTAAGCAAGGTAAAATAGAGAGAAAAATTTATTTGGTAACTGACACAAAAGTACCACTGGGGGATAAAAAGGATTATTTGGAAGGCAACAGAATTCAGTTCAGTAAGTAATTGATAACAAAACACTCTAATGAATGACACTATAAGTCCACATTGTTGTTAAATTGTCATCTCTGTTAAGTGGTTTTCTCTGAACACTTGATATTACAGGAAATAAATGGTAAAATTAGGTCTTTGTCCTTTTTTGCAGAAAAAAAACACTGTGCTTTATTTTTTTCTACATACTGATAGCTGACATCTCTAAAAAAAAGTATAGTTTGTCCTCTTTATGTAGCAGTATTGTGCATTGCTGTACACATGCAACAATACAAAGAACATGCTTAAGTATTTGCATGACTTGAGTAATGAAACATGTTACAAAGTACATCTAATGTCACTGTTATGTAAAATGTAGTGAAGTACATTTTAAAAGGGACCTTCCCTTCCCAACAATGGAGACTGATATGGATGAAAACAAGAAGTTTTATCATATTTATGCAGCAAAAACAAGTTAAATTTGAAAGAGTAAATCTGGACACAGACACGTTTGTCACCTAAAGTGGTCTGATCCCATTATCATTATGAATCCCCAGAGCTGACAGGAAGTTGCCCCATGTCAGAGGTTGGTTCCCCTCCCACACAGATTTCCCATATGGAGTGATTTAGAGGTGTCTGTTTTACGTTGTAGCCCCCAGGGAGTACTTCCCCTTTCCTCTCTCTCTCTTCAGTCCAACCTGATCATCTACAGAGGGAAATATCCATCCTCATTGTCTGCTCTGCTACCACCCTGCATATCTGGCTGCATAGAGCTTTTACTGCAACACTTTCTCATGTCCTGTGTTTTTTTTTCTGCAAAGATTCATTAGCTGCATTAATTCCAATCTGGTGAAAATTTATCACAAAAACAGAACATTGAGAGGTTTTGTGCAGAAAAACCAGACCAGGAGCTTGTAAATCATATCTGAACTAATGGACCTGTATATAAAATGTAAGAATATCTGTCTGTAAAATATAAATGTGCAACTGTCCGGTGTGCTACAGGCTAGACGTAGTGTTAAGAGCATTTATGATGTGTGGTTCCAGGGTGGGGATGGTACGGGGCAGTAGCCAGCTCTGCAGGTGTCCCATTCCCATTTCGTGCAAGCTGTCTGATCCTCTACAAGTGATTCCAGATGGGCTGTAGGAGGCTGGGATACAGTCAACCCTGTCTACCCATTCACAGCAAATACAATTAACAGCTTGAGCCCCCCCATGATCTACCTATATGAGAGGAGGAACGCAAGGGTTAAGAAAACATTTAAACCCAGTGGGAGTATTGCGTTTCTTTATCTAAATGCAAAATGTTGTGAAACAAAATGGCTGGCTAGCTTCAGTAGCTACGTCAACACTTTTCACTTAGATTTTCAGTGGCCCAGAGGTGCCTCCCATGAAGCAAATGGCCCGTGCCATGACAAGAAGACCACCATTTTAGCAGCTTTCCTTGTCCTCGGAGTAAAATTCAGGAAGCTTCGCCATGTCAGGAAGCAAGAAAGACAGGCGTGGGCTGGATAGACGAGCTAAAAATGTGGCAGCCTGTAGGTGAATAAACGTATAAATAATGATTTGAACTAAATAAATAATGTAGATAGACTGCTGTTGGCATGCACCTGTGTTTCAACGATGTGGAACATGTCAGCTCCGTTGCCAGCCAGCCGGTTGGGTATTCTGATGTCCACAGTGGAGCCAGGAAGCCTGCTGGGCCCATTGTTTATTGCCTGGAACCAGATCATACAGGCAAGGAGGGAGACAGAAGCAAAGAGAAGAAGATACATGGGAGTCATTTAAGCGAGGGATAATGTACAGAGAGCTGGTCAATTACTGCAAAAATAAACCAGAAGCGATGATGACGTCTTGAATTACCCTGTAGGGGTTACTTTACTGCGCTTATTACACAGCTATTTAAAAACGACACTGATAATTCGACAAAAACAATGATTTTAAAGTGATTTTATGGATTTAAATCTAAATTTATGATCATAACTGTGTCTGCTCCATTGATTTGACAGCAATATATTATATACAGCAGTATATTCAGCAAAGACATGCAATGCATATATATATATATATATATATATATATATATACCTACGTTTATTTCACTTAAAGCATGGCTAAGTAGGAATCAGTACCGTGTGCACGGGAAATGTTCTTAAAAATATGCACTTTAAAAATAGGCACCTTAAAAACAAGGACATTATAAAAGACATTACCTGGTTAGTACTTTCAAATTTTAACACTTCGGGGCGGAATGTTATTAGCTTATTCAAGATTCACGAAGTTTATTGTCATATACCCAGCAGTACTGAGCAATGTAACTCTAGCACCGTATCATATTTGAACTGTTTGTACTGTATGTGATTTATTGTGTTTATATATGTAATGGATTATTTTTATGTGTATAACGTTGGTTTTATGTGTGATTTTAGCAATTATGCTTAATCCAGTGTATTTATGATTATTTTGTATTGTTTGTTCATTAATTTGCACTGTCCCTTTCAAATAAATTAATAAATGACATGAAGTGATTATTAAATACCTGGAAAGTGAGATTAAGAGGCTGAAAGTTGCACTCCAAGTCTTCCACCTGGACAAAGCGTGAGGCATCAATCGAGTTTCCATACACGAAGGAAGTGGGTGTCACCACACTGCAGAAAACAATTGAATCATTCAGGAGAATTACAGCATATTCCACCTGTTTTACTGACATTTCATAAAAACTGTATTTGTTTAAATGTTCACAAGAATAATATATTAAAAAAGTCCCTGGTTTAAGTCATGTTGTTAGTTCAACAGAAGACTTTTCATTAGATATGAGTCATATGTGTCTAGTTTTGCCCTGAAGCTGTCCTTCGCATTAAAGGCAGCAGCTTTATCAGATGTCAGAGTTCCGGGAGAGTTGGACTGTTTAACATCTCTCTCCCTGTCTGAACCAGAGCTGTGATAAAGTGTTTAGAGATAAGGCTTTTTAAGTTGACACGGTCCATACTGACACTCCCAAAAGCAGATGGGTAACCTCTCCAAGCATTTGTCTGAGACACATACTGTACATTTATAACCAACACAGAACTGCATTGGTATATTAGTGAAAGTTCATTATTAGGAATGTTTGGCTTTGTTTGTTTGTTTGTTCTTACCCAGTAATGGTTGTGTCAGTCTCATGAACCAGAGGGATGGACAGATCCAAAAAGTTGTCATGAAGTTTGTGCTCTGGATTGGCGCTAAAATGTAGAAGAAGAATGCATTTTTTTATTTTATGAATCATTTAAGACACTGTATATAGGACTGTTTACAGGAATCCATTATAAATATAACATCACAGATATTCAGTGTAATATGGGACTTGAGTTTACCTTTTAGCTTGAATTAAAAACTGTAATGTGTCATTTTCTCCAGAGAGTTGACTGGTGTCAAAAATCACTGCAAAATGATACTGGAGAGAAAAGTCGAAGAGGTTACTCAGAGTACTTTTGCCACAGGTGTTGATGCATTGCATTAGATATCTTTTTTTTTTTACTTTAAAACTGCACGTAGTTGAAGACTTTTGCCCAAAGAAGCATTGTGCATTAATAGATTTGGATGTACAAAAACTGGAAGTAGAAGAGCCATCTTTGATATAGTGCACTTAGCTGTACTTGGGTGCAAGCTACCTTAGTCTGTGCTCTCATGAAGGGAAATCCCACGCTGCATTTAAGGAAGTCCAGATCAACAAGTCCACAGGAAATACCCTTCTCTTCCTGCAAAAACGAATGATAGACAGAGTAAGACAGACAGACTGGAGACTGAGTGGGTGACATGGAGACAGAAGACAGAGGGAAACACAGCAGACAAGCAACCGACTGTGACAGGGAACAATCAGGTTTATTAAGCTGCATCCTGATGGGTGACGGCTTTAATACAGCTTTTAATACACACCTAGATATGCAGGCTAGCCTAGAAGTACAGTTGGTTTTTTTTTGTTAGAAACCATTTTTTAACATGTAAAAGAATAGTTTCTCTTATCTTATTGAAGTTATAAATTAGGTTAAATAAAGAATGTACAAAGCGGCGATGGCACACACACATCTTAGCGGGTGGGTAATTGGACAGCCTCCAGGCTGTGTGTTTGGAAGCTTGTCTAAACAGTATGGAGCTTCACCGGCTGCGCTGTGTAAACATTTGGGCCTTGACCTTACGAGGAGTAAGAATTCTTTTAGTGAGAGTTCACTGAGAGGCTGTCTGCCAAGCTTGTGCGCTGAGAGCATAAAACAGGGCAGAGATATTTCATGACCTCAACAGTTTTAATCATAAAAAGGGACAGATGAGTGCTCCTGGAATGTTCTATGATGGTTTAAGGTAAGTCAAATGAAATGTCTGCATATACGAGCTGATGCCAAGTTTTAGACTTGTTTATAATAGGTTTCCAAAAGTGAAGGCTGACTGTTGGCATGTTTAAAGGTTGCATATCCATCCTCAGTATCATCCACAGTTTCCCTTGTTCAGCAGATTTCCAGTCTCAGTCCAGGGTGGGGTTGTGCCCTCTATCTTCATTAAGTCAACCTCAATAAGCTTGACTGTCCTTTTCAGTGAGACTAAGCTGAACACTGTAGGGGGGGGTGTGGACCCCAGCACTACTGGCAATGATGGAATTTCCTCTATTTCCTGTATTCATCTGTGCTGCTGTGCAAACACCGCTTGTCCCGTGGGGCTGGGCAGGATTGGGGAAGTTGACCTGTTTACCCATCACCCACCTGGCAGCCCCTGAGAATGAGCAGAGCTTTCAGACATATGGCGTGATCTGTCTCCGTGGGGAGCAGAGTGACCAAAGTCTGTTTGTTCAGCACTTCTTCACTTTCTTGCTCTTGCTTACTTTCACTGGTCTTACTCTGTCAGGAACAAATACATGCTGGGATTTTCACAAATGGCAGGCCCATTAAATATCTGTGGGACTGTTTATACTGCTTCAGTGTCAGCTGAAGCCTCTAGGGCAGCGGTATGTTAGTGTGAAAGACAATACACAGGAGTCTTGTTTTCACCATGTTGCGTATGTCTCTTTATGTCTCCATTCACCTCAGTATTTGTACATTTGGCTTTGCTTTGGTCTTCCTTTTACAAACCACTGTCATCATCTGCTTTAGCCCATCTATGAAAGTATGAACATTGCTGACATTTCATAGCATGTTAAGGGTACATTATAGCGCACAGCCATGAAAATGCCTGATTCATAGATTCTTTGGTTGAAAGTTCACTGAAACTCACAACTTTACACACTTTTTTGATTTCCTAAATTCTGTACTTGACAAAAATACATTTTTAAGTCACTGAAAAAAACAAATCATGTAACATCACATCTGAAAGGTCATATAGCTGACAACCCCAACATTTTTGAGATAAAAAAAGAAAACACAGAAGCCTGTGCAGCAGTTTCTGACTCCCATGGGAACAAAGGCACTGCTTCTGAAACCAATTCACCTCCACAGCTTTCTGGAAGCTTGTGTTGCAAAAACAATATGGAGATAACAGACACTGCTCTTAAGATATGAGTGGAATACAAGTTCAAGCTTCGCTCTGTGGAGAAAAAGCCTCAGGAGAGGATTAAGAGCTGGCTTTAACTTTGGAAAAAGGGGTCACATCATCACCTTCACTGAGAATAATTAGAATTGTCTCAAAGAGCATACAGCAGTAAATCTGGCCGGTGACCTCTTTGTCATCTCCTCATACTGTTCGCTTCCTGTTCCCTTTGTGGAGCAGGCC
The DNA here is from genome assembly GCF_902148855.1 of Sphaeramia orbicularis. Taxonomy (NCBI): domain Eukaryota; kingdom Metazoa; phylum Chordata; class Actinopteri; order Kurtiformes; family Apogonidae; genus Sphaeramia; species Sphaeramia orbicularis. The sequence continues at coordinate 23,398,804 of NC_043971.1, read as the reverse complement.
ACCCTGACTTATTAGGTTCCTGAACTAAATGAGCCTCTGTGGCTTCTGGTAACCTGATATGTAATGTCAGCTCAGTTCATTAGATTAGCTATGAAACTGAAACTGAAACACTGTTTTTCTAATATTGGCCCACAGCACACATTTTATTTAAATTCAATTTCATCTTTGTTGGGGGGGGGGTTTAAATCATGTCAGGAGGTTGTGGGCTTCTCAGAGATAGGTCTTATCCATCATAGAGACATGAAACCCTGCTGGAGAATAAACATAAGGTCCATTATGACGGAAAAACCCTTTGTGATGGATGGGGTCAGCTCTAGCTTTTGAAAAGCTGTTGAACTATCTCTCTCAGCTGTGATTTGACGTTCTTCACAACAAGTGGGCACAGAGCGGCGGATGTGACCACTGGTTTTCAGCTCACACAACTGCACTGCCCAGCCAAAAAAAAAAAAAAGTCCCACATGCAAAATTTGACTGCACAGCCTTTGGTTTTATTCACAGGATACATTCACTGTGACATGTTTTTTGCCACATAATGCTTATGTAGTGTCACAATAAGGTTCATAACATTTTTCTATCAATAGTTCCATTAATCTTTGATTATTGTTGATGGAGAATCGGATCGCTGCATCAAGTCTCATCACATCCCAAATTAGAGTCTGGCCTTTATGCAGGCTAATCCATGTGTGACAGTGATCTCTCACTTTCCCTGAACCATTTTGTCACAACCCTGATGATCCTGATCAATCCTGGCATTGTTCAATCTTTTAGATGTTAAATAAATGAGAGGCTACTTACTGTCTTAGCTAGAGTTAAATATACAGCCTGGACAAAAAAAAAGTAACTGTTTGGATTTAACTAAGCAAACAGTTCAGATCCTTCCATTGGTAAGTGCTGCAGTGGTTAATAATGCTTCAGCTGTAACAAGTGGTCCCAGGCACAACAAACCTGGCCCCTCGTACATATTTTGCCCATTATAAGTAAATGGGAAGATTTTAAAAATTCATAAAAAAATTTTAACTTTGACTTACTGTTCCCAAAATGGAATGAGATCCATTCTGGGTCACTAGCAATCTATAAACCAAATTTAGTGTGAATTCACCCAGTAGTTTTGCTGCTACAGACATGTGAAATTTTGCCCATTGTAAGTAAATGGAAAAAAAAATCATAATAAATTGTAACTTTGACCTATTTTTCCCAAAATGTAATGAGATCTATTCTGGGTCACTGGCAATCTATCAACCAAATTTGGTATGAATTCAACAAATAGTTTCACTGCTAGAGTGTTAACAAACAAATAAAGAAACAAACCGAACCAAAAATAATACCCCTTGCCTCCCCTTCGGGGGGTGGAGTAACAAGATATTTAACTGATGCAGTAAGTAGCCTCTCATGTCTTTATTGTCAAAAAGATTGAACAATGCCAGGATTGATCAGGGTCTTCAGGCTTGTGACAGAATGGTTCAGGGAGAATGAGACATCATATTTACACAAGGATTAGCCTCCATAAAGCCCAGACTCTAATTTAGGATGTGATGAAGATTTGATGTAGCGGTCCAATTCTCCATCATCAGTAATCAAAAAATAATGCAAAAATGGATGGAAAAAATATGATGAACCTTATTGTGACACTACATAAGCATTATGTGGCAAAAAAAGATGTCACAGTGAATGTCTCCTGTAAATAAAACCAAAGGTGGTGCAGTTAAATATTGTCTGTACGACTTTTCTTTTGGCTGAGCAGTGTATTTTCTGTAAAATCAATCTGCATATAATGGTGTTTCTGAAGTTGTACGTGGGATTACTGTGGGTAGATGCTTAAATCATTTTCCATAAAAAAATCAAAGAATGAGTACATCCTTCCTGTCATAATCTTCCTATCAGAGCTGCATATACCAATAAAATGCTTGAGTTTTTTGGGTTTTTCTTGACAGTTCAATGGTACAAATCAATCTGTGTGACATTAAGTATATTCTCATAGACACAGCTCATATGTTGTTGACATCTATCTGTCTCGAATAAGTCAGAGAACCATATGACAGGTCAGCCAGAGGAGCTCTCCTTTGAGACCAGACAGCTGTTTCTGCTGTTCGGTCTGCCCTCCTCTTCCTCACCTTCATCGTTTTATCTGCAGGAGAGTTTATACAGCTCCGGCAAAACTTTAAGCTTATCTGTCTTGCACGTCTTTCCTTTTTGCAGGGTTTACTGTTTAGACAGCACTTCTGACATTTAATCAGTCATTTTAAATAAAATATCTTGAAGAAACATATACATTTCAGGATACTACTCCTGACATTCAGCTGACAGACGCATGTGTGCATAAAACGGTCTGACGGTATCTGCAACATAATTTCACTGCTGTAACTCAAACAGATCTTAGCACCACGAGACTTTTCAAAAATAAACATCTGCGCTCAAGTAAATAAGCAGAAGATACTTGAGCAGCCATAACAGCAAACTGACCCTCTGCCAGAAGTTGATGTAGAAAACTTCTCTGGAAAAGTTGAAGTAAATGTTGGTGTCGTAGGCGTCGTCACCAGTGTTGGATATGGTCAGGTTCAAAGACACGTTCTTCACTCCTCCGAGGGCTAGATGGGGCTTGGTATACAACCTAAAACGGACATAAATCAACACATTTTCAGAGTAAAAACACATTAAAATATAATCTGTGTCAATGCAGATATTTCTTTTAGTAAAGGGTCGACCTTTGTATTTCTTTTGTGTAATTTCAACGTTTTTATTTGCTGTGTTTTTACTTTATGACATATAATAACTGTTAAAATGTCTGACAAACTATCAGTAAATGTGGGGAAAGCAAAAGATACACACTAAAAAGAAAGGGAACTCCCTAAGTATGGAAAAACATATGGATATCCTCCAAGCATGCGTCATGGTTCCACTCCCCACACCCACACGGCCTATGACGTCAGTTTGCTTCCTCTCAGTCCTGCAAGCAATGGCCAAGACAGAGAGTTCATCAAAATCTAAACTAAACTGTGAAGTCGAGGACATTTACCCAGAGAGAAACAGTTTCCCGTGAAGCCTCAGATCTGCGGCGCAGTCATCAGACAGGCAGTTCTTCTCAAACCAAGTCTGAAAGACAAAACAGTGATGTACACAGTTGGTATGACCTCATGCTGTTAGCGGTCCCCACACACTGACTTCATATTCAGTCTAGGGGGCAGTGTTGTGTTGTTGTTGGAGCTGTGGAATCAATCCAGTGGATTTTTATGCAGGAAAAGCCAGATACTTTAGTCTTACTGATCTCTTTCTCATCTCGCTTTTAATCAAGGAGAGGATGGTCTTTGCTTTTAGGCTAAATCATCAAAGGAAACCCAAGTCAAGCAGTAAAACCTCTATACTGATGATTTTAAGATAAATGGATTCTGTAGGTGCTGAAAGATGTAAATCCCTCAGTTTTTCAAGCCGTTCAGACATTGGGGAGACACATGTGGGGCAGGTTAGAGGTGGTTGCAAAGAAAATAAATGAATCAGGCTTTTGGATTCAAGTCAAGAAAAGCGAACACTCACAATAATAAGCTGGTAACCAACACCAAATCATTATAACCTCAATTTGAGCTATTTCCTTCATTCTTTCTGCGGTCCAAGAAAAGACACGACATTGCTTTAATTTAAAAGGTGCAATGTGAGCTTTATTTTCAGCCCAATCAACTGAGGAAATGAACTGTATAAGAACTTGTATTGGTTGAAAGTAACACATGTTTGAGTAGGACCTGTTCCTCTCACATCTCCTCAATTTAACATTAACATAAAAAATGTAACCAGAACTGCAAAAAATGTACTAGAACTTCTGTATTTCTATTTTTATCAGGTATGTATGGTATTTGATTCAGTTCTGAAAATAAATGAAAGGTAAGTTAGAAACAGGCTTCAGCTTTAGAGTGAATTCTGGTTAAAGTATTAAAGATTGAAGCATTCAAGTCATAGATATATCACGTATCACAACACAGGAAACAATACTTTCAGTGTCATTAAAACTTTTCATTATTTACAAAAAATTGCAAAACTTGCGTGTTTTTTTAATGATCACCTATTGACATACACTTAAGACTGCAGTTGTCCATGAAATGTCATCTGTTAAATGTTAGAATAGAATAGAATAGAATATTAAAATATGAGATTAACCCTTTCATGCATAGCGATCACTACAGTGGGCAGTTATTCTACAGCTGTTCTCTTGTATATTCATGGATTTTATTGTTTTAGTTCCATATCAGCCAACACAGTGGACGCTTGTGCAACATACCATACACTGCAATTCATCCCAGTACAGTAACTTTGCTGTTCTTGATAAACCTGATCTGCAGTGACATGTTTGGGTATAAATCAGTTGCATGTTATTGTTATTAGACTGTAATTAACAGTTTTTTTAAACAAGATTTTTTTTTTTTTTGCATATTATCTCCATCAAGTGAGTAATGACTAGTATTAGAGTGCGTTAAAATGTGAGAAAACATCAGATTAGCACCATTTAAAATGTTTTTATTACATAGTTTTCACACAGCATATCAGTAAATACATGTTTCTTTGAGTCCAGTTAAGTGGACATTTTTGCAACTCCATGAAAAATAGGGTCATAAGAACATTTTCAATTGCATTGATTTTTTCATGCTGAAAGAGGAATAAAAACACTTGGGAAAAAAAAAAATCTTAAATAAGGTTCTCATAATTCTTGCATGAAAGGGTTAAATCATAAGAATAAAAAAAATCTAATTCAAGTAAATAAATAAAAACAAAACTAAATACAGTGCATGTGGGGTAAAGTACAGATAAAAACTATATCCAGGCAGTATTGTTTTGATCACTTCACAGAGCTAAGAAAGAGTTATTTTCTTTGGTTTGGCAAATTTTATTTAGTATACTTACATAAAATGTTGAAAGAAAAAATAATACGTCATACAAGGATCATTAAATTAAACTGCATCTTTGTGAGGCATGAGAGGCTGGAAACTCCCTCCTGTTCCAGTAGAATGCTTCCTATAGAACATGCTGCTCTATGTGTGCTGTGGGCTATTTGTTCTATTTTCCTGATAGTTCTTAGAATATGTTAGGAACTGAATAGCTTTAAGCCAAGATAATGAAATGGCAGAAAAAAAGTCAGAACTGTGGATGATTTGTTTTTCTTTTACTATTATAGTGTACGTTACAGTGTTTTAACCATTCTTTTGAGCCACTCTTCCAAATAAGAGGTAGAATCATCCTTAATACATATCTACATCATTTAACTTTTTATCATCATATTGTACATGTTTGTGCATATTACCTCATTTTTTACTGCAATCTTATTTCCCTTCCTCCATCGTAGGACTGGGGTGAGTGCAGGAAGGTCTCGGTCCTGATGTCCCATCAACACGTGTTTCCTCAGACTGTACGCCACCTCAAATGTGATAGCTGTGAACACATCCTTTACATCCTTCTGTAGAAAGAACAGACAACAAAGCTCTTCTATAAAAATCTGTCTAACTTTAACACAAATCTTACCATCAAAGTAAAAGACAGGGTGATTATAGCAATTTAACGTTTTTTTTCTGCAAATGACGCCTGGTGTAAAAACTGATTTCAATGAAGCACAACATTGTACATTCTGTCTATGATGTTATCTCTTTAATCACTGAGATCCTAGAGCAAATACAATGGGCTTTATTGCATGTCTGACATGTCATACTCATTAATGTCTCTTTCCTTCGTGTCATTATATCTGTTTAAAGTAATAAAAGCAGGACCACCACTGCAGCTCCTCTTTTTTTTTTTTTTTCTTAATATGCTGGCATTGCCTCAGAGAGACATCTTTGAGTTTCTGGCAGCTCAATCTAAGACCACAAAAAAATGTTTGATTTGGCATCAGTTTTGGAGACAATGTAGACTAGAGCGAAAACAGCACTAAATGTTATTCAACCCCATATCTTCATTAGATGAGAGTACTGAAAGACTTACATGGGAAAAGGAGATACTAATGTTGCTTTTTCATTTCTGCTGTCCATTACAGATAGACTCAGCTCTTTGAAGGCAGGTTGGTAGGTCTGGCTCTAATCTCAGAGTTTTAAAGCAGCGGCAAAAGTACACAAGCTCCAGGGGCAAACTGTACCCCTCTGCCCAACTGATGTCTCCCAACATGGAGCCAAACCCACAATGTAAACACAATGGCTTCCCTGTGTTTTCCGGTGGTCACTTGTGCCTCTTGTCCTTTTTTGCACTGTCTTTTTTTTTTTTTTTTTTTTTGCCTATTATCAGCGTGTTTACCACTGCCAACGCACACCCATCCTCTTTCCTCCAGCACAGACAGAACCCAGTCTGGGCATTGAACACATGAGGTATCGCTGGGGAAAAAAAACCCACCCAACTCATCAACAGTGAGAGAGTTATAGCAGGAAAGTAAACGTTTGTGCAGGACATGAACAGACAAAAACGGAAGATTTGGAGCTCATTTGGGAAATGGTGCTGCACAAAGATAAAAGCGTGGCCTTGCTGACATATGCTATGTGATATTCTGTCATGATGTGGTTGGATTTATGGTTTCTAATAAGAAAAGAACAGAGATCATGTGTATAGTCATTGTTAATTACTGAACTGTTTGTTGTATAAAACGAGCTTGTGTTGAACTTATACTCTAAAATCTAAGGAAAGATAATTTACCATCATACAATATAGAGACTATAACACATAAAAGATGATGAAAATTTTTTTAAAGGAGTGATATTTTGCTTTTTTATAAATGGAATTATGAATTTCAAAACATTTCCCTGTGGTCTACCTAAACTGTAAATGCTATGCTTGGGGCTGACTTCTTCATTAATTCAACCCCACAGGTCCATCTTCAACCCTATTTCTGAGTAATGACAGGAAAAAGGTCACTTTGAGCGCTGGCCCTTTAAATGCAAATGAGCCACTTAACACCCCACCCCCTCCAGGTTGTTGACTGTCCTGTTCAGCCACTTCTTTTCGTTAATTCAACCAATAACTGAACATTTTTGGTAATCGTCTAAAAGTTTGGACATATTTTCAGTATGGACTACAACCACTGCTGCTGACAAACAATTATAGCGCACTTGGAGAAATGTATGTCGGAAGTCTCGGCTTTATATGTGCAAATGTCGTGACGTAACTAGTTATAAAACTCCACTCGATTTTTGCCGGAATGAATATAAACATAGCATTGCAGCACCTGGAGGGTTCAAATTCAAACTTTTTGAACTATTAGAACAGAATAGAATGTCTTTATTGTCATTATACATATGTAACGCATAATTAAAAAGGGTTCCCAAATACACAAATAGATGTACCAGAGTAGGGATGTAACAATATGAAAATTTCATATCACAGTTACTGTGACCAAAATTATCACGGTTATCATTATTATCGCAGTATTGTTGAAATTGTGCTCAAAATGTTCAAAAGGTACTTATACACAACCTGAAATAATTTAACCAAGTTGTATTTAAAAAAAAAAACAACAAAAGCAGAACAAATAAAATAATAGGCACAATGCACTTTCTGTTGGCAGAAACATTCAAGTATTAACCCTTAGTGGTCTGAGCCTTTTTTGGCCGTTTTTCAGTACTTTTAATTTTGCCTTTATATACTATATAAACAAATGTTTACTATACCCATATTTGTTTTTTTTTTTTCAGCACAACTTCATCTATATCAACTGCCTGTTATTTTTTTCACTTTAACCAAAACACAAGAGGCCAGAAAACACAAAAAAATTATATAAAATCCGATTTGAAAAATGTATATAATTTATCGCATAAATAACACAAAGATGCTTAACGAACCTTTTCAGAGACTTTAAAAGTGAATACTGGTTCCAAATATTAGGTATATAAAATTAAAATTGTAATAAATTAAAACTATACTCAAATATTTGACATAAAAGCATGTCTTTACATAGGTGTTTTCTCTGGAAAAGTGCGGTAATCAAACACAGTTATCATGATAATTAGAATTTTAACGGTAATACTAACCATTGGCAATTTCACCGTGGTTTATCGTTATACCGGTAAACGTTACATCCCTATACCGAAGACTAATAAAAGTCCCCAAACACACAAATAAATGTACCGAAGACTAATAAAAGTGGGTTTATCAAAATATGACCCCTTTAAAACAAGAATAAAAACAACAGATTTGTGACTTTAACTATCTACTGCTGAATTATCTGTTAATCTGCTAATCAATTAATAATCAGAAAAGGAAATGACAACACTGAAATGCTGTTCCCACAGTAGGAGCACTCAGTCATGAGCAACAGAGATGTTTTTAACCTCTCATTTATCACTGTCCAGTTTATGCCTCATTGGCCTCATACAGCCGGTGTTGTTCTTACTATGTCTGCTCAGCGAGGAGGTAACGTGAACAATGTTGTAGCCATGTAATGCAACACAACTAGTGGTATACTATGTAAGGCAGTGGCATAGGCCTGAGTCTTAGCAGTCATTAAATGCTTCAAATGGCCCCTGTCCGCTGGCCTCTGAGTGAACTGACCTCCTGGGAGTTCAGGGCTCGGGTCTCCACTGCTTATCTCACATTTTCACGAGCCACATGAACTGGGGACATAATGACTTGAAATTTACTTCGCTGTTGCACAACCCCGTCTTTTAACTGCAACATTTAAGCCCAAATAAATAAGGCATAATATTTCCATTACATTAGTGTTGTAGAGGCTTTATTCTGCAGATAAAAGCTTACCTTCATATACAAACACTGCACTACAGACCAGTCACAATCCAGAGAATCTCAGCAAACCAATATTAGAAGTGCTGGAGGATGTTTGGTAACACTTGGCCTTAGCTTTTATTATCCCTTGATCAATGCTGCCAATTACTCCACCTAAGTTTCCATCCTTACTTCAGACACCTACACCCTCCTGATCCTGCTATTAATTCCTGTATTTATGGAACAGAGGAGTTCCTGAGCTCCAGCTGAGTGGAATAGCGGATAGTGTTAACTGCCTGGTACCAACAGACTTTTGGAAAGAAACTCAACAACTGTTCTTTACATGCCAGTGGAGTTGTGACAGGTCTTCTCTTTAGCCAAAGGCTTCCACTGTGTTAATCCCGATTCAAGCACAGAAACCGCTGGGTGGGTCTCGATGCCATTTAAGATAATCTGATTCTTATATTTAAGGTCCATTAAAATAAAAACTGTGGCCAAAAACAACAGGTTTGTGGTTGTTTTAAAGCTACAATATATTTAACCCATAAAGACCCACTGCTTCTCTAGATTTAAACTTTCTTAAAGAGATTTATCACCAATTATTATCATATTATCTTCTGTATGTTGTGTTTTTTCAGTGTGAATCATGTATTTTCCTATATTTAATTCACTGATCATGTAGATGCTCATAAAAGATCAGATTAAAGTTGGGGGGTTATTATATCAAAAACAAAAAAAATGAAGAAAAAGTGACTTTTTTCCACAAAAATATCAATAACTGAACATACAAACAAGCATCTCCATCCTTTGTCATTGATCCAACTCCATGGGTTTTAACAGTGAATCAATGTTGTAGAAGATGACTGTGTTTAATGGTAAATACGAAGCCTCTGAACGTCCAAATGGGTCATATCTGATGACCATGAAAAGATGACAAACTGGATTTTACACCAATTATTTATATGGATTGATAGGTTTAGTGGTTCAGAAGTTATTAAACATTTTAGATCAGCAGATGATTTTGGTCGACGGTGGATATTTGGGTCGTTATGGGTTAAAATCATTTTGATGGTACACTTTATATTGGGGTTGGTTCCCATTCCTCCTATTTGTTCCTCTAAAGATCTAACACTTCTCTTGTAAAGCCGTTTTCAAAACTACTGACTGACCTTACTCAGTGGGGTTTGGAAAAAGCTGTGGGTATATCCATTAAAAGGTAAACACAAGAAAGTGGTGATGCAGCTGTGCAAATAAGGACTCTTAGCATAAACAATTACTGATAAAACACTTAATTATTCCTAGAAATGATGATCTCACCTTGTATTTTAACTGAAAATGGCTTGACAAGACTGACTAAAAATAACCTTGGTTGCTGTTTTGCCACATTCATTAGGTTATTATGAGAACTGTTTATCCAGTTGTTTGATACTACCACTGTGGAACATTAAAGTCGGAAATTTTCACATCCTAGTGGCTTTACACAAGATTAAGAATTTTTTGATAGTATCCTCAGAGAGGAAAAAACGTCCAATTCTCTACGTGCTAGCTTAAAAACGGTCTAAACCCTCTCATCATCTCATGAACAAAATTACTTATTAATGCTTCCATCCATACTGTAAAGACGCCAACAAACCCAGCAGGAAACAACTGTTTTCCAGCTGTTCCCATACTTTGGAAACTGTAAATTCTTAACTATAAGATGACAGGAAAACAAAAAAATATGTTGCACGTTATAGCGGTTGCAATCTTTTTTACGATACACCAGTTGCGACCTCTTTTTCCCCGTATGCATATTCATATAGTCAACTCGTAGAATGCAGGACAGCTCGCCATCCTTCATGTTTTTAAAGAAAACAACTGGGAATCAAACCTTCACCTACAGCACCCTTCCCTCTGGAGCAAAGTTTTTGCCAGTAAGCTATCTCAGTGTTTATGTTCACACTCAGGACTCATTTATTTGGTACGTGTGAGAATAACTCCCACTTTAGTAACATTTCTTTCCACTGTATCCCTCTCAGCTGTCTGTGTGACTGTTTCCTGTACACATCTATACAGTACTCCGTCATGTTTTTGCAACATAAATACTCGCTACTTCATGAATGAATCTGACTTCATTGTATTTTACGGCTTTTACCCTGAACTTTAGCCGAGTTGTAGCAGGCGCACATGTTAATCTGATCAACAACATGGCACCGCACCACGCTACCCCTTAATGCTCACACAGCAGTTCTACCACGGTGGGTGCAGGGAGGATGACGTCAAGCTGTAAAAGGCTCTGATCCTCAGTTTAAACGCCTCATGCTTGGCTGAAACGCACAAGAGCTCCACTCTCAGCCAAACCATTCCCACAAAAGCATGTAGCTTAAATCTGGTCAGGAGAAGTCTTTATTAACTCTTGAGGGGAAACACTCACAAAGTCTTCCTTTTTAGGACAATAGATATTTGGATAACTCGCAGGTTGAGGACATTTCATTCAAGGGCTTAATGCCAGGGAATCTAAGCTTAAATGGAAAAAAGCTTTTTTGTTAAGTGATGAATGGATTCAGTCTGTCAAAAGCCGAGGTTATGTGTGTACACTGAGACACCGGGAGACAACTTAAAATTTAATGTATTTATAGTTATGTCTCCAGCATATGGCAGACATGCACTTAAGCACCAAATCTTGAGGTGTCACTGAAAAAAAGCCTGAAAATGAAGCAATCACTTACATTTTCAGCACCACGCTCACTACAGGTTAGATCAGGGGTGTCAAACTCATTTTAATTCAGGGGCCACATTCACCCCAACATGATCTCAAGTGAGCCGGATCAGAAAGATAATACCAGTGAAAAAAGTAAAATTACATTACGATAATGTTTACCTCAACAACGTTTCCTTAAATGTCTGAATAACGTGAACAACTTGAAATGTCTTAAGAAAAACAAGTGCATTTTTAACAATATTCTGCCTCAGTTCTTCAGTTTATCATTTACACATGGGCATTACAACTGACATTACAATTACAAATACATAAAATATTTAGTAACAGGTATAATATTGATAAAATTACATTTAATTTTCTCAAGACATTTCACATTGTTTATATTTGTTTAGGTTATTCACATTTTTTGTAAAAGAATAGTTTGTTAATTTAAATATTTTCATGTAATTTTACTTTTTTTAATACTAAAAAAAAAAAAAATCTGCAGTTGTCATTATTTATAGGTTATTATGATAGTATTTTTCTGGTCTGATCTAATTGAGATTTAATTGGTGTGTATGTATGGAACCTGAAATAAAATGATTTTTACGCTATTGATTGTTAATATCTTCAGTGTAATTTTTGCATTTCACAAATCCATCCTACGGGCCGGATTAGACTCTTTGGCGGGCTGGATTTGGCCTCCGGGCCGCATGTTTGACACCTGTGGGTTAGATTATAGCAGCTGCTTTCACCAATAGAACCAATCAGAATAGGTTAGCAGATGTTCAGAAGCTTTGAATGGCGAAAGTGTGTAGGAGTAGGAAAGCGTGTCTTCCAGCTATTTCAGCTAAAACGTTTTTTGGATAAGCAGAGTATGAACACCTTCATCCTGTCTGTCAAATCCATCCACATCCTTCCAGTGGCAGGATATTTTGTAGCACCTTCCTTCAAGGATTTTGTCAAGGACTTTGGGTGCAGCTGCTTCTAAACCTGTAAAACTTGTATTGCTTTGCCCATTATGTGCTTTTCCTGTTGTTTTGTTACTTTAACTGTGCTGTCATGCAGTAACTTTATCGCAGTTGTGTCTTCAACTGCGGTATTGAAATAGACCTTAAACTGTAAAGCAGTATAGAAAACATATGTTTGGCCACTTGGTGACAGTGAGACAAACTGTAACATGACAGAGATATAGGTAAAGTAAATAAGAAATAGAAATATATTCAATATGTTATTATTATTATTATTATTATTATTATTATTAATAATAATAACCTTGCTCTATCTCAGCGGTGATGATCTTAATTGCAACAAAACTGAGAAAACACAAATTAATAAATTAGTGATGATAAAACAGTTATCACATAAAGACCCACTGGCAGTTCCCAAAAAGATTGTTGTTCTTAAGTGATTGAACACCATTTATTGCATTATTTTCCTCTTCATTTTAAGTTTTTTCAGTGTAAATCACGTATTTTCCTACATTTATTTCACTGATCATGTAGATGTTCGTAAAAGCTCAGAGTAAATTCAAAGGTTATTATATCATATTAAAAAAAAAGTTACTGTTTCAGCAAAAAAATTCATGGACTAAACATAAAAACAAGTGTCTCCATCCACTGTCATTGATCCGACTCCATGGTTTTTATGGGTGAATCAATGTTGTAAAAGACGACTGTGTTTCCATGGTAACTACAGAGTCTCTGAATGTCCAAATGGGTCATTTCTGATGACCATGAAAAGATGACATACTGTATTTTACACCAATTATTTACATGTATTGATAGGATTAGTGGTTCAACAGGTATTAAACATTTTTGATCAGTAGATGGTTTTGGTCGATTGTGTTTGTTTGGGTCTTTATGGGTTAATTATATGAATAAGAAAAACCTAACAAAAATTAAGCCGATTAATATATAAATCATGATAATTAGCTAAAGAACAATTATTAGTAAAGGCAAAATTTAACAATTGGATTGCCTTGGAGATACAAATGTAATCTTATCCATGTTGCAGGTACTCAATGAGTACAAATTGATTTTCCATGTAAAAAAGACATGGATGAAACTACCATGACATGGTAGTTTCTGGGCTCATGTTTAGAAACTTTACATGTTTTTGGCCAGTACTGCTGGGATTTTTTGGAACCGCAATAAGTGATTAATAATAATAATAATAATAATAATAATTATTATTATTATTTAGATTTGAATTATTTATTATTATTTAGATTATTTAGATACAATGGCGGAGCTGGAAAAGAAGTAGAGAAGAGTTAATGGATAAACATATACCTCACAGCAGGGGTCTCAAACATGCGGCCTGGGGGCCAAAACCGGCCCGCCAAAACGTCCAAGCTGGTCCGTGGGATGAATTTGTGAAGTGCAAAAAGTACACTGAATATATTAACAATCAAGGGTGTCAAACTCATTTTAATTCAGGTTCCACATACAGACCAATATGATCTAGAGTAAAATAATAGCATAATAACCTATAAACAGTGACAACTCCATTTTTCTGGGTTCTAGGTTCAACTGGACTAGTGTTGCTCTTTTGAAGCAAAACTAGTCCAGTTGAACCTCAAAGAACTACCAAGAACAATGACTTCGGAAAATGAGAAATTGAACGAGAAATTGTTCTTATTTTAGTTCCAAACTCCAAATTTTTAACAATATTATGCTTGTTACCAAATGTTTGTGTAACATTGTGCGTAATGCACATGTACAAATGATAAGTTGAGACATAATATTGTTCAAAATGCACCTACTTTCTTACAAATTTAAATTTTTTTCAGGCTATTCACATTTTTCATTACAGGATAGTTTGTAAATGTAAATATTTTCATAATTTAATGTTTTTTTATTGCACTAAAACAAACAGAAAAAGTTGTCATTATTTATAGGTTATGATGCTATTACTTTACTGGTCTGGCCCACTTGAGATCTAATTGGGCTGAAAAAAATGAGTTTGACACCCCTGCCTTACATTAACCTACAAATATGAAACATTTGGGTTCAACTACAGTAGAGCTGCCTGTTTAGAATAAGAATATGTTTTCTTCATTTATCAGAATCTCCAAAAGTCCAACTAGTATTTGTCATCTAAAGCTAAAATGTTAGACATTAGCCCTTGGATCTTAATTTATAACATTTTCCATTCCACTTATGAGATATTCCCAATAAAGCAAATGAGACCAGAATGACTCCTGTAAAAAATATGTATAGACTTGGTTCAATCTTAGTCAACAAAAGTGAGCATTTGGTGGTTGTCATAAGATATATCTATTTTGGCTTAGACTTTAAGTCATGACTGTTGCTGCTTGGTTTCAATGAACTCCTGTGGTAAATAATTGTCTTGTTAGCTCCTAAATGATGCTCTGGGTTCCATAGTGGTTTTTGGAGCAGGTCATGTAGATATAGTGAGTTTGTCAATCTGCAGTGTCAACAACACTGATGAGGTGCTGAAGTTGTAGACCACAAAATCAAAACATTGAACTAAAACACCCTGGATGCTCTATATAATGAGTCAGTGTCATCATTTTTGTGCTACATCATTCATAAAATACAGTAATTTGATCCATTGTTAATACAAAACTATTGATTAGTGTCGCTTTTGCTGTATATTTGCAGCTTGTTGCAATGAAATGAATCAGAAACTAACCATTCTCTCATTGGCACATGTAAAAAGAAATAGTTTACAAGTTACAAGGCATCAACATCCAACAGGACTTGAACACATCCAGCTTGTCCAAAACCAAATCATTCTGAGTAACAGGAAAATGCCAGACATTCATGCCAAATGTATGCAGTCTGCTTGTGAAAAATGTTCACTCTGGAAAATATTTTGGACTGTCTGATGGTAGTAATAATCTCAGAAGTCTGTCCAGCTCCAGGCACCATCACCATGAATCAGAAAGCTTACGGTAACAGGTTATTGGGGATCAAAATTCACATTTCCAGACAAAATGAGCTGCTAAAGAGTTAAAAGAGGGTACAGAAACAGTCGAAGTTCATTGGACATAAGGTAAATATGTTGTTACGAAAGCTTGTGTCCATTTACACAAATAAATTAAAAACTTACTGTTAGTATATTTTAAGTGTTTTTCAAATTTTATTGTAGGGGCTACACAGAATCTTGAAGAATATTTCCCTCACGATATCAAGCAATTTATCAAGTCTCATCATCCTCCCTTTTTCCATTTTATATCATAACTGTCATTTCACTTTTTTCCTTTAATGGTTTCCAGTTCAGAGACAAATTTGCAAAGACCAACAATCAGGAGCCAATATGATAACTGATTAACTCTCAATACTTGTAATAAACACTGTAATGGATGGTCAGTTCTAACCTACTGTCACCCCCCCAAAAAACCTTTAGATTAAAAACTTACTGTTGGTATATTTTAAGTTCTTCTTGGTAGTTCTTCTCGCTTCAACTGGACTAGTTTAGCTAAACCAATCTAGTTCTTGTAGTTCTCAACTAGTCCAGTTGAACCAAGGAGAACTACCAAGAAGAACGATGACCCGGGCAAATGAGAACCTACACAGATGAATATTTTAAGGGTTTTTCAGATTTTATTGTAGAGGCTACAAAGAATCTTGAAGAATATTTCCCTCATGATATCAAGCAATTTATTTAGCCCCATCATCCTCCCTTTTTCCATTTTATATCATAACTGTCATTTCACTTTTTTCCTTTAATGGTTTCCAGTTCAGAGACAAATTTGCAAAGATCACCAATTAGTAGCCAATATAAGTGATTAATTCTCGATACTTGTAATAAACACTGTAATGGATGGTCAATTCTAACCTACTGTCACCCCCCCCAAAAAAAACCCTAGATGTGTATTTTAAAGGTACAACAGTGTGTGAACTCTGAGGATCCTGGGAACAGGTTTTGTTGCTGTTTCTAAAACATAAATCAACCAAATCCTAACCTTTTGCGAGACTGAGAGCTGCTAGATACAGCAGTGTGTTGTAATGTGTCCCATGAGAAAACACATATTTCCTCCTGACTAAAACAGAAGAGGACCATCACTTAGCTGACAGGAAACGTATACCATCTGCACTGTCATACATGAGGCCATTTCACAGATAAACAGCAGTAAATAGCATGTTGTACTTAACACAGCATGCGTGTAACTCACGTGTTTGCAAAAGTACATACTACGAGCGATTTCGAAACTTTACCCTCATCTATCTTTCTTCTGCAACGCACAAACAAACCTTTGGTAAAAGTATATTCTATCCAATAAATATCCCACGGGTGCCGATAAGGAGATATCCATCTCTTACACCTTTGAGAATTGAAGTGTATTGGATTTATTGCTTTTTAAAACAATGTTCACGTAAACACAAATTACAGGAAACTTTTATGGTCTCACATGCATCATGAAGAAGGCATTCAGCATTTGACCCTTGGACAGTTAAAACCACAGCTGGGATTTATAAAGGAGGAGAGAAAGGTGCCTCACTTCCCTGGTGGAAATTGGCAGATGGAATACGTTTACTGCTCAAACATACAAAATCATCAGCGTGTTATTTTTACTACATACTATCAACAACAACTTGATTTCGTGCCAGTGCTAACTATAGCTGCATTAGTCTAATATCTGACTCTGAAAACCAGCCAGCCACCTATAAATAAACAGATGTGCTCCCTCATAGTCCAGTTCCTCCCCCACACTGAGATATTCAACACATTTGTTTCACTGTTATTTTCATTACAACCACTGCTTCTCATTTGTGTTCATTACAACCCTTTACACTCTTGATAAAACGTTAATTTATCTGATTGGAACTGATTGGAATAAGTGCAAAATGTCTTGTAATTCTCAGCTGTTCCCATCAACATCATATCAGTCTACCTTTACCCCATCGCGGTGTCACCACATGGACATGTATGGCTCTTCCTAAAAGTAAAATAAACCTAGTGCAAAAAAAAAAAAAAACTGAATGTAGATGAAATCCTTTTAAGGAAGGAAATCTGGGTCTTTAGAGGTGGAAACACAACAGTAAATACAGGTTGATTTATTATGCCTGTATTTAGTTTATGTTTTACCACCACTAAGAAAACAGTTTTACTAATAGTGATAAAAAAGAAAGGAAAAGAAAACCTCAGTGAATGTCCATATTTGTACTTGTAGTCAGGCTCAGTCAGTCTTATTTATTACATTTTACTCATAAAATAATTCAACTAAAAGCATCAAAATGCTATTTCTGAAGCCTGTTTGTGTTTAGAAATAACAACAAGCATCTGACAACTTCCTCGAGACGTTGGGTTTGAGAGATTAACTTCCTTCAACATCACGATAAGTCTTTTTGGTTCATAAACAGGAAACTTGTTATCTGCACTCTTATGCAATTAATTAATCTAGAGATGCAGTTTCCAAGAGAATGAAGACTCCTAAATAAGTTCATTAACTGAACAGCTATATCTGTAAACTTTTCTAAAGGCTACAGATATAACTACTTTGATAAATAATTTGATCTCTGATAGATGAGATACAGG
Organism: Sphaeramia orbicularis; assembly: GCF_902148855.1. Lineage (NCBI taxonomy): Eukaryota > Metazoa > Chordata > Actinopteri > Kurtiformes > Apogonidae > Sphaeramia > Sphaeramia orbicularis. Next base: position 23,380,941 of record NC_043971.1, on the reverse strand, counting down.
CGGCGTGTGCATGTTTGTTTGAAGCTGTTTCATCCTGGTGATAAAGGAGTTCTCCAGATGCTTCCTCTTGCCGATTTTGTCACTATGCAAAAAATCTGGGTCGCTATTACTTCAGCGCTATTGTTTCAGTCATTGTTTCTAGACAAAGCCCTGATAAAAATGCAACACTTGAGCACAAATTTGTCAAATGTACCCCATGAGGACAGTTTAAAGTCTCTGCCAGACATAAACAAATATCTTTTGTATATATTTTCTCCTTCCCCCTGTGGCGGATCTTGCACATTTCTACAGGAAGCAGAATATGATGTTGACGCCACCGCATCAGAAATATGTACTACTATTAACAAATAGGTCAAAAAGAGGGAAATGATAAAGGGGTCACTGTTGGGTCGTTTAGGAAGCATCGTGAAGATGCCAAGTAATGAAGCAATCACAACCCTATTGTTTTATCCCACAATGGGGAAACAAGGACATGTAGCTTAGCGCTTGTATCTATCATGTACTTCAAAGTGAGGATGAGATCAAAATTCACGATCAAGTGAAATATTACTGTAAAACTACAAGATGTACAGGTTCTTAAGTAAACTATGTGCAGCATATGGGTATAAAGGAATCATTTTTGTGTTATAATAATGCACAGGACCACATGATGTTTTAAAGGAGTGATATTTAGCTTTTTTTAAATGCAATTATGCATTTTAAAACATTTCTCTGTGGTCTACATAAACTGTAAATGCTACGCTTGGGTCTGAATTCTTCATTAATTCAACTCCACAGGTCCATCTTCAACCCTATTTCTGAGTAATGACACCAGAAAGGTCGTTTTGAGAGCGCTGGCCCTTTAAATGCACGAGCCACTTCACACCTTACCCCCTCAAGGTTGTTGACCGTGCTGCTCTGTCCTGTTCAGCCACTTGTGTACGTTAATACAACCAACAACTGAACAATTTAGGTAATCAGCTCGAAGTTTGGACATTTTTTCAGTATGGACTACAACCGCTGGCACTGATAAACAATTATGGTGTACTAGGAGAAATTTTCATTTGAAGTCTTGACCTTATATGTGCAAATGTCGTGACTTCACTATTTATAAAATGTAACAATTGAAGCAGGAATTGAAACGGGTTGTATAAGTCCACTTGATTTTGCCAGAATTAAGATAAAGATAGCTTTGCAGCACCTGGAGGGTTCAAATTCAAACTTTATGAACTGTTAGGGTCCAAATACACAAATAAATGTCCCAAAGACTAATAAAAGTGGGTTTAGCAAAATATGACCCCTTTAATAAAGAAGCATGCTCACCCTTTTGCATAGACTCAAACTAAAATCACATCATTATTTTTTAATTTTTCAGAGAAAATCAAAAGCAAATATTACCAGTTGCATCATGACAAAATAATCATAGTATTTTCATCCCCATTTAAAGGAACTTTCTTGCACACAAGCACATGCACATATTGTGCACTCGTACACTTAAATGTTTCCTTTGCCGTGGAAGTGGGAAACATGGCAAAAGAAACTCTTTAATTGTGGTCACACTTGGCCACCCATTACGCTGCCTTGTGGTGGCATCGGGTGGCAGTAACACAGCCAAGAGACTGCTGAAACATTTTTCCCAGCATGCCTAGCTGCCAAAGTCAACAAATCATCAAATCAGCTCAACCTTTGCTTGCTTGTGATATGAGTAGCCACGACAGATTTACTATGGCAACAACATAGAGCAGGTCTAATGAGCAGCCATACCAGAAATAAGACCTCACTTACATTTTTAATGCACGTTCATGAGAGTCTCTTCACGAGAAGTTTGTTTTACAGTGAAACAAAAGTTGGCCCTGTACTTCTTAAACAATCCTGGAGTAGAACTGTCTGTTCACTCTGGCACGACCATGTAGGGAAATCCTGACCAAAATGTTACCCTGTGCTAAAATTAACCTGAATAGCTCTTCTTTAGTATCCAGTAAATGCTATTAATGCTAATACTAGCTGACACAGCATTCAGTCGAACTTATTTATTGCAGTCTCTATGTCATTTTCCAGCCAATTTATTGTTGCAGCATTCATTTTTTTCAACATATCCCTTATAAATAGGCTTGCTGCCATGTGTAACACAAGACAGCTGGACGTGATTACCTTCCTGCTATATACTTTCATTGTATCAGCCCTCTTGGCCTGGGGTAAATGAAACCGGGCTAATGGCATCAAGGGAACCGCACGTTTCTGTTGAACTGTAGAGAGGCAAACAAAGCAGGCAGTGTGGCAGCAGCCTGGCTCTGGGTTACCACGTGTCCAACAGTGTCAATGCTCTGGGACTTTGTCTTCCTGGGGACTATTTGGGATGCAGCTATACAGGAACTCCTGCTTTACTCTCCAGGGTTTCCTGTTAGTCTGCACAGAGGAGGCTTAGGTCAAACAGTAAGTGTAAATGATTTTTAACATTTGTTCTGATCTGAAACAACAGATTAGTGGGTCTCACATCATATACTTCAAACATTTTTAAGTAAGTTGTCACTCATAGCAAATTCAAGCACACAGCGTTGTCTGTTACATCTTATAATCCTACTGAATGTGTGGTCTGGCATTAGATTCAGTAAGAAAAAACAATCACAAGAGTAGTAGTTACAAACTCAAGTCTTATGGGGACAGGAAATTTGGTGAACAGAAAATTCTAGAGAGCAGTTATTTTGATATCAATTATGTTGGTTAATTGTTCTGTAAATTATTCAATCATGTGGTCTTAAAAACACACAGTAATACAGTTCCCACTGAATGACTACTTGCCACCATTCCGAATTAAGAAAACCAACAGTATAAATGTTGTTTAGTCTCTCTTTTATTCTCCCCCTTTTTGTCATAACATAAAAGAATGAAACATTACCCTCAAAAAAACAAAATATAATCAAAACAACCAATCAACAAAGTGTTGAAATTAAAACTATGTTAACTTCACAACTCAATACCATGTACATTTTATTTTACGAGTCTTGCGAGAAATGAACTTTCAAATGGGCCATATTTGATGTCACAGACAAGCTGAGAAACTGCATTTTACTTGAATTATTTGTATGTATTTATAGGATTAATGGTTAAAAAGTTATTAAACGTTTTAAATCAGTAGATGCTTTTGGTCCCCAACAGTTGTTTAAGTCTTTGAGGGTTAAAGATGTGTCTGCATCATCCAATCACTTCTAAGCACATTTTGTAGAGGTGATGTTAAATATAGCTTTCTATAACGTCACTTACCATCTCTAATTTGTCTACAGAGTCTGAAAATCTTATGTACTGCATTGGTTAATGCTGCAGATAAAGATTAAGATGAGCAAATGCATACGTTCATCATTTAGATGGTTTAGCAGTAGACAGCAGAGTAGGACTTGATGGACTATAAAATACCCTGGTGGTTTCAAGCAAATGCTGGAGGGATATAAGATATAGGGCACATACTGGGTGGAATATAGGCCAGAGGAAAGGTGGGGGGGCACATGAGCAGGATACTTTACGAGCTAAATTAAACGGACAACTGTTACAGGCAGGGCTTTAGCTGCCTATTTTAGCTCCTCCTTGGAGACTGCGATGCATCTACGGAGCTACACAATACCACTCATGTCATGACCACAAATGGAACTGGTTCTTGGCACAGATTCAAGGCACACGTGCACTTCACCGAAATGGGACAGCTCAAATACAAACACATACTGTACATGACGACGGACGGACGGCGAATCATGTAAACATGTGATCACAGACAGCACCGTGCTAAACATCCCACAGAGTAACACTTAAACTGGTTAAAACAAGCAATAAATCAAAAGTAATCCAGCAGTAAAAGGCGACATATAGACAAATAATACTTGACATAGTGAATAATGGATGCTCTTTAGTTTATATATAGATATATATCAGCATCTAATGTTAGCATTACACCTGTTGCATTTTATATCTCTGGACAATGGACTTTTAATAACACTATGTGTACTGATGGCTAAACTGCAAAACACTGACTCACATTGAAATAGAAGTGCATTCCTGCCTCTACATAAAGTGAATGAACATGTTTAAGTATATCAATTAAAAAGACAATTAAATGCATTATATGTGGGGTTGTTTAGTCAAACAGCTGATGAATTAGCTGTTCTAAAACTAATTTTTTATTTGATTAGATGTCCCAGACATGCAAAGCTACTTATTTTTCATTTAGTTCAATTTGCTTTACCTCATTTCAATTTATTAACATACCACCAAAATAGCAACAAAAATGATGTCAAGGCACAAACCAATCAAAAACATCTAAATTAATAAATTAAATAATCAATTGTCAAATACTAACCAATAGTTAAGACAGCCCTTATGTATGGTCTGTTCTCAGATGCCTCTAAAACACAATTATAATCACAATTATAATATTTACACATGCATTACCCAACGGATTATACTCTATACAATCAAACTGTTTTTCTTTAAACACTATATCCAACCCAAAGCTTAAAACACTACAAACATAAAATTCCTTAGTAAAATACATCCAAATGAGGAATTTCACTTGATAAATGACTCATTTTCATTTTACTCACAGCCTTTCCTTTCCAATTATGTATCAATCATCACAGCCAGCTTTTGCCTCCCTAAATGTGAGGTACAAACTGAAGTTAAAGTCTGCACAGAGTTTATTTAACTAGAAATAACCAAACAAAAGACCATCTGGAGGTCTGGTATGCTGTTAGTTGATGCCAATGAAAACATGTTTAAAGTGATCAACATGAAAGACTTGCATAATTTCAGGAGGAATTACTTAAGAAAAAAAAATGTCGGGATTGAACTATTAGCTTCTGTACTCTGTGGTCCCTGAATAACTCCAGTTATGCCCTTATGTTCTCAACACCACATGATTTACTGGGTGGCGGTCCAGATTTTGATTTGATTTAAGATGGTGAAAGTTAAGCGTGTTTGTTCCGGTCCTGTTTCTACATGTACTTTATATCGAACAAATCGAACGTTAAAGGTGCATTATTAGATTTTGCCCTTAACAGAGCATATTTAAAGGTGTTTAATTTACAAAGTCAACAAACAGGGTCAACAGCTGGTCAGCACAGAATGAGTTACAAATGTGAGAGTGGCTCAGAATAGCTCATGGCCTGCTTCCACAGCGCTCATGCATCAGGGCTTGAGCAATCAACCCAGACATGCGGGTTTTCCATCAGGAGTGCCAGCGTGCAGCTCCAGTTGACACAACAGCAGTCCACCACCCTACTGTGACGTGAGCCTCATTCCTGTGTTTTCACTCTGTGTTTTAACTGTGAGACGGGTGGGACAGGGGCGTTGTGCCCACCCCCCACTCCCTGAGGATGCAGCCGGGCAACCAGCTGGTTTCCATTAGCATACCTCTTCAGAGGAATGGGAGGACTGGCTCATGTGGGCAGACATATGAGGAAGACAAATGATGCGATTGGTCAAGCAGACTAGACCCTCTGTCCAAGTGGAGCCACATCATCTCTGATTATGGTGATTCTCTGCTCTAAAGTTTAGGTCACACCTACTATATGATGATAAACCGGTCTGACGATAAGTAATGGCAGACAATCATCAAGATGGATCATAATCTTCATGCCCCCTTTACTTTCCAGCTGCCATACATATCTAAGGTTAATGGGCTTGTAAACAGTCTGGTAAGGCTGTCATTTGGGCACCACTCCCACACCTTCATATGAGGCTTTCTAGCCTTCAGTTACACCCTGAATCTTACCTTTGTTTATTCCTACTAAGCAGGTGGGTTTACCGTAATCACAGAGTAATAATTCACACAGACAGACAGACAGACCATTTAATAAAAAATTCAATGTTGGCAGAACTTGGCTCTATTGACTTTGAGGAAACATGTTAATGAAATAACAGGATGTTTTACACTTAGCTTAACCCATAAAGACCCAGAACTATTTTTTGTGGTGACGTCCAAATGAATTTCTCTCTACATTTAACCATAACCAAGGGATTTATAACCATTTATTATATATGGTGTGCATTTTTTCCAGCAAAAATCAAGTATTTTCAAATTTTAAATTATTGACCATGCAGGTGTTAAAAGCTCAGTGAATTCAAAGGTTATTATATCAGAACAGAGAAAACGGGAGAAAACATGACGTTTTTTTTGCAAAATATATCATTAACTCTACAACAAAACAAGCATCTACACCACTGTCATTTGTCAGACTACATGGGTTTTATTGGTGAATCAATGTTGCAGAAGACAACTTATTAAACATTTTAGATCAGTAGACGCTAAAGGTGTCTTTAAGGGTTAAACTTCAGTTACAGATTTATAAATTAATTATTGTGAGTGTTACTTTCCAACATGCACAATGTGTTTTCAGTAACAGTATTTTTTGTCCTTTGGCCGTTAACACGCAAAAAACAGCAATGGTGCCTTCAGTGCCTTACCTACTTAACAGGTGGGTTTCAGGTACTGACAGAGTAAACCACTCTACAGAGCAGAGGTATCTGCAGTGATAACCACACTGTACTTCACACCTCAGTCCAGCCAAATCCAACATGTGCAGCCCAAACATGTAACATTGTGTGTAGGAAATTAGACTTCAATGTTCTGCAGAAACACCAACGACCAAAGTAAGAAATCTACAAAATGAAGTTCTTTGAAGTAACATCTGGGGTGATGAATGGCACTTACAGCATTACTTACGTCAAGTGTGTTTATCTCACAGCTAGAGAGATGCCACAGATATGTGGCAGCTACAAGGTACCACTGAGCGATAATTCACTTGCCCACACACAGGCCTAAGGATGTTTGGTTCAAGTGTTGAAATGTTGAATTTACTTTGAGTAGAAACCTTACCTTGGATGACCTATGCTAGCGTAATACAAACTCAAATGGAGAGAAGTAAGAATACAAGAACTGTTGGATTCTCATGAGAACTGAGGTTTACTGAGCAGACTGGATACACGTGCAAGTTCCACCGAATAAGTGTTGATAACTGTGACACGTATGAATAAAGATGCTCATTGCTACAACATCTCTGTGCGACATACGCTTATTATAGCCCCGAAGGGTTGACGGAAGAGAGGCAGGAGTGGTAATGACAGCCCCCCTCAGTCAGCAGCCTCAGCCTCCCACAGTGAAAGCGCCTGGAGTGCACATTTAAGCATGCCAGTGAAATTTACAGGCCAGCAATGGGCCTCCATATTAAGGAGGTGAAGCATGTATGGAGCCCTCAGGACGAAGACCCTCTCTGTGGCTACACGGTTAAATCACAGAGGAACACAATAGAGGGACTATGTGATGACAAAGGAGACTCTGTTTCCTGTTTCTGTCAGTTTCTGCAGACACACACTTGATGCTCATAATACCCACTTCTATTACAGAGGGGTTTCAGGAACCATCAAGCACATGATCATTACCTTTAACCTAACCCAGCAGGGTGACACAAATAGCTTCCCTGCAGATGTCCCTTAATCTACAGCCTTTAGCTATAGAAGTCACAGCTATTACAGCGCAACAGGCAGTGTTTGGAATGTAAATGGTTACAAATGACTACTTAAGCTGTTAATAATTAACGTAATGATTCAAATTTTTTGTCAAAGTAATATAACTTACTACAATTCATAAATTTTTGATGACTTTCTAATAAATGCTGTAAATTTGGCAATAAAGCTGACAAGTCCTAAAATCATATGGTTAAATTAGGTAGCATTAACTTCACAACAGTACTGAAAACTGATTATTGTTAAGCTTTTATTAAAATGTCAGTGAAGTTGGAGGCTTTTTACCTCAGAAAGAAAGTATTGTTGAATTTCCAGAACACAAAGCCTTTCTTATCTGATGGCATGGCCAAACGGTTTTGGCATAGTTGACTGTTATATACTATAGGAACGAAAATATTGGGACAAATCACATCTACGACTTTTTGTTGATTTGAAATATTGTCCGGATAAGAACATTTGTGTCTGTTGTTAGTAATTATAAGGATTAATGACAAATCCGTATTACTGTTAAGTTTCTTCTTGTGTGAGAGCTAAAGAAACCACACAATTACCTGGGGTTTAGAATGATTATTTATGGTCAGAACATGACAAACAATTAAGAAATTTGGAGGTAGCACATGTAAAAGGATTATAATGATGACAAAAAATGTCAACACAAAGTAAAATGTAGTTAGAACAACCCAATTTGTAAAATAAAATAAATGGACAATAGGCCTAAACAAAATTAACCTAAAGATCAAACAAAAACATTTATTGTAATGATATTTATCTCAATACAAAGCTACAGGGGTTGGACAAAATAATGGAAACACCTTCACCTCAAGATGATAATGCCTCAATCCATACAGCTAGAATTGTTAAAGAATGGCATGAGGAACATTCTAATGAAGTTGAGCATCTCGTATGGCCGGCACAGTCCCCAGACCTCAACATTATTGAGCATTTATGGTCAGTTTTAGAGATTCAAGTAAGACGTTGATTTCCACCGCCATCGTCTCTAAAAGAGTTGGAGGGTATTCTAACTGAAGAATGGCTTAAAATTCCTTTGGAAACAATTCACAAGTTGTATGAATCAATACCTCGGAGAATTGAGGCAGTAATTGCCGCAAAAGGCGGACCTACACCATATTAAATTATATTTTGTTGATTTTTTTAAGGTGTTTCCATTATTTTGTCCAACCCCTGTACATTGTGACATATATCAGTGTAGTTTTATGTGGTGGAAAATTTACTTTTTATATTTACTTTTATATTTTATATTGTTGTACATCTTCTTTTAATGCTGAGTCATTCTTCATGCATATGCTTATGTGTGATGTTTACCACTCTGTAACACCCCCGACCCTGGAACAGAGTTCTTGCCTTGACTTAAACCCAAACACCTAAATGTCTGGATGTGCACGGATGGGTGATGGCACCTGCACGCTAGATATTATTTAAACAAGGTTAGGGGTAAGAGGTCAATATGACCTCTTCCCCCCGGAATGGGAAGGGCTGGTATGGAGTGGTACGATTTACATATGGGGATGTCCACCATTAGGGGGGTTGGATTTTGGGTCTGTATAATCTTTAGTATTTTCATGTTTAATCAGACTTCACTTACAGAGTTTCTCTGTGATTGACTTCTGAATAAATGCATTTATTTATTTTAACTCTAACTTTCTCTCCTCCTCTTTGTGTGTGGGTTATCAGGTGAACATTTCCACAACATTTATTACTCAGTCTCCTTTTAGCTATTAAACAACTGAATCCAATGTGTCCCAGTACTTTTGTCTATGATGGATTTTACATATAAGCATTTTAGAAAGACTGCAATCATCTACATTTTCATTAGTAACTATGATTTATTTACTTATCCTCACTCAGTAACTGATAACAAATCAATAACATGTAACTAGTTACTCCCTGTTGCCTAATAGCCTGTGCTTTAACCTTTTGCGAGGGGAGGGCTGTGTAAACATTTTGTCTGGAAAAGTATGGACTTTGATGCCCCAAACTAAAAGTACACAAACAAGAGAGGAAAAACTGAACTCATAAGCAAATAACTCATATCACACATCAGCATCACTGGGGCGACTGTGTTCAAGGTCATGGGAAAGCAACTAAGAGATCAGCTGAGGACACGGGCAGCTCACGGTCGACCAGCACAAACAGGACCAAAACAGCTCAGTCTTACCTTCACGTAGGCGGTGAAGCGCTGGCATTCCTCCCTGTTGATGTCCAGACTAAGCTGCTGGCTCAGAAGGCTGATCTGAGAGCCGCTCTGACTGAAGTAAACCCGCGAAGGCTGGCTTTTTTGTCTCTTATCCACATCAGCTGTCAGGTTATACAGCAGCTCTGAGCAGACACAGACACACTGTTACACATAATATCAACTGACAGCAATGGTTCTTTGAATTAAGATTATCCTGACAACGATTTTAGGTATGCAGAGTTGGGGTTTTCTGGTAATTGCCATCAAAACATGAGAAAAATAAATTATCGTTTATTACAGTCAAATAAATGAGTCAGAGGGAAGATGGGAACATGTTTGACATTTCTTGGTCAGATCATCTGATTTTACTTTAACTTAACAATAGTTCTTTGTCTTACGATGTGTGAGAGTGAAAACGGTGGTAATTTCAATCGATTTAAGGTCATTTACCCGCAGGTTTTATTCTGTGACAAACTGCCTCCATGTCATATTAGACTAGACTGAAAATTCCCATCATATATTAAACAAATATTCAACAAGGGTAGCTGTTGTAAAAGTTAGAACGTTTGCTACACTGAAAAACTGAATTCATTGTAAAACAGTTTTTTGTGCAAATGTTTTTACAGTTTAAGCAGAGACCGGAGACGTTTTGGAAACTAATTTTCCAGCTGGTGGGGCAGAACTTGTATTACTATGAAAGCAAGCTATTGCAAAAACATAACACTCCCTCTGGTTCTGATTCCACCCGTGACTGTTGGTGACGCTAAGAAACAGAGCTACTTTAAAACTATTTGGACTGAAATCGTAAGCATCAAGTCAATGATCGGCAGTGTTTCCGAGGAGCCCATATATGGGTCTGTGGCCATTTAAGAGCTGTTCCGCTGAATGAATCAGCCTCAGTCTGTAGTAATTACTTCAAGAGGGTGTCATACTGGTAAAACAGTGGGAGGGGTGGCAAACACGCCCCAGTCGGACCAAAGCCTACTGTTTTCTCCATTCAACACAGGGAATGCCATGAGCTCACTCCAGAGGAGGCAAAGGAAGGTTTCATTATGGGAGTCACCAAACACATGGTGCTACACTTTCCACGTTGTACGCCAGACGGTCAAACAGAGAGGCATTATTCCTATGGGCCACGACGTAGTCATTATGTAAGAACAGTGCTCCTGCTCCCCTGGGGGGGGGTAGTGGATGACCACACCCAAACACTGGAACAGGACTACGCCTCATCGCTCAGCTGCAACCACACCCAAACGCCGAAAGGTAAACCATCGAACAAACACACCAAGAGTCAGCGGCAAGCCAAATGTCAACCACAATGACCGTCTACAAGCACGGGCAGACTGTTCACAATGACTGTATTTACACATTTGAATGACTAAAAATATGACTAGGAGTAAAAATGAATATGAATTTAACCCAGCATGGTGTATATTAGGTATGATTCTTAAAGCAATCCGAATATCTTGATGTCAGTTACCAGCATCCTACTGGAGCAGAACGGTGTCAGAGAACAGTCTGTAAAACATTCACTTTCTTCACTTGTAAATATATTCAGGTGTCACTTTTTGGGATTTCTTCTCACCTATTTGTCCTGGCAGCTGTCGGCCACGGAAGCGCATGCAGACGGTGACATAGAAGCAGTTCAGGTTCTGGTTGCCCTCGTGGCACTGAGGCACAGAGATGTTGATGGAGACGGGCAGGAGGATGGAGACATCCACTGTAATGACAGGCCGAGACCTGCAACCACATCAACCGACACAAGGACACGGTGTAGGAGAGACAGGACGTTAAAATGACTTGGAGGTGGAAGAAAAAAAAACAAAAACTGCATAGGCTCCTTAAAACACAGTAATGTAAGAGATCCAATAACTCACCTTAACAGCACCACACTGTCAGCCATGAAAGCTCCGATAGTGACATCTGTAATACATTACGAGAGTGATTAATTTAGAAAGACATACACAAAATATACTAATGCAACATCTGCTGCAAAGAAATGTCTCCTACACCTGCAAATCAAAACAATGCACAGAGGTCCTCAACACTCATGCTGGCTAAGTCTGAACATCAGCTGTGGAATGCAGTAAACAAGATGCCTCTATCACGAGTCTGCTGCTGCACCAGAATGCTAAAAACTAAAACAGTCCGCTCATGTTTCATTTCTCATCTTTTCCTGTTTGTAAATGTTCTGTATACTTCTTTGATGTGGTTGGGGTAAACTGTTTTGACCTCTTCCAGGCTTAATACCTGCATATCCATTGCCATCCATGTCCACATTGCCGGAGATGGACTGGCCAAACATCTGTAGACCAGGGCGTACGCTGCGTCCAGACAGTTTCTGTAACACACACCAGCTTCCAAGTAACTTACATGAGTCAACACGAACAGAGAACACTGTGTATTTTATTTCTACTGTTTGTTTCTAGTTTTTACAGACTGAAACGGCAACCAAATGTAGAACTACGTGTATATTTGTGTTTTCTCTTAACAGCTTAAGTAAATATACACCTTGATATTGCTGTTAGATACAATAATTTGTGTTCATATTCAACAGTCAACATCTTAAGCTAAAGATGAAACTAAACTGTTTCTGTTTAGTAGAAACAGAAACAGATGCTTTCAGAGATAAAGGCAGTTAGCTGAACTGTCAGGAAGCAGCTAGCTTGTCTTTTCACAGTTAAAAACAAAACTAAAAATATGCTTTTTGTTGTTAGGAGTTTCTGTGATGGAAATATGTCTTGGCAAAGAAAAATGCACAACAGCTGGGGCAACTTCCTGGAGTCTTTGCTTCTTCACGACAACAATCCAGGGTGGTTGTTTATCTGTTTCCTGTCTGAGCTAATCAACGCTCAGCTTTAGCACGACGTCATAATTAATGATTGACGTCCGCTCCTCTTTCTTTCTTTCTTTGAACAAGGACTGACTAGTTAATTAATTGATCAGTTGTTACACACATCTGAGCCTTTGTGTTTTTTTGTGTTTTTGTTTTTTTTGTGTATGTTTTACATAATCGAAAACTGCAAAATAAAATATTACAAAAAAAATGGCAAATGGACTGAACAAAAAAATACAAATCATCATCAATATTCAAAAAGCATGTAGTGCAAAAAATACAACAGCCAAAAACAAGGAAAAGACACAAAAATATAAGTCCTATATTAGACAAAGGGACTCCGTCATCACTGCATTCAAGCTACGAGGAATTTTTGTCGTGATTTTAAAACTGAGTACATGTCGTTTGTATAAAGTTGAAATAATTTTGTTTTCAGACACATTCCTCTATTTATTCTTATTTATACACCATCCCCTTTTCGGGCATGTAAATGGAACTATTGGGCTGTTCTTCTAAGATTGTTATGATTGTTGATATTTGTATTATTATGCATGTTTTGCTTGTTCGCATTTATGCTAAATTTCATTGCATGTTCAGAATAAATCACTGAATTAGTAAATCAATCAATCAATACGTATCAATGATCACCTCTTCCGGTTACACTTTATCTGTCAAGAATAAATCACATTGTCACAAACTTTTCAAGAGAAGAGGTAAAAACATTACAACTTTATGTGCAACAGTGTGTTATGCCCTGACAAAGACTGCATGTAGTCAAAACGTACTGGAACAGTCCCTTTTGCTATTCTGTTCTCCATCCATTCCTCCTTTATACATTTACCCTTTTTTGCTTTTTATTTCTTTCTCCCTATGATCTCCAGACAAGACTGTATATATTTCGTATAAACGTTTAACCATTCCCTTAAAATGAACAGACGCGTGACCCAAAAATTTAATTTCCTTTTTCTTAATTATAATGGGTGACCTGCCATTACCGCACAATGAAATGAAGAAACACCACCATCTATTAATTTTTCAATACACCTCATGGTGCTACTTAAAAGGAAGCCTGTTTAATTCTGTGAATATCATCAAGGAAATGCTTTGTAGTCACTAATTAACAGAAGACCCCGAGGAGCTGCCTGGGCCTCATTCAGAGCTATGTGGGTGCCTTTTTTCTGAGAATATATTACCAGCTGTGACTTAACCCCATGTAACTCACAGATATGTCATCATGTTCATTAAATGCTTTATGCAAAGAACAGGATAAATATAAGAAACACAGAAAATAGATCTATCAGTACCATGGAGTATTTTTTGACAATCCCTGTGGCATCCCCGTGGTAGATATAGACAGCCCCGCTATAGTCGTCCTCTTTTGGTGCCCCTATAGCCACATCTGAAGACACAAACAGAGGACAAAACTGAAAAAAAAAATTCTTCACAAGAGCAAAATGCATCAATACACAGCTAACAGTGCATGCTTGTGAATGTGTATAACAGCTGTCATTAACCCTGTGTTGACTGTCAGCTGGCCAGTGCATGGGAAACAAGCTGTTACAGTAAGACTGTTAATAGACAATAAATGTTGTTAGTGGCTATAAAACTTGTGCGACCTCTGAAAGAGTCAGCTGGCAAAAGCACTGAAACAATGTCTCTTTATCCCATTTCCACAGAGAGTCCAGATATAAACTTTCTTTTTATAAACCAAAACACTTCCAGCTATTTAGTGCAAGTATACCAAAGCAGAGAGAGAAAACAGCCCTTTTAGTGTATATCACATAATACTTGGATTATTAAAAGTAGCGCTGTCAAACGATTAAAATTTTTAATCAGACTAATCACAGTGTTGCGGTGGATTAATTTCAATTAATCATGATTAAGGATCATTCATTTTTAATCTATATTAATCATGTTTCATTTTGCATGAGCAAGAATGGAATATATATGCATTTAACGTGTTCATTAAACACATTCCAACTTTTTTTTTTTGTCCTCATATTTCCATCCAGAGGGCCAATGTGCTGTTTAGTGTCTTCCATCTTTATGGGTTGGTTCTGCTACCTCTCACTACTGGATCAACTGCCCATTTACACATGCGTGGCGCTAACTCTACGTGGACAAACTGCCCCAAATGCATTGGGTGAGACATTCAGTCATTCTGTGCTGCATATGGGTTAATTGCGTTAACATTTTTAATCAGATTAATCATGATGATGGATTAATCTGCGTTAATGCATAAATTTTGACAGCCCAAATTAAAAGTAATATGTTGGAACCAAAACATACAATCTTATATGTAAATTTGGAGAATAATACGGTACACAAAAGCAGACTGCGTAAGAATATTAAGGCTGAATTAATATTTATCTGCTTTTGTAAGTGTTAAAGTTAGTTATTTTACATGCACATAAATCTAAATTACTGTCAGAGACACTGAAACCAAATGCGTGTTCAGATTCTTTTAGTTCTTTCCAATTAAAGGGTAGTAGTTAAGTTGTAAATAATAGATTGTCAGTCAGCAACAAAGCCTGGCTCTTTCGACACTTAGAGAGTGACGAGCTACCAGATGACTTATAATTCCCAGCTGCCATCTCTCTCCACACACACGGCGTGCCAGGCTGCAGGCCTTGAGGCATATCTCACACGGAGATGAAACCAAGCAACAGCTTCCAGCCTCAGAGCCAAGACAAACGTGTGCCAGGAAAATAGACAGTGTAAATGCACGCCGGAGTGTGAGGAGAAGTTGGTTCGAGCATGGATGAAAGGGGGGGGGGGGGGGTAATATTTTCTAAAGATCCGCCTCACCGCAGGGTAATGAAAACAAAACGTCTGTGAAAATGGCTGGGTTTTGTTGCACCTACTGAGCATCGAAACAAGCCAACATTTCCTTACAGTCTGAATAACATACACTGTCTTTATTAAACACCAGATGACAGAAGAAACGGCTGCAGGACAATGTCTACTGCACTGCAAATAAAACACAATCTCCATCACTGTTCTGACATCACACCAGTGTGAGAAAGTTCACAACGGCAAATGTAGTTTACACATACAGTAGTCGACTGGCTTTTAAAACAATAGCTGTAGTTCTTTTTTTAACCAACTGTTTTAAAATCTCTCCCTGCTGACATATTTATGAGTGAGGCAGTATTTATCTAACGCTTTTTTGTTGCTTTCCAAAGCTGATTCATGAGCTGACTGTTTTAAATAATAGCTGCTTTAAATTTATAATTACAAAGCAAAAACACACCTTTACGGTATTTCATTACTTCTGTTGGATCATTTTTAAGCTTCTGTAAATATATTATTTTAAAAAACTAATAAAAAACGTTGAGCCTCAGTAAAATTTAAGACCTCAGGGTAAAATCAAAAGCTCCAGGACAACTGAGCGACAAGCCAGTGATAGAAGGGTTGTTTAGTCGAGAAAGTGTTTAAACAGGAAGTATCTCGTATGTGAACTGACCTTGATAACCATCATCATCTATGTCTCCAATTGAGGCAATGCACTCTCCAAAGTGTGCATTATAAGCGCTGTCACCAGTCAAAATGCCGTCCTCCTCCATCACCCCCTGAAAACAGAAGCAGGGAAGATCATTTCCTGAGCTGGAAGAAAAAAAGAGCAAACTTACGCTGTTGCACTGACAGATGTTCCCTGATAAAAGATCCTGGGACACGAGTGCAGTTATTCAGACGTTTTTCCAACTCTTTAACCCTCAATGATCCAAACAGCTGCTGGTGACCAAAAGCATTTTGAACCATTACTCCAATCAATCCTTTTGATCAAGATAACTGTAGTTTCTCAGCAACATCAGATATGACACATTTGGACATTCAGAGACTCCATAATCAATGTGGGAACACCATAATCTTCTGCAACATTGATTCACCAGTAAAACCATGTATAGTAGAGGAAACAAAGTTTTCAGACTCCTTTAAAATGTTCCACAGTCTCAAATATTATCATGAAATATTTGCAGAAAAATCAGTTTTTCTGTTTCAAAAAGTATGGCTGAATCTGACACATACAAACAAATGCAATTTTTTTGTTTACTGTTAACAAGAAAAAAATAACCAAACTAATTTCTAGTTTCAATATGTCATGCCCTGGATGTGTTTCATTATCTTGCAGAAACATCCAGTTTTGACCTCGATGGAACAGTGCATGTGCAGAAGGGAGCATGTGGGTTTTTTCTCCACTGTAGTATGACAGATGGCAGTGACTGTAGACACTTGTTTTTTGTTCAGTTAATATATTTTGCAGATAGAGTCATATTTTCTCTGTTTTGATATAATAACACTGATCTTCTGTGGACACCAACACAATCAGCGAATTAAATATAGGAAAAAAAAACAAAAACAGAAAAATGCACCAGACAATATTGTAGAAAACTATAATGAACTACTTAGAAAAGGTTAATGGAAGAGAAAAAATGACTTGGAAGTCACTGCAAAAAATAGTTCTAGGTCTATCAGGGTTAACAACGAAATAGAAAGTCAGAATGTCTTGTTAATGTAAGTAATCTCACTGCTGAATCACATAATGCTTTGATGTAAGTTCTAATAATAAGACACAAACAATTAACCTTTTATAGAGGCACTCATTGAAATACTCTGAAATTCCAAATTTCAACCTTAGTGTGTTAGTGGACCTCGTCATCTACCTCCTCTTGCCTTTAAAACATTTGAGCAGCACTTGCTAAAAAGTAAACACATGCAATAAAACAACTGTTATAAGGTCATAAACTGACAAAAATCACTCATATTCACTATTTACAGCTTCAAAATGTCCATAAAATCTCTCTGAATCACTGTATAATGTTACAAAAACCAACATGCTGATAGACCTCACTGATGCACAGGATTGGCCCCAAATTTAATGTTTGAGGAAATTGCCAAAAATAGTCACTTGCCCGATAAAGGGTTAAAATGCAAAATAAACGTAAAATGTAAAAATCAACAGCGCAGAAAAATGTTCATCTCTGTAAATGACTCATGAATCTGCTCGTTATAGTGTCATGTTCCAGCTGACCCACACATCCCACTCACGTTGCCCTTGCTGAGGTACACGGACACCTGGCCCTCGTCCCGGAGCTGGCTGTGCATGGGTGCCCCCACCAGCAGGTCTGACAGGCCGTCCTGGTTCAGATCAACTGCACATAATGAGGAGCCAAAGTAAGAGCCCATCTGCAACCAACCGAGCCAAAGAGCACTGGGTCAGATCACACATTTACCGAAAGTACAAATGATTGGCACATACTTCATATAGTCCAACTGGATTTATTCTCCCTTTTATAGCTATAGTGATATTAAAGGAGCGTTTACACAATTTTTATCTTATAGCTGCCCTGATTTCCTTTTATTTACATAGAATGGAAAGCATTAACAACCTGGTCCTGGTTTCTACCAAGCGTGTTTCTTCTTTGACTGTCTAAACACTTAAAGCAGACATAAACAGTGCAAAGCAATTAGAGCATATTGTCTGAAGTGCATCTCGTGAATTAAATATATACAGTAATCCTTGAAGAAGATGAAGAATAAAAAGCACTATTGTGTTATTTCTCCTGAAAGCGTATAACGTAAAGATAGCCTTAATCCAAAATGTGCCCTGTATAATGATTAGAAACAGGACTTTGGAACCAGATAAAACCACATCTGAGTTCATACCATTTTCCCTGAGGCTTGAAAACTCTTCACTAAAGACACACCGTCGATTTTGAAAATGTAAACCTGTGCAAGAAGAAAAAAAGAAATCATTGCATAAAACAGCGACGAGGCCTCGAGGGCTACAGTTGGAAATAAGGCAAAAGATGAAGTCCCTACTTTTCCACTGCCGCTGTGCTGAGGCGCCCCTGCAGCGATGTCGATCACATTAGGAGAAGAGAAATGTCCAGCAGTCACAGCGTAACCTGGGGACACAGACATGGTGAGTTAGAGTCTCCTGGGGAAACTGTCAGTCTCACTTCAGTGAAAGCAACACAATGGACCTCATGCAGGGAGCGATATATGAAAAAATCCTCTCTTCTCTCCGTTCATATTTTGTTAGAACCTATTAATGGGATTCACCAATGTTTGCACCAGAAACTTCTTCTTTGGGTCAAGAAACTTATTTCCACGTTCCGCAAGCTGTTTATAGTTTTGATGAACATAAGAACGCATTAATATGAGTGAATCTAATCTAATTTGGATTATTATACAGTCGCGGAAAGATTTATTAGACCATCAAAAGTCATCAAAAACAATGGTTATGCCATCAAGTACTAACTCCTGTGTGTATCATGTGACTAAAACAGACAGAAAAGAAAACATGGAATGCCTAAATGCACTGTTTTTGTCAGTACAATTTCATAGATATTGATGTAAGAACTGAAGTGATTTTGGTTATTATCAAGAAAACATGGAAAATGGCTAGATATCAGCTCTGAAATTAAACTCTTCTGAGCTATTTTTGTTGTTATTATTATATTTGTCTAAACAAATGTACCTTTAGTTGTACCAGGCATTAAAATGAACAAGAAATTGAAGAAAACAAGGGTGGTCTAATATTTTTTTCCGCAACTCTACATTATACAGTGTCCAGCTAGGGATGTCAAGTCATTTAGTTGATGATTTATTGTGACAGAAATGACCATCAACAATGATTTAACCCTTTAAAGAGCTAGAACTCTTTAAAAAGAGCTAGAAGCTCTTTGTGGGGACCTCCATAATAATTTGAATCTACATTTCTCCCCATTTCTTATAATATCAAAATCAGGTATTTTCCACTTTATGTATTGATCATGTAGATGTTCATAAAAGCTCAGAGTAAATTCAATGGTTTTCATATTAAAACAGAGAAAATTGGATAAAAATTGACTTTTCAGCAAAATATATGATTAACTGAACAAAAAAATAAGCATCTACAAGCACTGTCACTATCTGATCAAATCTGATGACCATGAAAAGCTAAGAAACTGCATTTTAACTGAATGATTTACATGCATTGATAGGTTTGGGGGTTGAAAAATTATTTTTTCACTTTTGGTCAGTAAATGCTTTTGGTTGGTGGCGACTGTTTCTCTTTTAGGGTTAATTCTCCTTTTCTGTTCATTTTATATGCAGCTAATACACAATAGGAATGCCAGTGTATAATGTAATGCAGGGACGTCAAACTCATTATAGTTCAGGGGCCACATTTAGCTTAATTTGATCTGAAGTGGGCCAGACCAGTGAAATAATAACATAATAATATATAAATAATGTCAACTCCAAACTTTCCTCTATGTTTAAAAGGAAAGTTCCTTTAAAACCATGTGAATAACATGAACAAACTGAATAAATAAGAGCAATTTTAACAATATTATGCTTCAGTTTATCATTTAAAGACATAATTTTGTTAAAATTGCACTTTTTTCTCTTAAGACATTTCAGGTGGTTGATATTTGCTCAGGTTATTCACAGTTTTTGCGAAATTATACTTTGTTTTAATGTAAATACATGAAAATTTTTACATTTGCAAAGAGAAAAATTTGGAGTTGCGAGTATTTATAGGTTATTATCATTGTATTTTACTGATCCGACCCACTTTAGATCATATTGGTCTGAATGTGGAAACTGAACTAAAATGATTGTTAATATCATAGTGTAATTTTTGCATTTCACACACTCTTCCAAAGGGCCAGACTAAACCCTTTGGTGGGCCGGATTTGGCCCCCGGGCCGCATGTTTCACACCTGTGATATAATATATTCAGACTCATACAGCACATTATTGGCACTGAGCCTGAATGCCTGAATGAATTTTTTTTCCATAAATATGATGATATGAATGACTTAAAAATATGCAAAGCCTATTACTGAAATATAAAATGACTTCAACAGTAGAAAATGACATGGGAATAGATATAAAACATAGAATTTCTATTAGTTTCGCCCTGCTGAATGGAGACAATATGATGATTATGCAAAATAAATGCTCATAGCACATTAAAAAATATTGCATTATGTAATAATTGTGACATGTCTACGTACGACACGGATAATACAGATTTCTGCATGACCTCCTTTAATCCTCCTTAACTGACACTCACCAAGGTAGCTGTATCTGTGTGAGTCAACCTCTTCTTTGTTTGGGCTGTAGAAGATGTCAGAGGTCAGGTTGTACACCTTGATTGTCCCCGTCCAGTAGTATGACCCCGGTGCCCCCATCACCACCAGCTCCTAGAAAACAGAGCCACATTCATTCATTTAGACGTCTGCCCCGCCATATCCTGCTTTAGAAGAGAAATACACCGCTGGGTGAAGGGCTGGTTAACCAGTGGCCACAAACTGGTTTGCACTATCTGCTCTTAACCACAGATCCAGATGGTATGCCAGATGAAGCTGTCTTTGATGTTATGAGGAGTTCAGAGCTGACAGCTGTAAAATGAGTTGTTCACAGCTTTTTGTCATGATGGTCCACAGCTATTTAAGGGACCAGAGCTGAGCAATTAAGTCATAAGACGCCGTTTCCACCACACATACCACACAAACAACACAGTGAGCACCTTATTCTTTGTGTTGAAGCATCTGGGCTCCACCAGGCGCATGGACCTTGATCAGACAAGAATCAGGCTTAACAGCTGGCCATCTTTTCCTAAAATTCCTCACATTCTTTCAGGGAGGGGGGTTAGTTCAAATGCTTTAACAGATCGATGCTGATGTTTCCAATCTGCAGAAAAACCAGGTTCAATTATATATTTTTTGTCATTAAAACAGTGGCTTTGTTTCTTATTAATCCATTGTTTTCTAATGGGAATATTTTTCGATTTAGTCTTGCTTATAAATCACAGGTTTCACAGAATATAGCTTGAAATAAATACATTTCCACTGATCCATTAGGTGGGATTGCCTCTCACTTCTGCATATTTTCCATTTATTGCATTAAGCAATATGATTTTTTTATGCTTAATGCAATAAATCAATAAAAAATAACCATGCACTGCTCTTTTTACATACTTCTAAAAAACATATGTTCTTCGAGCATACATTGTGCACACTGTTATATTTGACACTCACATTGAATGAGAACAGATTAACCCGAGAGCATTTCTATACTTTTGAGGATATGTTTTAAACTATTTTGCAGTCCACTGTACTATACTATATGCCTCAAATTGAGTGTAACTGGAATTTGAGACTTGAAAAGGTCCATTACTGCTCACGGGCAACATCAGGAAAGCATTACATTTGCTAATGTATAGAAAACAAAATGTCTAAACTGCTTAAATATACATGGTTCATATTTCCCTTTTCCCCAAAATATACATATGTTTTTATGTCAAACTACATTTTCACTACAATCCATTTATATGTTACATCCATTTGACCTTCCTCCCACCAAACCTGCTCAGTGTACATCATATTGTTTAAGAAAAGTGCCCATGTGAGACAAGAGGGAGGTCCTTGTAAAATATAAAAAGGCTTTGTGAAGCTAAGGGTGATGTCATGATCGAATGTAAAAACAGCAGCCCATTGCAGATACAGAGGAAAGGAAACACGTATTTTCTTTAACGTTTATCTGGTGGAAACACACTGGAGGTCAGGCAAGGCCACTGCAGCCTTTCCTCTGTGCCTATAGAAACATAATCTCACAATTATCAGTAGTTACTCAGCTGCTGTGATACAAATGCTCAAGTATATGTTACTGTAGAATTAAGATTTTCCAGGTCATTTGGCAGCAATAAACTTAGAGCGGAAAAAAATCTCCTGAACCTCTATTAACCCATAAGAACCCAGTGTGACTTTCATGGCAGTTCCAAAATGAATTTTTCTTTCTATTTAACCTTTCCTAAGTGACTGGTCACCATCGTTTACAAAAATTATCCTCTGAATTTTGCATTTTTTCCTGTGAAAGTCATGTATTTTCCAGTGTAATTGACTGATCATGTAGATGTTCATGAAAGCTCACAGTTAAGTCAAAGGTTATCACATTAAAACAGAAAAAAAAATGAAGAAAAAAGTGACTTTTTCAATAAAATATATTATTAACTGAACAGAAACCCAGTGTCCATCCTCTGTCATTGATCCAACTGCTAGGGTTTTGCTGCACTGGCTTCCTGTGGCTCAGAGAATAGACTTTAAAACAGCTCTGCTCATTTAGAAGTCTCTTCATGGTCTAGCACCAAAGTACATCTGTGACATGTTGGACCCATATGAACCATCTCAGAACCTGAGAATCTCAGGGACTGGTCTTCTGCTGGTGCCCAGTGTCAGGACTAAACAGGGTGAAGCTGCGTTTCAGTTCTATGCAGCTAAACTCTGGAACAGTCTTCTGATGACGTGAGACAGACCTCTACTGTGACAATGTTTAAGTCCAGGCTGAAAACAGCTCTGTTCAACTGTGCATAGAACAACTGAAAGGGTTCTATTTACGCTCTTCTCTTTTACTTTGTTTTAACTGATTATTATTTATGTTTTATTGATTATGTTTTAATTGTAATTGTGTGTTTTTAACCTGTCTCTTTTCCATTTTTGTAAAGCACTGTGAATTGCCCTGCGTATGAATTGTGCTATACAAATAAATCTGCCTTGCCTTGCCTGATGAATCAATGTTGTAGAAGATGACAGTGTTTCCATGTTCAGTACGGAGCCTCTTAACGTCCAAATAGGTCATATCTGATGACCATGAAAAGACGACAATCTGCATTTTACACCAATTATTTACATGTATTGAAAGGATTAGTGGATCAACAGTTTAGATCAGTAGTTGCTTTCGGTCGATGGTGGATGTTTGGGTGTTTATGGGTTAAGGAAGATAGGAAATAAACCAAAAGATGACAAATTGATTTAAAATGAGCTTAATCGTCCCCTTGTACCAAGTATTACTGACATACTTTTTGGCTGAAGGTAAAGATGAACATCTCCGAGAGCATCCAGACAACAAAGTCTGGTTGACAGGCAAACAACAATCAGACTGACAGGACTCACAGAACCAGGGTATTACATGGATTAAGAAGACGAACAAGCATTCTTACTGACCTCTGTAAAAACACCCGCTATCCCAGCTTGGCACGAGCCGTGCTCTTCCCCATATTTCTGCTTATAGTCTGTAAGAAAAAACAAACCACAAATTATTTCACTGTGTGCTTGAGCCAGCATTTACTGGAGTTTTTCCTGCATTCCATATGGAGCTAGTCAAAGTCTCAGTCCCATCCAAGAGGAATCTGGGGGCAGAAAGCAGACTGAGAGAAGGGGTGCAACACCGCATTCAACAAGACCCCTTATTTTTGTGGGGGGACACACTGCTCTCAGGTTACAAAAATATTGAGCTTGGATGTGCGCAAAATGCACTGTAAACAGAGTCCCATGCAAAGTCTGTCTGACTTTTTCACTGTTGGCAACAAGAGTGAAGGAAGGAAGTGAAATCCTGACCAGGGAGCACAATTAAGGTGTAAAACAGCCTCTAATAAATAACTCTGAGTCACATATCAAAACATATGTGTAACACATTTGTATGAGTCAGCTTAAAACTTCATAAGCAACATGATTTTGCAGTTGGGTCATGTTTTCTTTTTTTTCTGTTGTAAAGCGTGTACAAAGGAGAACAACCTAAATGGATTGGATTTACTACACTCAAATACAGAATCACACAATTTTTCTACATTGCAAGAAGTCTTTTCCTTAATATCATCTGATTTTTGGATCACTGCAAACATATTAAACCTTTATGAAAGGTCTTTATGGCGGATTCTCTTTTGCTGAGAGGTGTTTAGGGATTTCAAATTCTCCACAAACACTGAAGAGAATCCTCAGTGCATCCCTTAGTTTAACACTGAATGGAACAAACACTTCAGCGCTCTCTTGCTACTGGTCTTCAGTGCCAGAGCACCAACCAGAGGCAAAACACAGATGTGGGGCTCAGCAACTGATGGTGCTGCTGACTGCTGAGATCACATACCATGACAAAACCTAAACCACAACAGAGAGACAGCAGACTAAATGAAGAGCAGTCCCAAGACGATTAAAAGTTCAATAAGTAACATATGTGGAACAGTTGACATGTATTAATTGTTTTCATTACTGCCAAAACTCAGAATATACCTTAAAAAGTATCATCTCTCTCAATGCGTTTGTTACATCAATGATAATGGCACTGATCTCTATGCAGAGGACTCAGTTTTTTCTGTAAAAATCACTATGGTTTCCTCTATTTTGCTCCTCTATTGCACCAACAGTTATATAACACCAGCTAAACTGATACAGATGAACTTTACTGCTCCCCAGGGGAAATTCACAATTACTATTACTATTATTATACCATTCACTAATGTAGAAACGGAGTGCAATATTTTCAGTAAAAGACCAGGTCCCAGATCAACTTAGACTCCAACACAACATAAGCACACAACCATATGCACATGCAACATATTCACCTTTAAAGGAAGGGTAAGTACATTCATATATATATATTTCTGACACTATATACATGCAATTCTTTCAGTTTGTGAGCCTTAAGAGAAAACACCACTCACAACTAACATCAGCCACTGTAGCTCAGGTAATATACAAAATATGTTTTTTTTTAATATTTTTACACTCTTGGTTTATTTATGTATATGGATTGACAGGTTAAATTTGCATCTACATTGTCTATATGGGCTGGTCAGTGTATCTTTTGGTACTTAAATTTTCTTTTCATAAACAAAAGAAAAAATAGTGGTTAATTGATTTTCGTTTTAAAATAGAAGAATTAAAATTGAATTTCAAGGGGTTTTTCTTTTTCAGTGTCAAAACAGATAAACCAAATTTTAAAAAACAGATTGATTTTTGTTTTCTCTTTCTAATAACAAAAAAGAAAGTTACTACCTGACAGAAATGGAAAAACAGACCAAAAACGGGTGTTTTATTTTTTTCATTTTCTGCAACCGGATGTTGTCATTTTCAAGGAAAAATCGCTAATGCCTAGAAATC
Organism: Sphaeramia orbicularis; assembly: GCF_902148855.1. Lineage (NCBI taxonomy): Eukaryota > Metazoa > Chordata > Actinopteri > Kurtiformes > Apogonidae > Sphaeramia > Sphaeramia orbicularis. Next base: position 23,355,494 of record NC_043971.1, on the reverse strand, counting down.
TGGAGTTTGTAGACATTTGTGGAGCGAGCATGTCTACGATGTCCAGATTTCGTATGAACTTGAAGATTCATACAAACCCATTGTTAGTGAAAAACTTTGTGACCTAGGCATTAGTGCTCTCTCCTTGAAAATGACAACATCCAGTTGCAGAAAATTTAAAAAAAACAGCCGTTTTTGGTCTGTTTTTCCATTTCTGTCAGGTAGTAACTTTCTTTTTTGTTATTAGAAAGAGAAAACGAAAATCAATCCATTTTTTAAAATTTGGCTTATCTGTTTTGACACTGAAAAACACCTTGAAATTCAATTTTAATTAGTCTATTTTAAAACAAAAGTCAATTAACCACTAGTTTTTCTTTTGTTTCCAAAAAGAACATCCAATTACCAAAAGATACACTGACCATGGACTGTACACACACTCAATATTTAATGCACACCAACAAAATGGAATGAACATACATTATCTATGCAAACACACTTGAGAATCAGTGGTTTAAACTATCCCTCAGGTGCTCATCTTAGTGTTTTAGATCTTCCAGTGGATACAGAATCTGCATAATGTGTGAATACAATGTGTTAAGTTGCAGATGCTCATGATGCTGTGCTTGTCCACCATAGTGAGTCTACTTTACCTTCATAACAGGGAATGAGCGGCCGCGTCCTGCCTTGAAGAGTCGGGGAAATGATGGAGCAGTATCCATGGGGAAGGATATGCTCTGAGTCGTAGTAGACGTTTTTCCAGCGGTGAGCACAGGCCTGCGAGAGAAGACAGCAGAAGACAGATTCAGCCACATGCTCAGTCAGTATACAAACACTTCAGAGGCTGCAGGCGTTCCTCTAACACGCTGATAGTTTAAGCCCCTTTCTCACCAGGCTGGAGTCAGTGCGTCTCTGTGGCTGTCATGATCGTCAATAAGAGGGGGAATTAAAACCCATCCAGCCCTGACCATAACAGCCATGGTCTGTGGTGTGAATATCTCAGATCTGTATTTCCCAAACACCATTTAATGTACAATGATAGAGAGAGTTGACAAAAACCCCTCACATTAACCCATAAAGACCCAAACAGCCCCTGGCATCTACTGATCTAAATGTTTTATTCTATCCTTCTGATCCACTAAATCTAATAATAAAACTGAAATAATCGGCATAAAAGGCAGTTTGTCATTTTTTCACGGTTATCAGATATGACCCATTTGGACATTCAGAGGCTCCGTAGTGAACGTGGAAACACAGTCACATTGATTCACCAGTAAAACCCATGGAGTTTGATAAATGACAGTGGATGAAGGCGCTTGTTTTTACATTCAGTTATTGATATATTTGCTGAAAAAGTCCCTTTTTCATCAGTATTCTCTGTTTTGATATAATAAACCTCTACTTTAAACTGAGTTTTTATGAACATTTACATAATCATTGAATTAAATATAGGAAAATACATGATTTTCACTGAAAAAATGCAAAATACAAAGGATAATATTATGATTAATGGTGATAAATCACTTAAGAAAGGTTACATATGGAGAAACATTAATTTGGCAAGTTCCATAACAGTAGCCCTCGGTCTTTATGGGTTAACTTCATATTTAATGTGAAAATTAAAAGCTACGCATTTGTTTTTAAAGTTGTAACTCCAAAATAACTCATCTACTCTTTATAGACAGCTGAAGAGGCGATGGATGAGGTTTAGTTTTCAGTTGCGAGATGTCAGGTACAGTGGAAAAAAAAAGAGACTTCGAACATACTTTGTTATGTTGCTGCTGGAATAATATGACTTTCTCAAAATAAAGCATTCCACAGATTGATAAGAAACGGGAAAATAAAGAGTAGATTTCAAACAGTGCAGAAGTCAAGCTGAATAAATGTGTGAATGTGGTAATAATTCACCCCCCTAGGGAATGGTGGTGGGGCTCCCTGTGGCTCTGGGGACAGTGTTGGACGCTCCTCTGCACACAAAGTTCAGCTCATTTCCCCTTGAACTGTTTAACTCCACCACCAGTCCTTCTTACACACACAAAAACAGCCCCTTTAAATGGATCTAAGAATCTGCAGATTGTGGCTGCACATAGAGCATCAGATGACTGTCTGGAAGGAAGATACTATGTTGAGAAACACTTGTGTTACAAAGGACAGTTTGGCCAACAGTTGTAGAAACTCCAGTAAAAACTTTTCCTCCTGAGTAGGAACAGATTCTTAAAGGAAAAAAAAAAATCAGCTGACACAAACAAAGAAAAAAAATGCTCTTGGGTTTCCAAGCAGCAGCTGACAAGTTCTGTCGAAGCAGCAAAAGAGGCTTTTATATTTTATGTTTTTTCCTCTTCTCTGACAGAAGACCACCAAATATGGAGTCTGTGCTGTTGTCATGTTCCTGTTCATTTAAAGACCTCGCTGTTTGCAAACAGGTCTCTCAAAGATTAAATCACCACCGTACACATCTGCCAAGCAGCCATTTCCCTCCTGTTGCACAGAAACGTGAGTTCATTCAAATGAGATGAAAAAAAAAACATCACTGCAGCGAAGCAGAGCAACACGTGGCTCTGGAAAGTCAGCACATTTCTTTTATCGTAACCCAGGCTGCAGCTAAAAGCTTGTTGTTATACAAGTGAGTGCTCAAATTCCAAAACTGACAGGTCCAAGAAGTCTATGGATTCTGACTGACTGACTAGTAAAGCCAAGGGTAATGGTTTGAAAGTGATGCCAGTGCATTCCACAAGATTAAAAAAAATGACCAAAGACAAACATAGTGAAAGGAATAGAGGCCAAACAGTTATCTGGACATCTTCAGAGAAAGGAATTCTGATTTTCTAAGTCCCACAGAAGGAGCTCAATCAGCAACAGGTATTCAAGCACATTCACACCTGGCACCGGCTGTTTTCACTGTGGGGTCAAAGCTTGGTCCACTACTAGTAGCCTTCAGACCGTCCTACAAGGCCGGTAAGTCCCTCACTACTCCCAGCACAAGGTGAACGTTTAATGTAAAGCCGCCCTTGGACAGGACCACCGCAGAGACGCTGAAGACTAAACAAACTCTGCCAGCTGCACTATGATCTCTGTGCAAACACACAGTCAAGCACCTCTGGGATTAACACCACAAGATACTCTTGTGATTTTGCACTTTTTATAAGCACCGATCCACCTTTGACAGGCCATGTTCAAATGATTCTTTGAGCGCCAAACACAAGGTAAATGTTTTGCATTATTATGTAACAACACAGCACTTTCCAAATCTGTCTGACTTTAGTTGTTGCTCCGGCTCCAAATCAGAAAAAAAATCTGTCAAAATCAGTCCTAGCAGTGCAGGTCTTGCAGCGTTAAAACATAACATAGAAAGAAGAGAGTTTTCTGCTAAGACAGGGTTTGTAATGTTGAGACCAGCTGTGGTTTAACAGTGTGGTTCATGGCAAGACATTTGCAACAATGATGGTGGTATAATCGCGTCTGTTTTTATGGCTGTACATGGTTCGCATTAAACAATTTGACTGAGGCGTTTTGTCCCCAAACTCACCAGTATTTTGCCGTTGGCTTTGTCCTGGCGGGCCAGGCTGACCCCCATCCACTCATCATCTCTGTCTCCTTGGCACGTCTTCCCGCACGACTCTCTCGGCTTGTTTCCTGAAAGACAATGAGGGCAGTTTACAGACATTGAGTCATCGGGACAAGGAAGCAAATAACTTAGTACTTTAACTATTGTCAGCTTTCAGGTCCCTGACTTTTAGTCTGTGTTTCTGCTGAGTGTGCGAGTGATATTAAAAACTCTTGGATTTGCTGAATGCGAAACATTAACTGAGGCTGCTTTTAAGAGTGACAGTGCATCTGTTTTATAGGAAATGTGAATATCTGCACTTCATTTCTTTCATAAACAAAACATACATAAGATAAATTAGACCTTTTTAAACCATGAGACATAAACATATTGAGAGGGAAATTACACATTTGCTAAACAAACTGTATAAAATCATTACATATCTCTGCACTTGTTGCTCTGGAACTTCCTACGACTCTCTGAGCCAACACAAATGCCAACTCCAATCTGCAATATGATAACATGAGCCGATAAATCACCTTGGCTGATTTATTGGTCGGGCTATAAATAGTGAATTCAACCATGTGGGTGTGTTCACATCTCCTCTCAGAACACTGTCACATTCACATTTAGTTAGACAGGAAAATGGATATGAGAACTGGCAAAAGTAAAACTGTGTGGTAATGTTCCAAAAAAATTATATATATATATACACACTCATTTGCTATATTAATGTATTTACTGACTGGTATCATAAAAACAGTTTCTCATTCTGTTAATATTAAGGTCTTTGAGTATTCAATTCTGTATCCAGTAAAGCATCATTTTGCATGACTAGAAGAAATATTTTAATAATCAAAGACTAAGCTGGTTCCCTTGTGTTTTATTCTACTTCCTGTTCAAAATAACTGATTTAGTACAATGGCACGCAGCTCTAAGTGTTTCTCTGCGTCACTGTGTTGCCGGTTCCCTGAAGCCCATCAGAGTTCACCTCCTCTGGCCTATGTGGTTCAGTGAACGCACCACACATTCACTTTCTAATGACTGTTTTTTCTGTGACACATTGACTGAGCACAAGGTTAATATTAAAGCCCTACACCCCAGACTCTCTTGACCACAAGAACAGAGCCTGGAGGTTGAGACTCAACTTTTTGGCTCACGTGCTTGGAAAATATTAGTAAAAGCATAAATCATATTTATCAAAATATTTATGGGGGGGCTCTGCAGTGTGCACACAGACCCCTCTTGTGTCTTGTACATGTCCCCATACAGCAGGTTTGGTGCTAAAAGAACAACAGTGACACTGTTAAGAGCAGTATAAGGCCGCATTATTCTGATAAAACAAAACAGATGCTTGGGGAGTTTATGCAGTGTGGACATGAAAAGGCTGCAGGAGAGCCCAGCCCACACTCGGGTGAAATGTACAACACAGAGTGAACTTAGCTATGAAATAACAAGTGTTTATTTCTGAGAAGGACCTGTTAACCCTTTATCGGCCAAGTGACTATTTTTAGTAATTTCCGCACACATTACAAGACAGTGACAGCAACAGTTCCAGTGAGGACAGTGAGTCAACAATCTCAGGTCCAATGTGGTCTACAGGGTCTGTAAGGTCCACCTCTGCGTGAACAGTGAGGGGACCTGCTTTGTTAGGTACCATGAAGCAATGGTACTAATGTAAGGAATGGTGTTCAAAGGGATAATGTGGATGTGGACAGGGGTCTGGACCAGCACTTATGATGGCCTAATGTTTTAAAATACATGTTCCTTTCACTTTACATGTGGTTTCCTTGTAATTTTTTATACTTCTTGGATCTTATTTTTTTCAGCATATCCTCCAGAGACCCAGGAAAGTGAATATTTTAGCTTTTTTTTTTTTTTTTTTTTTTTTACATTAAACAATTGCCTTGATTGGAAACTGCGTAACGCAACAGTTTTTTCAGATACATTTTTAAAATTATTTTTATTTATTTATTCATTAATGGAAAGTCCTTTGCAATGGACAAGATTTTTTAAGTAAAACTATCAAACTTTTGTCCCCTACATTGGACAAAAATGCATTGCTGGGTTTCAGGAGGTTACGGGCAAAGACCCAAATATGGTAACCTCATTAAACTCGATTTTCTACATGACAATATATATTTTTTTTAATTTCACAAAAGTAATAAAGTCTTATTATGTCCTCCAATAACACACTATGGTTTAAACTTAGAATTTCAGAGTATTTCTATCATTATAGTGCACTATAAAGGGTTAAATCAGAGTGTTGTATGGGATTTACAGCCTAAATAAGTGCTGTATTATATGACATTGTAAGTTGTTGTGTTGATGCAGGCAGTGGTGACTGACCTCTTCCCATGTCCATCTCTGTGCAGCGGCGTTCTGGATTGCTGTGAACTCGACACTTATAAACAGCTCCAGGAGAGTGCACAGAACTACTGTAGGTCGAGTTTGCCCTGGGAGCCCCTACTAATACCCTGCAGATACGAGAAGAGGATGTGACAGAATTCCTCCTTCAGGCACCTTACAGTAAACTGAACATCTTCACCTCAGGCTTTGCATAAAAAAGCAAAAACTATTTCCTTGCTGAAACTCTTAGAATGCATAATAAAATGTCATTTCCTGCAAAATCGGATTTTTCTGACTTTATTCACAGGTTCTGAATGCAACCAGTGTGCTGAAAGTTTACAATAAACTCCACTTTCTGCTTTAACCCTTTCATGCATGAATTTATGAGAACCTTAATCAAGATTTTTTTCTTGAGTGATTTTATTCCTCTTTGGGCTTTAAAAAAAACAATGCAAATACATTTTTTTATGATGCTATTTTTCATGGAGTTGAGACACCATGTGTTTAATTTTTGAGGAAGCAAAGAAACTGTGAGAAAACTATGAAATAAAAACATTTTAATGGTTGTTTTCTTACATTTTAACATACTCTAATACTAGTCATTACTCATTTCATGGAGATAATATGCAAAACCTAACCTTAACAATAACAAGGAATTGATTTACACTCAAACATGTTAGATCAGGTTTATCTAGAACAGCAAAGTTACAGTAATGTTATCAGTTGCAGGGTATGGGATGATGCAAAAGCGTCAAATGTGTTGGCTGATATGGAACTAAAACAACAAAATCCATGAATATACAAGAGAACAGCTGTAGAATAGCTGTCCACTGTAGTGACCACTATGCATGAAAGGGTTAAAAAAGTGTAAATTGATTGCATCCCTAAAAGTTACCAGCATCATTTCCAGGAACAGTGGACTCACCAGCGTGTGTTGTCATGATAATGCTCCAGCACAGAATAGCCAAAAAAACTAGAATTAGGTCCGCGGAACACCAGAGGATGTTCTAAGTCTATATTGTAAGAGTACGCCACTGAAATGGAGAGATAGACGTAAAAAACATTTTGTACTCCCGTTTTTTGTTTCCGATGTGGAGCCATGCCTTTGCGCATCATGCGTAATAGCGCAGATGAAGTATCCAAAAAGGAAAAAAAAAAAAAAAGAAAACAATAAACTTTCTAGTGGTTAAACTATTCTAAAACTATCCTAAAGTTAATTTTTCGGGTCTGGCACAGCTTGTAGACTGTGATGGCATGAGTGAAGGCTGGAGGAAGAAAGTTAACGGTCCGGTAAGAGCGGTGCGTCAGCTTCTCTCCATTCTGTGTCAATCTGAGAAAGTTGTTGCTCTCAGGCTCCCTGTCGTGGAGATAAATGTGGTCAGCTGTGGGAAGTTACCACAGGGGAAGCAGGCACAAACAGGAACTAGGTGAGGAATAGTGATCAGAATAAAAGCTGGAATGCTGGTCACATGGTATCAGCTGAATGAGGAGTTTTACTGTGAAAGGGCTGGGAGGAAGTGTTTGTGCGTCCTTTATTTCTTTAACATCAGTGACTCGGTCATGGAGAGACGTGAATGGTTTTGAGGCGCGAGCATCACATTTCAGCCGTGGGCTTTTGGGGCGCAATTCACCAAAACTGAAAGATGAGGGCGCACTGCTGCCACCTAATGGTAACCTAAGGAAACGCACATTTACATATGAGTAAAGATGTAGCTTTTATTCACAACCCAGATAGCAAATATTTTGGCAGTATTATGGCATACATTTGGCATTTTTGGCTTTCTTTTAGCATTATGAAAACTTTTAGGCTTAACTGCGGTATGATTAAGGTTATCCATATAGATATGGACGCACCAGCATGGTTAACCAGAAGATTGACTAAAGAGCGGCAATATCTTATTCCATACAGGGTGGGGAAGCAAAATTTACAATGAACATTTAGTTGTTTTTTCTCAGCAGGCACTACGTCAATTGTTTTGAAACCAAACATATATTGATGTCATAATCATACCTAACACTATTATCCATACCTTTTCAGAAACTTTTGCCCATATGAGTAATCAGGAAAGCAAACGTCAAAGAGTGTGTGATTTGCTGAATGCACTCGTCACACCAAAAGAGATTTCAAAAATAGTTGGAGTGTCCATAAAGACTGTTTATAATGTAAAGAAGAGAATGACTATGAGCAAAACTATTACGAGAAAGTCTGGAAGATACTATTAAAGAAGAATGGGAGAAGTTGTCACCCGAATATTTGAGGAACACTTGCACAAGTTTCAGGAAGCGTGTGAAGGCAGTTATTGAGAAAGAAGGAGGACACATAGAATAAAAACATTTTCTATTATGTAAATTTTCTTGTGGCAGATAAATTCTCATGACTTTCAATAAACTAATTGGTCATACACTGTCTTTCAATCCCTGCCTCAAAATATTGTAAATTTTGCTTCCCCACCCTGTATATGGATGTTTTTTTTGGTTGTGTTTAGGTATATTTCTGTAAAGCCAAAACACTGCACAAAAAGCAGGAATTTCTACCCAGAAGAAAACCCCGCTTCATTTTAAAAGCATGATCAACACAAATTTTGGGTGAACTTTGGCCTCCTTTTGGCCATTCTTTGGGTCAGTTTTGACTACTTTTTGGCTGGATAAAGGGGATTTGGGGCTTTTCTGGGACAGTTATGGCTATATTTTGGAAGTCCGCAATTAGTTTGGGTGAATTTTGGCTTCCGTCTGGTTTGATTTTGGCTTGCCTATTTTGGGACATTTAGGGCCCATACATCCGCCCAGAACTTTGCCAAAATGGCATGCCAGTTTTGGGCCAGATTTAAGCCAGAATGATTTTGCTATCAGGGCTGGAATTTAAATGGGGTCGCCTGAAATTTCTAGTAATTAATAAAAAAAAAGACCAAAAAAAAAAAAAAAAAAATTTACTAAAGTGGCAAGGTTTCACTGTAAAAGGATCGACGTTATTACAATGCAAACTGTGGTGCTGCTGGTGGATAAACACCCCAGGTGAGCCTCTAAATAAGACCCTCTTCCCTCCTCATTTCAATTTAACCCCTTGAACACTGGTTTCAGATGTTTGTGGTGCAAGATTTTATCAGTTTGAGAAAGAACAGACTGTACCACACAACTTAAAAAGGGGATTGGGAGCAGTTAATGCAGTGTTTTTTAACCTTAGGGTCAGGACCCCACGTAGGGTCACCTGGGATTCAAATGGGATCGCCTGAAATTTCTAGTAATTGATAAAAAATTTAAAAAAAAATTTTTTTTAAACTTACTAATAAAAATTTGCATTATATAACCTAAATGTTGAGTAAAATTAATGTTTATTTGCAACATATTATAGTAGACTATAACATGATCAAAAACAAATTCATTTTAGCAAAAAAAAAAAAAAAAAAAGTCTCCGTTTTGAATGTCTGGGGTCGCCACAAATCTGTGATGTTAAAATGGGGTCATGAGCCAAAAAAGGTTGGGAACCACTGCAGTACACAGTCAGAGGGGAGAAAAGTTATGATGATTACAAAGGGCCCATGACTGATAGGGACCCCAAAAGATTATTAACCTATCACCAAAAAGAATGTTTGCTTCACAAGCCACTAATAATCATATTTGTTGTTTCCATTAGTATTGTTTTGTTGTTGGCAAAAAACAATAAAATCCAGTTAACCTCTGACCCCTGTCTCCCCTCTCCTTATTTCATGATATGGTTTGGTCCAGGTGCCAGAGTTCCTAGCTGATTCTACTAAATATACTTCCATCCAAAAAGCAAAACATTACCCCACCCACCGAATGGAGGGACAAGGGGTATTGTTTTTGGTTCGGTTTGTTTCATTGTTTGATTGTTAACACTCTAGCAGCAAAACTATTGGTTGAATTCATGCCAAATTGGGTTTGTAGATTGCCAGTGACTCAGAATAGATCTGATTACATTTTGGGAACAGTAGGTCAAAGTTCACATTTTTTAAATGAATTTTTAAAATCCTTTTTTTCCCCATTTATTTATAATGGGCAGAATTTCAAATGTCTGGAGCAGCAAAACTATAGGTTGAATTTGTACCAAACTGGGTTTATAGATTGCCAGTGATGCAGAATAGATGTCATTACATTTCGGGAAAAGTAGGTCAAAGTTAAAATTTTCTATGAATTTTTTAAAATCTTTTTTTCCCCCTATTTACTTATACTGGGCAAAATTTCAAATGTAAGTAGCAGCAAAACTATTGAATTTATACCAAATTGGGTTTATAGATTATAGATTGCCAGTGACCCAGAATAGATGTCATGATATTTAGGGAAAAATAGGTCAAAGTTTCAATATTTTTATGAATTTTTTAAATCTTTTTTCCCCCCAGTTACTTATAATGGGTGAAATTTTACATGTCCGTAGCAGCAAAACTGTTGGTTGAATTCATACCAAATTGGATTTATAGATTGCTAGTGACCCAGAATAGATGTGGTCACACTTTTGGGAAAAGTACGTCAAAGTTCAAATTACTTGTGCATTTTTTTACTCTTATTTTCTTCTCCTATTTACTTACAATGGACGGAATTTCAAATGTATTTAAAAACATCAATTTTGTTTCAATTTACTTCAAACTTGGCACTTATATAGAGGCAACTGATATGCTGACATTACCACAGGCATATACATGATGACATCAGCTGGAATGATGCCAAAATAAGATATAATATGTGCAAGGGGCGGAGTTTGTTGTGCCTGGACCCACTTGTTTGTATTTGTATATCAGTGGAAAACAAACCTAATACTGTTATTAAAAAAAAGTTAAATATAAAGCATGGCTTGTGCCTTTCTCCTCAGTCTTACACAAAATAAAAATCTATGAGCAGAACATAAATGCACACCTGCATAGTTATATTTTTAGGGTTTGCATAGTCTGAGGCATTGAAGTGGTGGGCCCCAAAGTCATAGTTTTCCACAGTGCCCCCAATCCCTGGAAGCCCCTCTGCATACAGTACAGTGCAAAAGTCATTATAAACATTCTCCATATAGTGTATCCATATATTTATCTTTTTTATTGGTTTATTTGGTAGGAACAGTGCACATTAATGTACACCATTATTGAGGCAAGATCAGATGTAAATAATGCTGGATTATAGCTAATATACTAATTTACATCCATAGTCCCTAGACAGGCACTAAAAAGACATCAGAATTAAAACACACAAACAGAACAATAAAAGAACAACACAGTAAAAGGTTGAGTCACTGTTTGAGTAGAGTTTTAAAGGTGGGATATGTGGAGCATTCCCTTATTGTGAGTGATAGACTGTTCCTATATTTAGTTCCCATCTTGGAAAGTGTGTTTTGTACAAAAGTTGTTCTGGAAATATGCAGATGGTATTGAAACAAAATCAGTAAACACTCTGGGATGTGAAGGAAGCTTTGAAAAACATCAGAAGACTAGTGCCACACTGTAGACAAAAAAATAAGATATTTTTTAGAACAAAATAACATTTCAAGGAGAAAAAAAGTCATAATATTACAAAGACAAAGTCAGTTTATTTTATTACTAAAAAACTGTTTTTGAGAAAAATGTTCCCAAACACTGAGCATTTCATTGTTTGTGAAAAACTTCCTAAAGTATGAATTACAGAGATGCGCTACATTACTCATTATTGCAAGCAACAATGAGACTGTTTCTCAGATATTTCTCCTTTGTAAATTTATTGCTATAAAATTACATCTTAATTCTCCAGATATTAAAAATCTTCAGTGTGGCCCTGCTCCTCCTTGTATACTATACATCTCAGGATTATACTCTAAGTAAACATTCACTCAAAACAAGAGTGGAACTTTAAAATGTACCAAATATTGATCATTACCTGCAGAAAGCATTTAATTCTCATGTTCAACACTGGGCATATACTTCCTGCACTTTCTTGTATTTTTAGAGACTGACAATGATGTGTGGTCATTACAACCCTGTAAAAATAAAACTAAAGGCAACCTAAGATGTCCCCACAGTAACTTATAAATACTGTAAGGGTTTCTGCAGTAGAAACATCTACTACAAATAATGCAGCTTCTTTGAAAGTCAGCACAAAATGACAATGACAAATCTATTGTTTCTATGAATTCTATTGTTGGAACATTTTTGCTCCAGTTTCACAAAATGCTGATATAGTTTCTTCAGTATCACATAAGTACTGTCCACCTTTTACTCACGTTGTCTTATTTCTACAACCAAATCATCTCACAGGTCTTTATAGTCTTATGAAGACCATTAGGCTTGAAACAAAGTCTTATGACTGGTTCCCACATCATTAAATATTCTAATCTCTCCCGTAACGATATTGAAAACTTTGCATAAATTTAATACCAGTGTTTGCAGTTCATAGATCAAAGACAAAGGTCATTAGAGGACTACTTAAATGTCTGGTGGCGTCTGCATTCTACTCATCCACTCAGGTAATCACACTGTTTATCACCTGGAACTAAAGCTTAACAGTATAAAACTGAGCAATGAGATAAGACATTGGATTTAACACAGAGGACGCAGTAAGATAATTAAGATAAAGGACTGACAAATGATGTTCTGTAAATAAGATTTAATTTGTGAGTCTGAAAATGTATAGCAAGTCATATAGTGCCCTATAATACAGTTTTAATCATCATAATACAATTTACAGTTTTGTAATTTTGGGATTCTATGTCAGTGTTGACAAAATAAAAAGCATAGAAAAGCCGTGTCAAACAAACAAGGTCCAGAGGCCGGTATCTTAATGTGGTGCGAGAACACAGTTAAAGGGTCTTTTACAGAGGAAGTGATTCAGACAACAACAGCAAAGAAACCTAAGAATCAACTGACCGTCAGCATCCAAAAGTAATAATAATGAATCAAATATTGCACAAGCCAATCTTTATACACGAACTAAACAAAAACTATTCGTCTTCATCTAAAATATATATATATATAAATTAAAAATTTCAAAGTAAAACCAGATTTATGGAAGATTTGTTTTTCTGGCATGTTCTCGATTTCCCTCATATTATTAGCTATATTCACACATACTTCCCCACACACACACACACACACACATATGTCCCAGCATGTGCTCATACACACATAAAAACACCCACACAAACACATAAAAAGACAAGAAATGCAGAGAGAAGGGCTTGATCAAATCCTTGGCAGTCTTCCCCTTCAGCAGTAGCAGCAGCACAGCAGTATAATTTCATCCAAACGTACCCAAAACCAGCCTGACGCTCATCGTAACCAAGCCTGTGGAGGAACACACACACACACACACACATCTCAGTCAGCTGCATACAGTGGTGTGGTGTCACGCATGATGTGAAATGTCATATTTTCTATCATTTTCACAGCAACAACAGTGATGCTATATATGCCATTTAAAACATTAAGCCTTCACTATTTTTTTTTTCAGTTTCCTTCTGATTATCAATACAAAACAGTCCTCCTCATTTGAACTTAAATGGATTGAAGTAAACTGACTTTAAAGAAACAGACACGTACAATCGTTTTTGAGTCTTCTTTGTCCAAAACCTTTTGGGCTTGGTCTGGAGGAAACTTGAGCATAGAGGTAATCACTTTGGCCATTGTCTGTAAAGAGCAAAAAAAAATGTACAAATTAACATAAAAATCTGGAAGGTTTTCATCATTACATGCCTTTTGATGGTTTCTGCAGTTCTGAATAAGTCAAATTTAAAGGACTGATATTTTTTTTTTTTTTTAAATGGAATTATGCATTTTAAAACATTTCCCAGTGGTCTACATGAACTGTAACTGCTATGCTTGGATCTGAATTCTTCATTAATTCAACTCCACAGGTCCATCTTCAACTGTATATCTGAGTACCGACATGAAAAAGATTGTTTTGAGCGCTGGCCCTTTAAATGCACGTGACCCCACCCCCTCCGGGTTGTTGACTGTGCTGCTCTGTCCCATTCAGCCACTTGTGTTCATTAATACAACCAACAGCTGTACATTTTAGGTAATCTGCTCAAAGTTTGGACATTTTTTCAGTTTTTACTACAACTGCTGCTGCTGACAAACAATTACGGCATACTCGGAGAAATGTTCTTCGGAAGTCTTGACCTTATATGTGAAAATGTCGTGACATAACTAGTTATAAAATGTAACAAATTAAGATGGAATTAAAACAGGTTGTAGAAATCCACTCGATTTTTGCCGGAATGAATATAAAGATAGCTTTGCAGCACCTGGAGGGTTCAAATTCAAACTTTATGAATTATTAGGGTCTAAAAACACAAATAAATGTACCAAAGACTAATAAAAGTGGGTTTAGCAAAATATGACCCCTTTAAGACATTTACGGTCATAATGAACACAACTGAATCTTGGGTCATGTATCACTGAAGCTTGCACATTGAATACAGCAAATAGAGAAAATTTATACTGTGTTATGGTAAGTGTTTACTGGTAGTCTTTTTTAGGTTGTTCCTGAGGTTCCATGCATCTTCAGTGTCTTTACATGTAAGCACAAGGGACAGCGGGCTTTAAGTTTGTCATTTTCAACAAGCACAAAATCAATTTTTACACATTTTTAAGACAACATAAAGCCTGAAACTCATCTTATAAGTTCACTAGAAATTATACTTAAGACCTTTAAGGATCTGCAGAAACCCCGTCTTTAAATACTTGTTTTTTCAGTACTCAAATTACTTTTACACCAGATGGATTTCTACTACTACCTGTGACATAATGAAATAAAGCTTGTTCTGAGATAATTAAAGTCCTACAAGACCAAAAAAAAAAGCATTATCTGCATAATCAAATCCAGGCCTATCTGCTAGGGTGCATGCGTTTCCACATAAACACAGAGATAATCAGAAACAGGGCTGCTGTGTAGGAAACCTAACCGCTCCACTAACACTAAACAAGGCCAGCATGGCTCGAAATGGCAAATCTGCGTCATGCAAGATGTATGTGCTCACAGGCAGCCTGGGGGACATCCTCCACCCAGGGAGGTCTGCCGTGTTGCCATAAAGACTGTTTGCTGGAGCTGGGAAAATCCTGCTGACTTTAGGCCAATATTAATTAGGGCGGTCACTGCTAATTTTTATCCTGAGAAAGTGGATCTGAACATGAATTTTATGAGACTTTCCAAATAGTCTCACATCATATAAGTCATTTCCTCCTCCTGCAAAAAATGTGGCACAGAAAGACATGAATAACTTTCAAATTTCTTTCAGTGTGTTCATTCTGAATGTGTTAAATGGGTCATATTTTGCTAAACCCACTTTTATTAGTCTTTGGTACATTTATTTGTGTATTTGGACCCTAATAGTTCATAAAGTTTGAATTTGAACCCTCCAGGTGCTGCAAAGCTATCTTTATATTCATTCCGGCAAAAATCGAGTGGATTTCTACAACCTGTTTTAATTCCTGCTTAATTTGTTACATTTTATAAATAGTGAAGTCACGACATTTGCACATATAAGGTCAAGACTTCGGACGAACATTTCTCCGAGTACGACATAATTGTTTTTCAGCAGCAGCGGTTGTAGTAAAAGCTGAAAAAATGTTCAAACTTCGAGCTGATTAGCTAAAATGTTCAGTTGTTGGTTGTATTAACGAACACAAGTGGCTGAATGGGATAGAAAGCACAGTCAACAACCTGGAGGGGGTGGGGTGTGAAGTGGCTCATTTGTATTTAATTGCCAGAGCTCAAAACGACCTTTCCGGTGTCATTAGTCAGAAATATGGTTGAAGATGGACCTGTGGAGTTGAATTAATGAAGAATTCAGACCCAAGCAGAGCATTTACAGTTTATGTAGACCACAGGGAAATATTTTAAAATGCATAATTCCATTTAAAAAATCTAAGTATCACTCTTTTAAATAATCTAAGATGGCAAAAAAAGTTACTTTTGTTTCGCGTCCCATCATGTATTCAAAGAGAACCTTCCTCAGGTACTCCATCTCAGTGGCTTCTGAGAGTGCATCAGAGCTGTTGTAACCAGGATCTGAAAAATGAACGACACATTTTATTATATAGGACCCATTCAGACATACAACAATGTGGTTTAACAGCATTTAAACATGAATTTGATGCAAATCTGAGCCCATGTCTCAACATTTGAAATGTAGTTTGTAATTACCTCCGCCAAGGAGGTTATGTTTTTGCCGGCATTGGTTTGTCTTTCTTTCTGTCCGTGTGCAAGATAACTCAAAAAGTTATGGATGGATTTAGGTGAAAATTTCAGGAAATGTTCATACTGGCATAAGGAACAAATGATTAAATTTTGGTGGTGATGGGGGGGGCGGGGGGTGGGGGTACACTGATCTGCACTGTCTGAGTGCTTTTCTAGTTACCTCTGCCAGGAGGTATTGTGATCTCTTTGCTTTGTGTGTTTGCGTCCGTGTTTGTTTGTGAGCAAGATAACTCAAAAAGTTATGGACGAATTTTTACGAAATTTTCAGGAAATGTTGATACTGACACAAGGAAGAAATGATTAAATTTTGGTGGTGATGGGGGGAGGGGATCTGTCTTGGCGGAGGTCTGCGCTCTCCGAGTGCTTTTCTTGTTTACTTTTGTGTCAATATTCTTTTAAAGGGGCAATATGTAGTATTTCTACTTTTAAATATGACAAAAATTATCATGAATGTTTAGAATAAATAAGTTTGAGGTTATGTCAGATGCCAATGTACTAGATTATAGAGATATGAACTAAATAGAGTAATATAGACAGACCAGTAGATTTATGCACCGAGGTGCCTTTGACCAAAACGTCAGAAAGTGACGAGATGGGTTTAGAACCACTAAGAAACAACTTTTAGAGTCAAAGAAAGTGACGAAAGCTAGAAGCACCACAGGACACAGCTCTAAATGAAAAGAATGGAATTTTATGCAAAAATGACAGTGTTTCTTCTACATGGGTGAGTTTGATTATGCCGATATGAAGGTATACCGTTATTATGTAATGTTATTATCTTTGTTAAGTTGCCGTTTGTTGATCCATGGTTTAGACTAAACTGACAGTTCGGACCTTGTTTGGATGATTTCAAACAGATCTTTAGTGCAACTACTGACAACACAAACTATACAGAAAATAGATGAAATTTGTAGTTTTACTGTGGTTGTTTTCTAAAAACAGCGCTAAGCTAACAGAGCTATAATGTAAACTAGCAGCTGATGCAACACATGAAGATTATAAGACACTGTTATTTTGACTACTGTCAAAATAACCGGCTGTGTGTGCGTATGTGTGTGTGTGTGTGTGTGTGTGTGTGTGTATGAGGGGGTGTATGTGTTTAGTTTTATTTTACACTGGACTTGTTTAATATATTTTAAATTGCAATAAAAAGAATTTAAAAAATAAACAAAAAAAATAACCGGCTATGAGTTTTGTTTGATGAACAAAACTTGATGATACCATAACACAAATGTGTGAAAACAATGAGCTTTAGACTTTATTCTGTGGGCGATATAGTCTGTAGACACATAGCACTGACTGGTGGTCTTAAATGTGGTAGTCCTAAATGTGTTCTAGTATGCGACTTCCTCTTGATGTTGAGAGTTCTGAATATTAATCTGACATACAACCCTTTTAAGCAGTCCTTAATTGACGTCACTCCAGGTGAAACCTTGTTATAATTTTAAACGTCATGTTTATATCAGCAACAAAACACAGAACACTTTACGTCCAGGTATGTGTTTAAATTCAGCAGAAAATAGTAGCAAAGGAAATAATGGCACAGCTCAGCATGAACACTTCATTACTACAACAGGCTGAAAATAAATGCTTAAATTCTCTGCCCAAAGCTATAAAACCATTATCCCTTTAAAAACTATGAATGGGAAACTGTGTTACAACGTGGACAGGTCTGGTAACACTTACTGCTCCTTCAGGTTTTTAATATGGAACTATCACAGCAGACTACTGTACACCCACGTACTATCAGCCTATCTGGAATAATCGTTTAGACGACACCACATGTTCCTGCATGCCAAGAGGAACTGTGTGATTAGGCGACAGGAGAAGGTGATAGAGAAGAGCAAACAGCTCTTTGATGTCCAGGGTGAAGTATTGGGTCATCAGTAAACCCTTTAGCCTTTGTACCCTCGACCCCACGCTGCCCCATTTGAGCCTTTCCATAGACCTAAAAATCAGACATCAGAGCTTCACCAGACATCTATCTCAACCAGATACACAAAGAGGGCTATGCTTTGTCACTAATAATTCCTGTAATGCCATGGAAATATAGACAAAACAGGTGTAGGATCTGAGCAGGGTTAAGAGAGGAAATTAAAACCAAGATGGAACTAAAACTAGCAGTGAAAAAAACAAACAAAAAAACACTTCCAACAATAAAATGACATAGTACATTATGGATGAATTCTTCAATCTCATTTTCAGCTTCTTTTAATAAACACCTGAAAAAATTCAGTGAAATAAAAGCTAGATTAAAAACATTCAATACCTCAAAATGACTTAACATTTCCATGTACTCAAAGTGAAACTAAACACACATCACATTACAAAGATCAAATAAAAGTAAAAACCAATAAAAAATTTCACAAATATAACTCAGAATGTCTGGATCTTGATCTATGTGTACTAGAAGTGGAGGATTTAAGAGGTTAAAGCGTGCGTGTTGCAGGGTTCTGTGTGGGAAACGTTAAGACCACAGTCTGCAAAACCCATTAAAACCAAGGATGGCTTCTTCTTCACCACCACCCCCCTCGTTCTGACAGCACATTCTCTTTATTACACCAGCAGGGAAGTTCTAGCAGGAAGGCTGAAGACAGTCAATGCCCCCAACATCTTCCAGAGCAGTCGATGATACACCACGCTATGTTTATAATATACTTGAGGACTTTCAGTCAGTCTCCAGAGGCTTACCCTAACCTTAACCACAACACTTATAGGTCTAGTCCTAACCCTTACTCTAACCTTAACCAAACCCTAATTACAACCATAGCTCCAATCTTAACCGGCGAGCTTAGAAATCACGCTTAGATTGGCCAAAATGTCCTCAAAACCATAGCTAAACCAGACCACACAACCCTCCATTTCAGCATCTCCTGTCTCATCTCTGATTCATAAAGCGATGTGGGCAGATTAACGACAATATGTCAAAACACCATCTCTGATCAGAGGTCCTACAGAGCAGTGAGGCGAGGGAAAATTAAAGCAGATAAGTGAAAAAAAACAAAAAAAACATACTTTATTACAAACAATAATTATACGCTATGTGTTTAAAACCCCTTCACAATTAAGTTGGATGTTTTAAACTGTGGGTGTATATGATATATGTTCTGGTTTCCCATAATATTAGACTGTTTTAAGTGTTTTGCATGATGTTGTTGTTGTGATATGAGAAAAAACTTGGCTAAAACAGCAGTACTAAGTGATCCCTGGTGTGAAAATTACCTTTATACGTGCTCCCAAGATGAGTTACAACAGTGCTTCGATGGAAACATTTAATCTTGTCTTCAAGCGAGTGAATCTACAGTGAAAAAAAAAAAGCACATGCATTCATTAATAATGAAAACATCTACGTGACCTCAGTGAGTTAATTCTACACATTAGACCAGTTGTTGCATGGGACAAAAAGCAAAGCATTTATTTGGTCATCCTTGGGGGTTGTTTGTGAGAATGACGATTTGTGAGAAAAAAACTGTGCGTTGTTCTTCTTGTTTATAGGGTTAAACCAAATGTAAACAGATGTGCTTTGTAATTAAGCTGATGCAGCAGGAGAGCAGTAGCTCCTCTTGCTGGAGGTCACAGAATCCTGGGAATACACTGCATGGGATTTACTGCTCACTTGTCCCTTCGTGGAGCACACGCAACGCCTGATACTCACTCTCTCAATAAACTCCTGTTCTTTCAACCGAGCCTCACTCAGCAATGTTGTCTTCTCAGCAAGCTGGGCCTGAAACACAGAGGGATAAGGTGGACAAAACAATATATTTTAGGAATATTAAAGTGGAAAAGTAATGGCCTTCATGGACAGACGACATGCTGCTAGTCTGAATGAATTCCTACCTGCAGCTCTACTGTACTTATCGGTGTCTGAAAATAAAAAAAGAGGAAATACAGCATGTTAAAAAGGCAGATCTACATGTACGTCTAAAAACTGTCTTATGTAAATGAGTTACTGCAAAGTAAATAATGAAGTAAAATAGCAGGGTTTTTACAAGTTAAATTTAAGACTTTTTAAGACTACTCAGAACTAAACATGGAGAATCAGCGTTCAGTTTCTATGCTCCGTGTATCTGGAACAAACTACCAGAAAATATCAGGTCTGCTGAGAGTCTGAGTTCTTTTAAGTCAAGGTTAAAGACTCACCTGTTCATTGCTGCTTTTGACTAAAAGGCTTTTTACTTTTTAAATTTTATATTCTCTTTCAAAACTCTGCACTGCAACTCTTACTTTAGTATGTGTGTTTTTATATTATGGGGTTTTATGTGTTGTTTTCTTACTTGCTGTTTTTCATCACCTTTTACATGTTTTATTATGTTTTAAATGTGTTTCTTTTTCCCTTGTCGTTGTATTTCAATGTCCTGTGTGAAGCACCTTGAATCTCCTTGTTGCTGAAATGTGCTATACAAATAAACTTGCCTTGCCTTGCCTTAGAACAGAATTTAATGCCTATTTCACGGCCATACTGGCAAAAATTTGTGACTCCTACAATTTAGGAAAAACTCATGTCAACCACACCGAAAAAATTCTCATTTTCTCCAACCAGATGTTATTAAATTTGCACTTTCCCATGGTTACTTTTAATTTCTGTGATCATTTCTCACTGGGGGCTGCAAAGTCAGTGATAATTGGTCCTAACTTCAATATAAATTGTCGGATTGGAATGGGTGGAACTGAGTCGACTAACGTTACTTTCTTTGTAGCACAGATATTTCCCAGACACATTTAAACACAATACAGCCAACAAGTTAATGACAACAAAGCTTAAGACCTACTACCATATCTAATTTAATACCTTTTAAAGACTTTAAGGTATTAAATGCAGATTTGTAAATTCAAGACTTTTAAAACTTTTTAAGACCCTGGAGGAACCCTGTATAGGTCCTTACTAATAATTCCCCAGAGTTGTAGTGAATAATTGCCAATAAGTCATTAAATGATTTAAATTTGTAGAATAAATAAACAAAAAGTTGCAGGTTGAAGCTTTAGTTATTTATTTACAACATG
The DNA here is from genome assembly GCF_902148855.1 of Sphaeramia orbicularis. Lineage (NCBI taxonomy): Eukaryota > Metazoa > Chordata > Actinopteri > Kurtiformes > Apogonidae > Sphaeramia > Sphaeramia orbicularis. The sequence goes on along the minus strand of NC_043971.1, from coordinate 23,334,457 downwards.
CCGATGTACGCCAGTCTTTAGCTAACTCACATCTGTTGAGATTCTAAATATGTCTCAACACAATACGTTCAACCTCAAGTAATTATCCTTTTTGAATAGTCGAGGCCTTGTTTATTTTACTCACTTGAAAAAAAAAAAAAAGAGACAGTCATGCATTTAACTCCACAGTACAAAGTTCAATATCTCTATAAAGAAGTTTATGTGATCACTCCTGTCCGAGTGTCAGCAGCAAAATCTACTGTGGTGACTATTAAATTAAACTTGGTGGCAGGTTAGAGCATGGGTTCAAGACAAACGATTAGATTTTGGAGTGGATCCATGAACAGCAGCAGGATCTGGAATGTTTCATAATCATGATATGGGGAGTTGAATTGGAGAACTATTGGACCTTGGCAGAGAATCTAATTATCTAAAACAAAACCTTTCATAACAGCTTGACATTCAACATATATACAAAACATATATAATCTCTCTCAACGAGAAAGGGCGACCAGTTCAGAATCAACTGCTACTTGACGTCTTGCTCTTCTTCCTATTGTATAACCTCTGGTTCAGTGTGTGAAGACAGACTCAACTTGAATTGTACTTCTGCTGTGTCTGCTGCTGTCTCTCAGGAGAGACACCCTGACCCACTGTCTAAATGAAGAATGGCTCGTGAGGCCCGTAGTAAGGAAAGGACTCCAGGAGCATAAACCCATACAATCCCCCTGTAAAGTTATTACCTCACCAGGGAAAAATGCAGCACAGAGAGCAGCATAATTCTTTGTGTTTCAGTGCATCTGGACATGAGTGTAAAGGTAGAAGAAACTGTGCAGGGGTCTCATGGCACCTCAACACCTGAGTAAAACGTCTCCCGTGTGCACTTTTGTCCCAGCTGGCCCTTCTCCAGGACGCACATCTTGCATCGGAGTGTTTCTGTAGTATTAAATTTAAGGCCTAGAATCACCTCGTATGATGATAATTGAGAACAGGGACTGAAGCTGGCTGCTGCCTCACAAACTCTATTTTCCAAAGAGAACATTCCTGGGTGATTCAAATGAGCTTCACAGCATCCGGCGAGCTTTGGAGGGCAGCCACACGACTGGGGCGAGAGACTGATCAGAGCAAAGTATGTAAGCAAATTGTCCCTGAGCTCTCAGACGGAATCCTTCAATTGCAAAGCAAGACAAAGGAAGAGATAATGCATAACTGCTAAGTCAGTTAACCTGAAACTGAACTTTCACATAATATGATATCTGAAAGACACCTCGTGGCACAGACAAAAAAAAAACAATGCTTTCAGATTAGGCTGTCATTCATGTCCAGTAATACTTCCATCAGACGGCAGGCTCTTCCCAGAAGGCTGAAGAAAAAAATGTGATTTCATTCGGCCATTGTTATTTTACGCAAGTGACTTATGACTTGAGCAGAATCACAGTATAAATTTAAGCCAAGCCTCCTGTCACGTATGCAGTCAACTTTAATAGCTGTAAGTATGAATTTCTACATCTGCAGCATTGAGTGACAAAATGACAAAACAGCAGCCATCAGTGAAATCAATCACTGGGACTGTAACAAAACACTGATACACTTGAGTATATTATATCATGTTATTGAGTTTTGTGATGCTCAAAAATAATACATTTTTATTAAGAGCTTATACATAAGATTTGTAGCAGAATCTTTTATGCTGATAGAGAAAATCTCTTGCTCTTATTGCATAAAAAGTAAGAACATATGTTAAAGGCATTGTGAAAAATTCAGATGCTGCAGTCTCACTTGAATCATTCAGTCATACTATGGTGGTTCCAAAATAGACTTACAGGAGTGATATTTTGCTTTTTTTTTTTTTTTTTTAAATGAATTATGCATTTTAAAACATTTCCCTGTGGTCTACATAAACTGTAAATGCTATGCTTGGATCTGAATTCTTCATTACTTAAACTCCACAGGTCCATCTTCAACCCTATTCCTAAGTAATGACACCAGAAATGTCATTTTGAGCGCTGGCCCTTTAAATGCAAATGAGTCACGTTATGCCCCACCCCCTCCAGGTTGTTGGCTGTGCTGTTCTGTCCCATTCAACCAACAACAGAACATTTTAGATAATCAGATAATGAAGTTTGGACATATTTTCAGTATGTAACACAACCTGTTAACAAACATATATGTCGTACTCAGAGAAATGTTCGTCGGAAGTCTTGACCTTATATGTGCAAATGTTGTGACGCAACTAGCTATAGATGTAAAAAAATTAAGCAGGAATTAAAACGGGTTGTCGAAATCCACACGATTTTTGCCAGAATTAACATAAAGATAGCTTTGCAGCACCTCAAGGGTTCAAATTCAAACTTTATGAACTATTAGGGTCCCAAAATACACAAATAAACGTATCAAAGACTAATAAAAGTGGGTTTAGCAAAATATGACCCCTTTAACACATTCAGAATCAACGCACTGAAAGAAATTTGAAAGTTATCCGTGTCTGTCTGTGCCACATTTTTTGCAGGAGGAGGAAATGACTTATATGATGTGAGACTATTTGGAAAGTCTCATAAAATTCATGTTCAAATCCACTTTCCCAGGGTAAAACTTAGCAGTGACCACCCTAATTAATACTGGCCTAAAGTCAGCAGGATTTTCTCAATTAGGGTCCCAAAAACAAATAAATGTACCAAAGACTAATAAAAGCAGGTTTAGCAAAAATATGACCCTTTTAAATAATTTGAGTCACAGTATATACCCTTGCTTATATGGTCATGGTATGTATTGTATGGCAGTTGTACTATGTGTCTGTGGGTCTGAAGTGTTTGTACCTCAGAAGTGTTCTGGCTCCTTGCTTGCAGCTCCTCCAGTTCCTTCTGAACCTGCCACACTCTGTCTCCCATCTCCTCCTCTCGACTCTGAAAACAAAGGCTGAGTCATTTCCTATGTTTCATCTCTGCATCACAACTCAAATATTTCAGTCGAATCAAACCGACGTCTTGGGCGATTTTAGTCGTCCCTCCCTTAATTACACACGGAGACATTACAGCAGACAGATTAATAATAGCTGCTGACTATTCATTAGAATATGTTTGAAATATGATGATTCAGCAGTCGTTCCCAGATCTATTTATCTGGCAGCCAGCTAGTGCAGTAATGGCTTCCAAATGACGGGCGGAGTTAATATCCTTTCCATTCTATATATATATATATATATATATAAAAAATAGGTTTGTGAACCTCCTCCCAGTGGAATACCTGTATAACCTGTTCATATTTCTGAACAGTTCTGTGCAAATCGTCCTCCTTTTGGGAAATCACCTTCCGTAGCTGACTGGCTTCATCACGATGGCTGTAGATGAGTTCAGCCTCCACAGCCTGGGCCTTTGCTGTGCCATGGAAAAGGAGAGAAGCCAGAGTTAGCACATACATAAAGTACCCAAATTGTTATTCCAAACCGCTCACTCACATCCCATTTGGAATGCAACAGAACTTAACTCAACTCAAAACACTGTATTGGCATGTATGTCAGGTGAACAATACTGCCAAAGTGTCAAGGATTATACAATTTGACTCGGCTATGGAAGAAACAGGGCGACTCAAATGTACTGTTTCCAAGTGCAGTGATCCCTAAATTTTGTTCCACCCACTCACCATCAAGATTAAAACATAAATAAAAAAAAAATAAAAAAAAATAAAAAAAAATTCTGTGTACTTATTCCACCCCTTCTCTTGTAAATCTCAGTTGAGCATGGTAACTTTGATTTTCCATTTAAACTCAGTTGTTTCTGTGGCTTAAAAATACGTTGACTCGAGTAAACTGAAATCGTTTCTCTACCACAACAGAGGCCTGTGTTTCAATCACTTAAATCCTGTGCTTTACAGCTGTAAATCTTGTCAGTTAAATTGTCATCAGCCTCACCAATGGCTTCCTTCACTGCCGAATCAAGCTCCTTTTCCTTCAAGGCCAGTTGTGTTTGGAACTCCCTCATTAACTGCTTCACTGTAGAGTTGTGCTTCATTTCCATGTCTTCCAATTCCAGTCTGTTGGAACAAATGGTATTACAAATGTGAATTTAGGAGGGGTACCATGAGTACAGGCATAAATATTAAATCCATGGTAACTTATAGGCCTCAAATACTGGCAGAATTCCATTTAAACTGTTCCTCTAAACTCCATTCCATAAACTTACTTTAATTTTTTCTCATTCTCTTCCATCATCTCCTTCTTGGTGTACTCTAGGTCCTGTTCGTGCTCCTTCCTCAATAACCGCATGTCTTTCTGAAGCCTGCAGAAGTCTTTGTAGATTTTGTCTTTTTCATTCTTCACCTGAGCGAGTCTGCTTTTGAACGACTCACCGTCCTCTTCTTGAGTCTCAGAGTGGTTCTCCATGTCGTTTTCTAATGCGCTCTTTGTTTGCTGCACACTGGAACATTCCACCTTCCTCTCAACCACAGTTTCTGATGAATTTTGCTCAATATTTGCCTGATGTTGATTAATCTGAGCGTCCTTGTCAAGTATTTCTTCTTTGAGTTGATTTAGTTCTGCAAGAAGGGCTCCATTTTGTTCTTCTGCCTCTTTTAGTTTTGCCTCAGTTTCCTGCAGCACTGATGAGGTTTCTTTAAGGCCTTCGTGATCCGCTGTATTCTTTTGAAGTGATGACAGCTTCTCTTCATACAGGTTTTTCATTTCCTCTAAAGACTTCTCTCTCTCAAGCCTCTCATGACTTTGAATCTCTTCAAGTTGTTTCTCCTGCTCCTCTTTCAGCTTCGCAAGTGCTTCCTCGAGGGCTTTTGTTTTCTCCTCTAATGTTTCTACATGCTCTTTGCTGAATGTTTCGTTCCTCTTGGTTTCCTCCAAACTCGCCCTCAGAGCCTTGATTGTCTGCTCTCTCTCTTCAAGTTGGGAGGTTAGCTGCTTTTTAATCTGACCGATTTTCTGCTCTGCTTTCTTCTTCAGCTCCGATACTTTCCGGACGCTCTCTGTGGACAATTTCTCTTCTGTTGCCTTCAGATTTTCATCATTGCTCTTTATGATCTCGCTTTTAATCCTCTCAAATTCTTCTTTTTGACTCTGAAGCTCGTATTTACACTTTTGGTTGTCTTCCTCAAGGGAATGTAGTTTTTGCACCATCTCTTGCTCCAAGTTCCCATTCTGAGTGCATTGCATCTGGGTCTGCTGCAGCTGTTCTACCAACACTCTTTTCTCATTCTCTGTGATGCTGTGCTGCTGTTTGAGGTTGGCTGCGAGTTGTTCACACTCTCTTGTCTTTAAGGCTAACTGCTCCTGAAGCTCACAGAGTCGACTGTTGCAACTCTCGAACTCCGAAGTAAGATCACTCAACTTCTGCTCTTTCTCACTCAGAACCTGGTCCATCTCAGACTTGCTGATGGACTGATTGTCAATACTTGCGGTAAGCCTCTGCAAAGCTTCATTCTTTTCAGAGATTTCTCGCTCGAGCTCTCCGAGCCTTGTCTGTAAAGATGTGATAGTGTTGTCATTCTGGGCGAGCTTGGACTCGGCACTATTCTCAAACTCTGACAGGCTGTTCCTGAGTGCACTGGCCTGTTCCAGCGCAGACGTTTTCTCCAGCTCCAATCTCTCAGTTGTCTCCTCCATTCGTTTCCTCTCCTGCTTCTGCTGGTTCAGCTGATTTATGGCTTCTTCCTTGTCTTTTATGCTACTTGCTAGCTGATTTTTCAAGTCACTGATGATACTTTCCAAGTTACTGATATGCAGCTCATTTGTTTTAATATTTTCTGATATGATTCGGTTTTCTTCACTGAGCTTCTCCGTTTTCTGAATATTTTCATTGATTGACTGAAATTGATTTTCAGCATCTCTTGTTAGCGTCTCCCTCTCGTGTGTTAAGGCTGTGATATGCTCCTCATGAGCTTTTACCTGAGCAGTCACCTGTTCTAAAGAAATGCATAGATTCTTATTCTCCTCTGTCTGCCGGCGGAGAGTTTCCTCCAAAGTGCAAATTCTATCTACTTTAGTAAGGATAATGTTGTGAAGATGTGCTACCTTTTTCTGACTACAGAGCAGCCTATCTTTCAACTCCCCCACCCGATTTTCAACCTTCTGACAGAGCTCATTGGATCCACAGTCCACTTTAGACTGAACCTCCTGACAGTAATGCTCCATTTGGTTGGTGATCATTATTAAACGCTGTTGGAACTCTGCTTCCTTGGCTTGTAGCTGAATGGCAGTCTCCTCAAATTTACTCTGCATCTCCTCACTTTCCTTACATCTGGAACCTTCCACTGCCTTAAGCTGCTTCTCTGTTTCCTCCAGTTGATCTGACAAGGTCTTTAACTTCTCTCTCCCCTCTTCCTCCATTGAGCTCAGCTTGTCTTGGAGGGAGTTTCTCTCATTCAGAGCCTGGTTAAGGTTCCTCTCCACTGACTCCATTTGCTCTTTCAGCACTGCTTCACCCTGAGATAAACTTTCCAGTTTTACTGCTGCTTCATTAAGCTCTGCTTGCAGTTTCTGCACAGTGGTTTCCCGAATAGCCAGCTCCTCCTTCAAATTCTTTATTTCACACAACACTTGTTCATTCTCCTCTCTGCTTCTGCTAAGTTGCTGAGAAGTGTCCTCCAGTTCCTGTGCTTTCTCCTGTAGAATATGTGAGTTTTTCTCCATTATTTCTTCCTCCTGCTGTCCCAACTTCTGCTGCCAATGATGTTCCAGCTCCTCAATCTCATGCTTATGGGCATCCTGTAGTTTCTCCACCTCCTCCTTATGGTTATTTTGCAGCTCTGACATTGTATCACTGAGGCCTTGAGAGCTTTTTTGAGCCATCTCTAAAATCTTCTCCTGAACTTGCTTCTCTTTTTGCTGAAGTTCTGCATCTTTCTTTGCAAGTTCCTTCTTCATAGTTTCTTCATTTTGCTGAAGCTTTTTCTTAAAATTCTCTTGCATTTCTTTGGCTTTCTGTTTAAACTTTTCCATCTTTGTTTCCTGTGACTTCAGTTTACCTTCCATTTCAGTTATAGTGTTTTTCATCTTCTTCTCAAGGACAGCTTTTTCATCATCCAACTGTTTCTTGAGGCGTGTTTGTTCTTCCTGCTTAGTGTTCAATTCTACTGTGAAAAGCTTCTTCTGTTCTGAGAACTCCTTCTTGGTATTTTCTAATTGGTGCTCAAGCTCCTGAAGCGACTTCTCTTTTTGTTGACAATCAGTTTTTGCTACCTCCAACTGATGCTCTAAATCTGTCAAGTCCTTCTTACACTGATCTAGATCCAGTGAGATCTTACTTAACTGTGCATTAGATTCCTTGAGGCCTGCACTTTCTAATTGGGACTGTGATAAACACTGCTGCAGTTCCTCCAGTTCTTTAATTTTAGCATTTAATTCTTGGAGAGTGGAATGTGATTCCTCTTGTAGTGTGTTTATTTTAAGAGTGTGTTCTTCATTTTCCTTTTCCTTTTCCCTCAAAACTATTTTCAGCGTGTTAAGTTCCTCTTTCAGAGTTTTCTCCATACCGCCAAGTGACTGCTCATGCTCCTGCTTAATATCTGCAATCTCTGCATTGTGCTTTGCCACCTGATCCTCAAACCTTTTTTCATAGTCTTGCTTAGCTAAACTATGCACTTCCTCAGCTGCGACCAGCTTCTCCTCCAGAAGCCGTTTACTCTTCAAAGCCTCTGAAAGGTCAGAAGATAAAGCCTCCAGCTCTGCCTGCTTTGCATCCAGTTTTTCTAATGTTTTCTGGTTCATGTCTTCAACATGTGCTTGGAACTGCAACTCTTTATCTTTCAGAATCGTCTCCACTTCAGCTCTGTGTTTTTCTTTGAGCTCCTCCATAGTATTGTTCTGCTGCTGGGTTAGGGTGCCCTTGTGCTTTTCCAGCTGCTCCTGGTGCTTTTCCTCTAATGCAGATATTTGCTCCCTGTGTTTATCTTTCAGTTCATCCAGCTGACTGGAAAGTTCATGGGACAGATTGGATCCATCCTGGGAGAGCTTATCCAGAGAGCTCTCTAGCTCCAATACTCTCTGCAAAGTATATATATATTTAAAGTTGTTAATTTTAGTCTATTATTTTACTAAATATAAATGTAAATACTAAATTGTCAATCAACAAATATTTTAGTCTTAAGTCTATTGAGCTACATGTTAAAATGATGTGGTTACGAGAGAAAAAAATACTCACAGTTCTTGCAGCCTCTAGCTCTAGCTGTATCTCTTTAACCTTGTTTTCAGACTCTATCTTCAAAGCTGTTTTCTGTAATTCCGCATCCTCCAGAGCTAGAGTGGCTTGCTGTTCTCGTTCCTTAGCTAACTGGGCAAACTCCTTTTTGCATTTCTCCTAAACACAAAAATCAGAAATGTCCAATCTGCATCCATTTCATTTTATCCATCTGTGAATTTAAAGAACAACAAAAAGTGTGGGCACCTACCACAGCTGCGTTGATTCTGGCATTCATCTCTTCTTCTTTAGCAGCCAGGGCTTCACTGTGGGCTTTTTCCAAGTTGGCCACAGTTTCCTCAGATGACTTCTAATATTAACATGAATAATAAATCAGTTGAAGTGAATAAAAGTCCACTTAATGATATCTGCTTAGCACTGCCCTAATTGGGTTTCACATCACTTAGAGACTTCCACAGCATCACCCTGTTAGCAAAACTTTGCTGTTTAACAATATTCTTTGTAATTCAATCACTTTAGATGAAAAGTCAGATGCGAACACTTAAATACCATTAGGTGAAAATAGATACCAGATCAGTCTTTTACTTGTTATATACTAATCATTACTGTGAAATGCAATCTTTGGATGTTCAATGTAGGGGAGAAGACTGATGTGGGGCTAATATTTATCCGCTAATCACCAAAACTGAAATGAATTTAATGTCCCTTCCGTACCTTCATGATGGTAACAACCTCCTGCTTCACTCGTGTGAGTTCCTGCTGCAAAGTCTTCCTCTCTTCTTCACTGGCTCTTTCAACTTCTTTCACTTGCTCCTCCAGTTGAACCTGCTGCTGCTTTCTGGCCTCTTCCGCCTTCTGAGCTGCACCTAATGCCCGCTCAAGTTCCTCAAATGCTATGGAAACAGAAAACACATCATCATTAAATCCAAAAACACATTACTTTACATTTACAGATGTGGGTTTCACTCACACTCACCTGCTTTCTCAGCTCTTTCTTTCTGTTCCTGCAGCTCTTCTCTTTGGGCAGTCGACTGTTGAAGCCTTGAGCGTAGCTGTGCGATCTCTTCTTCTTTCATTTCCAGTGTTTCGTGCATCTGACGCTTTGTTTCTGCAATGACCATTCCCTATAAAAACAGCAACATGTAAGAAAAAGGCAACATTCTGAGTATATTATTTTTCATCTAAACGTAATGCTGTAATTTTTTGAGAAATGACTCCAGAGTACAGACACCAGCTCAAGTCCAGTGTCCAGAATTACTCTTGACATTTTAGTGCTTTCATCATTCTATAAACAGATCTCGTGAGGTGCTGTCCATCCTGCCGAGCTGGGGTCAAAGTTTAAAAGAAACAAGGTGCAGCTTCAAGGTTCCTTGACTTCTTTACTCAGTGGCAGAGTAAAAACATGTCTAGTTCAATCAAGATGTATTCAAATCCTTACAAACCCCTCACTTACCTTATCCTGTTCCAACTGTTCAATAAGGTTTTTGGCATCACGCAGCTGAGTGATCAACTTAGTCTTCTCTGTTGTGTGCAGTTCCTATAAGCACAAAATATTTGATGTAATTATAAAAGACAAAATTATCACATCCAGCTGCCAGCAGATAATCAAATGTACTTCACATTGGAACATTTCTGATTCTTGCGTCGATACATAAGCTACAGCCAGATGACATAAAAATCCGATGCTTGCCGTACCACCCAGGATGCCTCACCCACAAACCAAACTAGAAAGTGTACACAAGCGCAGCTAAACCAACAAGTCAACCTAAATTACAGCCCAGCTACACAGCAGTGGCATGTAGTAGCTGTATGTCTGTGCCACTGCTGTAAAACTAGTGGTTACGACACAAGAAACACTAGGATGCTGCAGATGTGGTCTCCATTTCTTTTATATTTATGTGTTTTTTTTCTATGAGTGAAACCAAGTCAGTGCCGAATCAATGTTCTAAATAACTGTACTCTGATGTCTCGACAGAAGCAAGCTAAAATATTTTTTTTTTGCACACAGATTAAAAAAAACAACTAAAATAGCATACAATACTGTGTTAACCACACCGTTCACACAATACTTTAAAATCCCATGCACCAAGGGTCTGGAATTGTACCCAGATGGTCTGTTTTATGGGATATTTGTCTAAGGCAGAGGATGAGTACAGCTCAGCCCCACAGTTCCAGGATGTCTTCATGCTACTTAAGAGGCCTAAACGCCTGTTAACCTCTGCTTTTCCAGACACAGGAAAGACTCTCTTCTCAAACAGTCTACATATTCAAAACAAAATATAAAGCAATAAATAGAAGCAAGTCAATCAACATACAGTTAGATATAATTTGCCTATCAGTGTCTCTGTAAAAACAAACTCCGGTTATCAGATTCTGCAAAACATCCGTGCAGCTACAGACAAGCTAAACATGCTTATCATACCAGTTAAACAAAATGTTTTGAAATCAAAGAAAACAGTGTGTCATTCATGTCACGCTGACATTGCATGAACCCATTCCTGGATGGTGGCCAAAGAGCTGTGATGTTCTGAGTCTCAACCAAAGCTATTCACTGTGTCAACAAAATAATGAAGGCACATCATCAGTGGCCCATGAAGACTCTGGCCAACATTTCATATCAACATTAATTACCCTAAATACACTCTTCGGTGATGTGCAGCTCTTCAGACTTACTTGGTTTAATCAAATCATCTCATAATTACACCAATTTTCAACAACATAAATAAATGTCTGAGTCATTTTAAAGCACGGACATCAACAAAGCCATGTATCCAGCTATGCACCTTCATCTTCTCCAGTTCCTGCAGTCTCTCCTGCAGCTGTTCTTGTAGAGTTTCATTCTCACTGCTGAGCTGAGCGCTCCTCTCCTTGTGTGTTCGCATCACATCTTTACACTTCTGCAGTAGGTTTTCCTGCCTCTTCACTCTCTTCTGTAGCTGTTCCATAAGTTTGGCTGGATCAGCGTTGCCCCCTTCTGACCAGAGAATAGAACATACTGATTAAACAGCTGCCAAAAATAAACCATTCTCACATTAATCTCCTACAGAGTGTCACCATGTGGACTTGTGCTCTTGAACAAAATATATTTTACTTACCTTCACTGGCTTCAGGCTCCACTTCTTGTTCTTTTGAAGGACTCTGTTGGACAGAGGTGGAGTCTTCAGACTGAGGGAGTTGACCCTCAGGTGGTACTGCACCATCAGAGACCCCTTTCAGCCGTTTCTTCATCAGAGCAACCTGGCACCAAGATGAAAGGCAGAGAAAAAAAGCATGTATTCAAAACACTGGAAAATGACTGTTGTACTTATAAATGTACAACACCCCAAAATTTGCACTTATTTCAGATACTCTACAGGTGAAGATAAAAGTCCTCCCTCAAACCAAGAACCCCAAATTAAACACATCCACACCAACATCAATCAACACAGACTTTCACCTGTGTCTGCAGAACAGTGATCATTTGATCTTTCTCCTCCAGAGCAGCATCAAACTCATCCTGTAGGTGTTTTTTGGCCTGCTGGTCCATTTGCAGCTCCTGAAGATACATTTAATTACATTTTCCAATTTAATTTGTTTATTTGTACTTGAGACTTTGATCCTAATCTGGTAGCACTTTACATTACAGCTCACTAATACAAACAACTCAGTTTGGTAACACGTCACAGAATCCCAAAAATAATAACCATGTTTGGAATTGGTTTCATAATCACAGATTGGTAGTGAATGACACAGTAATAGTAGCACAACAGTTTGGTAATACATCTGTAATACTACAATAATACCATGTAATTAATAGCCACGTGATGACAACTCGAGAAGAAAAATGGTGATTATCATAGTATATCACTGATATTACAAATTTTCCATTCTCTTTTAAGGCAATACTGTAAAACTATGTTTGATGTCATGACTTGTTACATGGAAATACTAGTGATAATCTGTGTAATAACCATGAATTAGGACTGAAATGCAATGCTACTTGTTTCTACTTCATTTTATGGTAATGTTAGATTAAACTAAACATTTAATGGCATAATGATATAGCTGGAAACAATTCTGGTATTTTATGCATCTATGAATAAGAATGACCTTTTACCATGGAATTACCTAGAAACAGGTAGTATTACATTTTCCTTCTCTGAGTCATAGTTATTACAGAGAACCTACCACTAGTATTATCAGGTAAGATATCACAGTATTAAACTTATCATTTCCTCCATATTAAAGTTAATCCAAAATTATTACTGACCTATAATGCAAAGTGCTACCCATAATCTGACCATACAAGGAGAAAAATGTTTAGGAATGTCTCCCCTTCCAAATAATAAATGAATTAATAAAATAAATAAATACCTCACGCAGCTCCCCTATCCTGCGGAGAGCTTTATCTTGACTCTGACTGAGGATGGCCTACGGGTAAAAGAACAGAAATATGTTTCTGCTAAAACAATTACTGATATAAAAACAAACTCTTGGTAATATGAAACAAAACATAACTAAAACCAGACATAATCTGGTGAGATAATTGGCAAAAACTACCTGTGTTTTTTCTTTGTCTCGTTGTACTGTGCGGTATGCAGTAACAAGCTGCACAGAGAAAACACAGAGAACATGAATGAGAATACAGCAAAGAAGAGTTAGGGTTACTGAGGGTGTGAAGAAATTATAATTAAGATTTTTTAAGAACATTATGACCTCCTCAAACCCTAGTTCTTGTTCATACTGGTAAAAAGTGCCCAGAATTACTTACAAATTAATTCACTGGTTGTTGGTAGCCATTTTTTAACAGCACTTTTTTGACTTTAAATGTGACACTAATGTCTTTATAGCCACAGTTCCTAATTTGAGTGTTTTCTAGCAGAAGCTTCAACTATTTTCAATTTCAGTTTCAATGATTTTCAACAGGCTCTAACCAAACACTAAATTCACTGTTCTTGAGCCAAAAGTCATTGAATTAAAACCCATAAAACATGGAAGTTAACATTAAAACTGAGATTTAAAGTCTAGGACATCATGTTTCCAACTACCTCGGTGTACTCTGATAAATTCTGACTAATACATTATATATTGCTATTATGTTACGGCGAGATCAATACAAACATTTCTCAAATATATATTTAAAAGAGACAAGACTTCTTCAGGACCATCCTCACCTCTGAGTACTTCCCTCTGTATTTCCCCAAACTCCTCTCCACCCGAAACAGCCGGTGCAACAACTGCTCTTTGGAGAGGGATTCAGTGTTTCCTGAAGGCTCCTCAGCCTCACTCTCAATATCTGAGGGTGGGTCGTACGAGGGGGCACCCAGAGGCTCATTTTCTCCCAAAGGTGTCAGGGAGTCACGCGATGAGGTTCGGATGAGGTTCTCTTTAGACGGAGAGCGGAAAAGGCTTTCTGCCCGGCTGGCACCTCCGCGAATTAAAGACTCCATTGAGGGAACTCGGAGTTGGAGTTTCTGGGCAAATGACTGTGGCTCCTCTCTCTGTTAAAAAGTTCAATAAATAGCATGAAAAAAACAAACAAACAAAACTCATCAATAGGACTGAGCTTTATAATATTAAGCCATAAAGACCCAGTGCTACTTCTGTGGTAGTTCCCAAATAAATTTTTGTCTTTATTTAGCCTTTCTTTCATTTATCCTCATTTTTCTTGGTGGTTTTTCTAGGTTCACCTGGACTTGTTTAGCTCTTCTGACAACATTTCGACTTCTTCAGTTCTACTACTGGAACTGAAGAAATCTCTTGGATAAGAGGCAAAACATTTGAACCTAGAAGAACCACCAAGAAGAACGATGACTAAGGCAAATGAAACTTACACAAACATTTATTATAATATTATCCTCTGTATTTTGCATTTTTTTCAGTGAATATCAGGAAGTTTCCTGTATTTAATTTACTGATTATGTACTTTAATCATCATGCTGAGATTACATTTGAAGGTTATTACATAAAAAACTTAAGAAAAAATTACTTTTTCAGTAAAATAGATCATTAACTGAATGTAAAAGCAAGTGTCTCCATCCACTGTCATTATCAAACTCCATGGGTTTTAATGGTGAATCAGTGCTGTAGAAAAGGGGTGGCCAACCCTGGTCCTGGAGAGCCACAATCCAGCATGTTTTAGATGTATCCCTCTTCCAACAGACCTGATTCCAATGATAAGCCTATCATTGAGCTCTGCAGAAGCCTGATAATGACCATCAGGTGTGCTGGAAGAGGGAAACATCTAAAACATGCTGGATTGTGGCTCTCCAGGACCAGGGTTGGCCACCCCTGCTGTAGAAGATGACAGTGTTTCCACATTCACTATGGAGCCTCTGAACGTCCAAATGGGTCATATCTGATGACCATGAAAAGATTACAAACTCCATTTTACACCAATTATTTACATGGATTGAAAGGATTAGTGGTTTTAAAGTTCTTAAACATTTTAGATCAATAATAATAATAATAATAATAATAATAATAATAATAACTAGAAGCACTCAGAGAGCGCAGACCTCCGCCAAGGCTGATCAGTGCCCCCCCCCGTGGGCCCCCCCACCCCTGAGCCCCACCAAAATTTAATCATTTCTTCCTTATCCCATTTCCAACAAACCCTGAAAATTTCATCCAAATCTGTCCATAACTTTTTGAGTTATGTTGCACACTAACGGACAGACAAATGTGGCCCCCCCCGTGGGCCCCCCCACCCCTGATCACCACCCAAAATTTAATCATTTCTTCCTTATCCCATTTCCAACAAACCCTGAAAATTTCATCAAAATCTGTCCACAACTTTTTGAGTTATGTTGCACACTAACGGACAGACAAACAAACAAACAAACAAACCCTGGCAAAAACATAACCTCCTTGGCGGAGGTAATAATAATAATGGTTTGGATTTATATAGCACTTTTCTAGACAACCAAAGTGCTTTATATTATTGACCCACTATTCATTCGCTCTCACATTCACACTCTGGTGGTGGTAAACTACATTTGTGGCCACAGCTGCCCTGGGACAGGCTGACAGATCAGTGGATGCTTTTGGTCACCGGTGGATATTTGGGTCTTTATGGCTTAATTTAACATCAAATTCAAGGTTAAGGAGATTAAGTGCTCACGTACAAGAGGAGAGGCACTTCCATCTCCATTGATGCTACCTCTAGGAGACCTTGCTGGTTCTTTAGTGGCACTCTGCAGAAAAAAAGACATTATGAGAGAAAAGAAAACTGTGACGGTGGACTTGTCGTGGGCCAGTTAGTCATCCACACCCAGCATGGCACTCCCTGATTACTCTGGAGGGAGCAATATTAGTATTGCTGGGAGCAATGCAGGGGCAACGGGTACCCTCATGCAACTTGGAAAAAACAGAGGGGTTAAATACATAAAAGAAGGCATCTCTATGGAACATTAAACAAAAAAGGGGTTAACACTATAATCTAATAAACAGCCAGAACAAACAGACAGATACAGTCATGTAGAAGAGCCAGTACTTGAATTAAAGATGCGAGGCAGTGCTGTGTGCAGATGTATTATAAGAGCACAGAGAGATCGCCGAGGTAAGTCAACATTTAGCAGCTTAGTTGGTTTAGTCGACACATTAGAGGCAGCATCAGAGAGAGCACATTTTCTCCTTCCTCGTCCAGCTCCGAGCTACTGTACTCCTTCCTCTACATTACGGTGCAAAATAATATCAAGGACAGTAGTCACTCCAGGACAGTAATAGGATGTGTTTTAGTGTGTGTTGCAGTGTAAGAGCGTCTTTCTTCTGAATATGGTTTACTTAGCAGCACTGGCCAGTCTGGCAATTATTTTTGCAGAATATATGTTTACAAGCTGATTTTTCATTTAATTTTCATTTAATTCACCAGGTTTGATTTATGAGTCTGTGCTTATCAAAACTTCACTGTTCTATATTACTTCTTATACCAACATCTTATACTTATTATACTACTACTTTTCTAAACTTAGATGAACATTTAGAATGGTATTTCACGTTAACTTATGCACTCACGTCACTTCATTGCTACATCTAGTACACCTTTTAATCCCTGTGCTTTTCACAGTTAGATAAAAAGTAACACTTATTCCCAGAAAACAAGTTTTCAACATCAAGAAAATCAAGATTTCTTGATATTCTGCACTGCCTGACCCCACTAACCCAGCTATAACAGGTAATATACAGTTCAATAAACCATATAACTGGCAATAAACAACCGTTATTTCCATCTCACACATGATTTAAAGGGACAGTGTCCAGTTAAATGACAAACCCAGTTAATGAAACAAGCTTGTGCCTTTAAATTAACATGTAACAGAAAAATCACCAAATGAATGAGAGAGTGTGATGTGATTCGGTAACTGATCTTATGTTGATAATAATCAAGATGCAGATGGAAAATGGCAAAGACACTGTGATGAATTGTACATATTTGTGACTAATCATAAGGGATACTAATGACACCAGTGACATCACCAGGCCTTAACATATTGCTAGCTTACAATACATAACTTTTTTTTCTTGAAGTAAAACACAGCTCATATCAAGGGAGGAGATCCAAAATGCAAATATCTTAATTAAATTTAGCCCAGACAAAAAAAAAAGAAAAAAAAGAGAACCTCACAGTATAGATAGAACTGGAACACTGGTTTGGATGCACATCAGTCTGTCACCAGTAAGCGATCACAAGGTCATGTTTTACTACTAATGCCAGGAGCCAAAGGTCATAAAACATACAATTTATGAAAAATTGCTGAATAAAAGACTAACACATGAGCGTTTAGTGAGACAAAATGAATTATTAAAACCAAACACCGACATGTAAAATTCATCTGACTTTTACACAGACAATAGACAACATAACTCCAGGTTTCAACAATAAATGCATGCACTATTATACAATTTATTAAATGGTACCACCCTACACTGCCATAGTACATGATCCTTACATGATTCACATTATTTGAAATGTTGTTTTCCATCAGACTTGTTACTGTCTCGTCAAACAGCACAAATCAAATAGTTTTTTTAAACGTCACATGGGCATCTATAAAGCTCTGGTCAGTTTGTTTACTTGGAAGAGTTACAAGCATTTTAACATTACAAGTATTTAAAACAAAAAAAAACACAAAACAAAAAAACAGAGTAAAGCTTGTGAAATGAAAACTTTCATTCCAACTCTCCAAATAAACAGACACGTTGGGGCAGGGGACAAAGGCCATCAGGCAACATAACAGGATATCAGGGATCTCTTAGGCAAGCAAATATAAGCTAAACAATACCTACAGACAAGGAGGGTAATATTTAATTCTGGGATAGATGGGAGATTATAATAACTGAAAGGTAGGGCAATAAACCAACAAACGGCAGAAAGCACACAAGCTTCTATACCACAATGTAAACCATAACTCCCAACAGATGCAGGGTTAGCCTATATATGAGATGCCTTCTTGTTGCTAAATCCAAAGGAAACAGGAGATAGAGAGCAGGGAACAGGCAGTCCCTACTTGGGCCACAGTCTTCTACCGATTCCCCAGAGGCACGGAGGCGGGAGGAAGGAACAGGGCAGGAGGAGGAGGAGGAGAAAAAAGAGGAGGAAGAGGCAGGAAGTGATGACAAACTCACCACACTGGCTACCTGGGCCGTTTTGGGTCGTTTTGAATGGTCCAGAGCAAAGATAGTATACTCAGAGAGAAAAGCGGGCTCTGCTATCATCCCAGCCAGCATCTGACCCCGTCAGTGCAGTAACGGGACGAAAGGTGGGGAAAGGAGAGGAACACAGAGAGCAATGAGAAAACAACACCATGAGTGTGAAATAGCACTGGAGGGAGCGACTCGCAAAAGCTGGCCAACAAAGACTGAGATGGATGTAGAGAGAGAGTGAGAGAGAAAGAGAGAGAGAGAGAGAGGAGGGAGGGGGGAGAGAGAGAGAGAGAGGGAGACATTACATAAAAGAGGAAGAAAAATAAGAGAAGCGGGAAAGTGACAATCAATCAATCAATGTTATGAATAACAGTTTGACACCTCTGTATGTGGTTTTAAGGTAGAATACTTGCATACAAAGGTAATTCTGCTTCCAGTCATCACTATAATCAGAGATGTCAAAGTGTTAAAGATCTGTGAAGTGAATAAAAGATGTGATGATAAGATGTTGAGGGCACATGAGCCCAAGTATCTGTGTGTCTAAAAGCTAAAACCAAAAAAGTGTTTCAAGATATTGACCAAATATGCACCATTATAAGTCCAGTTTGTTGTCTGAATTGTACACCACATGTTATGAATGAGTAACTATCCCATCATTAATCCCGTTTTTGATCTAACGATCACAAGCAACAACAACAACACAAAAAACATAATCATACCAAACCCCTAAAGTAGATGTATTAACCAGTCGTTGCATCATCCGTCTTGCAGCCATCATGCTCAGTACTCTTTTCAGGTCTGTCTCTGTCTAATAAATCAAAGAAGTTTTGCATAAACACGCTCAGATACGCAAATGAAGATCAGTAGGAAGAAAATATAACAACTCCCCAAAGGAACAAATATTGACAGGAGGATTAATATGTATTCATAACTGCAATGGACATTGATTAACATTCCCTTCCTTGTGGAGCTAAAGGAATTAGGTAACAGGATCTGTTCTTGCTGGTAGTTTTAGTGTAATGATGCAGTTTATGTATTGTGACATGAGATTGTACTGATATTTCAGTTTTTGTGATCATCTAATTACTATAATTATATTAAAGTTAATCCTAATTACTGTTTCATGTTGAAGTAGAAATATAAAGACTTCATAGTTATTTTCATTTCTATGTGTCGTATAACAAAACACCACATCTAAACTTCAGGAAATAATACACTTCTTTTTTGAAAACCAACTATGATCAGAGGAGAAAAAAAAAGACTTAATATCATATTACCCAGTTTGAGGATTGCAGATGAGTAGGAAAATGGCTATTAACTGCCTCCGTTTGAAAGCTAAGAGCACATTTTAATTACTGATTTACATTTATGTGCAATCGCAGCAATCAAAAGCCACTCGAGCATTATTAGGGGAACATTAAGCTTAACAACACAGACATTTTTGGGAACAGACAGAAACATAAACTGTGCTGACATTAGTGAAGACAAAATTATAGAAATTTTTATGCCTACCTCTCTGTCACTTGGAGAGGGTGAACCATCATGGTGAAAAGGGGGAGTCTGGCTGCTGCGACGATCACCAGGGCCCATCTGTTTAAAAGGGAGACAACTCTTAACTAAAAATCATACTCTCAGAGGGTCAAAAGTTTACATACATCCATTTTACTGTGTCATCAAACAGCCTGAAAGCTTTGAGAAATGAATATTACAATTTGTTCTCAAATGAAGTAGGGTAGAATGTTGGTTCCAGATTGGCAGAACTAAAAGTCAGGTAGACTCAGTATGATTGGAGACTTGGGATTGCAACATGCAGGTGGTTTAAGTTTGCTTTAACACTGCACGTTGTCAAATGAACCAAACCTTTAGAAAATTTTATTTTGAAATAAACGTACTGCCCTCCTCACCAGTGGTGGCGCTGAAACAACAATTCATGACGAAGAACACTAGACAAACAATAAGAAAGACAGAAACCTTGCTCATCTGTTGGTTAATGCTGGGCAACTTCCATTTCCATGCTGCAGACTGCCCTCTGTATTTGCTTCACTTGAAGCAGACTGAGTTTTTAGGCAGATCAGAGTTCAACTGTGCATTCACACCTCCCCAAATGAACCAAATTTTCCAGAAACAAACACACAAATAAACTAGAGTTCAATTAAACAGGGCTGGCAAGAATGCATCCTATGTGTTTTGGGGTGTTGTTCATGAGATGGTCAAGGAAACAGAGGTAGATCAACAGTTAACATACAAGTCTTCTGCAGGTATTTACTAAAAGAATGAGATTGTGGATACGATACAGGCAGTAGACATGGGTTTCCTCTGCAGGGTGAATGGGGCTTTATTAAAGACAGGGTGAGGGGCTGTGTAGAGCTGCTCCTCCACAACAGGAGAAGTAAGTTGAGGAGGTCCAGGCATGTGGTTAAGATGCTTACCAGACTCCCCACTGAGGTGTTTTGGGCATGTCCAACTGAGAGGAGGCTGCAGGGCAGACCCAGGACATGCTGGAGGGATTACAACTCTTGGCTGACCTAGGAAAGCCTTTGTTTCCCCCTGGAGGAGTGGGACGAGGTGGGTGGGGTGAGGGGCATCTGGACATTCCTGCTGAGGCCGCTGCCCCAGCAACCCACACCCAATACACACAATAAGTGGTAGAGAACCGATGAACTGACTTCAGACCAACTACATTGCACTGGTGGGAGTCAGTCAGGGGTCTTTGTGTGGCTATATTTTAGGGCCCCCCAGTGTCCTATTGTTTGTCATTATGAGAGTTATAAAGACACATCTCAGGGGAGAAAAAAATTCCACAAGTTTAAACATGTTTTAAAGTATCATGTTCATTTGTTAAACAATCATCAAACAATCATCAAACCAATAAGGAAAGATGTGGCTTTTGGTGTGACAGGTTCAAAGCACCCAGACAACATTCTTTCCACTTGCAAAGCTGTACTTAAATGGTCTAAAATACTTCCATTCATAGTAAAGAGTATTGTATCATCAGTTCCTGATGATTCCGGCTATTTCCCAAGGAGAAAAACCACTACCCCAAAACCAATCCAAAATGACACAAAAAGTAAAGCTACCTGTAAAAGTTGCAAATGAGCACTATGACATTGATATTATTTTGTGAGAGCCAGTTATTCAGTCAGATGAGCCAAAAAGAAAGACATGTCTTGTTTGATGTTATGTATCTAAGAAGAGGGATGATGGTTGTAAAACAAAGCACCATCCCTGCCATGAAGGACAAGGGGGGTAGGCTATCATGTTTCAGGATTGCTTTACTGCAACAGGGACTGGTGTATCTTATAAAAGTAATGGAATAATGACAGAAAATTTTGTTGAAATTTTGGAAACAACATTATCAAACACTTCTTGATTTCATAATGGGCCACTAATTGGATTTTCTGTTTACTCATACTCTATAATACCAAAACACATTGAGTACCCCACCATTCTTAACTTGGTCAAATACATTTGTAATTGTACTCCTCTTTTATCGCTGGTAGAACTGATTCTCAGCAGTGACTGAGTGGTTATCGAGTTGTGCCTGGAGGTCAAAGAATAAGCATTTGATATCCGGAATCCTGCTTAAAAATTGAATGGCTGAAAAAAGAATTACGTCCAGTATTTCATCTGTGTGCCACTTTCAGCAAAACATTGTGACATCAAACCCCTACTTATGAGGTATAAATAATGTTTTTGCTTGGTAACTCAATTTTATGCATTGGGTAGCAAGGACATTTGGATCTATAGAATATCAGATGTCACCAGTATTTCATTATTTCTCAGAACTCAGGAGCAGCCCCAAGATACTGTTCAATAAAGACGTTTGTAGTTTGCTGGCATGCTGTGATAAATTATGCCAATGTAGTTAATTCAAAATAAACATTTATACTTTGTTGTTCGTAATTTTTTTATGAAATAACAGTGTCTAACATAGTGTGGAGAATATATTTCTAAATGAGTGTTTTTTTACTATATCATCCTGAGACCCAGCGATGCATTTTTGTCCTCTGTAGCGGACAAAAGTTTGACAGTTTTACTTAAAAAATTCCATTGCAAAGGACATTCCATTAATATATAAATTAATAAAAATAACAATAATAAATAAATAAATAAAAATGTATCTGAAAAAACTGTTGCATTATAGAGTTTCCAATCAAGATAATTGTTTAATGTAAAACAGCTAAAATTTTCACTTTCTTGGGTCTCAGGAGGATATGACTAATTTTAAATGACATTCATTTTTTATAAACCTGGAGCATCATAATGAACATATGTCTTTGTCCAAACAATGCCCCATGGTCCGGGGTAACAAACGCGACATCTCCAGTCGTCGTTGCCTATGAAGTGATCTGTGAGCTCCGGATGGATGGCAATCTGTCTGACTTTAACCCTTTATCCTTTTTAAAGCAAAGTGCGGTTTATCTCATCCAACCTCATTTCCGAGCTGTATTCTGCAGGTGCGGACCACTGACTTTCATATGTCATAGAAATCTGCCCAGTGGCATCCTCTCCCACTATAGTCATGGTCCACAAATCAGACACGCCCATACAGTCCAAAAGTAGGTCACAAAATCTATTTAAAGTCTTGCGGTCATTGTCTTATAATTGGCTCGTTGCTATTGTTACTTATTTTAGCCTGGACCAGCGGGACTTAACAGATGTCAGTTTTCATGAACGCACCTTACTGACAGCAGTTAAGTTAGGCAGCTAAATCAGTTAGCATGGGGCAAACATATAAAACAAGAGGACGAACTGACAAAAAAAAGTTAAGAGGAGCTCGTAAATCATCAAATATTGCAGATAACTAATTGCTAAGTGATCATTTTCGGAGCGCTAACCCCTCTGGAAAGCCAACTCGCTGTCTTGGCTAACATTACAGCAGTGTAAACAGATGTTAGCTTAGCAGCACAACAACCAACCTGGGCCTGCTGTGGTGACTGCGCATTCCTCTGCGGTGACTGCTCCTCGTTGATCCTCTGCTTGAGTTTTTTAAACATCTTGTCCCGCCGATGTAGTGAGTAGCTGACGAGCAGATGACTACGATCCGGCGGAGATGTATTTTGTTTGAGATTAGCCTTACATCCAGTCCCCAGTGATAGACTTCCTTGTTCGCTGCTTATTTCCAGCAGGTGACTTAGATCACTGCGCATGTGCGGCCAACGTGGAGGAAAGCTGAGGCGTCTGGGTTAAAGGGCCAGTACGGGTTGTTGGATAGACTACAGCGCCTCCCCTGGATAAAGGCAGTACTGCACTTAATGTCTCACTGGCATGTCACTCATTGATACTAAGATACTTTACTTAAGTAAAGGTAGTAATACTATTACTCTAAAACCTCAAAATTGAATATTGCTTTATGTGGTTTCTTTCTTAATGATTTGCCTGTTAAGAAATTGTTTATTATTAATCTCATTTCATTATTAGCAACATTTCATATACATGCTAGCAAATTTGCCAATCAGAAACCCTACCTTGTGGTCTTTAAATCCTACTTAAATTCCTACTTGGACAGTGTTAAATTTTGTACAAACTCTAAAGCTGTAAAAACTAAAGCCTTATGTAATTAATTTAAACTATAATTTATTTAAACTCTTCTTTTCTTGTTTATTCTTTAACTTATTTTATTTACTTAATTTACTTATTTATGTATTTATATTATTTATTTGTTTTTCCTGCCTTGCCTCAAACATTACGCATTACCTGTTATTATTTATTAGAGTTATTGATTGCTGTTGATCTGTTTTGTATACTGCTTTGTATAAATAAAGTTGAGGGGAAAAAAGGTAGTAATACTGCACTGTTAAAAGCATTCAATTTGATGATACAGACATAATAAAACATATTGTTTTATTATAAATTTATATTCATAATAAAAATAATATTTTATTCAACCCCTGACCAGTCACTTTATTCTTTAATCTATAAAGCTTTATGTATTGTAATAATTGTATGTTTATTCTATTCTGCAGTACTTACTACTACAGTACTTTTATTTCTTTGTTCTCCATTTTCTGCTTCTGTGTTTGCGCCCATTATCAAAACAAATTCCCCATAATGTAAAAGGGCCCTGGCAATAAAAATTCAAATTAAGCAAAAAAAAAACAAAAAAAACTGTATGTTGTATTTTAAGTATGTTTTATCTTAAAATAAAACATACAGTATGCTTTTTTAAAAATTCAATCTGCAGTATTAGTATGTATGTTGTATTTTCTGCTGTAGATGTTTAATGTTTAGCTCATTTAAATACTTTGTATGCTGTTGGGCATTTTAATCAACAGCAATACATCATATCCCAAATAATTATCATGTTTTTGTAGCTTTGCATTCCTGTGAGAACCACCTCTACAAGGTCAACATTTTGTGACCTCAGAGAACAACACTGTTTTCTGCTTTGTACCGATGCATTTTTCATTAGATACAACAGGACGTTAATGAGTTTATTTTGCTGTAAAAGCAGGAATATTTCCATGACATTGCAAGAATACTTCAGTTCTTCAGTTTTTCACACAAAATTTAAATCTTTGTTACTGAGATGTTGTGGAATAGATATATGTAGGTGTAAGTGCAAGTGCCTCTTATTTCTACTCAAGCACTTGATTAAAAACACTTACAATGCTGTTGAAGCTATACATACTATACTATACTTTGAAAAACTACAAGAAAAGAAAAGTTTTCCACTGCAGATTTATGATCCTTGGACTTACATAGAAAAGTTGTATTTTTAAATGCCAGGTCTGCACAAACATGTCTCCTGATGATATTTTATTTGTACAAAAACTTGCTGTATCACTACAAATATGAATTCTCTTTCTTGCTGCCTTTGCAAAGGGCACTATAGTCTATTGTCTCACTGATATAGACAGGAATATATTTTTGGACCATAACAAGATTCAGCTTTTTGTTCTCACTACATATGCTGTTTTCTATTAGTGTCCTATTTGTTCATCGTACCAAAGTGAACTACATGCAATTTTTATCACATTTATGATTCTTCAAAAGTGAAGAATATAAATGGGATTAGTTTCAACCTTATATTATTTTCAAAGGCACATAAAATATCAGGATATTAAACTTGTAAATGTAAAGTTACAGAGATGAACATACAATAGTTCACTAGTTTTTGCGATTGTGAGCCAGAGAGACGCAGACAGAGTTTATTTGTGCTTCGGAGGGAATAAAAAATGTATGATCCATGCAGACATACTGAACCACATTGATTTGCATTTTTTCATTTGATACAAAAAATCAGAGAAACACCTTAATGTGCTTAAAAAGTTCAAGGCATTTCATTTTGAGCCTCTAGGCCATTTGTTCTACATGGAAATATAGAAGCTGTTAGAATGAAGACTGTGATTTGCATTTTTTCTCTATTCCAGCACTAATGTGTACAACTGTGCAGCAGGGTTTTTCAACTATGGTGGGTGACTGGAATAGTGGGATGACGGGGGATAGATCTTCTCTAAATGATTCTTAATGTGTCACCCTGAGGCACACTGTAGGATGATATGTAGTCAAAACAGGGAACTGGCTCCCTCATATCCATTCCTGTGGATAATTTGGTTCAGTGATGCAGTACATATATGAAATATTGTACCACCACTTGCAGATTTCTACTTGAAATGACACTCCTTCACAGATGTTTTCAAATATTAATTCTATGTCTATCTGAAAACCTTATGTAGTGCAACCTGTGCAGCCTCTACAACTTTCATGACTCAAAGTTGATGAAATCCAGGGACATCCTCTGGACAGAAATGAATTAGTTGGATACCTCAAGACATGGGATATGATATTTCCCATCCGTAAATCAAAAAAAAAAAAAAAAAAAGACAATAATGAAATGCCTCTGGTGGCAAAAACTATTATGTTTATTGATTGGACAATGAGCAAAAACTAAAAGGAATGATCAAGCTGCAATATTTTTTAAACTAAATTTTGAAATTTACCTTACTTGCCCTTTCTGTCCAAATGGGGGTACTATCAGATTTCCACACTATACAAGGAATGTAGTATTAATGCAACTCTACCTCGTGCACCTGGAATAATTGTCTCTCTGGAGGTAGCCTCTGAGAGACAGGGCCAAACTGATTAAATATTGATGCATCCATCCCTGCCTGGACACATCTTGTCGTATCTCTCTCTCTCTCTCTCTCTCTCTCTCTCTCTCATCCAAGAACCTCTCCACAATGCAGATCGGATATCAGCTATTTCTCTCTGCTGCCAAAGGGATGGTGACCTCTCCTTTTAAGCTGGACAGACTGTGCTGGACTAAGAGTTTCCTCACTCTTGGAAAGTATTCTTTACAGCTCCATCTTAGTCTTCACCTTGAGCATAGCAGACACAAAAATGACTAAAAGAACTCACGTGGGATTTGCAGATGCAGACAACGTGCTACATTTAGGTTGACAGATCCCTTCTAGACAAAACGAGCTTACTATCATACTTCTCAGCACACTGATGCAATAGGAAGAAAACATATGTTGCTTTGCTCAGAAACATGAGACGCAAGGGGGTCAGTAGAAGAGAAGACGACTCACATAATATCTTTCATTTTGACAATGTGTGTGAAATCAACCAATACCAGTCTACCTCCATGCCCACACTTCACTTGCTATGTGTGTGTAGGCTACACAGTATGAAGGAGCATGAAAATATCAAGTGATAAAGCAGCTTTATGTCAACAAGCTTAAGGGCTTTCACTATATATAGACTCATTTATTTTGGAAGCTGGAAAAAACGTGTCATTCTGGTGCTGAAACTCACACGGAAACAAATCCTTTGGGCGCTGATCGATGATTAAGGGCTATATGGTCCACTGATCACCTCTTGCCCCCTTTCCATCTCCCATGGTGTCATCATCTGGCTATTTTGCCTCCATGCCTCCTGTTACTGTGCGGCTGTGCCAGGTTGGACAGCCTGTTTCAAAAGCATTTCCTGGACATGTCTTTGTCCCTGGATTGAGGATAAGCATTGCATAGTAAAGAGCACAAGCAGTGAAGGTCATGCCCTGTGCAAAAAAAAAAAAAAAGTGTGGAAAGTGAGCTGTCATCCTTTTTTTTGAGTATTTGTTTTAATGCATTGATAAAGGTGTCCGAAAGCCCACGTCAGCTCTAAAAGGTCAAAATAAAACCTGATAATTGTTGACCTGCAGTTGCACTTTGACACATTGATAAATGATGTTGATGATGTTGCTACACACAATACATACAGCACAATATGGCTGTTAAAAGAAAATGCATACAAAATTGGAAATGTGATTTGATTTGTTTTTGCATCGCAGCATCTTCATTTATAACACCACAAAAAAACAAAACAAAAATAAAGATGTATTAATCACAGATAATATTGAAAGACATTTTCATAATTAAAGTAACATATAAGTTCCATATTTAATTACAGGATTCTTTGTTGTGTAAAAGAGTGCTTCAGCCAAGCTTTATTAAATTGTGGTAGACTAGTTTGATGGAAAAGTTTACAACATTTGGTTGTGGCTTTGCTGTAAGACCTAAAATCAATCATGAGCTGGCTATTTTTGGAAAATGCCACTATTTGTTTTCCTTTGTTTTGATGCACCCACTAGATGGAGCTACCCCTCTATTCCCACTCACCTAAGTTAATTAGTCACAGTAGTCTTTTTTTTCTATATTTGACTGTATTAAAGTATAAAAAGAGAATGCAGTGTCATTTTTCTTATTTTACTGGACTAATCAGAAAAGGTCCATGAAAAGTACTGACACTAAACATCCATAAAAAGAATAAAAACAGAGGTTATGTTACTAACCGATTTGCCAGCTGTTTCTGAATTTCCCCCTCTTGTCTGGATTTCAGAGCACCCACATAAACTTTTAAACAGTGTTTTGCTTGCAGTGATCATTAAAAATTCCTATTCAAAAGCTGCTGCTTCATTTTAAGTAATAGGTCACAAAATCAGGAAAATAGGATCACGATCTACTAGTGTGAATGAGGCATATTTCTGTATCGTACAGTTATCAAAGTATATTCATTTTTAATGTAGAAAGTGACTACACCAGGATAAATTACATTCTAATTTCCTGTCTGCACTGTTTATTATTGAATCTCGTGGAAATTATGCCCAGAGTTCATGAATAATGTAGTAAATCTGCCAAGCAAAAATCACTGAATGTCACACATGGTAGATAATTAATGGAATTTATACATTTATTTTTCAAACTTGTAAATAAAGTAGATAAACCGTGATCCTGCTTATCTGTCTTTTATGGCCCGAGGACTAGTAAGACTTACAGTATATACGATGTAGAGTTGCCACAAACATTGAATTGTAAACAATTAAAATGCAGTCTCCTCTGAGCATTCCTTACATTGAACATTCACATTTGCTCAGAGTACATAATTGTTTTTTCCCTCCCTTTGGGTTCATCAATCAGTAGATCATAACTATTTTTATAATTGCTGTGGGAAGAAGGAAAAGATAAATCTTGGTCTTTGGAGGTATCGACTACACAGCTGCAATTTATTTTGCTCCCATACCACTATGACACCTTTTAGAAGGAAAAAAGAAAATTGAACATGGGATTTAAAGAAGAAAAAACTATGGTGATGTGTATGTGCTGGTAATTGTTCAGATCTTCATGTGATTCCACCTGGGGGTTTGTTGTCTTTGTACCTGAGTGATGAAAATGATGGCATTCATTATAATGATGGTAGCTGTTAAAAGATTAATTATCTTGAAGCTGAAATGGCCATACCTGGAAGACCATGTTTTTTGTAACAAGGATACTTTTGGCAAAAGGATGTACAGGACCCAGTTTTATCTCTCCAGTGGTTGGATTCCAGATGGCATTAAAACCCTGGAGCATAAAACAGCATATTCATCCAAGTTTCGTCTCATACACAAAGCTCATTAGTGTTCACAATTTACATCTAATAAATCGGTTGGTTTTTTTTTCCAACTTTTTAGGAAACCTGAGCAGTGTTGCATAAAAACTGGTGAACTGAAGTAGGTAACGCTTATCTCCATGAATCCCATCCAATGTGTTCCAATTAGGCTCCACACTGACATGAATCCATGTCTAATTAGATACTTTAATACTTTTGTTTCATCCATGCAGGCTTCAAGGCATCTGCCGTCACAGATAGAGACATGTCTGTTGCTCACAATGCCATTAGACTACCAACACTCTTCCCTATTAAAATGTCTCTGGTGTGTCCTTTTGACAGACCCATTGTCCCAGTGCAACCTTGGATAGGGTTCGATAAAGCCAAGCTGTGAGAACAGCTGCAGGTCTAGCTTCCCAATGCACAGACGGGGACATTTCTTTTTAGTAATGAGAATAAAAGGAACAAGCAGCTATCTGTTGCCTCATCACAACGCCAGTGGTAATAAAATGTTGCTTTGTGGTAGAGGATAAAAGCAACCCTGCTGATAGCTGTGATACCCCGCAAGAGCTGTTGGAGGCGGGGCCGAGACAGAGAAGCCATTAGCGAAGAAAGGGGGAGTAATCTGATCATGTCCTATAGGAGCAAATGTAGCATCAGTCAACTGTGCCATAATCTCAGTCTTCTGCCTTGGAGCACATATACATTTCTCATTCCTTTTTCTGGCTGTATCAGATGACATCTTTGCGTTTGTGGTCATATTTTAGTGTCTGTAGCATCATGATAACCTCTCTGGGCACCTCCACAAAGACTGCACAAACACTTGGTTCTACAAGTAGATGCAACGTATCGAAGGCTGAATGAGTTCCAAGAACGACAGTCATTAATAATGACTGTAAAACTCCGTGGTTCATTTATATTTAGATCATTTAAATTGGTGCCGATACTATTCTAAAGTCCCTGTCTATGTTTAGCTATATCATTTACAGGTATAGATTTTGGAAAATTAAACCTTCTGGAATAGCGGGAAAAGAACTAAGAATATATAGTAAATAGACTGTAAGCTTATCCTGCAATTGTGATAGCTCCAGAATTTAGTTTTTTTTCCCTCCAGAGTGTAAATGTTTAGATGTGCTTTATCATTATCATTAACAACTAAAGGATTCAAGTTAGACTGAAAAAGTTGATCAATGATGTGGTTAAAAGACAAAAAAAATCATGTCAACCCACAAAACCAAACCATTAACTTCATTTCTTTGTTCATGCTTGTTATTGCCTTCTTTGTCTGTTTCGTTATATCATAAAACAATATTTTGGGCTTTTATTTATTTATTTACTTTTTTAATCACAAACCATATCATTGTTTTATTCTTATTTTAATCTTTTATCCTTCATGTTGTATTCATTGTTGTATTCTAATTATTTTTTTCTTTTTCAATGAAGTTCTTTGTTCTTCGTTTGAGAAGTGCCCCAGAAATGTTGGAATGCTGTTTAAACCATAAATGAAAACTGAGTGAAGGGATTTTAAATAAACTGATTTTGAGTATATGCATAAAATAAGATAGAAAATAGATGAAATATTTAACATAGAATAAGGTAATTTTGATTTAATGACAGCAACCTATCTCAAAAAAGTTGGGATAAGGCCACCAAAAGACTGGGAAAATTACACTAAAAATAAACATCTATAGGAACATTTTGGTTGACTCTCAACAGGTCAGTGACAGGACTGGATATGAGAAGAGCATTTAGTGACACAGAGTCTGGTAGAAATAAAGATGGACAGAGGTTCCCCAATACTGGTAAATTTATAAAGATTTTAATATCTCATCCTATACAATACATAATGTAATCAAATGACTGCAATCTGAACAAATCTCTGTAACCAAGGGACAAGGCTGATCAATACTGGATGCCTGTGATCTTTGAGTCCTCAGGCGGTTTTAAAAGCAGACATGATCCTGTAATGGAAATCATTGCATGGGCTCAGGAACACTTTCAGAAATCGTTGTCTGTGAGCACAGTTCACTGTTTCTTCTCCCAATACAGGTTAAAGCCAAACCATGCAAATAAGTCATATGTGAACATGCTTCAGAAATGAACATCTTCTCTGGGACAAAAGTCATTCAAAATGGATAAAGGCGAAGTGGGAAACTTCTGTGGTCAGATTAATCGAAGTTTGAAACATGGACGCCGTATCCATAACTTCGTAGTAGAAGAGTCTGAGTGTAAAACTGACCTTCCTGTAGTCTAGAACTATCACCAATAGAAAACATCTGGAAATATATCATATCAGAATTTAAAAAAAAATATGAAAAGGGTGATAAAGAAGACCCTAGACTGAGCAGCCGGAATCCTTTATCAGAAAAGAATAAAACTTAAAACTCAACCAACCGGTCTACCCAGTTCTCCTATATTTACTAGGGCTGCCAAAATTAACGCATTAATGCGGATTAATCCATCATCATGATTAACCTGATTAAAATTTTAATGCAATTATCTCATCTGCAGTGCAAAATGACTCTGAATGTCTCTGGTAACGCATTTCAGGCAGTTTGTCCAAGTAGAGTTACCGTCACACATGAATAAATGGGCCATTGAACGGGTAGTGACAGGCAACAGCACATTAGCCCTCTGGATGGAAATACGAGAAACTATGAAACTGTTGAAGGTGTTAAGTGCATATATAGTCCCTTCTTTCTTGAGTCTGCTCATGCAAAATGAAACGTGATTGATATAAGTTAAAAATTAATGATATTTAATCGTGATTCATCAAAATTAATCCACAGCAACCCTGTGATTAATCTGATTAAAATTTTTAATCGTTTGACAGCACTAATATTTACAGACATTGCAGAAAAGGAGATGCTACACAGTGGTAAACATAGCCCTGTCCCAAATATTTGGAGTCTTTTTGCTGCCGTCAAATTCAGAAGCACTGTATTTTTTCTCTTAAAATGGTGAATTTTCTCAGTTTATACATCTGATATAATTTCTATATTCCACTGTGAATAAAATATGGGTTTATGAGATTTGGATTTGGCTTTTATTTAACACAGTTGCCTAATATTTTGGAATGGGGGTTGTGTTACTTAGATATGGGACTTTGCTTTACTCGCACACACACACACACACACACGCACACACACACACACACACACACACACACGCATGCACACACACACACCCTGTGTTATACTCTAAATGTCTGCTGGAATGCGTGATTCCCTGGTACCCCATCACTTACCAATATGTAAGTCCCAAACTATACAAAGAATACAAAAGAAACATTAGCAAACTGCGCAGTGTGATCATCCCATTGTCTGAAAGCAATATTTCCAACTTCTTTTCTTTATTGAAGTGCATCATGGGGCTGCATCCCCAGCTTTTACAATCTGCTGACTAAGATGATTTGCTTATTGTGCGAGGAACACGACACACCTTATCGAATCACGTTAATATACTGCAAACAGGATATTTCCTGCTCTGTGTCCATACTACAACAATATAACACGGTGTGTAATTCCCCAAACAACCTGGAGCTCCTGCTGAACATTCAGTCTGTGATGAGCTTCTTTGTGCTGCTGCGTTCACAGTTCCCAAGTCATTTTGTGAAAATGCATGTAAGAAACAGATAAAGGGATGAATTTTATGGAATTCAAACAGGTTTAGTCAATCCTGTCTTGTTACTTTCAGATGACGCTTTTCTGCTGTTATTGTTCACAGTGAGATCAGTTTGAGCATTATTTTGTTAACATTTTTAGGGATTAATGCAGCTTAAAGTGTTGCATTGTCAATTAGGGTTTGAGGGTAATGACTACAACTAAGATGTTTAGATTGCCTGTGTGCCTTCTTTACCTAATCCCCTTATAAATCACATATTGAAAAAGATTTGATGGCTACAAAAACCCCAATTAAAATAGTATTTAATCATGTTTTTACAGTTTAATTTATCCATAGTGGTTGCTGGCAGCATAGTAGTGTGACTTTTACAGGGTGTGGGGCCTGTTTTTCTTCCCTATCTTGTGTGTACATGCTGCATTGATATCATTTATGTGCATCAAAATGAAAGAGGGTGAATAAAAAGTCAACCTATATGAATAGGGAAATCTATAGGCGACTGTGATAAATGAATTTGTAAGATTTCCTTTCACAGTAGAGTCTCAATGGGCCAGAAATTATTTATTATTTCTTTTTGAAGTGATAAGGCGAGTGCAATGATCCATCATTTTGAAGGAAATAGTTTTCATTTCTATATTCTTAACTGCCCAAGATGCTGAGAAGTGATGTTTGTATGTGGAAAAAAAAATACAGTAATGATGTTGAGCACGGCTTTTCTGAATATTGGCACTATCCTAGAGCTCACAATGAACTACTAGACCATGACATTTGCTGCTTCAAGGGATTTGCTTCAACCAGGGATGCAGCCTGTGGGATGTGAAGCTGGCCAATCAGCCTTTTTCCAGTAATTAACAGATCCTCGGTTTATATGAGTTTGGCTCTGTGTTTCCTGGTCTTAAAGGAATAACGCATTTGTTTGAAGAAAAACACTGCTCCGTCAAGCAATCATTTACTGTAATTACTTTCTGTTAATTTGTATTTTTAAAAAAAATGCAGTTTACCATCATCAGCATTGCAGCTCCAGACTCCAGCTGACAGTGGTAACTAATATGAGCATGTTTCAGAGAGATAAGAATCCAAAGCAGGCTTATTCTCTGTCAGGCACTCCTTCAGCATTTTAGCTTTCCATTCTGAAGTGGCGTTTGATAAAATGATTATGACGGTAAAAGACCTGGCAGTATGTTGGCTAAAATCCCCCTGAGATGCTTAAAAGTCTGTTTCTCTCCCTCCTTGTGCCATTTAACTTGTCGAAAGGGTTTGATGAGTTAGTTTGTAACTGAATATTTCTGGCTGCCCTTAAGAGCTGTGAGGTGCTGGAAAGGTGAGTGTGTAAGTCAAAATAATGACAGAACTGGAACAAATCACATATATGGAGCATGCATTGTGCACCGCCTACTATATATATATATATATATATATTTTTTTTTTTTTTTTTTTTTTGGACTGTTTTCACAAGTGTCTCACCATTAGAAAGGTGCTTCACACAGGAGGATCCTCTCAAAAGGCTACAAATTACAGGACACAGAAGAAGTTTTTCACTCGGCAGAGGGGGCTTGAATGAGTGTGTTGCATAAAAACACTAAACCGGGGCCAGGAAATGGATGTAGGGCAGCAAAAAGGTGAGACAGATACAAAATCTTTTTCAAACACTGGATAAAAGCAACATCACAGCAGCACTTAGTAATTCTTCTTAAGATGGTATAGCATGGATCAGGCTTCCCGTGAGGTATGACACAGGGTATTAAATTGTTACAGAGACATGCAGGTAGCATAAACCCTGCATGCAGACTAGAAAATGTTATATTGTCAGAAAGGTTTCGCCTCAATACACAGCTAGGAAGCCAGTAGCGAAGTGCAAAGGATATATGAAATACAGGTACCACGAATGAATAAACTGCCTTAAACCTGTCTTCCCCCAATAATTTACCTTGCAGGATTTTCTCAGTGAACTATTGTTGGTGGCCTGTAATTCTAATTGGATTCTTGATGGCAAATCTTTCACAGGCGGGTGGTGAAGAAATGGTTTTCCTTAAAAGCAAATGCATACAGACACGCACTCGTGGATATATGGACTCGTATAAGGGACAAGGATAAAAGTTGCAGACATAATGAATGACTGGTTGGCACTTGTGTCACAGATTACAACAGGAGTGAAGCTTCAGTTTACATATTTTTGGACTGATTACTATTAAAGGGGTCCTATTTTGCTAAACCTACTTTTATTAGTCTTTGGTACATTTATTTGTGTATTTGGGGACCCTAATAGTTCCAAAAGTTTGAGGTGCTGCAAAGCTATCTTTATATTCATTTTGGCAAAAATTGAGTGGATTTCTACAACCTGTTTTAATTCCTGCTCAATTTGTTACATCTATTGCTGCATTTCCACTACACAGAACCGGCTTGGCTCAGTTCAACTTGAATTGACTCGACTGGGGTACCAGATACTATTCCCGGAAACTGTTTTCATTACAGATACTACCGATTTAGAGTACCTGGTCATCATAGCAACTTCTGTTACCTCTCCTCAAAAGAGTTGCTGATAAACTTACTTGTTGTGTGTTGTCCCATCAAGCTCATGCTGAATTTTTTTCATCGGCCACCAAGGACAGAAATTTCTGAACCTCCTTGACTGACCCCGGTGTAATTTGCAGATCATGTGGATTAACCTACTGGTATATTTACTGTAAACTTCTGAATCTGTTTTTTTTTTAAATAGCAGGTTGCACATTAATCATGCAATGACGCAGAGACTACTCTCTGACCAATCAGTGGTCTGCAGTATTTACACATCACGTTTTAGTATCTCTTCCCTTGTTTTGGAATCTCAGCAGAGCAGATACCCAAAAACTAGTGCCAGGTACCAGATCCCAGGTCCTTTTATGTAATAGAAATGCAAAAAGGCCAAGTCAAGTTGAGCTGAGTCGAGTCGAGTTGAGCTGAGCCAGTCCCATGTAGTAGAAATGTGGCATATACCTAGTTATATCATGACATTTGCACATACAAGGTCAGGACTTTGGACAAATACTTCTCCGAGTGTGACATAACTGTTTGCCTGCAGCAGTGGTTGCAGCCCATACTGAAAATATGTCCAAACTTCGAGCCGATTACTTAAAATATTCAGTTGTTGGTTGAATGGGACAGAGCAGCACAGCCAACAACCTGGAGGGGGTGGGGCATGAAGTGGCTCATGTGCATTTAAAGGGCCAGCGCTCAAAACGACCTTTCTGGTGTCATTACTCAGAAATTGGGTTGAAGATGGACCTATGGAGTTGAATTAATGAAGAATTCATACCAAAGCATAGCATTTACAGTTCATGTAGACCACAGGGAAATGTTTTAAAATACATAATTCCATTTAAAAAAAAAAAAAAAAAAAAAGCAAAATATCACTTCTTAACTTAATTTTTGTAAAAGTGGAGTTTTTCAGCTCTATGTAAATATTGGATCATGCAGTTGCAAATAAATTGAACCAGCGCAAAAGATCCAGGCCAACTGTTTTGTTTCTATTTATGGTTTCCACATTCATTAAAAATACGTTTGTACTCTATGGAAAGATTGACTTATTATCTATGGCTCAAGGAACATATCTTCATAAAGCACTAGAGAAAATAGCTGGACTATAAACTAAACAATGCATAATTATTACTGTATGTCATTTAAATATTTTGTGTTCAACCAGTGACCACTAGCTTCTGTGTTGTATTGTCTGTTGATAAAACAAATAAAAATAAAGTATAAAAAAAATAATAGGTTTGAATGTGTATATAACTGAATTGATCTTTGATTCCACATGTAGTGTTACTATTTTAAGTCACTCCCAATAACAAATGAGGTTTGAGACGGATCCTTCTCAGGTCTCATAGGACTGTGTAAAGCAAATTGGGCATGTCAAGGCAGATCAGAATCAATACACTCCACTTCTCTCAGTATTGCTGTACACGCTTTTTACTTGTTACATCAACACTGCAACATATGGAATGCATCGGATCACACTTCTCAGATTAACGGGCTGAGTGTTTTGAAAATGACAAAATGATTGATTTCATCTTATGTTCCCAATCATTGCAGGCGGCTCTTTGCTCAGCGGGGTGGAAAGGAAATCCCTCACTCACTTCTCTCCCAGTTTAATTTCTCACTGTAAGTGGATGTGTGTCCTCCCTTGTCTCCTCATCTTTATTCACTGCAGGAGCGCATGTTGTTGCACTCTGAAGGATCACCTATCCTCTGTCTAACCCACATGTCCTTTGTATCTCTTGTAATAGAGCAGTTTATCTGAAGTGCATTTACTCCATAACATTTAAGACTATTTTAACTTGTCTACTGTAAAACTGCAGTACAGGATAAGTGCTTTTCTAATAAACACTGACAAAAAAAATGGGAGAGTATATACAGTATATACATTTCTCTTTATATATACTGCTCAACACTATTCTCACTTGAACACAAGACAGACTGGTTGAGTATAAGCTCTGTTGGTTTCCTCCCACAGTCAGGTGGACTGGAGAGTCTAAATTGCCTGAAGGTATGACTGAGTGTCTGTGCTATATGTCTGAAATCCTGTAATGACTTCCCTGCCTTCCACCCAATGCATGCTGGGATAATGTCTATGACCCTGAAAATAAATTAGTGGGTGGAGAATAGAGGTAATTGTTTACAAAGTGGACTAAAGGAGCTATTAAACAGCATCATCTTGGTGCATTTTTCTATTATAAGGCGCTTTTAAAAGATTATATTCTGTTGTGTCTCACTTTTTTTGGATTGTCTGATGCGTTTTCTATGAATTCATTTACTACTGAGGACAAAAGCTGTAATTAAATCCAGGGATTGGCCTTCAGCCAGACAGAGATGCAACTAATTCAACGTCATCTCCCATTACGTCTTTTCCCTTATATTAAAGGTAGTAATCTGTACTGACATGGACAGATAGTCTTCACCAGTCTATCCTTGTCCTGCATTCTTCCTTATATTTGTGAATCAATCTAAATTACAAAACATAATCAATACAACCACCGATCAGGCAACACAGCTTTTCACTATAACGTCTTAAAAACAACCATTTCCATAAGAACAAAACGAGTTTGACACACACCATTGTCTCTGGGACGACAATAATCTCGATTTCATATAAATTGTTGAGGACTAATCTGCTTAAAAGGGACGTTTTTATGACACATACCCACTTTGGGCATGCGTCTTTCCTTTAAGGATCAGTCAATATTATCATGGATACTTTCATGGATCAGCAGCTCGAGGTTGTCATTGATTTTCTCGGAATTTCCACCTTGTGACCAAGAAACCTAAAAGGATATTGTTCCATTCTGTGCAGTAATTTGAGCTGTGTACCGTCTGGGTTCAATCGTGCGTGACCTATTGTTGGAGAAACCTATCAATAGGAAGTCCCATATTGGTGTAAACGACCACCACCGGCACCACCACACACCGCATCTCACAGCATCTCCAGGTTTATTTTTCTACTTTTGGCAACGTGCACTGCAGTGCGGGTCTCTCCATTTTATCACGAGAAGTGTTGTAGGCTTTCTAGTCGTAAAGCATAGAATGAATCTTTTATATCTATGTAAAGAAAGTCACACATATAACAACAGGTTGACATGATCCAACTGTATATTTACATTTTATGGAGAATCCTGGCGCATACAGATTGTTGAGCTCAGCATTATTTGCTCTTATGATCTTTTGCATCGTTTCAACCTGTTAGAAGCTTTAAGATCTCATTTACTTTAAGGCTGCACTTTCATTTGTGACCGCTCTGCAGGAAAAGTGATCCCGTGTGTAGAGTATTCCTAGTGCGTAATCCAAGTGATAAAGTGACTCCTCGTGTTTTCTTATAGCTCTATCTAAAATCAGTGCACATGGATTATCTTTTCTTTCTATTCAAAATCTGTTTTACTCTATTCAGTCTGTCCTCTTCCAATAGTAAACGGTGTAAAAATCACAGTCTCCAAGGCACACCGGAGAGTGATCTCACCACATACAATGATGGGATGCTTTGCGCTACTATAATGTTCACACGAAGGCTCTGCGCTTGTCTACACCAGGCAGCACAGCACAGGGGGAGAAGTGAGTTATTCCAGACCGGAGCGGGATTTTCCTGCGGCACTTGCATGTGTAACCTGTAAGAATTTCGTGCCTCACTGTGGGGTTGGCAGGGAAACATTTTGGTGCAGAGGACCCAGAGGATACTATTTGAATTTGCACCCTCAGTGTTTTTTTTTTCTTTTTTTTTTTTTTTGCACGAAACAAAAAAAGACGTCCGGTTGGATTTAAACTGCAGTCCACTTCTGATCAACTGCATTGCCACAACTGTGAGAGAATATGCATCTATCATGAAACCATGCGTCGCCGGCTTTTCTCATGAACTCTTCCTTTGTCGGCCAGTGCAGTCTCGTGGATGCACGCACTCGTATCCACAAGTGGAACATTTTGTGGCTTACAGCTACAGAGAAAATGACTTCAGAACTACAATGAGACAACGTGGTGGGCTAAGCAGAGGGAATGTGTGCAGAAGTGCAGTGAGGGCAGTCCAGTGACTTGCGGACCCCCCCCCCCCACAGCAGAGTGAATGCCGTCTCCGATGTGGAGCTTGTCGCTGTCCGACACGAGAGTGGTGCTGAAATTTGGATGATGCCTGGCCAGCGACTGCAAGGCTGCCGCTCCCTGCACTTAAACGAAGACAACGGCCGCTTCGTGCTGCTCGCCATCCTCATCCTACTGTACTTGCTGTGCGGCGCTGCGGTCTTCTCTGCCATAGAGAGGCCCTCGGAGCAGCAGGCTCACGGCCGCTGGAACGGGACGCTCCACAACTTCAGTGAGACCTTCAACATCAGCCTGCAGGACCTCAACTCCTTCCTGCGGGAGTACGAGGCTGCCATCGCCGCTGGGATCCGGGCTGATGCTCTGAGGCCACGATGGGATTTTACAGGGGCTTTTTATTTTGTTGGAACTGTGGTGTCGACTATAGGTGGGTGATTTACTCATTTCCCTGACCTTTGCGTCCATTTGGCTGCAGGCACAGTGTCCTCTAAATACTTGTTGAAAACCGTTCAATTGTGTGCAGCCTTGCTTAGAGAAGACAACATATAGGGTACGTGGGTACAAAATTAACTCCAAGTGTACACACTAATCAATGCGCAGCTCTCACACAGGCAGAACACTAATGAGGGGATGCTTAAATGAGTTTCGACCACATCTCCACACAAAGATTAATTTCCCACATTATTTTGTACAATAATCCACACATCTGTCTCAGTCTGTTTTAGGTTTGTTAAATAATCATATCATTACTGACAGTCTGGATGTCTGGAGGATTGGAAACCCTGCCATCCCTGTAGGCTGCTTTCTTTCCATTGGCTTACATACAGAATGACAGATTAACATTTTTGTTTTTTCCAGTCATGTGTTACACTTTGGCTGTGAGAGAGTTTGGCAACGGGGGGACAGCTGACTTGACTGCCATTTGGAACTGCACACTCATCTCTGGCTATAGGACAGCACCCATGGGTGCAGTCTTTGCCACATTTCCATTCAGACCATCAGGAATGTCAATGAGAAGCCCCTTCTGCTCCCCCTCATTTAACATTTACTTGTGCAATAGGTCAGAAAAGAGCAAGTGTCCCTCCCAGGGCACCCCGAGGGCCAACGGTACGATGCATTGCATGCCTGATGGCCGAACCCTCCAACACCCATTTCCCCACCCCTCCCTCACGTCCAGAGAGGACCCAGCATACAGTGAGTGAGTGAGTGTCAAAGAGCAATTGAACATAGCCCAGGTAATAATTTGAACTGGCAGCAGCTGACCTTGGCCTAATACACACATTTATACACTTTGGTACCACTGACACCTTATATTAATGGAAAACCTTGGTAAAGGAAATTGATAAGGGAAACAGATGGCTATATGTCCACAGGGAGAATTGGATTCGCATGAGTGGGAAACCTATCAAAACTTTATTTCCTGCATACTTTATTACCTACCTAATATTGATTAAAAGAACACCAGTACACAGAGGCAGAGCTCTTTGGGAGTCAATACACTCACTTCAGACACCTCACATGAGGGGATCACTGCCGCTGTGACTGTGGACATGTCTGAGGCAAGTTGAAATGTTTTGTGCTCCAGTTGTCATGAAGCCTTTCCTGACAAGTGGATCCTATCAATTGACTTTGCTGAGTCAAAGGGGGAAAAGGGTGATGGTGAGATTTCTCTTCACAGTATTTGTATCATTTTCATATGGTAGCATGGATTTCTTTCTAGATTTTCATCTTGCTTTAATCTCTGTGCGCCACCA
The DNA here is from genome assembly GCF_902148855.1 of Sphaeramia orbicularis. Classification (NCBI taxonomy): domain Eukaryota; kingdom Metazoa; phylum Chordata; class Actinopteri; order Kurtiformes; family Apogonidae; genus Sphaeramia; species Sphaeramia orbicularis. The sequence continues at coordinate 23,293,935 of NC_043971.1, read as the reverse complement.
CCCCACCCCTCTGGCTTGTGTGCTACTTTTTATGCACGCTTGCAAGCTACTGATATAAAAGGGATTTGGGGCCTCCCCACACAACTTTTTATCAGAGCGGCATCCCCTTGTCGCTCTAGACACTCCTCCCAAACACTTCTGTCTCTGGCTTGGCTGTGCTGGAGGATCCAAATCTGCAGTGACACTTTGCTCTCCTTGATGTGCCTCCACAATGTTGCTTTGAAGAATCAAAGTGAAGCCACGGCCAAGCTGGGCGCTTTTTTATCTGTAATTTTACCCAGGTTCAGTGACCGCTCATAGAGATTTTCTATTTTTCCATCAAAAATATATAATAACATCATTTCAAATCCTTTTTCTGTCACTATTTTGTCTGAGCTGACAAAGTGTGTTTTCTCAGTTCTTTGTTGAATTGAAGTCAGACCAAAAGAGTTGTTTTTGTCACAATAAACTCCAGGTTGTCTCACTCTGCCCTACATAGTTTGATGAAACTTCACTGTTTGCATGCTCATTAAAGAGGGCACTTATACCCAGTAAACAGAATTTCTATAAATATGAAAGCTATTAATAATCAACAGTACTGACTGACAGTGGATGACTTCCAATTGGGACAACTCTCTATTTCCATTACGTAGGTCTGCAGCTCTCATTGTAAGCTGTTATGGAAGATATTCTCTGTGTTTCAGAGCACCAAAAAAGAAGAAAATACTTGACTGTGAATCAAGTGTACTTAATGGTTTTTGATCCAAGTCTTTTAACTTGTTGCAATTGAGTGGGACAAGCCTCTTAAGGGTAACTGGATGTTTTGTAGTTATTCCACATAAATTCAGCTGTAGGTTTATGTTGTGAGCTATTTATTCCTGGGGAAACACTCTGTCCTGCCTCTGGCCCCTGGCAGCCACTGCAGTTTCTTGCACCATCTCACTCATATCCACCCACACAGAGAAGTCACAAAAGGCAGACATGGCAAATAGGACAGTTAAACAAACACCACAGAGCAGAATCTCATGCAGCTTTTTTTATTATTATTTAAATGAGGCCTGGTTTAACTTCAACACATTTCACAACTCGCTAGATGAAGAAAAATGTCTGAAATGGGTGGAGTTAAGGGAAGATGAAACCCAAATAAACCTTGGTTTTCAGTGGTGTACTGCAGCAAAATGACAAAGCATTCACACATTGTCTTGTCCTATTACAAACAATGGATTCCATATTCTTTTTTTAATAATGTACATTTTACATTGACACAGATCCAACTTGAGTTTGTCTTGTTGCATTGAATTTCATCATTTTGCAAAGTTTTTCTTGAAGTTGTTGACACTTTTTTTTTTTTTAAAGAAATACTCTCCAAGATTTAGCTTAAAGCTGCAAAACATCATTAGCAATCTATCATGACTGCAGGTGACCTCAGTTCTGCAGAGCGCTGTAGTAGTCACTGTAGTTTCAGTCTTGCCATTTTCATTAACCTTGTTTTTTGTAGAAGCATCAGTTTTCAGTGAACACTATTCAAAAGGCATACAACTGCTTGAATTACATTCTTTAGGTTGCTCTAAAGCATGACTGTGAATTACAGTGTTTCTTTGTGTCTCCTGGATATACAAACAGGGCAGCTAACATCTTACGTAACTTTTAGGGTCATGTTAGTCTGAAGCTGCATCTGCTTCCCACAAGTCTAATATCCCCCACAGGTATCACATGACTTCAATCTGACATCACTATAGCCTCACATTTGACCATAGCACCCTCATTAAGCTAATTTATGTGCAATATCTAACCTTAGTTCACAGAGCAATAATATGACTTACTTTTCAGTTTGTCCAAACCTGTCCAAGTGAGCACTGTTGAGACTAAAATACAGGCTCTTACAACATCATATCACCTCCACTGGTGTTAGTTTTTCACTTTATGCCAACCTGTACTACTAAAATACATCATACCTCCTAAATACAGAACTACACCTCAAAATCAGTCCAGTGTAAAATTAGACTTAATTTATAGCACTCACTGCCAATGTTTGGATTTTCTGAACAGGGAAAGGACCCAAGTGAAAACACTGGTGTGGTTTCAGTAGATTTATTGCGACAAGACCTTCAGACATATTAAGTTGACAGAAAACGAGGCAGTCGGCAGTTTCAAAAACACCAAAACAAGGCAGAACCCAAAAACAATGAAAACACAAGGGGAAACACAAGGAGATGGGCTTGAATTCATGATCCACCCTAATGCAACACCCTGGGAATAGAGTACAACCACAAAGGGCACTAGCTGTGAAGCCATTACATCAGTGTTTTTCAACCTTGGGGTTGGAACCGCACGTGGGGTCACCTAGAATTCAAATGGGGTCGGCTGAAATTTCTTGTAATTGATTAAAAAAAACAACAAAAACAAAAAAAACGTTTTAATGAAAATATATGGTGAGTTGAGAGAGACAATCATAATACATAAAAGACATGGCAAACTGTGAAGCTGAAACTGAAGCACTGTGGTACTGTTCATTTTTCAAATGTTTATTGTGGCCGGTTTAAGATGCTGAAGCTCTTTCATAATTCATAGTTTGAGTTATTGTTTGTTCAGTATTAATTGTCAGCCTTGTAAACCCAAGCTGGACTGAATGTACAGGGTGGGGAAGCAAAATTTACATTGAACATTTAGTTGTTTTTTCTCAGCAGGCACTACGTCAACTGTTTTGAAACCAAACATATATTGATGTCATAATCATACTTAACACTATTATCCATACCTTTTCAGAAACTTTTGCCCATATGAGTAATCAGGAAAGCAAATGTCAAAGAGTGTGTGATTTGCTGAATGCACTCGTCACACCAAAGGAGATTTCAAAAATAGTTGGAGTGTCCATAAAGACTGTTTATAATGTAAAGAAGAGAATGACTATGAGCAAAACTATTACGAGAAAGTCTGGAAGATACTATTAAAGAAGAATGGGAGAAGTTGTCACCCGAATATTTGAGGAACACTTGCGCAAGTTTCAGGAAGTGTGTGAAGGCAGTTATTGAGAAAGAAGGAGGACACATAGAATAAAAACATTTTCTATTATGTAAATATTCTTGTGGCAAATAAATTCTCATGACTTTCAATAAACTAATTGGTCATACACTGTCTTTCAATCCCTGCCTCAAAATATTGTAAATTTTGCTTCCCCACCCTATACATATCCTGACCAAGGAAAAAAAAATTCTCACTTTGTGCAGTAATCTACACCTGGCTTTTCTGCTTCCGTCCATAATAATATACATTATATAGACTAAATGTAGTCTAAAATTAATGTTTATTTGCAACATAGTAAAGCAAACTATTATGTGATCAAAAACAAGTTAATTTTAGCAAAAAATGTCTCCATTCTGGGGTTGCCAGAAATTTGTGATGTTAAAATGGGGTCATGAGCCAAAAAAGGTTGGGAACCACTGGACTACATCTTAATCAGACAGACTTGCACCAAGTTCCACCTGTATGGATGAGACAGGATGTGAATTTGTTACATTTGCACTGTCACGGTTATGAGATAATGTACAGTCGCAGAAAAAATTATTAGACCATCAAAAGTCATCAAAAACAATGGTTATGGAATCAAGTACTAACTCCTGTGTGTATCATGTGACTAAAACAGACAGAAAAGAAAACATGGAATTCCTAAAAGCGCTGATTTGCAGTACAATGCCACAGATATTGATGTAAGAACTTAAGTGATTTTGGTTATTATCAAGAAAACGTGGAAAATGGCTCAGTATCAGCTCTTAAATTAAACTCTTGTGAGCTATTTTTGTTTTTATCATTATATTTGTCCAAAGAAATGTACCTTCGGTTGTACCAGGCATTAAAATGACCTGGAAATTAAAGAAAACAAGGGGTGGTCTAATCATTTTTTCCACAACTATATATATTAGTAAGCTTAAAATAATCAGTGTTAATCTTTTAATGATCTGAAGCAATTGTTCTATGATAAGGAGAAAACATTCCTTGAGCAATGGGTGCAGCAAAGAGAGAAGGAGGGAATAACGTACAGTATATCAACAGTCCAAAGCTGGGTTCAAACCTGGGTCACTGCGGTAAGAATTCAGCCGTAAAAGTTCACTGTGTAAAGTTAACCTATAAAGACGCAGTGCCACTTTTGTAGCAGTTCCCAAATGAACTTTTTTTAAAATTTAATCTTTCTTAAGTGATATTTATTTTTTTATTTAACCTTTATTTAACCAGGATGTCCCTTGAGATGAAATCCCTTTTTCGAGGGAGACCTGACCAAGAGGCACATCAGTACAATACAAATGAACTAACGGAGTATAAAGCTACATACAACTAAGACAACATAAAATGACTGGAAACATAAAACCTAAAAACCAGTTTAAGAATAGCAGTTATATATATTTGGATATATTACCATTTATTATAATATTATCCTTTGTGTTTTGCATGTTTCACTGTAAATCATGTATTTTCCTATATTTAATTCAGATGTTCACAAAAACTCGAAGTAAATTCAAAGGTATTTATATCAAAACAGAGAAAACTGAAGAAAACGTGTCTCTTTCAGCAAAATATATCATTAAATCAAGTGTCTCCATCCACTGTCATTTGTCAGACTCGTTAAGTTTTATTAGGGAATCAATGTTGTAGAAGATGACGGTGTTTCCACGTTCACTACGGAGCTTCTAAACATCCAAATGGGTCATATCTGATGACCATGAAAAGATGACAAACTGCATTTTACACCAGTTATTTACATGTATTGATATGATTAGTGGATCATCAGGTATTAAAGAGTTTAGATCAGTAGATGCTTTTGGTTTGGGTCTTTATGGGTTAAGGATGATTTAATTGCAGAAATTACATGTAACATTCATAATTATTTCTTAAGTAAGTTTAATTATGTGCCTGAAAATAAGAATTAGGTGCCTGCACTAAAGGTTCTCCTTGTTTTCTATTTTACAGAATGTGATGTTAAGCGTTAAGGTGTGTTACCATCACCTTCTATGTTGGAGTGTGGACCAGAGGAAATAAACCCCATGACTAAAAAGCCCAAAACAGACAAAATAAGCTCTGTCATTCACATTCTTACTAACTAATATAAGGGAGATGAAGCAACGTTACATTTCTTTTCGTCTCATATTTTCTGTTTTATTGGATAGATCCAGTAGAAAGAGACAAAAAAGGCACAGAATGAGAGGGGAAGACGTTCAGCAGAGGGACTGGGTTTGACTCAACCCTGGGCCACTGCAGCAGGGACTCTGCCTTAAAACACAGTACATGTTCCACCAGGTTCATGAATTTTTAAGTCAGACTTAAAACAATAGTCGTTGTGCCAAGATGAGCACTAAAGCAGGTTTTGTTTACTGACATCAGTCCCCCTGTTCACAGTGAGTGAGATTATACCCTGTTCCTTCCATGCAAGAAATCAAGATCCGTATATACCATATATCATTTCCTGTGTCCTCTCAGATGCTGCATACTCTGCAGTAAACTCCTGGTTTTTGTGGGTGGTATTGTAATTTTTCTTATTCCAATTTTAAAAGTGCCGATTTAGCAGCAGTCTCACTGAAGCACACTTATGAGGTTTGTCCAAGTGGACCTTTACACGCTTGTCTGGTCAAGGACTATGAATCTGGGATGGAACTGCAGTGTCAAATTGTTCTCTGTACTTCTGAGCGTTGGAGCTCTTGAATCGCTGAGGTTACAAGACAATGTCACCTCAGACTAGCGGAGCGTTCATTTGGCATTTAAGCAGTGTGACTGCATCGATTCCTGAAGGCGGGTCGTGTTTTTGCTTTGATGTTGTGTTCTTATTTAGATTAACCACTCCATGCTGCCTCGCTGGGGTACAACCATCTGTGTTGTTGTTACTGTGGCTGTATGTTATGAATGTGCTTTCAGCAGGTGGGTGGGAAAGGTTTGCAATCTGCAAAAGCAGATTCATTGGAGCATAGCAATGTTTCAGGCTACTTGTCTCTGCCTTCTGTCTCTCACTCCAACAGTCATTCCCTCGACTCCCCCTTGTTCAGTTAGTGGTTTCACTGATGGACTGCCCCAGACAGTGTGGACTCCTTTCTAATGTCTGTTTCAACCCTGACATCTTGGCTCTTCTGTCCATAACTAATTTAGTGCATTCATTTATTTGGATTCAATCATTCATTCAATCACTGTGATCTCCTGAAGGCTTGTGGGACAACCTTGTAATTGTGTTACTAAATAGAGTCTCCTCATATTGCACAATCAATACATTACATAATAAGATGGAAATCATTTTACAGTCATTTTACGGAGCCATTCAAAGCTGGTCAGTATGATTGTCTATCTTTACCTTCTGTCGACGCATGTCTTTTCCTCTCTTCAGATCTCCTGGGCCGCTCTGTGAAATCACAGACTCAGAGGAAATGTCAGTGTTAAAAATGGAAAACAGAAGCCTCTCAGTCACATGAAAGAAACCCAGGGTCTCTTTAGATTGTGTGCCGTCCTGATGTTCAGCCCCAAAATGATTTCAGTGAAAAGATGGGTTGTACTGCTGCACTGAATGGCCAACATACTGTTTCAATTAAGGGACAATCCATTTTTCAAATGATGTTGTACTGTTGCATAGTAGTTACAAAAAATACAGATGTCCTTTCATGCACTGAGAGTTGTTTGTAATGTTCACATGTGGGATTTGTTTTAGTAGTTGTGCTTTAAAAACAAACTTTTCCATTTTAAAGCATCAGGAGCTGAAATCAGTGCCCAGGTAGCAATTATCTTTGAGCCGGATCCACATTAAAGCCTTTACATCCGTTTATAGCTTACATCCGTTTTCTGACTTTGGACCAAATCTGCATCTGATCCGTCTTTCAGTTCTCTCTAGCAGTTCCAGAGTTGTGCTGGCATACGGATTCGGCCCAGAAAAGTCTCCCATAGGAAACAAATATCAATTTCTGAAAATACAGCTGGTCTATCAGCAGCTCTTTCCTCTTGGTTCAAATCAAAACACTAAATATAAATACAGTTAATCTGATGTGACTTCATGCTGCTATGGAAAAGTAAAACCACACTTCTAAACTTCTGTGTGGAGCCACAGAGGGGAGCAGTAGAATCACATCAGATCTGACAGATTTGGATCAGTGAATGGTAATTACAGTTGCAAATCATATATTTCAGAACTCTACTTGTGTAAAAACACCTGTAATTAGGCACAAGGCAGATTATCTTCAGCCCACAAATACAGACAAAAATGAGATACAGAAATTTTGTGTCCTCTTCCACCAACTGAATTACAATATGCTGAAGGTAATTATGGAACATTTTCCCAATAACAGTGAAAAACTACCAAGCACTGCAATGTTAATTTAAGTTATGCTGATAATGTTTCAGTCAAAGTTTAACAGTAATCAAATATTCTTATGAGTTCCACACTGCCCGGTTTAAATATTCTTTTTAATCCTTAACCTTTACTACCAAGTTTTTAAAAAAAATTGTCAGGAAGTCTATCAAATATATTACGTAATACTGAGTTACATTATGAATTGCATCATCAGGATAACTTGTATTCTGTAACCTATTACATTACAAGTTAACCTTCAGTGTTGCTGATGAACATATGGTTTAATTTCTAGAACTTTTATTATCTTTCAGTCTTGTTCTTTTGTATTAGTGGTTGAAAACATTAGTATTTTATTTCACTCTCAGCCTCAGTAATTTCCAGCCACAGCAGACAGCCGTTTTCAGTAAGACCTACTGGATACTTCTCTAAAAGGCCGACATGCACACTTTGCAACATATTGGAGTATTTATCAGCCGGAGCCAGATATTTCCCTCGGATGTTGATGGAGACCAAAACCAGCGCTAAAAAGAGAGTGAAATTGCATATAAATTACACAAGTGGTGGGTAGGAAGATGACTAAACAAAAAATTATGCTAAAATGCTGATGCTTCTCCATAGAGATGTCCCCTCTGGCTCCAAAAATGTAACTTATTTGCTTTAAAAAAAAAAAAAAAAAAAAAAAAGGAAAGGAAAGGAAAGGAAAGTGTGACATTTAATTCTGAAATAATAAAAAGTAAAGAAATAACCCAAACAAATTCACCTGTCACAATCACTCATCAGCCTAACCACCTGAAATATAAGCCATACATCAACTGATCCACATGACGAACAGCTGCTTGACAAGCGTCTTATCTGATCATTTCATATCTCAGTCATTCTCCTGACGGGACTGCCTGGTGTGGTAATGTGTGCGTAGGGCAAACCTGCTGAGAAACACGGGCTTCAATAAATCTACACCTTAGTTAACTGTGCCTATAAAGGATGGCTGTGTACACCCCTGCACTCTGTCACAGTGGGTCATAAATCTGCCCTGACTTGCTAAGACGCAGACTCGCCTACGTACGCCATACACAGTCATCATGGCAAAGTGATACCAAGATCATTTTAGAGGACACAGCAGATTTACTTGGCTTCCAACTCCTCTAACTCATTAACATTTCACTGATTCTGCTCTACACACCAGCAGGGCAACAGGAAGATAAACTCACTCTGCCTTCCTCTGACCTGACACATATTGGGGCTAATTCCGACAGCAATTTTGGATGTTATTCAGGTGTGAACATTGTGATCCCATCAGTTTTACCGACAGCCCAATTTACACTGATGCTGACATCAAAGCTGACTTGCAGTTTCCTTACACCACAAAAGCTTTTTTCAAACTTTTATCTGGTTTGTGACCTTAATGCAGCAAATCAGAGTCACATGACAGCATCTGCTAATGTGAAGCTGATAACATATTGCATAAAGGATGAAATTCCACAGAGTATTTATCCGAATCCTGCCTCTGTGTCATGCGTATAAATAGTTATCAGTGTTAATAAGCTAACAGCAAGTTGGCTAACAGTGTGATTTGGCACTTGTCCATCTGTCTGTGCCGTGATGGAGCTGCTGCTTATGAGAGAGACACGACGACAGCAGTTAAACATGTTGTGTCACAGCGTCTTTTAATCAGACGAAGAGTAGTGTTTAATTAAAAAAAAAGTTTGAGCAAAGTGAATGTCAGATTTTATTTATTTTTTATTTAATTTATTTATTTTGAACATGCAAAGAAATAAAAAAAAAAACAAAACGAAGCAAATTAAGACAAAAACAATAACAAAATAACATTGAAATGAACAGAATCTATCTTCAAGTACGTGCAAATCTGAATTTTGCATGGTCGAAAAGGAGTAGGAAGAAGTATAAACTTGCTTAATCCTACCCCTCAAGTGCTTTTACACCTTTATCACTAACTTAATCAAACAATACATTTTTCCTAATTTTAGTATTCAACCACAGCAAATACACAATGCAGGAATTCAGTTCTACGCAACAATATGTTCATGGCAGTACAGTCATACAAACAGACTCAACAATTCAACAATTTTCTTCAATAATTACAGCATATTTATCAATGCAGTATCATCCATTAACAAACACCCCTCATTGTCATTATTAAATATTGTACCTCACAAGAATCAATTCTTTATTTCTTTTTTTTTTTAACTGAATTATGTTTGATATTTGTTTCATCTCCACACACAATTTGTTCCACCATTTTACTCCACAGATGGTAATACAGAAACTTTTTAACATTGTGCGTACTTTATGAATCTTAAAATCATAGCCTCCTCTTTCACAAGACATTTCTTGAATATTTTAAATGAATTATATTCTCTCTCACCAAGTCCAATTACCATCCCTTAATCCTTAATTCAGAATTTTCAAAACAGAGCAACCATATTGACAACACAAGTAATTACAGAAAAGAGAAAGGCAAACACATACGCAGTGCGTCTAGTGGGTAAAATGATTGAGAATGATGTTAACATTATAAAGGAAAATTATATAGGAATTTGTCAGGCATGAGCATCCTATCATTGGAATGCATGTGGGAGCCATGGATATTACATATTACTGTTATATGTTCCATCGAGGGAAAAGACAAGCCAATTCCAACACTTGAAAGTAAAGTGTGAGCCACTTGTGTTGAGTTTGATAAAACAATACATCATTATGTCTGAATTACAGGAAACCGCAATCTTGAATCCCTCCTAATTGATCTTTTTCAATAAAACCGTGCAAGGTTCTTTCCTTGCTGGAAACCATAGAGCACCGCTGGCATGTCTGATAAATGAATGCATCATCCAAATTCTGAGCTGGTACTTGGAGTTTTTGTCAGTGCAGGAATTAATATCACTGAAGTAACAGACAAAGCTCATTTAAAATTCTGCCAATTGCCACTTGAACCTGTTTGTTCGATGGCCATTTTTACTTTCTAATGAAGGAATTGTTATCCTTGGAAAACACCACATTCCTGAGTGCGTTGAAATGCATAAATATTGTTTTTGTTCCAGCCTTCAGCAAATTATCCAGCATCTATACCTCCAGGCTGTCAGCTTCTGGCAGTCAGACAGTTTACGGACCCAGGACGGAAGACAAGCTCATAGTGGGCGCATTCTACTAATAGAAACTAAAGCATCATTTAATTGTGACCAACAGAGCATTGCCTCATCATTTCTCTAAGGCAGCTGCTGTGGTTTCTCTATGAATGATCCCAGATCATTATTGCAGCTGTCAGTAACCTAGCGGTCCCTAAAAGGAGCTGGGTTTCAGCACAGGCTTAAATTTTAGGGGCTTGCGCTTCCTCATTAACATTAATGAAAAAAACACCAAACTGAGCCACAGGCATCAATTTCCCGTTGGTGACTGATTTGACTGTTTTCATGTGATGGCTCAAATAATGAACCTGCTATGAAACCCATACAGTACAGTTTTAATGCAGTGTTACCATCATATTGTACAAGTATGAACACCATATGTGTATCTATTGTCTCTAATGCAGAACATTGAGGTTTATCGTGCAGATCTGAAGGCGACAGTCTTTCAATTGCTCCACCTGGACAGGTGTGTTTACTTTCAGGGCATAATACAAGAGGGTTTTATGTAGCTAAGCTTTTATTCAAACATTGACTGAGCATACAGTAGAACATAATAGGAAGTGCAAGGACACAGCCTTTAGATCCATCAGAGAGAAGCTATTAATCTGATGAGAGAACGACTTCTGCAGTCACATGAAAGGACAAATCTCTGTCAAGGTTTGCATGTAGACAACAAAAAAATTTAACTTTGTAAATGTAATTTTGCTCATTTAATCCTTTTCTCCAACTGTACTATAATAGACACTATGCATGTTGTTCTTCAGCGACAATGAAAAACAGATCGAAAAATGAAGAAAAAGGATAAATGCTGGCACAGATCCAAAGACAATGCAGCATATTTCTTTGACAATAAATCAATAGACACAACAACAGAGTCATTAATCCACCAGGCTCTCTTTGCCAGTGAGTTACGTACTGAGATACAATTTAAAACACTAGACTGTTTCAGTCACGGAGAAGTGAAATCACAAGGCATTTCAGGCATTTTTTTTGTTGCTCATGTTTGTGCTGCTTTGAAGATGTGACTGCATGCACCTCTTTACTCTGGTGTCTGTATCAGCCTGCTTTAATTTGACATGCCTCACTATCATCACCTCAGTCATTTATTTCTAATTATGACACAGTCATGTGTAGCACAAATTACCAGTGTTTTGACATGCAGAACAGATACAATTAACATATCGCCTATACTGTGTGGGTGAGCATGGTGTGAAGTTTAAAGACACAGAAATATTGCTGAATGTGTAGGCTTTAGGTGTTTTTTCTCATGCAACAGGATAGTTTTTAAAATATATTTTGTGCATGTATACACACTGCATTATTACTGTACCCAAACAACAATTGGCACCTCTGTGTCATAGCTTTGCGTGACCTGTTCTGTTTTGTGTCTTTTGTAAAAGTGGCAGCATAGTGTGAATGTTCCTATTATTATCCTGTCTGCCAGTAATGCTGGCAGCTTCTCAGCAGATGGTGTGATCATCATGTCTGAGGTCCGGCCATGTTGCTGCTTCCTCAGCCCTCTGTCTATTTTTTTTTGCAGACCCCTGCAATGCCACCCCATGACTAATGATTTCCTCTTCGTCACAGAAACACAGTTATCAGTGGGACGGGCATGCGTGGCATTTTCTGCTGCAGCTCTTATCAGTTCAATTTAAGACTATTCTCTTTTGTGGGACCCTGGCGGCTTGACTGGAAGCTTGTTTTCATACACATTAATTGGGGACATGGAGAGGCACCGTTTTAATTTTTTGTTTTGTAAAACAGTCACATAGTGTCTCTTTCCCAACCTCCAGCAAGTTGTTTGTGGGATGTAGTTCTTCTCCTCAATTACATTCAGCATACCCACATTTCTATATACAGTATGTGTTTGTGATTGTGTTTGTGTATATGTGTGCAAACTTATTTAATCTACTCACACTCCTATTGCAGTGTCATCCATCCCAGTGGAGGGTTTCTCTCCTCTGTGGCTTTCCTTTCATGCATTTTTTTCCTTACTAAAGGAGAATTTCTGCTTCCCCAGAGGACAGAAGATGTTGCATCTACACATTGTAATGCCGTTTGAGACACATTTGTACCTTGACTTGACTTCACAACGACATAAAATGACCTTCAGATTCAATACCAGTCAATGTAGAATACTTATTCCTATGAGTCAATGTAGAGTGTGTTTCTTTCATTCAAACAATTGACTATTCTTTGTTCTCACGTGGGTATCCATTAGGAGCTGCAGTGCAAATGAAGTGGCTGCACATTTTTTCTTGACTGTCCTTTTATTGTCACATGGCCTAGCCCAGACTGAATGGTTGCTTCTTTAGCACTGGATTGAAATGACCTCGGTTTCATGATAATTATGTTTTTGTGCTATTTTCCACTAAGTCAATAGTTCACTTTCATCATGCAGCCTCATTTTCTTGTTTCTGAAATGTACCAAGTGAGCTCTCACCAAATATAATGCAGGGTCAGATGTGAGCTCTGTGAACTCTGCTGCACATGTATATATTTGTATTTCCTTAAAAGGCTACCAATTAACTACCTGGACCTTTCAGAAATGATTCTTTGGAGAAAACACAGGCATATGCTGACATTTTTTCTCTGAATACAACACTTGTGAAAATGGCTCATTACTGTGTGTGACCACATCTTCATATCCTTATCTTGAAACGTTTACTTCATTCTCTTTGTGTTGCATTCAGTGTATCTTGCCTCCGGAAATGTCGCCTTCCCAGCCGAGGAGAATTTGAACAGGGCGCTTTGCAGGTTATTTAATAGCCTGATAATGAAACACCTGTTGCATTTGTAGATTCTGATTCTGAGTACTTTTTTCACCCAGAGCTGTCCAGTGTTGTGATTGATTACTATTTTTGGGACTGGGTCTGATAAGTGTTGCAAATGAAATGCAAAACATTCATTATGTCTATCAATACTTCTATTAGCAACAGTCTCAGCAATTTGCCTTATTTGTTTTGGCCCTGACTTTACTTAATGAGCCATTTTCAGTTACTACTGGACTGTAATGAGAGCTGCTCAGCCTGAATTGTTTCACCCCTCAGATTGCAGCAGAGCGTATGTGATTTAAAGTCGACCACTGGTGATAAAAGCTGACCTAAACATTAAAATCTATTTTTGTCTTTCTCTGTTTCATATTCCCTATAGCCTGATAACCATTAGAGCATCTTCTCCTTCTCTTAAATCTGTCAAATGGTAATTAATGGATACTAATGGCACCATTTCCATCACTTTCCTTCTGGTTGAATCTCTGGTGTGTAATTATGTGCACAAGCATCATTAGCCATCAGAGCATAACATCATTTTCTATGTTGAGTTGAGCATAGTCTACTTAATGTTAATGAATAAATATTCTCCCAGGACTCCGATTGAATTGGATTAGCACACATATGATTTCCTGCCTTATCAAGTTTTGTGGAATTAAATGGTGCACTGAGGTCAGCAGCAGGACCACTGACCTGAACTAGACTTCATCGGGTCCACTTGTAACCTTTCATTAGGAGTTTTTTTTTAAGTATAAATGAAGATGTCTTTGTTAATTAAGTCACAGTCCACACAAGTAGGATGTATCGTAGGTTTTAGTTTGCCTGTCCTTTGCCTTCTATTATTGTTCTGTTCACCCTAATGCGCCTTGACACAGTAGTCTGGAGTAATGGCTCTGAAATGCTACGCTGAATCGATGCCTGGTGCCTTTTCCTCTCTTAGGTAATTTACTTGGTAATGAGAGACGGTGCAGAAGACTGTCTCTCTGCGCGCTCAGAAGATGTAATCTGTTTTCCCTGTGATTCAGCTGGGTTAGAAAGAGTTTCACCACTAATTAATTAATTATGAAACTATGAAAGAGGATTTTACAGAAGGGCTTAATTTGGATAATCACCAGTCCTCGCTGTCCTGCCACCTATTGGTCTCTCGCTGGCTGTAACTGAACTTTGTTACTATCTTTGACTCAAGCAGAGAATCCGCCGTCTGCATGTGTGTGCACTGCTAAAAGGTGTGTAGATGTGCTTAGGGTGTGTGTGCATGTGTGTTAGAGAAGGTTCGCTTGTATCTATAAAACGATCTGTATCAATCAGTGCTGATCTAAATGACCTGGTGTGTCAACAGCAAACCCACATGAGAGTGGTTTTCAGTGCGAGAGATAAGGTCAAAGAAGCCATTTTGGATATCATAAAGAAAGTATTGTCTAGATATTGATGTCATTTATTACCTGACAAGGATGGTTGTAGATGCGTTGGAGAAAAACAAGGGGGAAAGAGTGGCCCTAATGCTCTGAGACGACTGAAATGGAGGATGGCCATGATGGAAAAATCAATTAACCTTGGCCTGGAAGTGAACTGGTTGGTCTTTCAGCACGATTTTATTTGTTGACAAATATAACATCTGCTATGGGCACAGGGCAGGACATGGAGTGTATGTATTTGTGTTCTATATTTGCTCTGATCTCACACACATTGTCTCTAACAACTTTGTATGGATCAAAATTATGGTGTTTGTATCATAAATCATAAGGTTTTCTCCTAAAATGTATGCTCCAATTCCCCAAACTCTAAACACTGTTGTACTCTACCTTTAGGACTGATATAATCTGTGATGCTGATGAGAATCTCGGTCTGATTCGGTCCACAGCAGCTACTGACGTGCAAGAAATGTAATTTATTTTTTATACAGTACAAACTGGTCTTTCTTCCTCTGATATATATACAGAACATTATTTTACAGAACTGGATTCTGCATTCATCACTTGTATTTCTCAGTTTCAGCTTATTTTGCCTAATTTTACACTGAGGAATTCAAAACATTCCATCATTAAGTGCTGCAGTAAAAGCTTTTTCTGTAGTGTTTGGAATTAGTCTCTCCAGTGTGTACTGACTGTTGTGTAGTGTTGTGGAGTGTATTTGAAAGCTTTTCTGAAACGTCTTAAAGCAGAGTTTGGTTTTGGTATAACTTTACATGATTTTGAGTAGAGAGTTTGGTTTTGAAGTTTGTCTTTTTGTGTGTGCAGTTATTTATTTGTGTTTAGAGCATTAGGCAGCGGTGCTTACATTTAGGGAAATGTTTCTTAGCATTAGAGAAAAATTGTAAGTTTTAGAGTGAAGGGTAGGATTAGGTAAAGACGCTCGAAAGCAAGTCTCCAGCAACACTGTCTGTGTTTGTATAAAAGCATGATATCACACCAAGACCATCAGTCAATAACTTTCTTACAAAGTCTCCCATAGACTTACACTGAACTTCTTTCATGTACTAAAGCAATAGTTCTTTTAATTACTGCAGTGGTGGTACTTTTGTACATTTTCCTTTCAGAAGGCTTTCTGAACAAATTATTTTGTCTGTAAAATATTTGATGAAGTTTACTGTTACTATGTTAACCCATAAGGATCCAATGTTACTTTTGTGGCAGTTCCTAAATTAACTTTTCTCTATATTTAACTTTCCTTTAGTGATTTATCACCATTTATTGTAATATTATCTTTTGTTTTTTGTTTTTTGCGTAAATCATGTATTATCCTATATTTAATTTACTAATCATGTAGATGTTCATTAAAGCTTGGAATAAAACTGAGGGTTATTATATCAAAAACAGAGAAAACTTAAAAAAAAAAAAAAAAAAAGCGAGTTTTTCAGCAAATCAATCATCACCTGAACATAAACTCAGTGTTTCCATTCACTGTCATTGATCCAACTCCATGGGTTTTACTGGTGAATCAATGTTATAGAAGATGTTTCCATGTTCACTACGGAGCCTCTGAACGTCCAAATGGGTCATATCTGATCTGACCATGAAAAGATGACAAACTGCATTTTACACCAATTATTTACATGTATTGATAGGATTAGTGCATCCACAGATATTAAACATTTTAGATCAGTAGTAGATTTTGGTCAATGGTGGATGTTTGGGTCTTTATGGGTGAAATTGACATTAACCCTCTCACTTCCCCAATATCTCCCTCCAAATATGGTCAGTGCTGGCTTCAAAAAAACCCAGTGGGTGACCTCATAATGGCACTGTGTACTTTTTACACCAATCAGCCATAACTTTATGTCCACTGACAGAAAACATGATAATAATATTGATTATTTCATTACAATAATGCCTTTCACTGGATTGGATATATTAAGCAGCATTAAGCAGAACATTAAGCTGATGTGTTAGAAGCAGCGAAATGATCATCGTAAGGAACTTTGACCTTAACAAATGGCCCATATTGTAACAGTGATGACTAGGTCAGAGCATCTTCACATCCATGGGTCTTGCTGAGTGTTCCTGGTCTTCAGTGGTTAGTACTTATCAAAAATAGATCCAATCTCAGGCCAACTGAGCATCTTTGGGAGGTGTTGGACAAATAAATCCAATCGATGGAGGTCCACCTCTCTACTTCCAGGACTTCAGGGATCTGCTGATAAAGTCTTGGTCCAGATACCACAGCACACCCTCAGAGGTCTGGGGAAGTCTAGGCCTCAGGTAAGAGCTGCTTTTGTGGAAACATGAGGACCTACACAATAGTCGACAGGTGGTAATAATGTTCTGCTTCCATAGATGCAGGATTGGTTGAGATCCGGTTGTTCTTTAGTTGCGTTTGGTGGGCCACTTTACAACTGGAATGAACAAAAAGATCTGGAGATGATCTGATCTGTTGATTTGATCATTACAATTCCTCCCTTGTCAAAGGCTTTGTCAATCCCTACTCATTTTGCTCTTTCTAACACATCAGCTTCAGGGGCTAAATGTTCACTTGCTGCCTCATATATTTCACCCACTGACAGTTCTCACCGTAATGAGATAATAAAAATTAATACCACTTTGCCTGTCAGTGGTTAAAATGTTATGGCTGATTGGTGCATATAACAAACACAAACTATAAATTCAGACCTCTGTAAAGGCCAGAGGTAGATTCTTCTTATTGCTACATAACATTACTTAAGCACAGACAGAAAACTCTTATGTTCCTTCTTTTTTGTTGTTGGATGCACTAGTAAGTGTAACCGACTATTATTGTGGTAACAAAGTTCAACCATGAGCTATTCCATAGCTTTAGTAGAGCTGGGCTCACTTGGACTTTTTTCTCTGTTTTGTAAAATAAATGATACTGAACTTTTAATGCCTCAAGTTTGGTTTTCAGTTGCAGTGTTAAGATAATTTGAATTTAAGGAAGTAAAATGTGTTCTAATACACAGATACTCATCATTAAATGTATTATTTAAGTAGCATGCCCCAAAGCCAGCAATGCACCTGTGACACTCTTAAGGATGGAGAAGTACTCCTTCAATATTCAACATCTTGTTATCTACTGTTTCATCCTCCTCTCCTCTCCTCTCCTCTCCTCTCCTCTCCTCTCCTCTCCTCTCCTCTCCTCTCCTCTCCTCTCCTCTCCTCTCCTCTCCTCTCCTCTCCTCTCCTCTCCTCTCCTCTCCCTCCCCCCTCCCCTCCTCTCCTCTCCCCTCCCCTCCCGTCCTCTCCTCTCCCTCCCCCCTCCCCTCCTCTCCTCTCCCCTCCCCTCCTCTCCCGTCCTCTCCTCTCCTCTCCCCTCCCTTCCTTTCCTCTCCTCTCCTCTCCTCTCCTCTCCCCTCCCTTCCTTTCCTCTCCTCTCCTCTCCTCTCCTCGTAACCTCTTTCCCAGCTTGAACACTCAACCTAATTGACTAAAACATCAGAAGATAGCAGGATGCCATCCACACACACATCCACAAAAATGTATTCAGAGGGCCTACCTAAGCTTATTCCTGGCACTAGCCTCCTCTCAGTATAACCTCTGTGTCCTTGATTTTGCAGCCATATCGATACAGAGAGTATGCTCTGCAAGTATCATATGTATAATATCCATACTGTATCATTTATACAATAAAGACTTTTCAATGTATGCAAATATTTTAATAATTCACTAATGAAAATATTTTAAACTCATGTGACCTTAGTATAGTGTTTACTATATTTATTCAGTGTGTCTATTAAAAGTAAGGCAGTCTGATTAGTTATGCATCTTGTTGTTTTCCTCCTCATTTTCTCTTTCTTTACACAAAGGAACTTAATTTTCTATGCAAACATTGCTTTTTCTAATTAGTTTATATTCTCCTTTTTTATATCATCCTCCATGTCCATAATTTTTAGTTTACATATCTTCCAAAGATTATAGCCTCACTTCAGAAGCAGCATAAAAAAAAAGTATCCTACATTGTCTGCATATTGGTATGTGTTCTCCACTCAAGCCCCACTCTCCAATCAGTGTGTCATTACAGGCACAAATATTTAAAATTATGCTTTAGAACTCATTACAAAAACTTAGTTATGTAGTCATTTTGCATTTGCACATCATTTCTCTTGTCTCGAACTGGAGACATGTTTCATGAGAGGAAACATTAAGAAATATTGTGGGTGAAAAGCAGCTTTCGGCCTGATATAGAGACTAACTGTATGGTATCTCCGCTCTGCCTCTGCAGGTTTTGGGATGACAACTCCGGTGACAGTTGCAGGGAAGGTGTTTCTTATCTTTTATGGGCTTCTCGGCTGCGCTGCCACCATCCTCTTCTTTAACCTCTTCCTGGAGCGAATCATCACACTGCTGGCTGTTGTGATGAAGGCTGTGAGGGAGCGCAGAATCAGGAACAGTGGCCTACTCCCTCCAGGAATTCGCCATGACTTCTCAGCCTACTCTCTCCCAGGGTGGAAGCCATCAGTGTACCATGTGATGCTAATTCTCGGGATATCAGCCATCACCATCTCCTGCTGTGCATCGGCAATGTACACACCAGTGGAGGGCTGGGCCTACTTAGACTCTCTTTACTTCTGCTTTGTCACTTTTAGCACCATCGGCTTTGGGGATTTTGTGAGCAGCCAGAACGCAGCTTACGAATACCAAAGCATTTACAGGGTGGCCAACTTTCTCTTCATGCTAATGGGCGTTTGCTGCATCTATTCACTCTTCAATGTCATCTCTATTGTTATCAAGCAGGTGCTCAATTGGATGCTGGAGAAAATGAGCTGTTTGTTTTGTCAGCGCTGCAATAAGGCCAACGCGTTCCTGGGCCGACGCAACGCCATTCGCCCAGGCTCCAAGGGTCGCCAAAATCGAGGTGGCCAGCCGCCAGACTCAGATGGACCTTGTGATAGTGACACTGAGGGGCGCAGACTATCAGGGGAGATGATCTCCATGAAAGACCTAGCAGCCTCCAATAAAGTGTCCCTGGCTATCATGCAGAAACAGCTGTCAGAGTCAGCCAATGGATATCCCAGGACAGTTTGTGGCAGCTCACGCCATAATGGTTTCTCTGGGGGGGTTGGCGCCCTCGGTATTATGAACAACAGGCTGGCAGAGACAAGTAACTCCAGGTAGAAGAAATATGAGTACTCCTGTTCTCATGCTATGGAACAAGCCCTGAGGTTAAGCACCGTAGAAAAAACAAAACAAGTCTTTTGAAATGGATGGCCAGTGTAACTTGTTATGCATGATACAAATGTATTTTTTATCATTATGTTTGTTGGAAATTACAAGCCTATGGTGATAATACTGTTAATAATGATGGTGATTGTAATGAAGGTAATGATGCTAAATTACATGATGAAGACAGCATGATGAGAGAACCACAAAACACATACATAGGTTGATCTGGAAGCATGGGAACCACCCATCACTCATTCCATTAACCTCAAACCCAACACAGAACAAATCACTGCAAGTCTCAGTAAGTATCAGTGTTAGTCTGCAGAGGATATAGCCTGTTTGTTCATGCTCAATATATCAAATGTGTATGACTGTAATGTTGTACTATAACGGAGCCAGGGAAGTATATAGCATTTTCTTAATTGTTTGGGGGTTTTGCCAGTTTATTTGAATGTACATGCACATATTGAATGCTAAGCAGTCTGAGAGTGTAATCAGTGAATGATATGGCACATACTGATCTATGCATTATACTTGTCATGCATTTTTTGCACCATTTTGAGACCTTCCATTGATTGTGTAAAAACCCGTTTTTTCCCCACACCAGTCAAGTTTTACCCTCAGGTGACAGTGTGAAACATACAGTGCAGTCTCTGAACATGGCTGTGATGTAGCTGATTATGACAGCGCTGTGAGGGGCAGTTTGCAATGCATCACACAAGAAGGCAAGAAAAGAATAAGTTGCCATTGCTTGAAATGGAGAAAAGAGCAAGAGTTTAAGAATGAAAATCCATTTCTCATGAGAGAGGAGCCGGCCTTCTTATCAGCTCAGAACATGTTTCAGCGGCCAAAGACTTTGACTTGAAGGGTAAAAGAAGGCACCTTCCAACTGTGTCGTTTGCCTTTTTCTCAAGCTTACAGCTCTCTGCAAGGAAAAACAAATGATAACAATTTGTTGTGTATTAACGACTCAAAGAACATAGGCTGTAGACCTACGTATTTGTATAGTTTATTTGAGTTGAAATGAAAGGGGGTAGCATGAGGAGGATGAGCAGGAGGAGGAGAAAAAGGCAAATTAGGAATGCTCCTACCCTGCATGCACATTATGTTAAATAATGCAGATTGAGACAAGCCAGGTCAACCTCAGATTGCTGAAGTGAAAAACAAATCCTGAAGGACTGTCCCACAGGCATTGATTCATCTCATGTGGAGATTATCTGTTTTCATCAATGAAGACCTCTTTCCCTGTTAAAACAAAGTATGATCCAGAAGCATACAGGGGTTGCATTTCCACTTGATTTCACTGCAAATGTGTAGCCGAGGTTTAATGGATAGGGGGTGTTTGTGGAGGATAAGCTGCTATCCTGTCAGGCTGCACGATCAATGTCCTTGTTGCCGGCAACTATCTCTTCCGAGGCATCAGTGATTTAAAGCAGTGAGATGGTGTTCGTAAACAGTCACGCAGAGGGAGGAGAGATTGATAGTTAAACAGTCCGGGAGACTGTGGTAGTGGGTAAGTAGATGGAAGGACAGATGACAATAGCTGCAAAAGAAGAGAATGTGTTAATAGTATCAGTGAAGGACTCCCCTCATATCCATATTCATGCCCGATGTATGACAGCCAAGGGCTCAACTTTTCCTTGTGTTTATCTTCAGTGTCTGATAGCCTCCCGGACCACTCACTCCTTCCCCTCTGTCATCTCTGCATTCACTTCACACTGCACCAAAACCCTCCTGCTTCCTTTTTCTTGCAGATCTCGGCTCTCTCCTCACACTCATCGCCCTAACACTGTGAACATGAGAGATGCCACAAATGTGTATATAAACACTGGAATGTCTTCAGCAGGTGTGAAATAGGTCTTTTGTTGATTTTTTCTAGTGCTGAATAATCTCCTGTGTTCCCCAGTCTAACCAAGAGGAATAGAGAAAATGACTCAGGTAGTTAAATCTTCAGGCTTGTCTTAGTTTCCTGCATGCCAATATGGTAAAGCCATACAAGATAGGTGTATATAAAACAGAGGACTCTTTAAAGTCTATTTTTCTACATATAGCTTTCGATATCTACTCGTGGATGATTGAAAAGTCTCACTGTCACACATCTCTTACACAGTCAGTCTGCAGATTGATGAGATAGAGCATCCAGATCTGAATTTCCCTCTTAAAACACAGATATTATGGTGACAAAAGTGAACACTCTTTCCAGATGTTAAAAATTCCCAGCTCAGTGGCCTATGAGCAGCAGAGTGAGCACATGTTGGTGATGTGATGTGATGCTTGCAGTGCCGGGGGGGCTCATATATTGCCACACTGTCGATAGCAGTGACAGTGCAGACAAAGAAAAGTGCCAAATCCTGGGACATTTGAGCAGGACTGTGGGCATTCTGTAGCAAATGACATAGTTTGAATTCAATAGTGCTCCCCGCTGTAATATGTCACCAAAGGGGAAAGGTTTTTCTGGCACTTTTCTATAATGATGACTCCCAAATGATGATATATGTGAACCCTATTTCCCTGTGAGGGTTAAGGTTACAATGGCAGCACCTGATTTTCAAAAACCCATTCAGCAAATGGGGTCTAGCTACCTGTTGTACCCTTATCCTTAACTATGACAGAAAGCATGCATGTATGCATTTATGTGCCCAAACCAGTGTGTAAATGACTGAAATGAGAATTAAAAGGACTGATACTTTATCTTAAATGCTTCCCTTGACATCAGTTCCCTTGAAAAGTTATTCCACTCAATATAATATCCATGAAAATGTATTTTCCTTAAGTCTAAAACACATCAAAAGCTTATAAGACATTTAATATAATATTTAGAAAAAAAAAAAAAGTTTGCTCACCTAAAATGCATGTGTGGCTTGAAAATCAAATGCCTTACTTTAGTCCTTACATATTACAAAAAGGTTCCCTGTTGAAAAGATTATAGTGTGTAGAGCTTGTGTGTTGTACTATACAATCCTTTTGCATTTTGCAAAATTGATCTCCATTGATTGCAATGGTTTTAACAGTCCCACTGTCCTCTGTATCTTCTGTAAGAGGAGACAGGTGGTCTTAGGAATTACTGTTTGTATTTGTTATCAAGATGCTTCTTCGACGTGATATCAGACTTTTTGTTTTCGTGCAGTTAATTCCTGCCATGTTATCATCAGACGTGGAATTCAACTCGATAAAAAAATGATGCAAAACTTTCAAGCCAACGCTATTTGTACATAATATGGGTAAACATAACAGACTTGGATCACAGCACCGGGTGGCTTACAGTAAAGCTGTGAACCTTAAATTGAAATCTGCCGATGTTTATTATTGTCAAAGCATATTGTTCTGTACTCAGAAAAAAAATCTGTTGTGTTATCAAGAGCTCTTTGACTGTAGAAAAGCTCAACTGAAATGCTCCATAGCAGGTACAAGCCCCGTAATAAAACAGTTAGTTTGAATAACTGCGACTGGAGTTGTTGTTAGTGTTCATCTGCATGGCTGCTGATGGTGCTAAGAGCTTTATTATTTATTCAGCAATGCTATTATTTCTTTGTGATCACAGTATGATACATAACACTGTGCATTCTTCAGTTTCCTCTGGGGCCGAGTGAACGAACACTTGTATTTTCAGACTGTTAAAGCTGGAACAAAATGTTATGTACAAAAATTTGGCAAGGGCACAGCTGTAAATGTATCATTCACGCTCAGCAACTGAATGATGTATTACTGGCTTGGTTGGCTGCGTCTGATCTTTAACAAGAGCTGCATTGTTAGCTTTGATCTGGAACTTGATTTCCAAATTCACAGGACATTGGCACTTAATGTATTTTTAATGGAGACTGATGATATGGAGCCATAAACCACATCCAGAACGGGATTTCAAAGCTGCCTCAGGTGTCTGTGATCCACAGTTACGTTGACCTTTGGCTCTATCAACATCAACATTACTCTACACCTTGATGTGTGACTCATGTTGCTTGCATCGTGGTGTAACATTAAGTTAATGTATGCAAATTAATTCTGTTTGCAAGTTGCACATTTATACCAATGATTGTACTTTTATATTTATGTAATTAAAATCAAAACCTATATAAAACAAACAGGGGGTTCCATTAAACACTGATATTTACTGATGTTCTTTGACTCTCTTCATTGTTTTTCTCTAAAATAACACAAAAAAAAAATACATCTTATCCTAATGCACTCACAAAACTCGGATTTCTAACATGAAACTAGTCATTTCACTGGTGATTAATGAAACAATCACTAATCTCCTATAAGACAGATTATGGGCTGACATTTTGTGAACTCTTTCTGGCTGGTGAGTCACTAATAGAGTCATTACTTAAATCATTCATTACAAGAAATGGCTAACAAGAGTCTTTTCTTTCCACTAACAGGTCTGCAGTCTTGGCTTGTTAGAAGAGTCTGTTTATGGTTTACTGGTCTTTTCCAGAAACTTGCAGGTTGCACATCATAAATGTTAGCGTGCTACTAGAAGAAGGATGGCAGGTTTACAGATTTTTTTTCAACTTGTGAAAAAATAACATTAAAAAACAATACAAAAGAACAGAACAGACATCTTCAAGAAAGTGACTTAAGCATTCATAACTTGTGAAATACTGTAAGTCTTAGGTTTTATTGGCTGACTTTATTAAGGGATTACTTTTAAGTCCCTTGCTGCCAAAAAAAACATTTTTTTTTTCCTCCAAAAGCACAATAAGACTGTTGAACTCCCGAACTTGCACTCAGCACTGAACATGTAGTGATTACTTCAGTAGCTGTTGTTGCCTTTGTTTTTCTGTAGACCCACTGTGTCACAGCTTCATATTTCCAAGTGAAGGGAGACAAAGAAGGTCTATTTTTCCCGTCATTAAAAGCTTTAGTTTCTCTTTTTTTACTCTTTTTATAAACTGCCCCCGTTAACGTTTGCAGTTCTCAGTATGTCGCCCTGATATATTAGCTTTGTTCAATCCAGGATGTCTTTCAGAACACATACAGCTCATTGAAAGGACCTTCAAACAGTGTGGCTCTTTAGTAATGGGTCGATCAGGATGTTAGTCATAAAGGGAGGACCTGTAATTGCATTCATTATTGAAATGAGTCTGATCCTAGCAAATTATGCAGGAAAACAACACACATTATCCCACTGCACTGCTTTGGGGTTAAGAGCAGTCTCTGTATAGGAAACGTGCAACAACAACCTGAACTCTACTATTAACAGAAACACTGAACAGTCCAGTGTTGTTGTCTGAGAAATTAACACCCACCTATGACTGCAGCTTTCCGTCGCTTATACTTGCCCACATTTTGTCACCAGCTTTTGTTTGACTGGAATATATGCAAATCATTGTATAAAGGAAAGGCCTCTGTTTCCCGCATGCTGTTATACGGGAATAAACCTTTACTGCAACCACCCTAATTCAGCCTCAGCACCCAATAGACTTCCCTGATTTAGTCATCTGTGGGAAAAAAAAAAATCCCTTTTTTCTTTGTTTTTCTTTGCAACGCATACACCGGTACAGTGTGAACAGCCAGATTATCCCAAAGGGAGGCAGGGCTGCAGTTAAACCTCCAGCAGCAGGCTGAAATATCTCCTATGGGTCTCAGCTGGTGTCAGAGCCATGTGTCTCAGTTCCTTCACTGCAGCAGAAAACGCTGATTCTCTGCCATTTGTCAGAAATTGTTCCCGCTGTGTCTTCGCATCGTTTCCTCACTCCTCACTTTCCACTCAGTTTTCAGTTATCTGAATATCAAAACTCCCAGTACAGATGCAATTCACCGCTCTTTGTGATGAAGAAAATCGATAGCTAGACCTAAAGAATGCGCCTACCTCCTCCTCCTCCGATACTGGTATAAATGTCATTTATCTTTATTCTAAACTTGTCACTGCTGATTTGGATAGCAAGCAGTAGAAAGAATCAACCCTCCTGAAAAGATTGTCAAATTAAATAAATTGCCTGATCTACTAGTGAGAGAAGATAACAGTGACAGTCACTGCAAGAGGGAGTAAGACCTGTGCAAAGCATGATTTATGATAGCACATCCTTCTACTACTTTATCTTTACATGAGTATTTACCGTCATCTTAAAATGGTCAGCTTTTAGAAAATGAATAATTCACAGATAAATATTAATTTCATTGCAATCAAAAGAAGCTTCTATTAATATATGCCTGGAGTGACTAAATGCATTAAAAATATTTTTCCCAAAATGTAGATTTTGCTTAAGATCTAAGGAGATAAAAAGGAATTCCAAGCAGTGGGTGCACTATATTTTATGCAACTTCACTTTCTCAACATCTCAGAGATGAGTCAAAGCATACAAATGCCCTAAAGCATATACATTTATTGATTTTAAAGGATAAATGAAGGTCTGTGGGAACATTTTGTCTGGACGAGGCACCAGTTGGTGACTTTAGTGTAAATTTTGACATTTAAATAAGCTGTGCAATAACAAGGGTAAGTGCTTCAATAACCTACGCTTTATATTCTTTCTATTGATGTCTTTAACCTGGGGCAATGATACATTTAGTCGCATTAAGAACCTCTACTTGGCTACACACTTTTCATGTGCTGTAAAAGAGGCTTGTGCTCTATTAGTTTATTCAATAAGGTGCAGCCAAATGAAATAGACTGCACCACTTTTATAGTATCAGAAGAGACTGTGAATTCAAGGTAAGGTGTGAAAATCAGAAGTCATTGAGCAAACAGAACACTTATATGTACTGGACTTGAGTGACATGAGTGATGAAGCAATTACCTTATAACATCTGCTCTTTCAATTACCATGGGAGGAGTGCTAGAGGGGTTAAGAGATAAGGGAAACTCTCCATTCCAGCTAATCAAATTTAATATGATATCGTAGTCAGATTAGCTGGGGAATAGAGCCGTGTTTGCTGTTGCACATATACTTCAGCGTCAGCTCACATAACACAACAAACCCACTGTGGAGTTCACAGCTGATAAAGTTAGACACATATTAACCCATAAGGACCCAGTGTGACTTTTGTGGCAGTTCCTAAATTAATTTTTCTCTCTTTTTAACCTTTCCTAAGTGATTCATTGCAAGCTATTATAATATTATCCTCTGAATGTGGCATTTTTTCCAGTGAGAATCATCTATTTTCCTGTGTTTAATTGACTGATCATGTAGATGCTCACAAAAGCTCAGAGTAAAGTCAATGGTTATTGTATCAAGACAGAAAAAAACTGAAGAAAAAGTGACTTTTTCAGTAAAATATATCATTAATTGAACATAAACCAAGTGTGTCCATTCACTGTTATTAATCAAAGAAGAGGACGGTGTTTCCACATTCACTACAGAGCCTCTGAACGTCCAAATGGGTCATATCTGATGACCATGAAAAGATGAAAAACTGATTTTTACACCAGTTACTTACATGTAATGATAGGATTAGTGGATCAACAGTTTATATCAGTAGATTTTGGTCGACAATGGATGTTTGGGTCTTTATGGGTTAATTGAGGACGCAGTGAAACCTTTCAACTTGAGCACCTCAGAGTCAGATCTAACGTAGATTGAAATCAAATATTAACTATGTGTTTGCTCTCTTCCACAACATGTAGGTGCAAATATCAAAACAATAATTTCAGCGGTCTTATCAATAAACCAAGCTTACTGCTCTAATACACAACAAATAAATCAATAAGAACATAATTAATAGAAGCAGAAATTGATAGACAAGGTTTTAAATGTTGAGGAACTTTTGCTTCTCCTTGAATAACAGAAATAACTTCAAATGATCATACTTCAACTGGGTGAGCAGAGTAAATGTTAAGCTGAAAATAATTAATAAGAGGTAATAGACAGAAACACTTTCATTTTCTGTACGAGTGACTTGAATCTGACATCTGAACCAAGAGCAAAACCAATATCTCATCTCTGAGTGTCTGGGCCCAAAATGTCCTGAGAGTGTAAGAATACATTTATGCAAATCCACACAGTCATGCAGATTTCCATTTTCCTTTTTATTATATTGTTGTTGTGGCATTCAGCAATACACAGCGCAGCAAAAGTGATGCATTTCTAAATCAGCAAAACAAAAATACACTTAAGTTTCTTTTTTGGAGCAAAACTTCAGCTCTCATAAGTAGATGATGGTGCTTATGTGTGAAAGAGGCAGATATTATAAGTAAGGTGCACTGAAATGTTAACAGCATAAAATGTTCAACCCAGTTATTATGGAGAACTATCATTTGTAATTCCCTACTGCACAATTTTACTATTCTAATCTGAATAGATGTGAATTAAATGATATCATGGGGTGTAAAATATAGTTCAATTACAGCAGCAGGACATTCTGTTTTTCTATCCTGGGACTCTGCCTGTATTGTGTGATTCAGGCAAAATCAGGAGGCAGGTTATGTTTTATCTGAGAAATTTAGTTTTAGAATGAAGTTATTAAGTGTAAACAAAATTATTTGTTTCATTGCATGGTATGACGACTAAAAGCATTAAAAAAAAAAAAAAAAAAAAGATGAATAACTTCTCCCGTGTCCATTGTTTAATGTAAAGAATGTATTTCAGGTGAACATGCAAATATAGACAGAATGTAATGTAGGTTATAGGATTTATGAGGAGTCCCTCTGAGGGTTTATTTTTTCTCTTATTTCTGAACCTCGTTGGAGGCAGATTTCATTTGCTTTGTGATATTTTCCTGAATTTACAAGCTGTACAAGGAGCTGGATTCTAAAAACAGTAAAATTTTGACTTGCAAATCAGTGTGCAGTGTACACAACTGTAGTGCATCTCAAGGAGAATAAGCATTAAAGTGATGATGGAAGACTAAATAACTCCAGGTATTTTCTTCCTGATCCTTTATAGTCAAATTTTGCATGTTATGTTTTCCTGGGTGCTCCAGATAACCTTGTTTGCAAAGACACTGAGACAAAATTCTTGTAAATACAGACAAAACTGCTCATACTGCACTACAGTGAGAACAATACCGTGTGTTGCAATAACTTTCTCATTGCCTCTTCTCTGTAATTTTCCCAAGGTTCATCTATGCAGATATTCTCTCTTCCCACCCTTTCTCTTTTCCCTTGTCTTAAAAAAACGCTGCAGTTCTGCAGTTGCTGTTAAATCCGCTGACTATCACCCTACCATCAGTCACTGCCCGCACTTCAGTTCCCCCAGAGGTAAGCTGAATTAATGTATGGCTGAACCTTATACATTAAGGTTCAGTTGCGGGGTAGAGAAGTCACTGAACGAAGAAGTGCTAAGAGGCAGCCTGGAAAAAGACATTTGCATTTAGAGGTTTAATTGGCCTCTGTGTGTGACTAGAAAGAAATAAAAGTGCAAATGAAAACCTGTGATCATAAAATCTGTCTCATGTTAGGGTAAGGTAAGAAGGACAGAGTCCACATTTATTATGGTCACCTTATTTAAGAGAAAAGGAAGAGAAGATGAGAGGAAGGAAGGAAGGAAGGAAGGAAGGAAGGAAGGAAGGAAGGAAGGAAGGAAGGAAGGAAGGAAGGAAGGAAGGAAGGAAAGAAGGAAGGAAGGAAGGAAGGAGGGAAGGAAGGAAGGAAGGAAGGAAGGAAGGAAGGAAGGAAGGAAGGAAGGAAGGAAGGAAGGAAGGAAGGAAGGACGGTCTGAGCTGTATATCAGTTATTTTTCTCTACAGTCCCAATAGTGTGGATGGAATCGCTCTCTTCATAAGCCTGATGTGTGCTCATTACTGTAAGGAGGAGTCCCATTGAGCTTGTATTCTGACGGCACTGCTTCAGTAGTGGTCGGAGAGGAAGAAAGACACCCAAGAGGACTAAAATGGAAAAAAAAACAACAAAAGAGTAATACCAGGTAAGCCCATCAAAGGGAATGGGAAACAGAACAACTGAGATGCAAACAGTTTCTGTTATCACATCGGCTTTTTATTGTATTTGATGCATTCATTTCTGTCATTTCCCCCATTCCAAACCTCATAATAATTGAATTTACACCAAAGCCATAATAAATTGGTGCAAGTCTCAATGTGTTGTCCCCACTTCAAATACACTTGACATATTGTACAGCTCAAATATTACTCTGTTGATGATTATATTTAGATGGTTTACTTACCATATTGTTTTTCAGAGGGATGGAGAACATGAGAGCAAATACTGGGAAATGCTGGATTATCTGAGATCTGCAGTTAAAAGTGTTTTCTGTTAGTACTGCACACACAGATGCAATTCGGTAGTCCCAGGAGATATAAGAAGATAAAAGATTGAAGGATAATAAAAATTGTAAGAAGTCCAACTTTCAGACGTCGTACTACATGACACAGACATGCTCAGTTTAATGGTTACTTTTGATGGAGAGAATGGAAAAGTTTCTTTGAGAAGCAGGTTTATCTTCCCTTCTGCAGCCTTCTTGCTGCTGTTTGGTAGAAAATATTTCCCCCGCACACAATTTTGCATCTGTCAATTTCTGTATACAAAAGACACCATTCCCACTGGATAACTTTTACCTTTTTATCTGCAGACTCTCATCAAAAAATACGTCTTTTCTTTTGCAGCCTCAGACTGTATATTTTGACACATAAATCTAGCTTGGAGTCGAGCAGCTGATGTCCGCATCTGTGAAGACAGGAGAAAGATTATAAAATTATCCAAGGCTGCACCTTAGACTGTCCACTTTTTCCTGAAACACTTGACATGGCTCAGACAAGTCTGTGCTTGTAACAATGTGTGTTTTTCAGAGGGAGCATTTAAGAGGATTTCTGCTCTTGGAATATAAATACTTTATGAGTCTAACAGTCTGCTGTCTATTGCTTGTTGGCTCGTAGCTATATTGCTCTCAAGACAGCTGACTAAAAGAGGTGGAGGTAAGGAAACATTTGACACTGAAGAACAGAGTTCAGCATTGACTACAGAAAACTACCCACATCAAGGCCGGCTGCTCCACACTCTTGTATCTGTGCTATACGAGTGTGAAACTGCTGCAGACACAAGAGCAAAGAGGATCTATGAGCAAAGAGAGGAATATGTTGTATCCAGTGACAAAGCTCATTTCTTGAAAATAATCTGTGAATTTTTTCTGGCTCGTAATGTCTTTTGCATGTGTTTAATTATTCCTCTTATCTGAGGGACTTAGAAGTCCTTTCTTATCCTCCTTTTGTGTTTTACAACACTTTGCAGGGAATTAGTTCATTTTCATTCACCAACACCAAACCTCAGCAACATATTCCCTATTGAAGACCCAAAACTCACACAAGCAACTACATACAATGTTTTATGTCTCTGTCACAGCGGTGTAGCCATACGTCTGAAAATGTTAGTAACCACCTACCAAGTCATTAGTGATAGGCGATTAAATTTTGCTCATGCAGGAAGCACAGCAATTTGCTTTAGGAAATTTTGGTCTTTTTAATTAGTTGCTTTTCAGCAGACTGCTTCCCGGAGAGCTGATGAAAGTTGCTAAGGAATGAGATAATGAATTTTTATGCTTTTTTTTTTTTTTTTTTTAAGTGTAACGCTATTTAAGTCTCAGCATTATTCAAACATAAGTAAGTGCATTAGTTCTGCCACAAAACATTGTTTTAGTTGGACTTCTGATAGGTGATGTGCAGTCACTTTCCATATTTGTTTGGTTCATGCACATGCCCTCTAGATCCTTAAAACAACATGATAGCTCATCATTTTTCCTGATGGTAAGTCTCATCCCACTGAATTAAAACAGCTCCCTATAACAACTGCTGTGTAAGGTTTTGTAATACTGTCTTAATTAGATGCCTTCTATCACCCACACACCATATGCCAAAAGTCATGTGTGGGTGGATGTTTGGTTATTTTGAATATGTGAGGCCACCTATTTTTCCGGTGTTGAAGACAAATATATTTACACTGTGCACTGATAGGCAGAATAAATACATTATTCAGGTTACAAATATGAATTTCAACTCGTTCACAAGTGAGATTAGCATCACCAGTTACACTGTAATAATTCTGTCAGTTTTTGCTGGAAAAAGCTATGCACATTGCTGACTCATGCGTGTGTGTACACATCTCCTGTTGTGATCAAGCTGTGTAACAGTAGGACATGTTAAATAAATACCACAAACCAACACGAATGTACAAGCATTTTTCATTAAGTATGTAATTCATTCTTGTCTTAAAAGACCACCACTAAGGTAGCATAAAAAATGAGCATCAGA
The DNA here is from genome assembly GCF_902148855.1 of Sphaeramia orbicularis. Taxonomy (NCBI): domain Eukaryota; kingdom Metazoa; phylum Chordata; class Actinopteri; order Kurtiformes; family Apogonidae; genus Sphaeramia; species Sphaeramia orbicularis. The sequence continues at coordinate 23,261,981 of NC_043971.1, read as the reverse complement.
TATATGTTTTAAAAACAATTTACACTGTGCTTTAGTTGCAAATTCACGAACATTCACGCTGCCATACAATTACTATGCAGGTGGGCCTCTAAAGGCTATTACTGAAGAAGTGTTTGGTGTTTTGCTGCTCCCTGCTGGTTAGAAATTAATAACACAGCCTGTGAAACTATAACCTAGGCTGGACATGTAAAAAGTGTGACACTTCTAACATATCTGAGGCAATTGTGCTACTCGTTGCACAGTTTGAAGTATTTGACTTTAGGTGTAACCGTGGACTAAGGATGTAATTGATGACGCTTGTGGCCTATATCCAGTACGCTACAGTTTTTTGTTTTTTCATTTTTAATTATGTTTTAAAAGATGAAGCAGAAGGTAGCTTGTTCTGTATGTTTCAGTAGGCCATGGTAGATGTTATGTTCACTTTTTTTTTTTTTTTTTTTTTTACATATCCTAGGTAAAGGTATTAATATCAAAGTGTGCAAATACTGTAAGATGAGTAAAGGCTATGGATTCAAAATCAAATAAAGGTATGCATTTACTAGAAGCAAAATGTATTGAAGTATGAAGAGAAAGCATCTGCTGTAAATATTAAAGGTCTGTTCAAACTGCTTTATGTACTGTTGTTCATTAATGTGATACATTCTCTGAGAACCACAACTATACCTGAAAAGCCATCTTTTCATGAGCTCAGAAAAAACAACCTTGTTTTAAACCTTGAGACAATGCATTTTCCAGCAAATCCAGGATTTTTGAAAGAGTTCATTTCACTTCAGTAAGACAATTTGACCCATAAAGACACTAAAAAAAACTTAGCTCATTCCTGATCTTATCACAAACAAACTCAATATATTTGGAGATATGTAATCTGGACAGGAAGAGGATGACAAATTATTCAACTCTTTTCTTTCAAAGAGGATTAAGAGGTTGTGGGGGTCTTCACAGAAAACCTAATTTTCTAACAAGCATTTCACATAATGAATTTCTGTCATTAGTAACTGCAGTTGTATTAAACTGTCAGGGAGCTATGCAATAAGAACCAAGTAGAATGTTTATCCAGTGCCGAAAGTAGGTAAACATTCTAGGTTTTTTTTCCCTTTTCTTTCAAAAACCACAGACAAATGTTGCTTCTCTGTCTGATTTGAGATGACAGATATTCAATAAATGTGAAGGACCCAACATCATTGATAAATTTCCCTTACCTGAAGAAGCATTTGTCTGTGATCTGTGTGTCTATGATAACTGTCATTATCTTCACTCATATAATTATTAGAACTTCAATAAAATGCTATTAATAAAAAGCTTGAGCAGGCTGAAAGCTTCCACATTTACCTCAGTCTGACACAAGAAAAGCCCTGCTGCAGTCTGAAAAGTAACAAAAGCTGTCGGATGAACTGTCAAATTACAGTTTTCATCCCCTTCCTGTCTAGTGAAAACCACATTATATCAACTCATTTGCCTCTCCTCGATCCACTGCAGGGCCACAAAAGGCTGCCAATAGCTCATACTGATAAATGGTCTGTTGCCCTTTCCTTAAATCATGAATCACTCCCTGCATAGTGCACTGTGGCTCATGCACTGAATGTTTGGAGCCAAAAGAAGATGGAGTCTTGAGATTGCTAATCAAATTAATCCTGGACTGTGTATCATACTGAGGCTGTATTAGAAATGTGTATAAGTTTAGGGAAATAATCATGGAGTAGTGGAAGAAACTGAAACTGTAAATAGCTTAATCCTGTATTTTAAGAGCCATGCTATTTGCACATGACAAGTTAGTAAAAAAAATAATAAAATGAAATAAAATAAAATAAAATAATTATGCGCGCCAACGGAAGTCCTGCCTTGTACGTCACTTCCGTATGTTTGTGAACTCGCTTGTGATTGGAGAAGAGTTGAAGCCACGCCCACGACATCCGGTGCGTGTGTTTCCCGCGAACTAGAGGTCCCCGCGCTCTCTGTGTGGCTGTGTGTTTGCTAGGTGATGCACGGAGCACGTTGGCGTTAGGATTAGCTTAACAAGAAAGTACTCAGCGTCTATTAAAACTCGGAAACATGGCGAAACAGAGCTCCCTCTTCAACTTTTTTACCAAGTCTCCGCCGCCGGTGTCCAAGCCGAAGCCGAAGCCCAATCCCTCTCCGGCCGAGGCGGACCTGCCCTCCTCGGTGGAAAAGTCCAACTCCTCTCCGAAAGAACAAGCCAAACAAACCCCGCAGCTGCAGACTGCTAAGACCAGCAAAGTCAAACCAAAAAGTAGCTCCAAATCCAGAAAAGTGGCGTTTAACATGCTGTTCGGAGACAAGACACCGAAAGATAAAGAAAGGTTAGTTGGGAGCTGTATAATTCCTGGAGTTGTTGTAGCTTAGCATACTTTTCCTATAGTTTCCTCTTCCCGATGAATGATTACAAGAACTTTGTCCCCATTTGAGCAAATACGCATTCATGATACCATTCAGCGTTATATTTATATGCCTATAGCTTGGTGTTGACATCAGTTAAACTTCCGTTTTCTTGTTTTTGTACGTGACGCACATATTTTCTGCAGAAATCACAGGTGTTTTAATGAGTCCTGCAGACCATGTGGTTAGACTCATGGTCAAATCAAAGATACCTGAAGTAATTGTAATCCCCCATTGACAGTTACTCGTTAGTATTGGTAGTGTGGACTTTTCAAGGTAGACTTTACACAATTAGCCGCTGTAGTAATTGCACAACGGATCAATGACAACAACAGTCACCCTTGTCTACCAATAAACAAAATGTCTGTAGTTTGAATCTGCTGCCATTAGTAGGTACATGCAGGAGGTTGTTGTGTAAGACTAGGCCGACATTTGGTAATCATATAAAATAGTGTTTACTCAAATAACCCATAACAGATTATAACAATTTAAAATATTAAGGAAGGTTAAGGAAATTCGTTTAAGACTGTAAATGCATGTAATTAAAGATGTGCTTTAACTGTAATAAGAACCAGTTTTGACCAATTAATATCAAAGTGCTTGGAAAGTAGTAACAATACAACATCCTTCTCTCCCTGTTTGCATCTCTACAGTGAGCATGAAATGTGAAAAAAGACAAACTTGTAATGGGGAAAAAAATTACTTAACATATTGCATGTAATTCTTATGTACTGTGGTTGTTCTGTTTTAGTGGCTAGAAAATGCACATACTGATCTGTCTTCTAAGTGTTATTTTTAAACTTTCTTTCAGTAGCTCCTCATGTGCATTTAATGCTGGTTCACTTGTGTGGGCGAAACTGGAGGGGCACCCTTGGTGGCCATGCATGGTGGTACCACAGCCTTTAACTGGACAGCAGATGAGAGGCCGCGGTCGGGACCAGCGCATACATGTCCATTTCTTTGATGAACCTCCTACTAGGGGATGGGTCAGCACCAGATACATTCGAGAGTACCAAGGTTGTCTACAGTTATTACCGTAATTGTCACTGTGTGCTTTGTCCTCTCAGTAGGATACAGACAGTTCTTGTCATCTGTGAATGATGAGGTCTTTCTGTTGTCCTCTGTTGTTGCAGGGTCTGACAGCAGCGATGCTAAACCAGGGGGAGTGTTTTTCACTGGCAAGCCTGTTATCCGCCATGCAATGGAGCTTGCTGATGGTGTTATGTTTGACAGTCCTGAAAAAAGATTGAAGATGCCTGTCTGCATGGATCCATCTGATGAGGAAGACGATGATGAAGAAATGGAGGTAACTATGGTAGTAGTGTGTCATTAGTTTGCACCATAGAAATAATCCAAATACAATAGTTTTTTATGTGTAAAATTGGAAATTCAAGCTTTGTTTTTATTTCAGAATACACAGAGGTATTAATTTTTTTCCCCTTTATTTATTTATGTGAACTTACAAATATGCATGTGTGTGTGTGTTTGTATATATATATATATATATAGATAGATAGATAGATAGATAGATAGATATAGATAGATAGATACACACATACACACAAATTTGAAGGGGGTTTATATATTTTTGTATGCAAGTATATTATGTCTGGCTGTATATAAATTTAACAAAGGTCCAATATTTGGTGTGGGGTGGGGGGTGGGGCAGTTGGATAGGAACTGGATACAACAGTTTCAAGTTGTAGATTTCTTGTTGTACATTTGAAAATTGAAAATACAAAAAGACCTTGATCAAAAAAAAGAATACATTGAGATAAAGGCTTCATTTCCAAAACAGCTGATTAATTCCTGAACAAACATTGTTATTCAGTAGACAAGTTAAAAGAATCTCAACAGCAAACTAGGATAAACAATGGTGATTTAAAAACAGCAAACACCAAAGAAGAATAAAATTATGTAGAATGACTTGTGGTAATTAAAATATAAGCCACTCAAATTGACTAAGTAAACCACCTGCAAGTAAAATATAAAATCCAAGGGATAATATGAAGTGAGGTTTTTTCTTCACGTGTAATGAATAAAAGGGGATTTTACAAAATCGGTAAACAGATAGCTGACACTGGTATCATAATCTCCTCATGATAGAAATATACAGTGTGTTTGTTCTAACCAGGTCAGGAATCCAGGTTTTGCTTTTTAATTATCTATAAATATGTCTATTGACAGGTTGATAAGTCAACATCCACTGATGAAGAGGACACTGATGAAGAAGAACAGAAGAATGAAGACACAAAGTCACCTAAAGTCAACCGACGCTCGTCCCGTGCTGCAGTGAAATCAGGAAATAAACCGAAGCGTCGTCGCATTATTGTAGCCTCAGACAGTGATGGATCAGATGAGGAGTTTAAGCCAGAACATGCAGCGAGCAGCAGTGAAGATGAAGAGGGAGAAGGGACAGTGAATAGTGAAGAGGAAGAGGAGAGCTCCCAGGAGTCAGAGCCAGATAGCCCCGTCAAACCTGTAAAGCGCAAACGTCCCGCTGAGAAGGCAGCTAATCCCAAAGCTAAAATAGCCAGTACCCCGACTAACGCACCGAAACGAGCTCCAGCAGCTATTACCCTTGACACAAAGTCCCGTTTGTCAGCCTTCTCTGCTCCAGACAGCTTTGAGAGCCAGACAAATGGATCCGGCGGCAGTAGTGGGGCAACAGTTTGGGACCATGAGAAGCTCGACTGGCTGCAGGATGGCAGGAGGAAAGACGGCAAAAGGCGGCGTCAGACAGAGGATGACTATGACCCCTCCACCTTATACGTTCCAGAAGACTTTCTCAACAAAAACACTCCTGGCATGCGGAGGTGGTGGCAACTCAAAGCTGACATGTTTGATACAGTCATTTTTTATAAGGTGGGAAAGTTTTATGAGCTCTACCACATGGATGCTGTAATTGGTGTCAATGAGCTGGGACTGACTTTCATGAAGGGCACCTGGGCACATTCAGGTTTTCCAGAGATTGGCTTTGGACGTTTTTCAGATGTACTGGTTCAGAAAGGCTACAAGGTGGCTCGTGTGGAGCAGACGGAGACCCCAGATATGATGGAAGCACGGTGTAAGACCATGTTTAAACCCACAAAGTTTGACCGTGTGGTGAGAAGAGAAGTGTGCAGGATTATCACACGTGGCACCCAAACCTACAGCGTGTTGGACGGCGCTCCATCTGAGAGTCAGAGCAAGTTTCTGCTCAGCTTAAAGGAAAAGGCGGAAGAGGAGAGCTCCAGTTGCTGTCGTACCTACGGAGTCTGCTTTGTTGACACGTCTGTGGGTTACTTCCATGTGGGCCAGTTCCAGGACGATCGCCACTGCTCACGACTGCGCACCCTGATCGCACACTTTGTTCCCGCTGAGGTCCTCTTTGAAAAGGGGAACCCATCAGTCGAAACACGCAAAATACTGAAGGCCTCTATGTCTTCTGCTCTGCAGGAAGGACTGAATGCAGGCACTCAGTTCTGGGATGCTCAGAAAACCCTCAAAACCCTTTCAGAAGAAGATTATTTTAGAGAAACTGCTGACAAGGAACAGGGGACAGGGAGTAATTTTCTTCCAGCTCTTCTAAAAAATATGACCTCTGAGAGTGATTCCTTGTGTCTCACCCCAAAGGATGGTTATGAACTCGCTCTGTCATCACTGGGTGGATGCATTTTCTACCTGAAGAAGTGTCTGATAGACCAAGAGCTGCTTTCCATGGCTAACTTTGAAGAATATGTCCCTGTTGACGTTGAGATGGAGAAAGCTGCTGGACCTGCAAGTTTTTTTGCACAGACCCGTCAACGGATGGTTTTGGATGGAGTGACACTGACAAATTTGGAGATATTTCAGAATGGTTCAGGAGGAACAGAAGGGACACTGCTGGAGCGTCTGGATACCTGTTCAACGCCATTTGGAAAGAGGCTCCTCAAGCAGTGGCTCTGTGCTCCTCTGTGTAACCCCACATCCATTTCAGACAGACTAGATGCAGTGGAGGATCTGATGGGAGTTCAGGCCCAGGCCACAGAAGTTTCAGACCTGCTGAAGAAACTCCCAGATCTGGAGCGTCTCCTGAGTAAAATCCACGGCATTGGCACTCCTCTGAAGGGCCAGGACCACCCTGACAGCAGAGCCGTTCTCTACGAGGAGGTCACCTACAGCAAACGCAAGATAGCAGACTTCCTTTCAGCCCTGGACGGCTTTAAAACGATGCAAGAGATTATATCTGTCCTCTCTCCAGTTTCAGGAGAGTTTAATTCGGCATTACTCTGTCAAGTGGTGAATCTGAAAGATGAAAAGAATGGCCTGTTCCCTGACCTTTCAGCTGAACTCCAGCGCTGGGACACAGCCTTTGACCACCAGAAAGCCCGCACTACTGGGGTCATAACCCCTAAAGCTGGATTTGACCCAGAGTATGACCAGGCTCTGACTGGGATCAAAAACTGTGATCGAGAGCTGCAAGATTACCTGGACAGACAGAAGAAGAGGCTTGGCTGTAAGAGTCTGACCTACTGGGGCACTGGGAAAAACCGCTATCAGATGGAGGTTCCCGATAGTGTCTCTGAGAGGAATATTCCCGATGAGTACGAGGTGAAGTCTACAAAGAAGGGCTGGAAGCGTTATGTGACAAAGGAGTCTGAAAGACTTTTCTCAGAGATGCAAGGATTTGAGGAGAAGCGAGATGCTGCTCTGAGAGACTGCATGAGGAGACTCTTCTACAACTTTGACAAGAACTACAAAGACTGGAAGACTGGTGTGGAATGCATGGCAGTGCTCGGTAAAAATCCTTTTTTTTTTTAAACATTTTTTATGTGCTTTATATTTTTAAAAGTAATTTTATTCAAATCCAAGAATATCATTATTTACTCCGCATAGTATTTCAGTATTTCTAGTTTATCTTCAGATTAGAGTTTTTCATCCTTTTGGTTCAGTGAACACATGGAAATGTGTTTGAATGTTTTTGATAAACTGAAAGATGATTTATGGGTTCTGAAAATTACCATATTCTGAAAGCTAAATAAATGCTTTAAAATCCCTTTTGGATTAATTGAAAAAATACACTGCCTTATTGTTACTCATATTTATTGAAGAATCTGAATACTGTTTCCATTACTGATTTTTAGTTATGTGTCACAGAAGAATACAGGTATTGTGATTCTTTCTGTCTGTTACCCTGGAAAGAAACACAGTCTTTTTATCCTATAAAACAAGTTTGCATTGCAGGTGTCTGCTCTGAATTCATTTCCTGCAGATGGAACCAATACAGCTGTCTTGTGTGCAGTTGAGTTGATGTGTATTGTTCATTTCATTTGTGTTTGTAGATGTTCTTTTGGCTCTGTCACGCTACAGTCAGGGGGGAGATGGACCAATGACCAGGCCACAGGTGGTGCTCCCTGAGGCGGGTCACCAGTTGAACTCTTTCATTGAACTCACTGGATCCCGTCACCCCTGTGTCACCAAGACCTTCTTTGGGGATGACTTCATCCCTAATGACATCTTCATCGGCTGCCCTGGCACCAGTGAAGGCAGCGATGATGAAAAAGGCTGTGCCTCGTGTGTCCTCGTGACCGGGCCCAACATGGGTGGAAAGTCTACTCTGATGAGACAGGTGCATGAATTATGAATGTGTTAATGCCATAAGGGTTGTTCTTTTGAGTGTAAATACAGAACAGCAGAGCCATCACCCTTTGCAAAATGCAGCACCGGTGAGATTGCTGTTGTTACTTTACAGCATTCAAATTACTGTAGCTCCTGAACTGCCATCCACAAAATTCAGATGGCATCAGAAAGCTGAGATCCTGAGCTTTTCAACACTTTTTAACACTTTACAGCAGCAATGTGGGACTCTGTTAGAAGTAGAAAGGAACTGTTTCAGAGACTTCCACACAGGCTAAAAACTATGAAGCCATAATATGGATCCTGAATGTTCAAGACCACAAAGCGTGTTTGAGCAGATGTAAAATAGCTGAAAGTTTATTTATACAATCTCAAAAAGTTTTGTTATAGACATTTACAGTTTCTGATAATAATGCAAAAAGCTTCAAGCCACACTATTTTAAGCATTTATCATTCATAGTAATGATAATTAATGGCCAGATATTGAACGTTAAGTTCTTCCTGAAAACAAAGGTGTAAAAGAATTGGCAAAAAAGATATGTTCTGACACTTGTATTGCAAAGAAAACATGAAGACACCTAGGCGCCTCTTATAATGGCAGTCTTAAAATGGTTAAATAAGTGATATCCCATGAATGTGAGTTTGACTTCATCGTGGACAGGGTAGTGATCATATGCGGCTTGTTTTGTGCAGTGTGGACTCATGATCATCCTCGCTCAGCTGGGTTGCTACGTTCCTGCTGAGAGTCTGCGCTTCACACCAGTCGACAGGGTGTTCACTCGGCTGGGAGCCTCAGATCGTATAATGGCTGGTAAAGTCCCAAAGTCTTGTATCGTACACTACAATAACCTGAACTTCCACTTCCTGAGCTAAACTTGTATCGTACTCATATGTGTCTTCTAGGAGAGAGTACGTTCTTCGTGGAGCTGAGTGAGACTGCCAGTATCCTGCATCATGCCACAAAACACTCACTTGTGCTTCTGGATGAATTAGGTGCATGTCGTCTTCTTACCGACAGTACAGAGCCATCATCGGTGTGTTTGTCTTAGCTGTTCTTTTTGTCTTTCTTAGTTGTTCTTACGCCATCTCGTCCTGTCTGTAGGAAGGGGCACAGCCACGTATGACGGCACAGCCATTGCTAGTGCTGTCGTGAAGGAACTGGCTGAGAAGATCTGCTGTCGCACACTCTTCTCTACACATTACCACTCCCTGGTCGAGGACTACGCCAACAACCCTGCTGTGCGTTTGGGCCACATGGTGAGTACATCCATAACATTAAAATGAAGCTGCCCTTTTATGTACAGTATATTTTTAAGGTCACTCAGCATTTAATCCCTCTCTTAAAGCAGGGGTTCCCAACCTTTTTTTTTTGCCACATATGCTAAAATAGTCCTCCACTGACCATCTAAGTTTTACTCTGCAATAAAAAATAAGTGTCATACTAAAGAATCATCTGTGGTTGAAGTATTCTAACCTCTAGCATGAGTCTGCAAGTTAAGCTTATATTTAACAACTATTTAAGTTTGAACAATCTGCATCTAAGAAGTCTTAGCATATGGTATATTTACTATTTATAATTCCTTGCTAGATGAAATGTTTACATTACCTTCAGCTATTAGTTTAGATGTATTCTCAGCTGCAGCCTGTGGCGTTAAAGGGATTTCAATTCACTCATGTCAATATTCAGCCAAATGGTTATCGTAAATTCCCTAAAGATCAGTATAATGTTGGTTTGAAATCCTGTTTGCTTGTTTTCTTCACTAACAAATGCCTGTGTGGATTTACGTAATGTTTTTTATTACATTTTCTAACTATACCTCGGGTTCAGAATCATTGCCTTAAAGCAGTCGTTTGTTCAACAGCAATGAATTCCCTTCCAATAGAACTGAATACCTCTGTATTTAGGTAATTTACTATTTGAGTTTTTCTATCATCAGTAAACAAAATGTGTATCTGGCAACACTACATAGTTGTTTTTTTAAAAAAGCAGCCATGTGGAGGATGATGGTTAAATATCTGAAATATGCAGGTGTAATGCCTTGTTGTTTAGTGCCTTTACCATGCATTACCACTTTCAGGCGTGCATGGTGGAGAATGAATGCGAGGATCCAAGTCAGGAGACCATCACATTTCTGTACAAGTTCATCGGCGGTGCCTGTCCGAAGAGCTATGGCTTCAACGCCGCTCGGCTCGCCAGCCTGCCCGAGGAGGTCATCCAGTCAGGTCACAAGAAGGCCAGAGAGTTTGAGAAGAGCACCATCAATCTGAGACTCTTCAAGTATGTTACACTGACCCTAACCAAAGCAATGACTCGGATTTCCTGTACAGGCTTATTGTGATTGATTTTTCAATATTTTTCTTTTATAGGAAACTCTGCCAGTTCACTGAAGATGCCACTCTGGGGAAAACACACTTTGCATCTCTTGTTCAGATGATCAACACACTGTAGTTCTGTTATTTTTTTGTCGTTAAAATTCTGTTCACTTAGTACTACAAAAAAACACTACTGTAATGAGCTAATAAAGTTTATTTTTAAAAAATGACAATGTTTCATCTAGGAAATTAAACCCTTTTAATTCACGCTAGCGCCTACATAACGGTTATTGAATACTTCACAATATATTAAGTCTAGATGTTATGATACATGCATACATTTCAGTCTGTATGAGAACCCACAATCACCAGTACACATGGATGGGGGGGAGAGGGGTAATGAAACCATATAGCGCTGTATATAGATACTTGTCTCAGCTTCAGTAGAGTAAAAGCCTTTAAATTCTCCAGCAACATTGGTGAAAAAAGAAAACAAAACATCAAAATTTTTCATGCTTTCACAAGACTTGTCTCTTTCATTCTGAACCTAAATAAAGTGAGAAAATGTCCCATTAAAAGTAACTCAGACCTGGTTAAAAAGCAGCATGGATTTGACAGAGGGTTCAGAAATAAGACTGGTAGATTTGTTACCCCCCCAGATGAATCATGGATAAGATGTAGCTTTTGTTTTACACTGAATCTAGATATCATTAGATGCATTCCTATCAGGGGCGTAACAGCATCTTAACCAGCAAAGTATTATGTTCTAATTAATGAGGAGCTTGACAAAACAAATAAAATGTCACATTTACATCTAAATTTGACTTTTTGGTTAAGCTGCTGTTTAAACTGAAACTAAATTAACTACCTGTCAAACAAATTATGCATAGAAATTATTTAAATCCAGATTCTTCCCTCATGTATATGGAGCACTTCTAAGCCAACCATATGATTTTAGATCAAGTCTTGTGAAAGCACATTTCAGCATTCATCTATTTTTTTCTGTATTGCAAATGTAAAAGCCAACATTGCTGGAGAAAATGTGTAGTGTTTTCCTCTCTTTTCTCTGATCTCTTTCACAGAAAGAAGTTAGATACTGTGACATGAGTATAATTACAGCAATTCTAGGGTATAATAACCAAAAAATTAACACATTTAATAAAATAAAGACATTCAAGTACAGTAAGATTTTTGCATGAAAATACAAAACTACACAAAAAGCATTAAAATCAAATCTCAACAGTTGTTTCGAGGGGAAAAAAAAAAAGCTGAAGTGCTAGGTCATTTTTCCCGTACATCTTATACGAGCACGTCGGTTGCTCAGTGATGGAAGCATTATTGTATTGGGGCCTTTGCCTCCATGTGAAGTTACTGTATGCCTCTTCTTGCTGAGCATCTGTCCACACTGGGTCTGTACATGACTGCAGTATCTTGGTCTTCCACGTCTTCAAGACCAATGAGTCTCGTGGCTTTTGTCTGTTTCGCACCAGTGTCACTTACTTGACCAACCCAACACACCCACAAACCCTGAGTCAGCTGCTCCTCTGCTCCGTCCCACTGATGACACCTTTTCTGTCAAATAACTGAAGGAAAACAAAAAGCGAGGCATCCATGAACGGGTTTTTTTTTTTCTAAATGACTCCTTTTAGCATATTTGTGTCCAAGTCTCTTTAAAATTCACTGTATATTCTCTGTCAAAGTGAACCTGTACTTAAAGTTTTGATTTCCCCTTCCACTGCAGAACGTAAAGTGTCTTTTAGTCCATTACTGCTGAAGCGCCAACAACCTGAGGCCTTGAGCTCAGTTGTGTTGCAGTGTATTGGACTCTATAGGGGGAGCCGAGTCATACAGTGTGTCTGTGTCGTGAGTCGGCTCTCCAGCTAATGTGCAAGGATTTGACAGTGTCCCGGCACCGCAGTCACAGAAGAATCTGTAGGTGGAGAGAAGAGAAGAACTCAGAACATGATGATAGACTATGTTTTACTACCAAGACGTCGTCATTGGACAATAGATTTTAAAATACTAACTTTTTTTGTATTTACAGTTGCGGAAAAAATTATTAGACCATCAAAAGTCATCCATAACAGTGGTTATGCAAACAAGTACAAACTCCTGTGTGTATTGTGATTAAAACAGAAAACACGGAATGCCTTAAAGCACTGTTTTTAGCAGTACAATGCCATAGCTATTGATGTAAGAACTTAAGGGATTTTAATTATCAAGAAAACATGGAAAATGCTAGCTCTTAAATTAAACTCTTATGAGCTATTTTTGTTGTTATCATATTTTATTTGTCCAAGCAAATGTACCTTTAGTTGTAACCGGCATTAAAATGAACAAGAAATTGAAGAAAACAAGGGGTGGTCTAATAATTTTTTCCACCACTGTATAAAATGACTTATTTAAGCTCAGAATAAATAAAAACAAAAAGATACAGACAGTTATATCTATATTGGCACTCAGCTATCGGCCAAAATATAATTTTAAATACCTGTATCATCCAAGAACTTTCAACTATCAGTGCATCTTTCCTTTAACCACCGGAACATGCAGGTAATGAAGAGGTTTCTTTTTCAGTGTTTAACATGAAACACTGGTAAATATATGTTGTATTTAACATTATAAAAGCAAATATTTTAGGAAAGCCAGAAAAAAAAAACTACATTTTTTAGCCTTTGTGCCTCCTTTAGAACCTTGTAAATCATCTTGGAGCCGTGAGATTTATGTAGACACACACTGATCCTGAACATGTCAGGAGTCATGTTTAATCGTACTGTAGTTCAATCTAAATTAAAACAAGGCTGCAAGTGAGAGACACCGTTTCATTTGGTTAGAAGGGATCAATTAAAACACACCTATCATGTCTAATGAACTCCACGTCATGTCCTTGGTGACACTTCTTGATACAGTTCACACAGATGGCGTTGCGGTCTGTTGTGTTACAGGTATGACACCTGTAGAAATCCAAGAAGATGCACTGGTAAAAATCTAAATTCGTCCTAGGAACATATGAACTCATTTTAGAGTTTAAACCTGAATTACCTGTAGAAATCGTGCATTGGGTAGCTGGTGTAACTTGAAATCTTGTAGAGGCACTGGCCTCTGCTAACAGCCTTTTCAATGGCATCTTGATTGTTCATTATCTTATTATCTACAGGGAAAAACAAGAACCTTGTAAACTACAATTTGATCAATTTAATCTTTGAACAGGCAATTTTAGTGTGTGTCACTGAGGGAAAAAAAAGAAAAGACAGTTGAGAATAAATACCTTTCATTGTAACATTGACGCCAGATGCAAGAAACAACCCTCCAAACCGGTTGTTGAAGATCTGATTGCCCTCCAGAGTTGCTGTGGCATGATTGGTGATCTCAATACCTAAAACATGTCAATTCCAAACAAATACAGTGTTCTTACTAAAATGAGATTCAGTAATGTACAACAGTTTGTTTACACAGACACATTTCTTACTGTGTTAAAAAGCCATAATAATTATGCATAAAAACTGGAATGGTTTTAAATAATGATGGACCGTAGGCTGTGTTTTGGTACTACCCACCTGCAGCAAAGCCATCAAATATCCTGTTTTTCCGCAGTACAGGGTGGCTGTTGGTGCTAATGAGAACTCCTGCTTGGGCGTTTCGGAAGATGTCATTTTCTTCTAGCAAACCTGGAAACCAAAAACAGACCGTCAATCAAGAGATAGATCGTCCATAGTACCACATAGCCGAACCTATCTATACATTTAGAGGTGGAAATAAGTCTGACTGTGTTATTATTCTGGAAGAGGTGGAAAAATACCTCTGGCTTGTTTATGTTTCTTTAAACAATTGTCTTTGGTGGCACAAGGCCCAGGATGTTGCTTTTGCAAAATAGTGTTGATGGGGATTTGTTTTGGTGGAATGTGGAGAGGCGAGCTGTGGAATTAAAAAGCTAAATCCGCTCAAAAGACAACCCCACATGAAAAGATAAAAAATGTAGGTCAACTATCAGATATGACTTTCACAATGTAGGTTGCTGCTGTTCCCTATAGTGAGGGGGACTTTGAAATTAGTAACATGCAAATACCATAAGGGCAGGAGGATGTTGTCTGAGAGTTGCCAATGGCAGGCTTTAATACTGACAGACCGTTTTGAGTCAGACTAGATCATCAATCATCAACTGGCATAACTTGATATGATTATGCCAATGAATCAAACATTAGAAGGTATTTAAGGAGGCAAACATGTCTGTTAAATGTAATATTTTCCGGGATTTACATTTTTGAGTGCTGCTGACTAACTACACTGTCTGGTGTTTCAAAAATATTTATTATTCCACAATTTGAGATGTCATAAGATTAAAAGATAAAACAAATATTATTTTCCAACATACAGAGAAGGTTGTCTAGCACTTAAAGCACCTCACAGCATCCACACAATGACTTTATTCTAGTTTCTAGAAACCCCAAAGGGGATTTCTTACTGTCTGCTCCACTAGAAAAGTCATTTTTGACTATCGGACTGTACCTGAACAATATCCATGCTTTTCTAAGGCTTCAACTTTTGTATTATAAATTGACGTGTTACCTCTTCCTCCATTGAATATGCAGATCCCCCCATCTCTCCCATCGTGAATCTTATTCCTCCGCAGGGTCGGGTTGCTGTCCGTCTTGATCCACACTCCTGCCATAGCGTTGTCAAAGATCTCATTGTCCTCGATAAAGCCTAAGCCTGAAAAAATATATTTTTGTTTCATCATCAGGGCTATAAGGGGAAATGACTGGTGATATTTATCAAAATAAAGTGATCAGCAAAGAAACGACCAAGAAAACATAAGTATCCAAGAGAAAAAGAAGTTTGCATCTCCTTACCTGAGTTGTAAACCAAAATGCCACCATTCTGGCCTCCCCAGATCTTATTCCGCCTGATCTTGGGATTGCTACCAGTTCTGAAAAACAATAAAGAAAAGTACACATGAAGGGCAGCTGATGAATCACTGCACTTGCTGCATAGTGCCTACCTTTAACAGAGCATTTCATTATTACATTTATTTTCCACCAACCTAATTTGAACTCCAGAGTACATGTGATTGTAGATGTCATTGTCTTCCAGCACACCGTGGCCATTGTCATAAAAGTAGACCCCAACCTGTTGAATGACAAGAGTAAAAGCCCATTATTATTAGCTCAAGTTCAGATAAGATACTTGTTAAATGTCTTCTTTTTGCTGAAGACTGCTTAAAGAAATGCTGAACTGCTGCAGTTTATGACATCTGACATCTTGGGTGTATGTCAGGTACAACATATATGTAATCAGATTGATACATCAGTTTGTCTAAAAGTTTTCACCCTGGACTTACCTCTCCTCACTTGATTCATTAGTAGCCTGTAATCTTACCTGCTTCCCACTGTGTATCCTGTTCCTCCTCAGGACTGGCGTGCTGCCTGTTGTCACCCACACTCCTGCCAGTGTGTTGCTGTACACTTCGTTCTCCTCTATGACGCCTTGTCCTTTTTCATGCTGTTTGATACAAAACAGCCATGCATAGAACATTAAGTGAAAACAATCCATGACATAGGATGACTATTAACACAGATGACATTTTATGATAACCTCATCACCTGACCTTCAGCAAAACATTTCTATTGTTTGCATAAGTGCATGAAAATATTTACCACGTATATGCCGCCATGCTGGCCATCATGGATCTTGTTGTGTCTAACAATAGGACAGCTGTTTGTCCTGATCTGGATTCCAGCCAAGGCGTTACCGTAGATGTCGTTTCCTTCGATGAGGCCTCGGCCATCACCAAAAATATAAACTCCACCTTGGTTACCATTAAAAATGGCGTTACCCCTGTATTCAGACAAAATACATTTTAGAACATGACACAATACGATACTTTTCTATTTAAAACATACTCTGACAGTCCGGACACACTGACCGTATTGTGGGGTCACTGTTAGAGGTGATCCACACGCCAGCAAAGTTATTTGCATAGATCTTGTTTTCGATGAACTGGCCACGGCCCTTTTCATGAACATAGATTCCCCCAGTCTGGCCATGATGGATCTCACAGCGCACCACTGTTGGATTGGCGTATGCCTTCACCTCAAAGCCGGCTATACGGTTCCTGTGGATGTTACAGCTCTCAAAATAACCCTGCAGATAAAGAGGAAAATATAAAATTAATTCACGCCCTACATTTCAGTCCACGACCAAGTGACTAACAGAGTGAATCATGACGTTAAAGACCTTTCCTCTTCTACTGTGACTACACAGCTGCTCTACAACAGTATGCTGTAGATAAACACACATAACAGGCCTAAAAGTACAGATGCAATGGTAAATATTCATATTCATAAGAACTTAAACGGGGGCGATGACTCTGATTCATACAGCCATGTCATAACAATAACGCAGCAGCATTTTTAAGTGACAAGTCTACCATAACGTGAAAAAAATGCACTGCACGAGAAACCATGAACATGAGTTTGAGGAGTTGCTTAGTACTTATCTGACGGTAAATGTATTGCAGGTGGTTCATACAGCAAACTAAAAGTAAATGCTTAGAAAGGTTAAACTACTACACTGTTCTAAATGTGGTTTGTGTACTGTACATTTATCAAATTCTCCCGCATGTCACAATTTTTTTTTAAACTATAATTTTATAATTGTTGAATATTAACTTTTAAACTGTATTGGTAATTGTGTGGGTTCTTCTTTGCACCTTAATTTCTTGAGTGCGGTTTACATTAAAACTTCTTACAGATCTCAATTACATCCCTGCAAATAAATTTGTTGTTAAATTGTCTTCATGTTTTTTGCATTTACCACAGTGAAATGCAAACAATATAATAGAAATATAATAAAAGAAAAGTTGATAAATGCAGACAATCAGATTTGATTTGCATGCAAAACACTGCAACATAATTATTAGTGTTAAAAACATTTATAGTCCACATGAACAGAACTTAGTATGTTAGTAAAAAGACACATAAGGATGTCTAAATGTGCTCTGAGGGTAAACCAGACAGGCTGGGGACTCAATGGTATCTTACCATCCCATGGTCAAATGTAAAAACACCCACGTCTCTCCCGTGGTGAATATGATTCCGTCTGATGATTGGGTTGCCATGGTTTTTCACCCAGATGCCAGCCAGTGCGTTGTTTGAGATCTCATTGTCTTCATAGATTCCCTGGAAGAGGAACAAGACATTTTTCATGTCAATGATTATTCTGGTAAAAGTGACATCTTGAAAGTAACCTGACTAAAAACTGTACTGCTGGACAGTTTTGGCATAATTTGGAAAAATATCCCTATATTACCTTTCAACACATTGCAATTTAAGTGGTCTGAGAGGAAACAGGAAATGTATGCACTTGCACTTTGAGCTGTAAAAAAAATGTGTTTCATGACAGACTCTGTCTAATCACAGGTATTTTCAGACAAGCATGTGGATGAAATACATGACCGATAGCTGCAATTACTTATGGCTGATCAGATTCCATCGGACTTCCATTTTTCACAATGGTGTGAAACAATGTCAGGTTGTGTATATTTCACTCCCCTGATCTCAGCTCCTGCAGCTTCAATTCATTGGTGACTATGAAACCAGCATGCAATTCTATTATCCTTTAAGGGTTAACTTAATAACTAATTAAAATGAGAGATAGGTAAGAGTTACCTGTGCATGGTCAGTGATGTAAAGGCCAACATTTTCACAGTCACTGATGTTGCAGTGCTTGATTGTGGGACAAGCACCTTGACCACTGACACAGACAGCCGACCCCACTGAAACAATCAGCATCAAGGTTTAGTAGTAAACCAACATACGTATCTATCTTTAAAGAGTAGCAGTATTACCTGTACATGTGCTGCGTATGATACAGTGGTCGATGATGGGGCTGCAGTTGACTGTGATCTCCAAGCAGTGGTGTGCATTGTGGTGTTGGGCGGATTTATCATCAGGATTGAACTGCCATAGACACAAAAGGAGTTAACAACTTTGACTGACAAAAGTAGATTTAGAAATAGATTATTGATTCAGTTGGTTAAATAATTCACCCAATGCTACAACTGAGAAAAGAAGTCATCTCACCCTTATAGTCATGTATCCAACGTAAGCATCTTCAGAGCCTTCCATGAATACAAATGTTGAATCTCTGGTATTCTCAATTATAACTTTCTCTGCTACTTTCCCAGGAGCTGTGTGATAATAAGAAATTATAATCTAGACTCAACTAATACATCATGAATATGTATTATGAGTTCACACTCAATTCACACACAAACACGTACCAGCTCCGATCATAGTGATAGGTGACTCGATGTAGATCCATTCATCTGTGTAAATACCAGAGTGGACGAATATCAGGCCATCAAAGTGGGGCTCCTGACCTCCTCCAAGAGCATCCTCAATGGTGTCATAGTACTGAAAAAATATGACATGTAAACAACTGAACAAATTTAAATGAATAAAATGGGAACCATCTTCAAAAGGCTGCAAACAGTTCACTTACAAACATGTTCTCTCTCCCTTTATATCTGGCCGGATTACTGTAGAAGTGTTCTGCAAAGCCTGGCTTTACATGTGCTCCTTTATACTGTAAAATAGATGGCAGCATTATTATAATTGTTATTCATAATGATGAGAAAATATAATTCCTAAATATGACATTGCCATGACATTACATTTTCAGCAAGACCTGTTAAAAGCCATCACTCAAGAGATGCCTAAAACAGTTCTGTGCAGGAAACACAATCCTAAAGGTCGATGATTCACTAAGGAATGCAATTTAAACACACAGTTCTTTTCTATGCCCTGCATAGTGAATGTCACCATAATGGCCTCTGTTGCTGCCCTTTTGCATGGCATTAGCCAACTGCACACAGAGGACTTAAAGCCATCAAGAAACAACTCTATGCAACAAATATATCACTGTAAAGATTACAAGATGGTAAAGAGGGTTTAATTTATGTCTACTTCAGTTTGGAAAGCTGCACTGGCCTCCTCTAGTACAAACTAACACTACTGCATATCTACCATAAATTATCTTAATAACCATTAAGCACAGAGCACTACTCCAGGCAGTGCTGGAGATGCCCCCAGTAAAATATTAAATCAATGGTTGGCTTGCAGTAAAATATAGATTCTAATAAATCACTGTTAATTGAGCGAATAGTTAAATCTAAAAAGAAATGACAGATGTTTTTATTAAGTCAGCAATTAGTTAAGTCCATGGTAGGATACATACCAGCTGCTGAAAACTTTCCTTCCACGGGTTTGGCTGCTCATATTCCTCTGGATTTATCTGGTAGAACTTCCCTGCCTCTGGGTGCATCATGGGTCGTGTGTATTCAAAAACCTCCATATACAGCCGTTTCCTGAAACACAGAAGGCACAAAGACCATGAGCACCATTTGCATTTGTGGTAGAAGGTCTTTGTTTACAAGAGAGTAGCTTTTGTGCATCAGACTAAACCATCAATATCTGTGATGATCTAGACATGTTTAGTTTGAACTTAACAGTACATAACTAAGTCAAAATCAAATAACCCACCAATCAAAAGTCTGAGCATATTGTGTATGCATAGGCTTAAGCTTTGACCATTGAGTCTCACCAGAGGATGGGGTCATTAGCAAGCTCACTGAACCTCTTGCACACACATGCAGCACGGCACAAGTCCTGCTCCAAGAGGTAGGAGAAGATCTTTAACACCACTTCATCTGGAAGCTTCTCTTGCAAATATTGCTCTGCTGGAGCTGCTGGGGAGGGAACAATTAGAACCATTAAAAATGGCAAACCAGGTTTTGAAGGGGACTGCAAAGCCACAATTAATTCTGGATATTTGTCACAAGGGAATCACAAGAATGATCACTGGTCACCACAGTTTTGATTATGTGTAAAAATGGAAAGCATATTCTTGTTTTTACTTCAGTGTTCATAAGCACTGATGGTGTACAAATGTCTTAATAAAATACTTATGAAGGCTGGCACAGCTGGAGTATTATGATTTTTTAAAAAACATAACCTAACCCATTCTAACAAACGGTTCCAATGCTAGTCATACTTAAAATGTGCACTGTGCTTTAAATGCCTAAATGTGCATGTTACTGCATTCAACAGCTAAACACATCAATGTGTGATCAAACCACTTTTTACAACAAAATGTCACTTTTAAAATCTACAATTCTTCAAAATGACAAATTGCAATTCAAGTATTGTGATATTTTGTTTCTTAAATACCTCCACCTGAGCACACCAAACATCAGTATTTTGCTGTATATTTTAATCTGTGGATTTTAATCAAAATACAGCTCTTGAAAAATAGCAATTAGCAAACATACTGACAAAAATATACCCTTGTGATTAATACAGGTGAAATGTTTTCTCAAATGATGTATTCCTAATTACCTGGTAAATCCTGACACTTTCCTGAAACTCTGGGGCGCTTGGGTCGGTGTCCAAAGTTTTCTGTCATTGAAGTGGAAGCACCCTGTCAATTTCAAACACATGGTATGCATTTGTTATTGAGTTTAATCAAAATCAGTCATAGATTCATACCATCTTTTCATGGCCGCTTTCGACATCTTTGATAAATTTGCAGTTCTGATAATTTACTAAATAACATACCTCCATGTTTGTCTTTGTTGGACACACTGTTCTCTTGGGTAGAGACTTTCTTCTAAGTTGGTAGGGACTATTCTGAGCTCCTGGACCGGATTCTTCTGCAACCATATCTGCAGGAACGTCCTCATCTACAAATGGTAGAAAAAGAAGAAACTTATACATCATTTGTCAAATCAGTACAAAAGAATAAAGATAAAACATAAAAATGACAACAGCATATTAATGATGTAGCAACTGCTGAATGATGTAGAAAGTACAATAAAACCCAGTTTGTATCCATGTCTTGTCCCGTGTGATATCATCTTCCCTGCTGTCATCAAGTCCTGAAGCATGTGTAGCATGATCTAATCACTGGCATGAAGTGCGCTTTGCTCCAGTTTGGCTGAATGACCTTTTAAAGCACTGCATTCAGTATTAAGTTGCAAATAATCTGAAACAATTGCCCGAACAATTAAGTCAAGGAACAAAAGCCTGGAAAAAACACAATCTTCGTTACCTGCTCTGTGAAAACTACTAATAGATCTTATCAAACAGAACAAAACAAAAATAGCACTAATCCTACAATAAATAATCATGTCATTTATGGCATGATGAGTTCACCCCAGACCTTAGAGGCAAACCCTCTCTGCCTGGCTGTTGCTCTGGTTGCAAATATGACTCCTCGGCTACTAAGCAAGTAACCACTACAAACATGATCTAAGCGAGGTAAATCTTCTTGGTATTTGGACACCAATAAAATCAATGTATAGGTTGCATGTCTGACTTAATCAACACATCAAATCCATATGTGGTGCATCACTTAAACAGTTTACAGTACAACTGTCTCAGTTAAAAACTTTATTAAACACACATGTTGGAGGTTCATTGAACACTAAAAAACGTTCAAGATAAAGTAAATATGTAAAGACCCTGAGCAGCAATATGAATTGTTGAGCTCTGCATCAAGGATAGATGGGTTTTAAATCTGTTAGCACTCTTAAAAAAGGACATTGGATCTTCAATGTTCAATATATGTTGTATTGAAGAAATTGGAGGCATTGCCAAATCATTAAGTATTAAATTAACATCATCAAGTCTTTAACTGTAGCTTCTGAGTTAACATTAACTAGGACTATATCCCTTACATTAAGCCATTTAACTGATGCTATTCAAGTGCAACATTACGACATGTCATTAGTCCTCCTAATAACGCAGTACCCCATACATCAAATACAGTTCTAAGATTGATTAAGTTACTAATACTGACAGGGTAACTGCAACTAACTATATCTGAGGAGCGACCATATCTACTACAAAAATTGCAGCCAATGTCTCCTGTCAAAATGCCGTTTGTTGTTACACAGCTTTTCTCTAGAAAAATCCACAAACATACAGTGCATTAAATGTAACTGTAACCCTAATCCCAATATATGCACATAACATTTCATTTTAATGCTGCAGAGTCTGTGAAGGCTGGGGGCTTTTACATACGTCAGGACGCAGATAGCTAGCCAAACATGCTAATCATAACAGCTAATGCAGGCTAGGTTTAGATAGCATGCTACGACAAACCACTTTGTGTATCCTTCCCTGCGTTTGTCACTACTTACTCAAGCAGACCCTCATGTATCACTCGTAGTTTTCACATGTAATCTAATATTTGGCATCAAAAATAAGAAGCCAGACTGGTTAAGAGGTCAGACAAGTGAAAGAACGACAGAACAGAAGCAAAAATCAAGCAAAACAAAGCGCGGCCTGAGTGCTAGGTACAAGCACAAAAGCCTCGGTATTTCCTGAAACCACAGCGATGTTTAGTTCCTGCCATTAGCCACCCACTGTTTTACCACGACGGCAAACGTTATCATACCGTTAGCAACACGTATGAACACACACGGTACCTCCGACCCCGTCACGTTATTAAATCCAGTGTTCAGCCCTAACGCTCCCTGTTTGACAAGTCGTCTTGTAATGCTAATGCTAGCTTAGCTGATCTTACCTCTTTCCTGGTGGTTCCTCTCCGGCTGCACCGGGCGCGGCCTCGATACTCGCCTAGGTCTTCTGCTAACGTTGCTTGCTCTGACGGAGTTCATTTGGGTGTTGTTAATCTTGAGGAAATGTCGAAGCCTTCACAGCAGAAGAGGCGACGTTGGATACATCATCTATGTCTTTTTCTTCTGCATTGTACGATCTGCCATCATTCACCGCGGCTCCCGAAAAACGTCTCGCTGTGTGTTATTCCCGTTCCCCTGCACTGGTTTTACGCCTAGCCCCGTTCTACTGGAGCAGGAGGAGCCATAACAGACAGGCTCAGTCCGTCAGGCCTCAGTCACACATCACATGGGTGGAACTCTCGCCGTCACGTCGCACTGCCCGTGGAAAGCGCCCAATTCAACTGTGTTTGTATTCATTCTATTCAATTATACGGCTGATGAGGGAGCATACTCGTACAGCACAGTTCTGGACAACCTCTTCTGGTTTTAGCTTTACCCAGCCACTTAAATAATCATGCTGGTACTAGTTAACAAGATCAGACTGGAATTAATGGGACAGACCAAAACACAGTCTGCCCAGGTTTAGCTGCATTGATCATTTATTATATCATTTATTGAAAAGAATCAAATATTCAAAGACCCAGTACTACTTTTCTGGCAGCTCCCAAATGACTTTTTGTCTCTATTTAACCTTTCCTACATGATTTATCATCATTTATTATAATATGACCCACTGTATTTTGCTTTTTTTTTTTTTTTTACTGTTAATCATGTATTTCCCTATATTTATCCCTTTCATGCATTAATTATGAGAGCTTTAATCAAGATTTTTTTCCTGAGGGTTTTAATTCCTCTAGGCATAAAAAAAAAAACAATGCAAATGATTTTTTTTAAATTTTTTTTTATTTTTTTTTATGAGCCTATTTGAGATGCAAAAAGGTCCACTCAACTGGACACCATGCATTTAAATTTTGAAGCAAAGAAACATATTTACTGATATACTGTGTGAAAACTATGAAATACATTTTTTTAAAAATGCAGCTAATCTGACATTTTCTCACATTTTAACATACTCTAATACTACTCCCCCCTTCTCCCCCTCTCCCCCAGTCTCTATCTCTATCACTCTCTCTTTTTCTCTTTCTTTACCCTCTCTCTTTAACCCCAACTGGTCAAGGCAGACGGCCATCCTCTAGGAGTCTGGGTCTGCTCGAGGTTTCTGCCTGTTAAAGGGAAGTTTTTCCTCGCCACTGTCACCAGTCACAAGTGTTTGCTCCTGGAGGATTCTGTTGGGTTTCTGTAAATTGGCTTAGAGTCTAGTTATGACCAACTCTATATATAAAGTGTCATGAGATAACTTTTTTGTGATCTGGCGCTATATAAATAAAATTTGATTGATTGAGTGATTTAATTGGTTTTCCCCTGTAAGTCGCTTTGGAAAAAAGCGTCTGCCAAATGCATAAACATAAACATAGTCACTACTCACTTCATGGAGATAATATGCAAAAAAATACAACTTTTTGTTAAAACAAAAAAAACAACAACTGTTAATTACAGTCTAATAACAATAGAAAGCAATTGATTTACACTCAAACAAGTTACTGCAGATCAGGTTTATCAAGAACAATGAACTGCAGTATATGGGATGGTGCATAAGCATCCACTGTGTTGATTGATATGGGACTAAAACAACAAAATCCATTAATATATAAGAGAACAGATGTAGAATCAATGTCCAGTGTTGTGACCACTCTGCAGGAAAGGGTTAACATCCTATATTTAATTTAGATGTTCATGAAAACTCACAAAAAATTCAAAGTTTATTATATAAAAACAGAAAAAATGAATAAAAAGTGACTTTCTCAGCAAATATATCCTTAACTGAGCATACACCAAGTGTGTACATCCACTGTCAATTATCAAACTCCATGGGTTTTACTGGTGAATCAATGTTGTAGAAGATGATGGTGTTTCCACAGTAACTACGGAGCCTCTGAACATCCAAATGGGTCATATCTGATGACCATGAAAAGATGACAAACTGTATTTTACATCAATTATTTACATGTATTGATAGAATTAGTGGATCAACAGGTATTAGACATTTTAGATCAGTAGATGGTTTTGGTAGCCAGTGGATGTTTGGGTCTTTATGGGATAAGATACAAATTAAGCAGCAGAACTTATAGACCATAGGTGTCAAACGCATTTTAGTTCAGGGACCACATACAGCCCAATATGTTCTTAAGCGACCAGTAAAATAATAGTCTTTACATAACAATAACTCCAAATTGTTCTCTTTGTTTTAGCACAATTAAATGAACTACCCTCTCACAAAAAATGTGAATAACCTCAAAAACCTGACATTTCTCAAGAAAAATAAGTAACATTTTAACAATATTATGTCTCAAGTTGTTTATTTTGCATTAGAGAGCACATTGGCACAAAGTATTTAGTAACAGGCATAATACTGTTAAAATATGGAGCTTGTCATTTCGAACTTAAATGAGTTTGACACCCTTGTCTGTTATTTTCTTCTGTGTCATTTTTACACTTTGCAAATTCCTCCCCTGGACCAGTATGGAACTTTTGGTGGGTTGTTTTTCCCCGTGGGCTATTTGTTTGACAACCCTGATGTAGATCATTTTATGACATAGCCTATTGAGCTAAAATAATGAGTTATAACAAAAAGCTGTCATTATCATTAGTGAAAGTGAGTCTGTGCAACAATGATCAAATTGATTCAAGGTTTCTCACTCTGCCTGCTTCCATTATTCCTTATTCCTCAAACAGATTAATTATTTCAGCTCAAAATAGCCACAAGGAATCAAATGATGAAAATCTCTGTTGAAGTGCTTTTGCTGGAGTAACATTAAAAGGATTTACCCTTTGTTTTTAGCAAAGCATTACACACTAAAATTATTCACCTGTGTGAAAATGGTGTGACATTTTGCCGTGTAAAAATGTGGTCTTTTGTCCTGATGGTGGTGCTATCACACCTGATCAGATGAGCACAGAGTCTGACACAATTTTAATGCCAATTTTAGTAGTTTTTTTTATTGCTGCAGTACAGCATAATTGTAGTTTCTGAATAAATGTTTCTTATTTATTTTGGGGAGAATAGATTTAGCCCAGTAAACAGTCTGACTAATTATGCAGTGTGTAAGATCATATAAATGACTTTGTTACGTTGTTGGTATTGGCATCTGCATCTACATGTTTGTTCTCATCTTTAGTCTTTTTTGGAATGCTCATGTGTGACTTTATTGTGAGCATTATTTGTTACTTAAATAAACATACTATCACAATTTACATCCTAACTTGCACAGCAGTGTGAACGTCCACTAGATGTCTCTTCATCTCTATCTGAGTACTCACCACATGTGTCTGCCGAGCATCACATGATACCACACAGTATCTCTCAGTCTATCTCTATTGTTTGAATGGAGCTTTCACTTGGAGATTTTTAGTCTCACTGGTTCTGAAGTAATTTTTGTCTCATATACATCAGCGTTTCCTCCTGGTAGTCATTCTAAATCATAATCATTTGTTTCCAGACCTCTTGCATCCGGATGCTGCTATGACAATGACATTGTTTGTCACACTGATAATATTAAGTAGCCTGTTACAATGATAAATGATCTTGTGTCTGTATCTAAAAGCACAGGTCTGTACTGTCCATCAAAAATAAAACCTCAGTCACTGAATCACTTATCGTTTGTTGTGATTATGAACAAAAAAAAATTTTTTTTTCTTAATTAAAGTTAATGTGGCGACAAAATGTTAATTACTTCAGTTATAATTGTCTTTTTTTGGCTGGTCCAAGAAAAAAAAAAGACTCACAACTTTAAAATATTAATCCAGAGCAAAACTCCACAACATACTTTAGCATCAGAACTAATTTAATGCCCTTTTCTAATCATTTATCTGTCTGCTGTATGTATGTTTTGAAAGTTAAGGATTGAAATATACCCAAACGCTATCAGCATGACCATCTGTGATTTGTTGATCTTTGTTCATTGACCCATCTGTGTGAGTTTGTCTGTCTGATGAGGTTAATGATGACTGACCTCATGGATGGAGATATCACAAGTCAACTGAGAGCCTTGTGCTGCCACATTGTTCTAATAAAATACATCCTCTTGCTGTCCTTTTTTTTTTATGTCATTCATTTTTAAATCCTTAATTTTATGTGGGCAGATGTCTATTATTCAATGAAGTTGTTTGCTTTTTAAATTGACTTGTTTTATTTAGAAATCCATTGTCTTTTTTTTTTTTTACATTATGATCCTCCAAGGGATTGTCTTTTTACCAAATCAAATATTATGTCAATGTTCATTATTTCAGTTTTTTATAGCAAAATCACCTGTCAGTGTAAAAAAATGATATTACAATGTACTCTTTTACCTGAGCTTAAAACACGAGGAGCTTAACTGTGAAGATATCTGTTGTTTTTAACACTAATCTGTTAGAGACAGCAAGGCACATGTGTTGGCTTGGTAACCAATCTAGTATCCAGTGGCAACAGAGGTCTATTGAATGCTGGGTGGCTCTGTATTGGCTGGTGTGCCCACCACTCTTTAGTGTCATCAAGTCACAGAGGCACATCCATATAGCAGCACTGAATAATGCTAGGTTTGTGTAATATTAAGCTCAGCAGTCAATATCTGTCTGTGAGATTGGGGAGGGGTAACCCACCAATGATACTACAAATGCTCTTTGTGTCCAACAACTTAATGTATTGACCTGCAGGACGTAGCACTCTCTTTTTTTATTTGTCACCCTTTCTTTATCTCTGCTTTTCTATAAGATGCAGACTCACAAGATCACAAAGTCTATGTCAATGGCCTTACTTCAAATAGCCACTTTCTTTGCATTATGTATGCTCAAGAAACCTGAATGTGCTTCAGTGCCTCTACTCTTAGTCATCATTAAGTCCTATCTATATCTGAAGGCATCCACTGGAGCAGAGGCAGACACAACAGGATAAGCGTCTTTGTCTCAGACTCCTGTCTGTCAGAGACACCCCCCTCCCTGCCTTTCCTTTATTTGGGCGGCTGTTAGAGAGAGGGCAGATGGCTCATTACCATAAATAGGACAGAGAGAGAGAGAGAGTGAGTGAGGGGGCCGTGCACATCGACCAACAGGACCATGGTGCCCAAAACCAAGGAAATGGGAGGCCGTTGCTAGGAGAAAGGAAAGACAGCTTTATGGCAACACAAAGCTGATTCCCCCATCCGACCTCATCTTGTTCCCGCCTCCTTGTTCCCTGCTCTGGGGACCGAGCCTGAATCTGCCGGTCAGGGACAGATGGTCGATGGGCCCCACCGTCTCTACAGCTGGACACAGGCTACACCAACACAGTCAGACCTGGCAGGACTGAATCACACCTAATCCTGTCCAACCTATGAGGAGCAAGAGCAGAAAGAGCTGAAACCCAGGCCATCAGCTAAGAATAGATCCACACTTGTTGCCCACAGGGAAAGTGCCTGCACAATAATATGTTCAGAGTTTGTCTTTAATAGTATAATGCACTGGTAAGATTGAGCATCATTCACTGAGGATAACCACAGATTGTGTTTTCACTCTTCCCGCTGTTATCTAATTTCTAAACAATTAAGAGTAATGATTTGGACATGTGTAGGGGATTTCTAAAATAAAACACCCACCTACACAAGTATACACAAAAATAACATGAATGACTGGGAAAAAGAGAAATTAGGATTGTTTTCCAGTCACTGTTATTTTTAATCTTCCTTGTTTTTGCTAATTACACTAATTCACTGACTGTTTAACGTATCCATCCATACATACATTAACGGTCTACTAAAATAAGGCACACTGAGTGATGGGAGGGACTATTTCTAATATGGAAAGAAACATAGACACCACAACTGAAACAATAGCACATCTGCTCTCTCAGGACCTCTGGTTAAAAGGGCAAGTGCAGCCAACTGTCACAACAACAGGAAATAACGAAATCAATTTAAAAAATCTTTTTCAAGGGAAGTAATGTTTGTAATAACTGCAGTCATTATAAGATGATTGTTTTGTGGTAGTTTGCTTTATGATTTTAAACAACATATCAATATTATGTTAATGTTAGGTTAATATATTAATTAATGTCATGCCAGTAGGTTTAATGCATTTTAATTATTTATGTTTGGGTAGAGGATGTGTAGCATTATATTGTTTATTCATCATATTTAGGGAAGACAAATGGGAAACACAGGTAAAAAAAAAAAAAAAAAAAAAAAAAAAAGAGCACATGAAAAAAAGTGTGGCAGAAGCATGACAAGTAACCAGAAAAGAGGCGGTGCTGCATCACCTAGCCATCCGCCCTGGTTGCATAGGAACACGAGGGCTATGCCTACCCTGCAGACACACTCCTTTCCTCTCTCCTCTGCCACGCTTCATTACCCAGTGCTCAGCCAGGCACAGAGAGGCACTGCACCACTTTCTCTTCACTACAGCCTTGTGCCCACTTACAGCCACAGAGCCAGGCTCCCTGTTGACCCAGGCAGGGTATTCGCTGCCCCTCAGGCATCAGGTCACTCTCACTTTATATACATGGCAGAGACAACAGGGGAAGGTCTGGCCTTGCATCATGGGTGACCCTGCGATAAAAAAACAATTGGGTGGCCACGTCTATGGCTCTCAGAATTTGCATGAGTGCAGTTTTAAATCAGACTAGTGATACTGTAAAGAGGCATTCAAAGCTATGTCACCATGCTCTATACCTGTGTATTATTCATATTATGAATCAGCAGGTTGAAGATAATTGCATTGAATCCATATGAGAGACAAGACATACCCTGTTGAGGAACATTAGTAATCCTTCATACGTGTCATAGCTCACCACGGTGCTGGTAGTGCCAGACAACACTGCTGGGCACAAGACCACCATTGTCCTACAAGATAAAGTGCGTTTGTGACTAAGGCATGGTGGGGCGGTCCAGACACTGAGAAAAGATAAGGGAGTGTCAAAGAACAAAGCTCTTGGTGTTATGTTGTTTACAGTGAAGTCATCAGTTGAATGTTTCTACAAACGTCACTCATGACTGAACAATGCTGATGAAGCATTTTAAATTGTAGGTAGAACATAACATGTCACTGTAGCTTGTCTTTCCTTTATTCTCCTGCTGCTTCCCAGTTAATTGACTACAAGTGCTCATTTGCCTGCAAGGAGCAGTCATTAAGGGTGAATAACAAAATTTAGCTTGGCAATAGAACAGCTAGGGATCAATGGGTTAATTCAATTGCCCCTGCATGAGGTGTATTGTATAGCAAGACCATTTGCAGCCCTTTAAAAGGGTGTCGTGCAGTTTAAGTGTACCTAAAAGTGCAAAAAGATAGCATGGATTGGGGTCAATAAAAAAAGAGAAGGACCGCTCTGGAGGCAATGAAATAAAAACAGACCAAAGTTCAGTGGTGTGTGTGCCTGGCACTAAAAACAGTCTATTAAATAATGGTGATTTAAAAAGGCAGTCATTTTTATTTTTCAAATTATGGATTGTTAGATAAACCCTGCAATCAGTACTTCAATCATCTGGACAGCTCAAATAGACTGTAATCTGTTTATTATAGGTTCAGTTGTTTGAAGCTTTTCATTTCCAACAATTGCTACACATTGGGCATGGATCTGAAACACATGCAAAACTTTGAAAATCAAGCACTGATTGATGCATCCATTGGGGCTTGACACTGACTGATTTATAGAATGAGGTCAAGTACCACAAGACATGATATTGCATGCAGACAGTCTGAGGCGATGTACACTACACACTATTGCAGACAAACACTGCAGTCTCTCCTGCATCTTCATAATAAGTCATGGACAATTTAGGTCTGAAATTTCTTTCATGCCTTCATGTGTTCTCCACATTATTTAACTATTCTAAGAGGTTATTTGCAGACTGTAAGCATGCAGATTTCTGGAATTGCACTGTTATTAGTTTCATTCTGCCTATATTGTATACCAAGTCTATTTAAGCCTAAGTTTTTTGTGGAGACAAATGATCTTCAAACTGCAAGGTCGTCTCATGTATGTATTATTGTATTTGTATCAGGAGATGTCTTCTGTTTCTCAAGGGTCAAGAATTTGTGGCTTTTTTTTTTTTTTTTTTTAATTATGTCATTGTCATTACAAAAATATCCCCATTATTTACCAAATTGTTAGTTTTAAAACAGATAAAATCTTGGCAAAAACGGACAGAAATCATATTACTATAGCTTACTATGCAGCTAGCTACACTGTTCTGTCACATTAAACATCTGAAACCTGGCATGATTTAATTCACTGTCCCTAATTCATATTGGTATGCATAATCCTGCTCTGGAATTGACTGTCAGTTTTACCTCTTTAACAAGTGTTTGCCCTGTTTAACCTGGGCAAATAGACTGAATCAATACAGATTTATTGGATATTTGTTTGAGTGTTTAGAAGATCATTTCTCTACCCTACATGTTGAGTATTTTATTGCCTCTGCATTAAAGGAAGCACTTATCAGCAGATAGATAACAGACAATCAGCAACTGCTGACACAATTCATAAGACCTGGTTGGCAGAAAGGATTGTCAAACAAAGGCTTCTGTCGGCAAACACACTCCTCAGTTGAGGATAACTGCAGGCAAAAGCGGGGAGAGCCTCTGGGGAAAAAAAACCTGAAGAACAAAGAAAGTGTTGCATTTGAAACATGTTGACCACGCCTGGTTGCTCTGCTGACAGTTAGGGGGCATGTACAAGTAACATTCACACTATTTTTACAGCAAAAACATAAATGTAACTTATTATTTATTGAGGCATTCTTAAAGATAAAAATAAAGTGTTATTTTGTTCCTTCTAAAAAAACAGAACACAGAAAGACTTCCAGAGTTTAGTCTGCCTCACTATGACTTCTGTGTATGTCTCTACACAGCAGGTGGCATATGACAGCTTCACAGACAGTTGCAACTACCTTCTCAGGAGCATACAAATACTGTTTTATCTAGGAAAATGACACGTCATATAGCTAACACATAGCACTGGAACAGACATGTCTGTTCCAGTGTGTATAAGAGAGTTCACACACTTTAATCTATGCCACAATTCTCTTGATGAATCTTTCCCTTCACATTTGAAAGAAGGTTCAAACTAATTAGCTCAGGTTAGCGGTGGTCTGTGGGTGTTGGTCCTATAACTACTGCCAGTGATTGTTTCAGGATCTAAAAAGACTAGGACAGAGAATTACAGTAGTCAGTCAGATCATCTCCTATCCAGGGTGGAACCAGAGGGAAAAAGAGCTGAATTATGTATACCAGTAAAAAAAAATTTGTGTAACATTGTCCTTTATGGAGAAGTCCTGAATGCAGTTTTCCTCCAAGTACATAAAATGATGATGTTTCTGCAATGTAAAATGTATTGCAGAGTGCATTTCCATGCATGGAACAAACTTAGACAAAACAGAGAGACAGCTATTTTCTTTGTTGCAGACAATATGCATGTTGGGATAATCCTGTGAAAAGACTTTCCTCTGGGTTGTGGTGAATCTTTCCAGTTTCCAACACTAAAAACCATTTATCCTATTCTTTACTGGCTGGTTGACAAAGTGTCAGCATTTGTGTTCACGGTCCAGAAACTAAAACTAGGTGTAATGAAAAAAGAGAATGAGAGAGAGAGAAAAAAAGAAAGTGAGAGAACAACAAAGGCAAGAGGACAGGACTGAATGAAGAGCACCATACAAACAAGGGTTGTCACTAATAGAGAGTTTTATGAGCTCCAGAACTGCTGAAATAGAGTGCCGTGCGTGTGCAGCAGCTCTTATCGGCTCACTGGCAGTAAGGGAGGGTGAGAGCTCCAACACTTGCGCTCCGTAAAAATGGTCTGATTCATTTTCCGCATGAGAGGGTCTCACTGGGGCGGCATCAGACCAGCCAGTCCACACAGATTTATGGACCATTAAAGCAGCAGGCCTCCTGACCACTATGCCACCATAGGCTGCCTGTGAAGACACACGGCACCCTCTGCATGCTCAGTCACTACTCTCCATCACTGGCTTGCTGCCTTATTGTTCATCCCCACCACTTTTATGACCTTTCATAGACTATGATCATACTACAGATTATGAGCAGTAATCTCACTTTTACCCAAAAGGAGCTGTTAACAGCAATTATTCTTACACTTCAAGTTAACAGGAGTCTCACAGTGTTATTTTTGTCATGTCAAGATCATCTTTGCCATCCTTAGTTTCTAATTAGCACCCTGGGCAGACGGTATGTCATATGGTGTAGGATCTGCTCCAATACTGTTATTACAAACATGAACTCTGCTGATGGTCAGTGGGGCATGTTTTAGCCTAACAGTTTTACAATCAGATTAGCACCATTACAGGCACACAGTCTAATGGGTCTGTCTTTTCATGGAATCCTCAATCAACTGTTTCCTTGGTGATTAATG
Organism: Sphaeramia orbicularis; assembly: GCF_902148855.1. NCBI lineage: Eukaryota > Metazoa > Chordata > Actinopteri > Kurtiformes > Apogonidae > Sphaeramia > Sphaeramia orbicularis. The sequence goes on along the minus strand of NC_043971.1, from coordinate 23,228,658 downwards.
CATCTCGTACACTTCTCTCTCATTTAGCTTTGCAACTTCATCAAGCTAGGAGTGATACAGTAGGAAAAATGGGGCACAGTCTATTCTGCTTGCTGGCCCTAAGAATAGCTCTGTGTGCAAGACGATGATGTTGCAGCAACGCAAGCAAAGGCTCAGAAGCATGAATGAATGAACAGTATCCAAAGTGCCCTGCCACCACTGATAAATCTCTATTTGAACAAGCCCCTGAAGCATTTCTATTGATTTTTAGTTGACAAAATGAACATAGCCACTCTTAATGCTATTCTTTGTCTTCTATGTATGCATTGAATATACATATTCATTAGTACTTCTACTCTCAGTGTACTCTACCCAAACACACTGGTATAAGTAAAAACAAACAAGACTGAATAGTAGTAATATTGAGTTCAATGCAAACAGAAAAAAAACCAACACATCCGTCAGTCAAGCTTGGCACAGAACTGAAATTACGCCACTGCAAATCCTGTTTGTCCAGTTAAAAGCTGAGCAAAAACAAGGGTGTGCATCTGCACCAGTGTAGAAGAATGTACAGCACTATTGCATGGCAGGTATTTGGGGTTATACACTGTGAAAGCAAATTAGGCCATTAGATCAGTCCACAGAGAGCTACTTGTGTACGCTTATGAAATAGAGTGGTGGGGATGAGTAAGGTATCACCATTATGTGAAAGTTACAGTTTGGTGTGAAGTCACTGTTGGCCAGTAAAGCTGCACTCAACAGATAGCAAGGCAAGAACAGAACTTAGCAGATTTCCTGCTAAAACATTTTTGACAACAGAAGTACATCCACTCAGTCATGTATAACCTATAATAGGCACTTATGGGACATTTTGAATATTAATTTAGCCTAATCCATGAAAAGGATATATATTTCATCAAAATCTGGGGAAAAATCCATGACTGTGCCTTTATTTTCCTTTTTTTTCTTTGCCTAAACCCTCAAACATTACACACTTTGCTGTTAATACAGAACCACACATGTCACATTAACTCCTTGCATGGTCGTTTACTCTAGGAGGGGCCCACTTGAGGGTCCTCTATCGTCACGAGGCTGGGTGTGGTGACACATCCTCTATCTCCGCCCCGAGGTGTTTGTCTAGTCCAACGCGGGAGTGTTTGTGTGGGACCCGTCAAGCTGGATCACATATTTAATTCTATAAAATATACCACATTCTAGTTATAAACTACAACTACCGGTGATTACTTATTTTCTCAATAAACCTGTATGTAAAAGATCATAAACATATTTACTCCTACGGCTGCGTTACAAGCAGCTGCTGATAAAAGTGAAAGCACATTACACGATGCAAAATAGGATGGCGTGCGCGCTCGCGGAACTCCTGCGCTGCGGCAGTTGCCAGGGGAGATAGGAGGGGAGGGGTTTTGATTGGCTGAAGTGGGCCTGTTGCTATGACGACGGCAAGGGGTTTGGTAGCGTTGCCGTGCGCTGTGTGATCTGCGCGCTGCGTGTATGGAGGAAGCAGCTGCTGATCTGATCTCTGACATTGTGTGAGACAGACATCTGAATAAACTGCGCACGGCCGTTTCTTTAAACACTCCGCACGAAGGCACGCCGTGCATGATTGTAAGTATTTGACCTTGTTTTATTTTTTTCGCGACTGCCTAATTTTGCCAGAAAACGGCGTGCGGTTCGAACAAGCTAAAAGTAAATGTGGTCAAGTGACTTTGCTTAGAGCAGCCAGCATGGCAGATCAAGCGACAGCATGTGGCAGGCTAGCTAATGTTAATGTTACTTCTTTCTGTTTTCGGGGCTCGAGACTTAAAGAGTAGGGTAGGTTTGTATCTTTATAGAGTCAAAGAATGGCTATTATCACAAACATACCAAAACAAAATTACTATACTATTCTGAGCACTTGTCGTAAAAATATTAAGCTAACGCTAGCACTACATTTACCTTCACTGACCCATCGGGCGACGGCTAACACTACTTTACTTCACGGCTGTGCTGGATGAGCTAACGCTGGTAACTATTTAGCTAGTGGACTTGGCTTTGTTAAACAACATTTTATCAACTAGCTAAAAAGAAATAAGTTTCTTCGTAACGAGTCCCGTCAGTCGGGAAGTGTTGTGCAATAGTCCACGTCATTACGGGTAACTTTGAATTCCTCATTGTGTGTTATTGCTGGTGGTTGTGTAGTCTGTGGTGATTAATAACAAACTATATCAAAACGTCAAAGTACGTTAATTTTGTTTGTTATAAACAGTTTGTGTCTTTCTTAATATGTCGCTGATTTAGCCGCTAAATTGTTCGAGTTCCATATTAAACAGATTTGCGTTGGTGTTCATTTAAGACACATATCTCCCTCATGCATCTCTAAATAGCTGAATATTTAATGGTATATAACAGCAGTACCAGAGGTTGGGAGGCTACACTGGCTGGCTAAGCACATGATGTAATGGATTATCACAAGATTGTCCCAGATAGAGAGCGCTCAACAAACAATGTCAGAGTGTAGGAAAAATATCTGTTTAATCCAGTTGGATATACAGTACAGTATACTGTCACTGACGAGGATATCATATACTTTATGTTGTTCCATGTTTGTGGTGTTGTTTGCTTATTTACTTTCTCTGGCTGCTTCATGTTTGTTGTATTTACTGCCTTGGACAAATCTACCCTAACAGTCATTGTGTTTTTTTGGGTTTCTGTGAATATTTCTAAATGTGAGAGGATTTTTTTTTTTTTTTTTTTTTTTTTTAATTGTTTTTCCATTTGTGAGGTTGTGATGTTAATTATTTAAACTGACATTACGCATTTCTTTTTGCTTGACAGTTGTTAAAGCCCTTGTGGTAAATAGAAGACAATGGCAACAGGAGATTAAGGAAAAGGACAAAAAAAGACACAGATGTTATCAGTCTGCCATTATTTTATTGCCAGAACTTCTAGGGTCATGTTGTAAGTCCAAACCATCTGTTGTGTTTGTTGGTCATGGTCCTTGCATGTATCCACCTCTGGACTAGTTTGTATGTGCACAAACCTCTGAAGGGTCTTGCATCCCAGAATAGATGAGTGCCTGCTAACTTTACAGACATTCATTTCTATAAATAAGACTTCTCGTAACCCAGTGATGCTGTTATTGCTGACGTGTTTTGGCTTTAATAACTACAGGGAACTAATACATTGTCAGTGAAGTAGGAGTTTCGTCATTTTTGTCAAGTACCATTGACAATGGAACTTCTTTTTTATATCTGTGAAACTGAGGAAAGGTTGTTTGGCATTTGTGTTTGTGCCACTCATTTCTTGTGGGGATTGTCGTATTGTATGATTCCTGGAAATGCAACTGCCATATTTTAATTTAATTTGATTTATTAGTTTATTTGACAAGGACAATGTACATTCATCAACATTACTGTAAATGTACCAGAATTAGCCTAATAGCTATTTTTCATCTGTTGTCCCTTAAGTCAGCTACCTTACCTTGAGATCACCTGAAACTGAAATTGACATCTATTTGACACAGCAACTGGCTTTATGAGTCATTATAACATAAGGTATTATCAGCAGTGTCTCAGAAATGTTCTAAATAAAAACAAAATCCAGGGGTTTTTGGCTCCTCTGTAAATCCAGTTAATTGGATAAGATGAAACTGTGCTTTCTGTGCTCATTGGAATTTTTAAAGCAGAGTGCCATTGCAGTCACATATTTTTGATGCATTGCTTCATTCCCACGCTATCTCCCTGTCTGTGCTCTTGTTATTGGGATATTTTACGACAACAGTTGTAGACAGAGCAGTATGAACTCAAGCTCAACTGTAACTCTTGAAAATGTCACTCTTCATTCACAACTTATTCAACATACTGTCAACTTATTGATTTCACACCTCTGTGAAGCTGTACTGTAAAAGTGGCAGCACAGCAAGGTGTTTTTCAGATGATGTATAGCAGCAATGAAGCAATGTCATTGTCAAAAAGGAGACCACCACAGTGCTGCGTTTTTATCTTGTATTTCCCAAAGTGTTCAAAGTGCATTTTAAATCAGCTAAAACTCCATTCTCTTGTTCAGTCAGCGCAGAACGGTGAATATCAAATTACATCTGATTGGGGAAATAAACTGGCAAGCAGTTTGTCGTAGCCTGTAGATGTGACCCTCTATCAAAGTTGAAGTGGCACAGAAAGTACAGTTCCAAATGGTGGCCATGTTATCAGCCTTATCACAGAACTGTGTACTCTGACCCTGAGTAAATGAAAGGTTGCGTCTACGAAAATCCACCATGATCTTTGTAGGTATATGAGTCTTTTCATTCCATTACTAAAGCTGACCCATATCACAGACCTGTGCAGGTTTAACTTACACAGTCTAAACGTGCCGAGCCCTCTAAAAGCTGCTATTCTGAGCTTTCTAACCCATAGTTTCATGAAAACCTGTCATTACCAAGTTGTGTAAAACACAGTGGTTTTACAAACACTCCTGAACTGTGAGATCAATGTAAACATTATTTGAGAATTGACACTGTAAGGAAGTTGAGACTATGTTTCACTTGTCACAGGGTAAGTTTGTTCCAACATGCAACATGCATTTTCACAACTTGTTTTACACATTAAACACATTCATAAGCAGAGTTTAAAGAAAGAGCCAATCATCAGTGTGTCAGTCTAATCATGTGCTAATTGTGTGGCTCCCCATCATGAAGACCCCTGTTGTTTAATGAAATCATGTCATATCTATCTGGGATCAATCAATGATGTCCAGCTCTGACTGCTGACACTGCCCCGTGGTGTCGACTGCCTCTGGTGCACCCAGTGTAGTTGACTGAAACAACTGTGGCTGCATATTTAAATATTTTTGTATATTCTGTTTTATATACATAGTTATCTTTTGCTAGGATTAAGGACATTTTATGTAGTTTGCAGTCTTTGCATGCACAAAATTAGGTAACTAATAAAATATAGGTAAAGATCTGGCATGCAGTTGAAGCAGTTTACCAACCATGTGCCATGTGTCTTCTTCGGGTCCTCTGGTCATGTTATTGATTCCCTGCACTCTTAACATGAATGGCTTATTTGTTTTTTTGACATTTCTCATCATTCTGCACCTCCTGAGAGCTTACAGTTAAATTGTGGGTGTCTATTTTTAAGCCCAAGCTTTCCACTTAATCACTGTCACTATTGTGCATGCTGGGGGCAGTCTATTGTATTTAATGTCATGACAGCAACAAAAGGACAAAACAAGTTTACAAATAAGAAATACATTGCTTAAATAGGAATATTTACAATTCCACTTGACACCTAGGTTTGTTTGTTTTTCTGAAGTTGCATATGTATGAGAATATGTGTGTATTCCTGCTGTGATGTCCCAATATTGGCCACAGTGTTTATACACTGTGTCTATTGGGAACTGGCCCCCTCTTCTACTCCCTGACTCACTGACCCCCATAGTTTCCCTGTGCCTGTCTGATTTCTGGCAGTGGGCTGAGGATGCAGTCCATTAGGGTCTGGCTCATTGAAAACATCACTGATGTGTATGTTTCCTTGATTGAGAGAAAGTAAGGGGAAAGCACGACTGTGTGCAGTGTCACAGTGGCTCTTTGTCTTGTCACCCCTGGTTGAATTAACAAGATTTATTTAATTGATGGCAGTTTGACAACATTGACTCTGAATTACCAGCTTTTGTCCAAGAGATAGAGATCTTCTAGGAAGACTCAATCAAGCACAGAGTTCTCAAAGTTTATTCATTAAAATACCTCTGGGCAAAAAGAAATGGAAGCATAAATCTCCAACATAAACATTTGAATTAGAATTGTATTATATGATCTGCATTTGAAACAGCTACATCCATGAATATGGATGGAACTCTGTCTACTACAGCTTGTCTCGGGCTTTTTGTCAGCAGATCAACATTGCGATGCAAAAACTTAAAAGTCAGACTTAAGTCCTCTGTATTTCATTGTCATATTCAACACAACTTGTGGCATGACAGTGTACACTTTTTGTGAAGTAATCTGTTGATTTATTTTTTTCTTGTAACCTTGTTTCTCTGATGTATTTTATGAAGATATCTTAAATTCTTAAGACGTTTTCTAGTGGTTTCTGTTTCACATGTGTACAACATTTGAAAAGTGCAAACACTTGAAGTGTTTACTGGAAAAGTAATCTCAAAGAGCACATTCCAAGACAGGCTTATGTTGAAACTGGCCTGTTAAAGGCACATTCTATGTCTATTCAGAAATATAAAAAACTGTTTAAGTCTACGGCACTAGTCGTTGAACTTTAGTTTATAGAAAGCCTGAAGTAAATGTCTTGGCAGTCTGTTTTAGAGCTTGTGAACTATATAGGGCTGTTGTGCATGCTGATTGGTGGTGAGTGTTTATACACTGAACTACGACACATGACAAGAGATAAGGTTTCAGTGTTTGCTGTGGTTGGTCTGTACTTTGGAAGGCCTCACCTTCATGGTGTGTTTCAAATCACTGAAGTCAATAGTCACCAATTCTGTCATTAACCATTGTTCCGTGTGCTTGTTTTGCTGTATTATCTGTTTGGTTGAAGAGTTAGCCTAGTATGTTAGGTTATGGTTTGTTGTTTGTCAGTATTCTTGACATCTGGTTCAGTCTATGTCCTACATGCTGGTGGAATTCATAGATTGCTGAAGGAAATACTGCTGCCTCTATAAATATTACTTTAGGCTTCTCACTGATCGAGACCACTGTTTTGGTGCAGAGCAGACCTAACTCTCTGAGTGAAGTCTGAATTTGTTTTCTGAAAATGAACTTCCTCAACAGGCAGGAGGTGTTTCCTTCCCTCCTGGTCCTCTGTTTGAAACTGTGAGGTGAATACTGAGAGCTTCTGAAACATGACTAGAGCAAAAACAACTGCTCCTTTGTATGAGCTGAGTGTAGGGCCAGTTGTAATGCTTTGTGCAAGCTTTTTAATTTGCTTTAACCCAGCTTCTGAGTAGGTCATTTTATTCCATTGAGCAGTTTTATGTAAAATGCTTCATTTAGACTCAGCCTGCTTAGCTTTCACATTAACGGATGCTTTATTTGTTATGACATAATTTGACCAGCCCATAAAATAAAAGACCACTTGGCTACCTCACTGTAGAACAATCTCTCTCTCTCTCTCTCTCTCTCTCTCTCTCTCTCTCTCTCTCTCTTTCTCTCTTTCTCTCCTTCTCTCCTTCTCTCCTACTTAGTCAGCCCCCCTTTGTCTCATTCACATTTTTAGAGCTCCAGCCAGACTGGGTAGCCACCTAAATATCAGTTAAGGTTTCAAATAACAGCCTTTTTTGCCACAGGGTTTTTGCAACACACCTTTGTGTATCTACTATTACAGAGGTGTAACTGGTTTGTGTCTACTGGTTTATTTCATGTGAACAGGGTGTGGCATGCCTACGTCTTTGTGTGAATTCAACATATGTGCATATATAGTTTTTGTTCTTAAATCTTTACATCTGTCGTTTACATAAAAAAACACAAGTTGTTGGTAATTTTGTACTTCTATAACTTGCTTGAATATGTGGTTCAGGCAAGTTTTTAAAGTGTGCTTTAGTAGAACTTAACAGTGCCATGACATCCAGGTTAGCTATGGCCTTTCCCAGTGCTCTTTGTCAGACAGGTTTGTGGAGAACAGTAGTAGACTGCTGGCCTCAGCATTTTACGCCTGTATTGATCTCCCCACATTAGCTCTCTCTTCATGCACAGACATGAGCACAATTGCTTCCCTTACAACATTGGCTGCCGTGGCAACTGAGTCCTGATCATGAGATACGCTCCCAGAAAGCATCTCAACCAGTACCTCTTCATTTTGATGGTGCTATCATCTCCTTTACATTTTCCGGTACATATTTGACACATCAACAGCTTGATTTGCCACTTAAAGTTATCTCCATATATCTTTGTGTATTTTTGAATAGGCTAAGTGCTTAACAGGATAAAAGAGCAATTTGAAAGGGGGAAAAATGTGCCTTGGCACCTGCTGTTAAAGCCTGCCTGTTTGCACATGAATATGATGAGGCTGGCGGTGCACTGGGCTATTTTAACTTGCAGATGAGCCATCAGGTCAGCACCATTGCAGCTTTGGTATATTTTCAAGGATGAGCTGCAGTCAACAGGCCAGTCCGGCTTATTAGCTCTCTCTTCCCTCTCCACTCTTTACACACTAGTGTCCCATTATTCATTGCATTCCCAGCCGCCTCTCTTGGGTCCCTTTTTATAAGAGCAATGATAACTGCGATCATCGCAACAGCAGTGGTAATTGACCAGCTGCAGTCATGGTAAAACACTTCCTGTGTTTGGCTGGATGCAACACAGCTTTCTTCTTTCCGTCCACCCTGCCTTCGTTGATATTCAAATGACAGTGCTCTAAAGGAGCTACTCAAAAGAGGATAAGCACTCTCTAACACCCGAGGGCCCAGCTGAGAGGTCAGGAATGTGAAGATGGACTGAGGTGAAGCTCTCTTGTGCTTTAAGGTTAATCACTGGTCTGACACTTCGCCCAGATCACAACTTCATCTGAACTCCCAACACGAGACTGAATCAAGTGCACAGGCAGTCATTCATGGTCTGTTCATGAATGACCAACTGCGGTTTCCTCTTGAAAAGTCATATGGGGTGTTTACAGATTCCTCCAGCTCCAGTAAGCCACACCTTTTAATCAAACATAGACATGACCCATTCAAAGCCCTTTTTACCACGCCTTGTGGTTTACTCTGACCTAAATGCTTGTTGTTTAGCATGTATTAGGTAATGCAATGATGACTTCAGCTTACTAGTGAAGGGATTTTTGATAGATCTTATCCACACAAATTGTGTTGTTTTCTATCATTAATTCGGTCACATTATAAACTTTACATTATGTTAAAATTCCTTTGATTTTTGCTCTCATTTTTGTCATTTTATATGGCATCTTGTCCATCATGCTTTTGTCATCATTTTGCTGCCAGAGTCAAATGAGAAAATTATTTGATATTTCCCCAGTATTTTTATTTATTTATGTATATTTTTTCCCCACATTTTTTAAAGCTTCTCATAAACTACTTACAAATACTATTCAACTCCTCTGCCATCATTGAACAAACTCAGTTGGGGCTGGGGGGGATGTGCTGTCTTCTGATGGTTCCTGTTTATTTGTGAATTTATTCAGAGTCTGATCCTGTCATGTCAAGGATATCTTTTTGTATTTTGGTCTCTTGGTTCTTTTAACACAAATGGGCAGTTCTCTCGCTGCCTGACATATCCGATTGCTCTACTTTGCTGAGAGCTGTGATTCATCCGAGTCTGAAGATAACTTGCGTAGCCTACCTAACTACCACTCAGTCTCTGCTGTGGTTCTCTCCCACTTTATCTCTGCTTCTTTTTCCTCTCTCTTGCCTTGTCCTTGCATTTGTAGATTTTGCTGTCGCTATTATGTTCAGTTTACATTTCTGTGTATCCCATCCCTTTGCCTTTGGCCTAAAAGTCTCCTTGACTTACTTCCTTTTTTAGTGCATGACTGAGACATTGCAGGACTGACAGGAATACAAGACAAAATGTACCTCATATGACCTTAGCTGTGTAGACGGCAGTATGTAAGTAACCTCATCAATACATTATGCATGTTTTAAAGGTTAAAGAAGTATAGATTCAGCGTTACTCTGAACTAAAATTGGAATTTTAATTTCGTATTTAAAGTAGTGCAGCTATTTTGTAAACACTAATGACTCCTTTATTTCCTTTTATCCCCTCTGACTGGCTTTGGCAAACAGATTTGTGTGTGCACTCCCTCTCCTGTCCTCACCCATTGTGCAAACACCCTTGCGTTTGACCCAGTTCTTATCTTATCACAGAAATGAAAATGTATGCCTGTCGTGCAGACTATGTGCCTTTAGCCCTCCAACCAGGCCTGAGCATCTGAGACCACCTCAGACCAGGGTGTAGGGCAGTGGAATTACTGCCCGGCGATAATCTGTGACAGAGCCAGCAGCATGGATAGCTTATTTTCATACTGACTTTATTTCCTTATTAACTACTCTTGTTTGTGGGATTTGTGCTCTTAATTTAAGGGACGGTATGGTTGTCATGGTGACACCCAGGACTTAAAGCTTGTTGTGAGCTGGAGCCAAAGAGACCTTTTTGTGCTCTCGTCCTCACCAACCAGTGAGGAAGACCACAGCATACCACGAGTTTTGCATTTTACAAACTTATGTAAGTTTAATGGACAAGTTGACACAGATATGTTCTAGGTATGAATTACCTATTGACTTACCTTTTTAACACCATGCTATGTCTTTTTCTTGACTTTCTTGCCTGTTACATTAGGCTTCACGAAAATTTAAACATATTCCAGTGTACTCCTTTTTAGCTTATGTAAAGAAACATCAGTGTTCTCAATGAGCATACTTGCTTTGGATTGGGTAATGATATAGGCCTCCTTTAAATGCTGGATTTCCAAGTGGCCTAAATGACTGACAACTCCCTCTTCGGTACCCTCTTCACACTACTTAATCTGGCTTGTGAGAAATTGAGGCTTGATCCTAGTTGAATGCAGATCAGCCTGTAAGAGCCATCCACTCTGTGAGATATTGGCCTTCCATGGTTTCACGCTCATTTACACATAACGAGCAGCTGGGTCTTGCCTGAAATGAGGTGGGCGTCAAGGAGTGGAGCCTTAAGTCGGTTCACTTGCTTGAGACGTCCTCAGCTGGAGTCAAGAAGGGAACTGCTGAGAGACTCTCCGTCATCACAGGACAGGGACAGTGAGAGGGCCCAGGAAGTGGATTAGAAACAAACAGGCACTGCTGCAGGGCTGTGCATCCAGGGAAAATATAGAAAACAAAAAGTTAATACTTGGAAATGTGTATCCTTCCAATATATTGCATTAATTGTTTTTTTCTTTGGACTAAAAAAATCTGTTTTCATATTCAAATAGTATTGTTTAATAAAATCTTTTAAAATATAAACCTTTTGCTGGATGACTAAAGTTTGAGCTTTGAGACTTCTATGCACTTCTTGCTCATGTTAAAGAAAAAGTAGATGAATTTAACTGCTTTGGCATCAGTTTCCAGATTTTACAATGATAAACATTAGTGATGATTCAACAGGTTAGAGGGTTCCTTGTGGAATTTACAAAATTGTTTCTCTCTTAATCTTTTTCATATCTAAACAAAATCTTTGATGTCACTCAATTATTGCTGTCTGAAGAAGTCGAATCGGAAATCACATCAAATGTAGACCTTGTGAAGTGTAAGTGAACTGATTCAGGAAATCAGTATATACTAAAACTCAACTGAAATTATATTATTTCAGCTGAGAAAAAGTTACAAAAGTTGTCAGTACATTTATATATTTCATACAAGGGTGATCATCACATAACAGAAAACTAAATCACAGAATACAGTAATTAAAATTCAACAGGATTAAAAATGACATGAAAAAACAATGTTTTGCACTTGACATTAATTACAAATTCTTGTCTTTTCAGACCTCTTTGATTTAATGGGTCCAATCATTGGGATGTCACCAGATAAGAAAACGGAAATTCCGGGTATGCAAGAGGAGCGGACAGGACTCAGAGGTGTTTGCGGTGTGGGAACACTGCCCGAGGCAGAGTGTGCCTCTAGTCCATTGGCAACCAGCGTGGATCGTACTGGAGGTACTGAGGATGAGGAGCTCACAAATCTCAACTGGCTCCATGAGAATCTTCTTCAAAACTTCACATTGGGTGGGCCTGAAGCCCAGCCCAGTGGCAGCCCACTCTTTGACATAGAAGGAGACTACGGGTCCAGTCAAGGCCCATCATCCTCCTCCTCATCCTCATCACACAGCCGAGGCAGAGAGAGGGACTCACTGAAGTCTAAGCCACCTTTTTCATTTTCGCTCCTCATCTACATGGCCATTGAGCAATCCCCCAGCAAGTCTTTGCCTGTCAAAGAGATCTATGGCTGGATCCTTGAGCACTTCCCTTATTTCTCCAATGCTCCCACTGGCTGGAAGAACTCAGTTCGTCACAACCTGTCCCTGAACAAATGCTTCCGCAAGGTCGAAAGGAGTTTTGGAAAGGTAGGTCGGCAAACTGTCCTCTAATTTTACACACTGCAACATTCTCTCAGTTTGACTTCACAGTTCAATTGACTGGAGTAGGAGTAGCCCAATTTAAACAGTTTTTATACAGTGAAATGCTGTTAAAGTTTCCCTGGGCCAAAATCTGTCTGGTTTGTTTAACTAAATGCTACTGGAACAGTTGCAGTTTAGAGCTGGAGTGTGGCTCATGTGACAGTGTCTCGGTGTGTAACTCAGCCGCAGGGACCTCTGACTCTGCTGCGATAAGGGAAGAATCCAGTCAAGGTCACAATACTCCTTCAGAGGAAATGCAAACACAGCACGCTGCGACAGGATTTTATCTTGCAAAGGTAGTGCAACTGTTTGTCCAGAAGAGAGTGAAGCATCTCAGAGCTGGAATACCCACTGTCGCACTGCTAAAAGAAAACAAACAACCCTAAAAGTTCAGAGATGAGTTTGTCTGCCTCAGTTTGACACAGTTACTATATGCGTCACTGAGCGTCATATTCCAGTGTAGGGAGAGAAACTTAACCCATAAAGACCCACACATCCAGGATTGACCAAAATGATCTACTGATGTAAAATGTTTAATGACTTCTGAACCACTAAACCTATTAAAAAGTATAAATAAGCTAATTGGTGTAAAATGCAGTTTGTCGTCTTTTCATGGTCATTAGATATGACCCATTTGGACATTCAGAGGCTCCGTGGTGAACGTGGAAACACCATCATTTTCTACAACATTGACTCACCAGTAAAACCCATGGAGTTGGATCAATGACAGTGGATGTAGACACTTCGTTTATGCTGTTATTGATATCTTTGCTGAAAAAGTCACTTTTTGTTCAGTTTTGTCTGTTTCAGATATAATAACCCTCAACTTTAATCTGAGCTACATGATCAGTGAATTAAATATAGGAAAATAACTGATTTTTACTTAAAAAAAAAAAAGCAAAATAAAGAAGATAATATAATGAATGGTGATAAATTGCTTAAGAAAGATTAAATATAGAGGGAAAAAATCATTTGGGAGTTGCCACAAAAGTAGTGCTTGGTCTTTATGGGTTAAATAGGGAAGTTGGCAAATACTTGTGACGAATGGACAAGCACATCCTGCACTTCCTACACGTCAAGGGTGAATTTACAATTTGTTTCAAAATAATATGATGGGAAACAGGAAAAAGTAGAGAGGTTGTCTACAAAAGTAGCTCTTGCTTGAATATAGTAATGACTGCACTAGTGGTGAATGTGCTAATAAAAGTATTTCAGTATATTTTTAATTTGTAGATTTATGTTCTGAAAGAATGCACACTGTCTGCAGGTCTGCAAAAAGTCTCACGTCCAGTTATCAAAACTTTATGTTGTATAATGCTTGAAAAATTATTTCAACAGGTCTTTAAAATGTATTTCAATTTGAAGTTAATGTACATTAATTTCAATCTTAAATATATTTTAGGGGAAATTTTGTAATGATCACTCAGTAGCAAAATGAAAGCAATACTTACTAATGCAAGCTATTCAGCACCTTTGGAATTTACCTGTGGTAATATGCCACAACGTGGTGTTTAGGCTAAAATGGCATCTCCTTTTATCTAAAAAAAAAAAAAAAAACATTCTAGAAGTTACTTTAAGTACTTCCTAGAAGTTCAGTGAGATTTTGCTTGACCAGCACATTTACAGATGTGAAGCCTGCCACACTTTAATAAAAAAAAAGGTCTCCACATTTGGAACTTTTGGTAGAAACTTGTTACAGTTGTAAAAATGCAGCAGTATCACCAAAGTCTGGTCACTCAACACAAACAACTACGTCTTATATTTGCATTTGTAATGGTCTGAAATGGTGTTATACCTTGCAGAAACCCAGGAATGAGAGGCCTTTACAAGTATTGTCAAAACAGTGTCAGACTTGCATACACAACTTAATTTTCATGTTGCACTTTACTGTGCTGATGCAGGCAGTGACACAGGTCACCATATTGAGGTTCAGTGTGAGTTCAGACTTGTGACCGGTAGAGCCCGTGGTGCCAGGTCTGTGCCCACCTCAGACCTGTTATTTTCTCACCATGGGAGAGGATGGCAGTTAGCACTCAGCGAGTAGCAACACGGTGCGGTGCAGACCGCTCAGCATGCAGGTGCACAGCGTGAGCTCTAACGTCTGCTGAGAGAACAGCACCAGTTTCACATGACACTTGCTGGTGGTTTCCGTTGCCATGGAGACATTTCCTTCTTCCTGCATCAGGGCTGGTTGGTAATCTGAGTCAAGGTTATTCTCCTCCCTCCCTCTTTTCTCCTCCCATACTGGGCAAGAATACTCTGCCATCAGATAAAGTGACAGTTAACACACTCCCGCACATTACACCAACAGACAAATTCATTCCTCACGGTGTTGTGAAATAATTTTTTCTTCCATTTGTTCATCTTGTTGAGGAATTCTTTGCTGTATATTTGCTGTGTTCCCATGTTTGCTTCTCATGTCAGATCCTTTAAAAAATGAAGCTATTTGTTGGCTGATTTGTTGGGGGGAAAAAGTTAGACTGAAATAATTGCAGACAGTGTTGTGAATAGAACCTACTGACCACATTTATTTATTTTTTTACACAAACATACAAATTAGTAGTATTGAAATACAAAAACTTTTTAAAAACTATATTTTTTCATTTTTTACTCGGTACACTTCTCTGCACAATATCACTGAACCCTTTTGCAGTTATTTAATTGCACTTGCTGACTTCTGATGCAATTAATTGAGCAGACCTGCTTTAAAAAAATAACTCTTAAAGTTTTTGACAGTTTAACAAAGTTGTTGTATGGTGGTAGAATAGTGTGCTTTCAGTCCAGTCTTTCAATGGCAGATTTTGTCGGGTGAGTTTTTTCAGAATTTTAAACTAGTCGACAAATTGTTCTGTGCATCATTTTGATGGACTGAAAATGGGGCATATGCAATTTGAAGCTGACGTGTAAAAAGCACTGCAATGATAAAAGCTTGCTGCTGATAGCACAAACAGATTGCAGTGTCTCATGGTGACTAAGCTGTAAAAGGTTAGGGTTATACTTTCCCTTTTTTCTGATACATAATTATGATCATGAAAATTGTTTTTACCCAGCAGTACGCTTCCAGACGACTAGCAATTAATGCTTTCTCCAAGACACTCTAACTGATAACATATTTAACTTATTTAACTGAATATGCTGGGTGAGTGCAGAGCATTTACGTAAAACATTTGTATAATAATGAACATGATACAGGCAGTTCATCAAGGTGCTATTACGTATAATTTCCGCATATCCACTTTTTTGGGACATCGAAGTTTGACTGTGCCCTCTCTTTGCTACAGGCCAATGGAAAAGGTTCTCTGTGGTGTGTTGACCCTGAGTACCGCCCCAACCTGATCCAAGCCCTTAAGAAGCAGCACTTCCCTGCCGCACATGCCTTCTGCACACCACCCGCCTCCCCACCCAGGTGAAATTACGTTTCTGGATCTTGTTTTCTAACAGTTCTCAGAGATTAAGTGTCACACCCAATTTTACACCTCTTTTAGACCCAGCAGTTGATCTGGCATTTCTTTATTTACCTTTTGCAGTGCCTCCTCACCACCTCGCCATCTCTTTCTACAAGGCTGCTCATTTAAAGGTGAGACTGAAGCATTTAAAAATGCCTGCCCGCTAAGAATCTGCACATTTCTGGAGATTCTCATTTGTGGAGTTTTGAAGTGTGTGTTTGTGCAGTATTTTGATTATGTTGCCTTATCACATTCCAGTCACAGAACATTCAGCATCACTGTGCTTTTATCCTCAACTCTTGGTTTGATTTGTTGCTTTCAAGTCATTGATGCCTCATGTAGACCATAATGGTGAGAGCTCCCAGTCGATGTCTCAGCCTCCTCTTTCTCCCTCTGCCTCTTGGATTTGTAACCTTGACGACAGGCAGAGGTTCTGCTGGTGCTGAGTGTCGAGCACTCAGTCTCACTGTAATCATTAATAATTTAGAGCCCCAGAAGTGAGCTATGAGGCCGTTAGACACTTTGTCAGCTCTGCAAAGAGTGGATGCACTCTCAATACCAGTAACTTGAATTTATCTTCTATTTGTTTATAGGTAAATCTTTTGCGCATCAGATCCATTGAGCAAACATTGGTTGAGGGGACTATATCTTTACTTATTAGAGGAACCCCAACCTCTTAGTGCAAATCCATAGTGCCATTCTTCCATACTGTAGGACTGACCATCATGCATGTTCTCTCCTCTTCCAGAGTCTGACATTGATGCTGCCACTGCCATGATGCTCTTAAACTCTGCCCCCGGGCACCACGTTGACCCATGTAAGAGAATCCCCCAGCAGCCATACTTTCACCTACTCTCCCTGCTGTTTGTGTCCTCCCAACATGCCACTTTATCATCGCTTAAGTCTTCTTTTTATGTTCTGTGCTTTGATTTGTGTCTGTCACTTCCATCAAAGCAGAATGTTTCAAGAGCGACAGTCAACATTGGAAAATGTGTTACAAGTCATCATTGTTTAATATATGACTAATGACATATCTACTGGCCATTTTTGCTTATGCTGAAAATAATTTGACTTATTTACCCTATTCTTAATTGAGGCAATTCTTGGACTACTGAAGTCTAAAGAGCATTTTAATGTGACTGGGTTTTTGATTATATTGTTTTGTACTTTACCCTGAATGTTATTTGAATGTTAATTCTGTATTGACATACATGTACAATAATGTGATATTTTTAAATCAGGTTTTTCCTCTCGGACCGAGACAACTCTTAGTTCCTCTTTATACTTGTAAACAAATCAAACTGAAGTTGTGTGGTGCTCAGCTAATTTCTGCTTTTTCTTCTTCAGAAAAAAAATTTAACTGTTTTACTGTAAAATGAAAACAAAAATGTCAGCATGTCAGGTATTAGTCACTGTTCAGTTAATGAAACCAAAGAAAGGAACTTGACCATTTAAAACAGGGTTCCTGTGGGGCTTTAAAAAGTCTTAAAAGTCTTGAATTTACAAATCTGCATTTAATACCTTAAAAAAGTCTTTAAAAGGTATTCAATTTGATAGGGTAGGTCTTAAGTTATGTTACCATAAATGTGTTTAAATGTGTCTCTTAAATGTCCAAGCTGCAAAGAAAATAATGTTAGTTTACTCTGTTCCAACCCAACAAGTTATACTGAAATTAGGAACCAATAATCGCTAACTTTGCAGCCCCCAGTGAGAAATATCTCCAAACGGTTGGAATCGAGGTGTTTGAGTAAATAAATACATTTTCCTAAATTCTACAAGTCACAAATTTTTGCCAGTATGACTGTGAAATGGGCATTAAGTTCTATTCAAAGTAGTCTTAAAAGGTCTTAAATTTAACTTGTGGAAACATGTAGGAACCCTTTAAAGAGAAATACCTTTTGATTTATTTTTATGTACAATGGAATTGCAAGTGGTGCTATATTAAACAAATTTATTCACTTAAAATGCAACTTGCAGGTTAAGCACTGCAGGTCATTAACAATATTTAAAAACATATATTTATTTACAGCACTGTGCAAAAGTCCTGGGCCAACATCAGGTTTATTGGTTCAGTAAAGTTCTAATGATCACACATATGCATTTCTCAGTCTCTGTATTAAGATACAATCTGGATTTATGGGAAGTATGTGCAGCATTAAAAACAAACGCTTCAGGGGAAAAACAGCTTCTATAAACTAAAGGGGTATTATTTTGTGTGATCTACCAAGTTTTAACCACTAGAACCCCATTTAATTCAGTTTTTTGTGTGTCATTTAAGGCTGTACACATAATCCCTGTATTCTCTTGTAGCAGAAAAAAAGAGAATGAGGAATAAATATGTTTTCCTCATTTCCACCTTGCAAAAAACAACAAAACTAAAGGTGGCGTAAGACTTTGCCCAGTACTATAGGTACATAAACACTTGACATTTGTGGAAGTTTTCACTTGCAAAACAAAGAAAATTTGCATACTACAACAAAAGGGAGAGTAGTCACTCTAGGTCATGTTTAGCAATAAGAAAAATATGGATAACTGCTGGTTTTGACAGTGTTGAAACTGAAAATGCTTAGTTATGACAGATCACCATGGGCATCAATGGGACCGACTACAGATAAGGATTGGAAGAAATAAGTTGTATAAAGAGAAATCGAAGTTGTGTGATATGAGGAAAAGAATGTGTTGTTATGTTCCGTCACTTATTACACAGCACCAAAACAGAAGTGATTGTCTATTACTAGCAAAAGTGTTTATACTTACTTATAATTGAAAGTAATGTGTACTTCCATAGTGAGAGAGGGTTTGTCTCTGAAGGTCAAATGGCCCCAAAACCTGAACTAAGCTGAAAACGGGGCAGTGTGTTTTCTGAGCCTCTAGGACAAGCGCTCTGTGGTGCTCTGTGATTGTATACGAGTAGTATAACCTTAGGCAAAAGTGTCTTTTATTTGTCTTTTATTTGACTTTTGGAAATCAGATGCAAACATTAGTAAAATGTAAGTCATATACAGTGAACTTTTATAGTAGTTCAGTCTGTGTAGGTTCATGTCCAGGTCATCATTCTTCTTGGTAGTTCTTCTCAGTTCAACTGGACTGGTTTAGATCTAACCCGAGAAGAAATACCAAGAAGCAGTAGTTCAGTGTTTACTCTAAGGGATTGACTTTTCTTATAGCGTTAAGAAGTGAAATACAATCAGAGTTTTATTGTAGCGAAAATATCATAAATAGAAATATTTAGAAAAAACAAGAAAGCTTTGAGGTTTTAATTAATGAAAAGGTCATTTTAGTTGTATTTGTTTGTTTCTTGCCTCCCAGTGTTTTGTAGTAGGTCAAAAGATGTAACTCCTGTGATATACTGACTTATATTTATGCTGTGTAATGTAAGAAAAGGTTTTCAGATGTTGATCTCTTATCCGTTTGCAGTTATTATTATTATTATTATTATTATTATTATTATGCATAGATCGAGACAAAAAATGTCACCTGCAACCACAAAAGGGATTAAGTGTTTGTGTTTGAATATGTATCTGTATACTCATCCCTGTTTACGTTCTGCTTTCTTCAGGCAATTCTGACAGTCCACTGGACCTTTCCAGACCTGACTCTGTTCTGGTGAGCAGTGATCCAAAGCAAGACCACAACTACAGCAGCGTGGCCCTGCAGCGCTGCTCCTCCCGATCCTCCTCCTCATCTCTTTCATCCCTGGACGAAGGAGGCTGTGACCGCAGGCAGTCCTGCCGCGCCGGCAGCGAGGGTTTCCACAGCGACGAGGACTCCGACCTCTGGGACGAGAGGGGCGTCCACCAAACATCGCGGCGTCCGCCTGCCATCAAGTGGCCTGCTGGCAAGAGGGCAAAACGTGAGGTCAAGCCGGAGCTAGATGAGGAGCTGAAGGAAGCGGCGGGCTCTTTGCTACACCTGGCTGGTATACGCAGCTGCACGGAAGGCTCCAAACGCACTGTCAAGAGCACAAAACTGAACAGGAAATAAAGATCCCTCCCCAACCCCATCAGACTCCAGACCCTGTGAACCCTAACCTCTGACCCCTGATCGTGTGTCCCAGTGTGCCTCCTTCTCCTTATCTGATCGTTCATTGGCCATTTTGAGCCTTTTATTTGTTTGGGATATTCCTGTCCAACAAAACAAATGGCAATAGCATCGTTCACACAGGAGAACAAAGCCATATAGAGACTTTTGTAACTCGGGGCTAACTGCTGGGGGGGTGGGTGTTTGGGCTATGGAGAACCATCAAGATACCTATCCAAAACGACCTGCCTGCTTCTGTTGGATTAGACGATTGTGATTCAAGAATTTTTTTCTCTGAAAGACAAAAGTGGGAAAATCTGAAGGTTTTCTAACTCAAAAGCGTTGCATGCTTCCTCCTCAAACCTGTATCCTCTTCCAAGTGAATCTATTTATGAATTGAATGAGTGCATGTTTGTAACAGACAAAACCTAACCTCCTGGTGTTATCAGTTTCTCCTTTTTGTGCTAAAGAAAAAATGCCACTGTTTTGGAAGGAAGTTTTGCTTTTTGAATCCTCTTGTAAGAGAGATGCAATAATTAATCCACAACCTTAACTTTTTTCACATTACCTGATGGTGGCATTTTTCAGAGTTGAGTATGTTAGTTTACTTTACAATTTAGAGAATGAATGGAGTAGTATTATGATCTTGTTATGCGATAAACTTATTACACATGAGCTCCGGCTCTAATTTCAGGATTAGCAAGATGTGGAAATAGTATTACTCTGCCACTGCCAAATTTAGTTGCAAAGTTAGCTATTCTACTCCGCTCAGTCTTGTGCGGCCATTACAGTGCTATACGAATGAAAGCTATTTTCATTTATTTTTGCAAATCCACGGCTCCACCTGTCACTCTCTCTCATTCATCTGTGTGTTTTCCACATTTATCGTGCAGACACAAAATGTATATTCACGTGTTTGGTGACAGCCTATGCAAAGTGAACATCTGCTATGCACTCGCCAGATGTTCACTGTGTATCCATAGGTTATCCTCCATAGATTTTATTTTATTTTATTTGTGTGTGTGTGTGTGTATCATAGTGCATGTTGACTTCAGCCCCAGCCTGAGCTGACAGTTGCAACAGAAAAGAGTTTGTGGCGATCAAACATTGTTCTTGTTCTGACAGTAGTCGTACTGCTCAGATGCATATGATTGGTGTTTTGACAGATCTCCTTTTCACAGCTGGATGTTAGGGCTGTTCGTGCTTCTTTGTGGTCCTTTTTAGACACAGAATTGGTTAACATAAGCTGGAGCAGACAGGAAATTACCAGAGTCTTGCTCCATTATAGGATTTACAGTTTTTTTTACACCTCCATATGTTCTCCTTGTGTTTTTGAACCAACAATGAAAAATCCCAAAACTGTAAGGACTATTTTGTTTAGGCATGTCCCTTGGCCAAGTTAATTTGCAACTGATGAGAAGAAATGCCTGCTTTGGTTCAGAGTAGTGAAAAATGTGAACCATATTTGGGAGGCAAAAGTGAGAAGTGGGCAATATAGTTGTCACAGCCAGAGAGAGCTGGGATCTGGATGTGCAGTCGCTCGCAGGCGAGATGTTGAAAACCTGTGCTGCTCTTGTGTTTTGGCCCCCGTTCTGGTTGGCCACTAGTGTTCGTTTCTTGCTCTTCCTCTTAGAACAAAATAAGGAAGTGCACGTTCTCTTCTCAAGCTGTGAAATGGAGTGTTTATTATCAGTTGATTGCATGCAGTTCACCGAGGGGAAGTTGTGTAAAAGGCCACAATTCGCATTTCAAAAAGGCTAGACACACACGTACAACACAAAGTAGCATGGAAGTGCACAATGGTAACGCACTGAAATTTATACCGCTCCTTCCCACAGGAAAAAAATTTAGCGTGTCACAGTGACTGTTTATATAGCATGCATGGTCGGTGCCAAACATTTTCTTGTGCCACTGATTTAAAGTGCAAAGGGTCGTGGTCACTGTATTCCCCTTGCTGCCACTGTGTAGTTGTGATTCAGATTAACAATGCCCTAGTTTTCTGAATCATTCAAACAGGAAATGGGAGAGGACTCTGGTCAGTGCAGTGACTTAACCAATTTTTTTTTGGTTTATTTATGTCGCTTTAGAGTGGGAGCTGTTCTTTGCAGAGTAAGCTGCAGTTCTCAGAAGTAATACTTGCATACACTGGTCTTGTTTAGCTGTGAAAAAAGAACAAATTATTGTTCATTAATCATCATCTTATTTATGACATTAATTTATGGGATTTTTGAATGCATACTCTATCAAACACTGGTCATTTGAAGCCAATGACTAGGCACATTTATATTTCTCCCTTTATGAATTTTTCTTGAGTATTTTTTTCTCCTTTTATTTTACAGCAATACACCTTTTTTCCTTTCTGTATGTTTTAAGTATTTTTGCCAATGTCTGCTGTCTTTAGAGCGGGTGTTTTTAATTTAACCATGACTGCCAGGTTTCCTTGATGTTTTTTTTTTGTTTTGCTTCTCGTTAAACTGGATAGAAGACAGTTGATTAACACTGATCCTGGAACCTTTTGTTGCCAAAATGGATGTACAGCTGGGGTATCGAAGCTAAGATGGACGCATTCCCCATGTACTGTAGAATTTTGTTGAAACTGATTTAATCATTTTTACATGTGTGTTTTATGGTTTATGTTTAGATATTATGACTAATTAGTCACAATTTAAAGATTAGCTCTCAGTTTCATCACAGAAATACTGCCATTCACAACACATGCTTCCTATGGGACGTTTGGAACATTTGTTCATCGCTGAAAAACTGGAACAGACTAACTCATTTACCAGACTTATAATTTAGTTGAATATAGGGATGACTGCAGTGAAATTTCGGGGAGATTAGTTGAAGAAAATTGTAATCATTCTTTCAGTAGCACTTGTTAAAGTGACTCTGAATCTGTGAGTTTATCTAGGGATGAGCTACCTAATAGTTTTTGGGGTTACAGAAAACATGAACCCCAAATCCCAGTTGCTTCTTTGCTCAACAGCTCTTGTTGAATATTGAGTATTTCGATCTCAAAATTCTGTTGCAGTTACTATATGGGTATGTTGAACATTTTGTTGCATTTGACAAAGCTGCCAACCCAGTATCAGTCTGTGTCAGTTGTCTGCCATGTCTATTGGATGACACACCTTTTGGTTTTTGTATGCTAACCTCTGTTGATAAAATGTTTATAAGATTTATTTTCGCCAAAGATATGCAATTGCATTATATATGGTATTACAAAATATTAATAAAAACCTGTTCTTGTTAATACTGTTGGTATCTGTTTTTTATTTGAGAAAAGCTGCCACTGAAGCATGTTTATTACTCACATTTCTGTCCTGAAAACTTCAACAAGAGTACCACCATTCTGCATAAGTGCTCTTCACTGCTTACATTTTTGATCAACATTGCCACCTGCTGTGAAGGCCTCAAGATCAAAATTCTGGGCATATCCTTTAAAAGAGCTACCTCTCCATGTGGCTAGGTTCTCAGTTTTCACATGACCATGTTACAGCTGGCAAATATTTCCCACCAAGTCCAGCAGTTCAGTGTTGTTTTGACTGGACAAGCTGTGATCAGCACAACATGTGGCGGCTCTACCACACATTCCCTTTTTCTTCTGTATGTCTTTTGACTGCACTAACATGGCAGACTGCCAGAAATGCACCTCACATTAATGTAGATTCCAGGGCTGTGCCAGTGATGGATGCATCATCAGATGTCCTAACGACACTCTTCGCTGTAAGTTAATTAGTCATGGAGGACTGTGGGATGAACACAGTGTGACCCTGAACAAGGGCTTGTCTGACTAGCCTCAGGCCTATTGGCACAGCTCTATTGTTCAATAGAGTCCTGTGTGTCGACTGGAAGAGGGGGGCTTCTCCCTACTGACTGCCTCAATTCAGCTGAAAATCAGAGCAGCATCACCCCCCCTCCCCTCCCACACGGCCCTAGCAACCACGCCACGCCGACAGTTACCAGGCAACCAGACAATGCTGGAGCCACTGGCTGTGGTGTGCGTGTGAGAGAGTTTGTGTTTCGCCTGTATGCATTTAAGATCAGGAATAGTAAGAGCAGCAGAGGAAATCTTTTACTGTCACAATATTTAACTAAGCTGAGTGTTACTGAATGCTTTATTGTCTCTTATACAGCATTTAACAGATGAATAAAACTACATAGTTGGGATTTCTTTAAATTGTAATACTATGTGGATCATTGTGGATTAGATTACATTAATCGTGTAGGATTTGAGCAGTGATGGTTGCATTAGTGACATGTCACTTCACTTCCACTCTAAATGAGGTCATGTTAGCTTTAAAGGGGAAACACAGTCTATCGGTGTAAAAACCAGCTGTTTATGTTCATGCAAACCTGGTTCACCACACTCAGAGATGACAGCAAATAATTTATCAGTGACAATACAAGACATTATTTTTAACTGCATGAGGTCCGTTGAAAGCACTAAAAGAAGAGGAAATTATGTTGTAATCATAATAATAATAATTTCAATCGAGTCTGAAAGTAGATGCAAATGAAATTAATAATTTTTGTTTATTTTCTGCATATTAATGTATATATTCCTGCATATTCTATATTCATTTAAACAATATTTATAGAAGGTGCTATGGGTTAATTAAATGTTTTCCATCATATTTCTCAGTACATATTCAACCACTAGTCGGCGCCCTGCTAATTCTATCGCACTAGTTTTCTCTTCTGTGAACTCTGACCCCTGTGCGTATATCTTTGGCCGGACCTTATCGAGGATTGCACGGGTTAGAAAATGAAAGTATTCTGCCATGTGAATGGACTATCAGTGCTGTTTTGCTAGTCTAGCAGTAGCTACAGTCTTTCCTTAATACGATTTCGGCCACAGCGCGTTCCACTGCTCCTGTCAGATTACACTGACGGAACCCGGATTTGTTTTGCTAGGTAGCTATTAGCTACATAGCTAGCATACACAGTCTGTGCTAATAGTGCTAATTTAGAAAAAAATTGTCAAGTGAGAATAACATCCGGCTTTGCTTATATCAGATGACTACCAGACAGTTCTTGCTCCGGTACTTATGACTGTCCCTCTGTCACAATGTATCTGAGGTCAGTTTTACAAAGTAACGGAACAAGCCGCCCTGAAGTAGTTAGTTAATGACAACAGTGAGCTAGCTAACCTGCTAGAGCTAGCTAGCCAGGTTACAGCTCACCGTAACCATCGTCAACATTTCAGGCATCTCTCAGAGTAAAGAAAGGTTTCGGGCAAGCTAACTTGAAACCATTACCTTGTCGACTGGGGATAACATTTCAAGCGACAATGGCTAACGTTACAGACCTACAAGCAAAATACAGCAAGCTGGCTCAGGAGTATTCCAAGGTAAACATATAACCCTGTGTAGTTGTTGGCATTACAAGTTTAACAAATGTGCAATGACGCATGTTATTACTGGAAAGTATTTAAAAAAAACACTGCATACGTACGACACTAAACTTAACTAAGAGAGAAGCTGGCATCGCAACTGCTCATGTCAGTGACAAAACATGCACTCAGATGATGAAGTATTTTGTAAACCATGTTTATGCTTTAGCTAATCTTTGATATTTTTCACTGACATAGCTTGTTTGCCTCTCTTTGTACTTTCTCTGTACTTTCCACCGTTTTTTATTTGTGTATTACACATGTTTTTTCATGTAACTATTTGTCTTGGACTCAATGGGGAAAAAAAGGATATTGTAATTCAGTGGGACCCTCTAGCTATAAAAAACAAAACAAAACTGTGAAATAAGTAAATAAATAAATCAGTGTTGAGACTGTGTTATTGTCAGCTCTTAATCACCCTGAATGCCTAATTTTTATATTTAGGTACCAAAGTCACCCATTAAACAAGTGTAAAAACTTTTCCATTAGTGAATTTGTCAATGAGTTACATTGAAAGCACTTTAAAGCCCATGTCTTCTGTCACTGGTTGTATGTGCCCTTTCTCAATGTGTCAGCTGACTTCATGGGGTGAGCGTGCCGTTTCCTGTTCAGTTCCTTTAGCCAAGCACCATATGTTGCTCAGGAAATGCTGACAATGTAACTGTCACACAACTGCTCTCCCAGTGAAACTGTGTAAAGTCAGAGGATTTCCAGTGAAAAGCTTGGATATTTGGATCTTTTAATGCAACAACAGACCAGCGAGCATTATAAAAGAGCTGCTATGTGTGACATGCAGGGGTGAACAGTATGATTGCAGAAAAGAGACTGATTTATTGACACTGATAGAACATTTTATAAACTATTGGTAGCAGCAGAACATAGCTCCAACAATGGCTAGTATTTGACTTCACACTTAGAAAATCTCAAGGAAAATAATAGGCCTAGATAATAATAGATAGTTTTGGGGTTTTTTTTTTAATAGCTTTTAACTTTATATTCTGTTATACCAGTATATGTAGGCTCTATTACTTTGACTTAGAAATTGAATTAACACGTATCTAGTTTCTAATATAGCCAAAGATAATTCCAACAGTGTCTTAGTTTTGTCAGGAGGTAGTGGTGATATCAGCCAATAAATCGACTATATGTTTTTCCTGTTCTAAACTATTATTATTATGTCAACCGCTAAAAATAAAAACCACAGTCTATTGTAGTAATACATGTGAGATCTCTGGATAATTACTCTAAGGTTAAAAAATAATTGTATCGGAGAAAAATCTGTTTGAGGCTTTTACTTCATAATCACATCATGGTAAATCACACTGACCTTTGCTTCTAATTAGTACTGTATTGTTAACTCTTTTCACAGCTCCGGGCCCAGAATCAGGTGCTGAAGAAGGCAGTTGTGGACGAACAGGCCAATTCTGCCTCATTAAAGGTAGAATCACTAGGGCTGTCACAATATTGACATTTGAATTGATAGCCTAATTAATTGTCCTGCCAGTAAACACAGTTAATGATGTTATTTTCTAGTCTGTTAACTTTATGCTACCACTGTATGTATTTGATAATTGTGTAATTATGCTCAGACACTACATGAAGACTAAAACTAAAACATGCAGTATTACAACCGAACAACTAACAGTACAGATTGTGACTTTAACAGAATTGATTAGTCTGATGTGTTATCCACCATATTTATTTTCACCCTTATCAGGAACAATTGAAGCAGAAGGACCAAAGTTTGAGGAAGCAGGAGCAGGAGATGGACAGCCTCAGCTTCAGAAACCAACAGCTGGCCAAGAGGGTGGAGTTGCTACAGGAGGAGCTCGCTGCCAGTGAAGCCAAGGGCAGAAAGGGGAAGGTGATCATGGGGGGGTTGTACAAGGGAGTGGCTGCACAGTGGTTCCACACGGAACAGGATGCACCATTTGTGGTTTTAACATGATAAAATACATGTGTAGAAGTTGCATTAATCATTAACAGACCATGTGCTATCCCTGTTTGTCTTCACCAGAGTAAAGGAGACTCACCGTCTCAACATGGATTGCAGACCCAGAGTGTATTTGATGAAGACCTACAGAAAAAGATTGAAGAGAATGAGCGACTTCATATCCAAGTATGCACACACATAATTCATCTTGGAGCTGTTGTTGTGTGTATGCATTATTGTAAGCAACTGTATTTAAAGCTTCATCTTTGCCATTATTTTTTCATTCAGTTCTATGAAGCAGATGAGCAACACAGGAGACAGGAAGCTGAGCTAAGGACGCGACTAACTGAGCTAGAGAAAGACTCCGAGCAGCACCAGGCTGTTGTGGATGGACTCACCACTAAGTACATGGAAACTATAGAGAGGCTACAGAGCGACAAGGCCCGCTTAGAGGTGAGCAGGGGAAAAAAGCAAGGAGGGAGAGGAAACTTTGCTTTGTTTTACGGTCCCTGTCAATTTCAATAAATAAATTGTAAAGCATGTGTGTCTGCTCTTTTGTGACAGATAAAAGCACAGACGCTCGAGAGGGAGGCAAAAGACTGCAGAATGCGGACAGAAGAATGGTATATCTCTCTTTTACGTTACAATTTAAGAATATTTTAATGCAGTGATATGGTTTCTCTATCAGAAAGGATGCCTGACATGTAATGTGTAGCTGTTCTGTCATAGAAACTCCAGAAAATGTTCAGAGAATCAGGTCATTGTCAGGAGTTTCTCTTTCCATATCTGTTCTTTAACATATCCATGTTGGTTGTATTCTGTCTGGGAATTTGGTTTAAATGAATGATGTTTTCTGGTCAGAGCGTGTACTGTATATGGGAGCTCATGTTTGCTGGTGTTAGGATTACAGAGCGAGTGAATCATTCATGAGGGGGATATGTTTTGTGTTAGTACTGGTGCTGAAAGCCATGAGAAATTACACAAAGAAACTGAGTTCGAGGACAGTAAATGTGCCTGATGATCATGTGATGTTTAATTACCACTGCTTCTGATTGGTTACTCACATGTTGTCAAATGATAAATATGTCATCAATGTGTTAGTTTCCTGTGTCCCTGCCCTGTTCATACATAAGTTTATCCAGCCAATGTCCAAACATTGCACTAGGGAGCTAGCAGGGTAGTGGATATTGTTTGAGTCAGCGTAGGCAGACATCTTCCACTCGCATGTGTCCATACATCCCATCATACTGTGTGATGTAAGGACAACATCCAGAGTTTGCTTCAAACATAGAAGAAGTTATGTAGGTATAGATATAAAAAACACAAGTGACATTTTGTTTGTTCTTTTGTTGTGTTTGCAGTCAGCAGCAGTTGAGGCGGTGCCAGTCAGAACTAAACAGACAAGTGAAACAGAGCAGCAGTGTTATTCAGGAGAAAGTGCCCTTCAATGACACCAGTGAGTATCTGGCATGAAGCCCCTTGGACAAAAATGATCTGCCACGGAGCAGACATTTATTTTAGAACATTCTTGTCTGAGTCACTGATACCACAACAACCTCCTGCCCAGGAGTAAGTAGTGTAACATTGCACCAAATTGTAATATTGCACGGTAAGAGGCAGAAGGATAAACCATTTAAGCACTGTTTTTCCTGCACTCTGCTCTTGTTAAACTGATATACTCTTCTGTCCTGCAGAATTTAGTGACTACAACAGCTTAAATGTGCCACCACACAATCGAAGGCACCAGGTAAGTGAAAGTGAATTTTGTTTGCTAATACTGGTGTCTTGTAGAATTACAGCTCAGGCCTGTATTCCAATAGCAATTTGTAGTTCCAAACCCTGCTTAATCTATTTCATCAAGATTAGGACATTTTCATGTGACATTTTGAATTTATTAAAGAAGCAACAAATGGTATTTGCTGTGATAATTATTCAAAGATGCTTTTGGATTTAAAGTAGCTTTTGTGTTTTTAAATATTGGTGTGTGACAGCGGTGTGTGACTTTTGTTCATTTGTTGATTTAGCTTAAGGCCCGAGATGTAGCAGGTCAGGCCCTCAGCTTCATTCAGGATCTAGTGGCGGCTCTGTTGAACTTCCATACGTACACAGAACAGAGGGTGCACATCTATCCCCTGGATTCCTCCATTGAACCCATTTCTCCTCTTAACCAGAAGGTGGTGCAGCTGATTGTCTTTTAAAAATGGCCATCATTAAAAACATATTGGACTGTTTCTATAAAGTACAAACTTTCCTTTTTAACCAGTTTTCTCAGTATCTACATGAGAACGCAGCCTATGTGCGCCCCCTGGAGGACAGTTTTCTGCAATTGCACCAAAGTATCACAGAGGATACTGTCACAGTACTGGTGAGTACTTTCTCAACAAGGACATGTTATTGGATTGTTAACTATTTTTATACATACTTTAAAAAACATTGTGTGTAATTGCAGGAGACTGTGGTCAAGCTCAAGAGCTTTGCTGATAATTTCTCCTCGTACACCCACTTTCTTCAAAAGATTCTTCCCTACCAGCTGAAAAGGTCAACATTGTGTGTGTTTCTGTGTGAACAGAAATGGAGTGGAGGAGGCTGTACTGATGTCTATCTTTCTTCTCATTCCAGCTTAGAAGAAGAGTGCGAGGCCCCTCTTTGTACAGCTGCCCTTACTATGAAAAACCATGAGCTGCAGGGGGATATGAAGAGAGTAACTTCTGTGTTTGAGAAGCTGCAAAACTACATCAACCTTTTGGCCTTACCAAGTAGGTTAACATTTCAGACATTTGAGCTTTTTTGGTGCCTAGTGTCACAAACAAAGTCAACTTATAAAAGCCCACCACGTCCTGTTGAAAGAAGAGAGAGAAACCAGAAGTGGACTCTCTTTTACAAAATATGAATGGTTGTGAAATAACACGATATATTTGGTTTACAAATGCATGCATTGTGTTTCAGGTGTGCAGCAGGATGCCCTGCCACAGAGCAGCACCTCTGCTGTTTTCACCCAGCTGGCTGCCTTTCTGCACAGTCTTCACGATGCCATTAAAGGTGAGCAGTGCTGTGAGCTGTTTTGACCAGGAGCCATTTCCAACCAGCGTGACACAGCACAATGACTCCCTCTTATAACCGCTGAGTTGCCCCCACCATTCATAAAAGTCAGATTATGTTTTTGTTTCCACTATACCCACCAGCTAGTTTTACTGTATGTAGAGTAAATATCCAGAGGCTTCAGTGTAGCGTCATTCACATTGAAACATCCAGTGGAGGCATAATTTTGTACTCTGAAGCAATGAAGGTTTACTTTTATATAGTTTGTACTGAAACTGAGTTCAAATGTCTTTTTGTGCACACTTACTCTATCTGCTTATATGCTTTATATCAGTGATATCATCATATATGAACCAAAATGTAACTAGTCAGTCAGTGCAGTGGAGTGCACTTTAATTCGACAGATGCCTTTACCTGTTGTTCTCCTTTGTTTGTTCAGAGATGTCAAAGCACTACAACCAGAAGGCTGCCTTAGAGCAGGAGCTCCCCACAGTCACCCAGAAGCTCTGTACCACCACAGAGTGCCTGGTCGGATCTCTGAGTTCACTTACCAGCAGCACTGGCAAGGTACAGCCAACAGGGGGCAGGCAGCAGCCAGTTTCATGTTTCCTCTAACTAGACTGTTCAAGCAGATTGTTTTTTGTTAGCTATAACACATTAAGGTTTAATTGTAAGTAGCAGAGAATTTTTACTGCAACTGGAACATGTTGGTAATTTGCCACTAATGTCATAACACAATACAGCAGGACTCAGGTGGGCAGCAGTTAAATGTTCACAGATACTGTCCAAATTACCATATGTACAGCTGCTCCCCAGTCAGACTAAAGGATAAATGATTTCTCTTTGTGCAAGTGAACTGTTGGCCAGGATGTGTGTGCTGATGAGAGGCACAGTCCGGTGGGCTGCAGCTTTGAATAACTTGCTGGCACATGTTTTGTGGAGTGAGCTGCATTTTGAGGCTGATCATCTCTGTAGGCAAAAGGATAATTGCATAGACATTTATCATTCTG
The DNA here is from genome assembly GCF_902148855.1 of Sphaeramia orbicularis. Taxonomy (NCBI): domain Eukaryota; kingdom Metazoa; phylum Chordata; class Actinopteri; order Kurtiformes; family Apogonidae; genus Sphaeramia; species Sphaeramia orbicularis. The sequence continues at coordinate 23,197,745 of NC_043971.1, read as the reverse complement.
GACACTCGGCGGTAGAATCATCTCAGCAGTAAACTCACACTGGTTAATTTGTGGGTAAATGGAATGCTGAATATCTACACAGATCTATAAGCCTAGTGTTTTTTTAACTAAAGAGGTCACAAAGAGATGAGAAATAAACACATTTTTCTTGCAGATTGCCACTTTCTTCAGCAACAACTTGGACTTCTTCACATCATCAGGCTATTGTCCAAAAGGCTGCACAGTAGCCCTCAACCCCTTGCAAGCAGAGAGTATGCTGGCCAACAAAAAGAAAGCAGCTGGTTATATTCATGCGCTCAGAAAGGTTGGTGTACGCTTGGAATCTGGGCAGGGCAGAACATAACAGAAATATCCAAATCATAGCTGATGTAATTTATTGAGTAAAAGTACAATCTGTTAAACATGCATTATAAATGAAGTTTTGTGGAGCTACAGAAACACCAGCTACAAGGAGACATACACTCGAGAAAAACCATCAGTGAAAATGAAAAGCAGAAAGTACTATTCCCACTATATTTGAGAATCATATCACTGTCAATTACTATGATTTTTTTTTTTTCTCTTTTTTTATTTTTGCTTTTCATTGAGTATTATATCTTGATATTTTTAGCTCTCAACTGTTGACAAAGGACAACTTGGCATTTATACACTGGAATAGATCTATGATGTTTTAAAAATGACCATAAACATTATATTTACGATACATATGTTCCCTTTTCATTTTTAATTCTTCTCTTTCAAAATTGTCTTGTTTTTATGATTTTCTTGGAATTTTGTAATTTTTAGAATAGTGAGGAGATTGTGTGTTTTTTGTTAATAAATGGGTATTCTCTTACAATCATTCTATTTTTTTCTCTCTAATTCAGCCCAGGCCACAGTCTGTTCCATACAGAGACGCTCTGTCAAACCGTCGTATTCTCACCAGCTCCACTGAGAGTAGAGAGGGCCTCACTCAGCAGGTAAAACCCTGGATGATGAAGTTTTTTGCTTCTCTTATTTCTGTAATTTCAAAATGTGCTCACTCATAGATATTTATTTCTAAATATTTTTAAAGAAGGATTTGATCCAGCTAAGCGCTCCAGCTCCCTGTCGTATAAACCATTTAACCAAGTATGAATCAGCAAACCATAACAGAGTGAAACAAGCACACTTTGAAACGTTACCACACGCATGGTGTGTGCTTATTGTGTCTTAGTTTTCTTTGGGACCATTTTGCAGCAATAAAAGAGGAGCAGAAATCAGAGCCTCTGAAAGATAAGCCATGTGATTCACACCCAGTCCCAACTGAACGGCGGGGACTGGAGCAGTGTTGCCTGAAATGTAGCTCTGTTCCGCATGAATTGGTCATGCAGTCTTCCTAATTTCTTCCTAAACACTGTTGTCCTTTCAATTATCCCTTTGCTCAGCCCTCCTCCCACAAGCTCACTGTCCACTCCTCTCCTTCCCCTCTTGGCCACCTTCAGGTGCAGCAGAGCCAGGAGAAGATTGCACGCCTGGAGCAGGAGAAGGAGCACTGGCTCCTGGAGGCCCAGCTGGGGAAAGTACGGTTGGAAAAGGAGAACCAGCGCATTGCGGACCTGGAAGCCCAGCTTGCAGCAGCTCTAGGGGGAAGTCCGAGCTCTCAAACAGCTGCTGCCAGCACGCTCGCACAGAGCCATGAGGAAGCAGAGACAGAACAGAAAGCAGCAGGAAAAGAGACGACACTATGCACCAGCCTGGTACTGTTGCTCTATTGGCTTCTGCACGTGTTTGGTTTTGCTTGCAGAGGATGTTGTTGGCCCATGGTGTGGTTGTCTGGTTTACTTTAACAAAGGGGGTATTATCGTTCTTTCTTGTAGCTCCCACGCTAAGCAAGTTTTTGCTTAATAAAACTTAGACTTAAAATGTGCTGATGTGGCTGAAAAGAAGAATACTGTTGTTTATGCAAGTCGGGACAGAGTTCAGTGTACCGATAATCCACAGCTGTGTCTCAGTAGTCAGTGTTACTTAGCAATTTCTAAAATTTGACCATTCATCAAGTCTTTAACATATTTCTTTGTTTTGTTACCACAAGGTTGGCATGCTGTGCACAACACCTTCAGTTGAACATGTAAGTTTTACATACACTGTAACCATTAATATGTTTAAGTGAAAACTTATTTCATGGAAAAAAACAGATGAAGTTGAATTCATAACAAACACTGGAAGAGGAAAAAAATGATATCTAGCTGGGTGTTGTGTCTGTGTTTGCAGGTGGGAGATGAGGAGTCCAGGGAGCAGCTGATAAAGACTCACTACATGGTCCGAGTCGGAGAGCTCACCACACAGCTCCAGATCTCAGACAGCAAAGCTGTGCATTTCCACTCTGAGGTGAGAGAAGCCCTCACCTTGCTGCTAATGTCAATAACCGCCTTTTACAGACAAACAACAGATCTGTTCACAAACAGATATGGAAACTGTTAAATTACTAGACCTGCTTTAAAAAAAAAAAAAAAAGCCCAGATATATTTTAGTAAAGAACAGTCAGCGTTTTTCCTTCTTCTTTTCCTTCACAGCTATTTTTGTCTGCTTCTTTAATTAGTTGAGAGAAGGGAGAACAGAAGCAGAACGAGAAGTTTCTGCTTCTATTATATCTCAGTCCTGGTATTTGTAAATGCCTCTGCAGTTGCATCTTACCTATTTGAGTGTTGTCTTTTTCCTAAGAAGCCAACACCTAATATTTTTAGTATTATGGTGAGGCTTGATCTGAAAGAAGGCACTTGTCTAAGTGACATCTTGTCACACTGGGACTAACCACCTTGCCAGTTATCCTCATTTTGTATCATAGCAACTGGAGTGCACCTGATCTTGAGTCAGTGTCTTGGGCAAACTGTCACTTCTTTAAACCGTGCTTTTACCTTTAACGCAGTCTTCAAATAAATCCATTCCTCAAAGACATATCCTCCCTTATTGCCACTTTGAAGAGGATTTGTAAAGAATAGAACTTGTGCATTCCAGTTCTCAAGGGGCAGCAGTCTTTTACTTTTGTCTTTCTCTTTCTAGTGTCGTGCTTTGGCCAAGCGATTAGCCATTGCAGAAAAATCACGGGAGACTCTGAGCGAAGAGGTTAAACTGGCTAATCAGAACATCACACGCTTGCAGGTAAAGTGGAGGCTCATTACCAAAGAGCTAAGTATAGACTTCAACATGTTCTCAGGGCTGCATCTCATTGTCACTTTGCCACAGGATGAGCTGGCGACGACGAAGAGGAGCTATGAAGACCAGCTCAGCATGATGAGTGATCACCTGTGTAGTATGAATGAGACACTGAGCAAGCAGAGAGAGGAAATTGACACACTGAAGCTGGGCAGCAAGGTACACACTTTTGTTGTGTCTGCTTTTTGTTCGCTGTTAAAATTCAAGCTCCTGTCAAGAATCCTGCTTTCTACAATTTTTGACTCTCTCTCCAGTTAGTGTTCACCTGTCACAATCTGTCAGTTCCCACATAAAAACATCATTGAAGCAAAGTGATGAAATTCTGGTCTCAGGGAGTGAAAAGGATCATGTTTTGGGTGTGAAATGTGCTATTATAAAGTTTCTGTCAGTTCTGAAGTACGTTTGGAGGTCAAATGCGGTATTGCGGTTGCAGCCAGGTCTGATGAGAAAAGCACCTGCTGGAGACATCTGAAAAAGACATTAACCAAGGGCCACAGAAGTGTAGGGGCCTGTCTGAAAGCTGCATGTTCCTGCATGTGTGCACACAGATGCGCGCTTGTTGGGAAGTTTCAGGACAGAGCATGTTTGTGATCTAAAGGTAGTCATTTTCTCCTGAAGACCAGGAACAGGTTCTGACACGAACATTTTGAAACCAAATGTAAATCAGATGTTGACTGTCCAGACTTGTGGCACTTAAATGTAATCCAGCACCTTTATACCAACTTTGTATAACTAAACATTTTTCTGCTTTTTCTTCAGGCAAATGCCAAAAAGAACAAAGGTCGCTAGAGTTGTGCCCTCCAGACTCTGGTTCCATTTGGCACCACGATGGAAGATCTGGACCTGGTACTAATGCTACCACCCTCACTAAAACAACAGGATGGCTTCATAAGCCACTCTCACACAGTGGCAATACAAATAAACTGTTTGGGGAATTCAAAATGACTGAAGAATTATCTTTTTTCCATTCTTCTTGTCATAGCACCAGTTACAACATAATGTTATTTACTAAAAATGCTCTATGGAACTATAATGGAAGCTGCTGCTTGACCTTAGGGCCAGAGCAACGTGGGAGTGAAATTTATTTTCCCCAAAATGGACACAGAACGATGCACAGTTGGAGTTGGTTATTCTCACTGACGTCATGACTTGAAAACCAAACCCTGTTGATCAGTGCGTGTTCTTTTACTGCTTAATTTTTGTGTGACATTCAGTTAAACTGCATTCATAACTGCTTATCTATGGTAGGAGTGGGCAGAGTAAATGTTGGTGTGACTGTGTGCCGAGGAGTGACCGTGGCACCAGGCTTACAGCATGTCAGCATTGTTTTACTTTTTTTTTTTTTGTTTTTTTGTTTTTTTTACATTAGATTTGACGTAATTTGTGATGGTGATTCAAATGGGCTGTATATCTGCATACAGCGCAGTGGCCCTTCTAACAAATATATCACAAACTTCTGTTAAGAAGGGCTTTACAATGTGAACACTTAAACACTTGAATCCATTCCTCATAAAAAAAAAAACCTATTCAGTGGAAAAGGAGAGAAGAAAAGATGTCTGCCTTGAAGCACTGACTCACTGTGTTTACGTAGAGGAGAGGGGTTGAATGGACATGTCGAAGCTCGTAAAACGCTGTCAGTCTGTCTCTGTGAAGTTACTCTGAAACAATAGTTGTTTTTTTATCACCAAAGTATGTGTTGATGTGCACTTGGAAGCCTGGTGTAGCACAACATTATTCTCATGTTGTAATATGAATGGATAAAAAGGATTAATGTGAATATACACTCATTTGAAAACATAATGTAAGTGTATTGTATCATTTCTTTAAAAAAAAAAAAATCTATATGAAAGGCATTTCTTCTGATGTTACAAGTGTTTATTTTCCCAAAACTTTACAAATGTAATCTGGAAACTGCAGAACCAAGTATCTGGTTCTTTGAGAGTCTCCTATGAGGCTAAATGACTGAGACGTTTAGAGGGGTTGGCCCATACAGGAACTGGTGCTTAGACCTGATTCATGACTCACAGCAGAGTACAGTAAAAGTTTACAGTACATCAGGACCTCTGTAGCTTGTAGTGACATGAAGAGGGAAAAGCAGAAAAGGCCCATCAGTGGTTATGAGCAGTTCATTCAGACCTCTTATTTGCCAGTGTACACCTGCCAGTGACCCCCTGAACTGTTCAAAATAATACTTATATTCTCACAATGTAACCAGTTCAAAAGCACATAAATATGTGAAACAAAATAAAGAGCTCGCTCAACACTAAAATGCCTCATGTTTCTTAATTGAACTTGATTGTTGTTATCTTTTTGTGCTCTGAACTAAACATGGTGTATTGTTGGCATCATTGTTCCCTTCTCTGTGAAGTGTGTGAGTTAATGCAGGCTGTGATTTTCAATCGCCTGTAATTTTAAAAGGACGGTCTGTTACACACCCTAACCACTGGGAAATGAGGCAGCACCATTTAGCTGGACATATGGGAGCTAAAGGATAACTGATTGATGCCGTCACTTTGTTTTGCAACGAAAACAAGTTGTGTCATTTAGGTTTGATTCGCGTTGCGTTTAGGTGCGCCTCGTACTCGACAGCGAGAGGTGGTTTATCAAGAGAGTGGCGATAAAACGGTGAGGTTCTTATTTCATGTCAAAATGCTTGTGTATATGACTGTAAAATTCACATTAAACATGTAAAGAACAAAATTTTTCCTATATATACTCTATACACTACGTATATTTTCCCAAATAAAATTGAGAAGAAATACAACTTATTAACTCCCATCCCTTTTCCATACTCATATTCCTCAGTATGTATTTATTCAGCTGCTTCCTATTAATAAGATCAAATATAGCATATTATAATTTTATTATAATCAATATATCAATAATGCAACCAGAAGTCTCTATTTACAGTATTGTACAGGAAGCTCTTTTAGAGGTAGTTGTTTAGTTATTTAACAAGTGTCTTTTGGAGTATATATACTAACCTTAATGTCAAGCTGGCTACTAACCCACTGTTGTGTTGTGTTTTTGGTCTGTCTGGTTTTTTTTTTGGTTTTTTTTTTTTGGTCTTCTTGTGCTGTATGTAAAGCTGCTGAATACGTGAATTTCCCTCGGAATTAAAGTATCTATCTATCTATCTATCTATCTATCTATCTATCTATCTATCTATCTATCTATCTATCTATCTATCTATCTATCTATCTATCTATCTATCTATCTATCTATCTATCTAATATTACCTTGGTATTAACCGTTTTGGTTTTATTATACTATTATCTATATTTAGTTACTGCAATCATTGCCATCATCATTTACATTCAAATTTTTTAAATTTATTTATTTATTTATTTATTTATTTTTCTTTAGATGAAATGGCTTGTTTTATGCATTTAATGTGTGAGGAGAAGGTTTGACTCTAACAAATATGAAATTGAAACAATGAAATGAAAAACAAAACTGCATTTGGATTCATGTGTTTCAATTAAACTACTTGTTTTAGGTCTACTGCTGAAAAGTAATACTGATAAAAGCTTATCCACAGTGTTCGTTAATATCTCTGAAACTTGTCTGTGTATTCTGTGGACTGTGCTGCTGGTATCGTCATTTCCTACGGCCGTGAAGGCGGCAGGGCTCCGGGTTCCTTCCTGCAGTGTCCCGTTGGAGGACAGTCTGAACTCGGGAGGGGAAGCGCTTCGTTGCGCTGTTAAAACTCCCAGGATTTACACTCTGCCATTTTGAGGAAAACCGGCCGACATCAGAGTTCAAACGAGTCCGGTTAACAGAAGTCATGACCTGAATTATCGTCCTGCTTCTGTGAATTGGTGAGTATATTCCTTTCTGGTGTGTTTGTAGATAAAGCTGGGATAGTTCAAGGGACGCGACAAAACCACGGAAAAGTTGTTTTGGTTTTTTACTAAATGCAGATTGTGTTCAACTGTGGCTGCTTCGTGGGTGAACTGCGCCTGAGTTAGTCCTGGAAAAGTGTGCAGAAAGTATAGTGAAGCAAAAGTAACGCAGAGTGACAACTTTGCTCAAGCTTCGCATCAAAACAATGGCGCGTTAGTGAACCGTGGAGTGGAGTGGAGTGGGCCTCCGCGTCCGGGACACGGGCCTGGTTGTGTTGTGGATGACAGCATGAGGGGCTGTGGGCTTTCACCTCTGCAAGTTGCTATGGGAGGAAAAAAACAACAACAAACAAACATGTCGTTTACCGGTAACTCGTGGTTTTGTCCGGTATTTAGTGACCCCACGTTGTAAGAATGAATTTCAGGAGCAACTCAGTAATGAAATCTTAAAAAAAAATAAACTAGTCCTGCACATGTTAGTGTCATTCACTGAAAATCTGAAAAACCTCCTGAGAAGTTTCTGCTTCTTTTGCATGAAAAAAAAAAAGTGGAGTGAAAACAGCATGAAGCAACAGTTTTCCAGATGCATTTTTATTATTTTTTTATATGAATGTTTTTTTTTGTAGTGGACATCTTTTATATATTTATTTACTCTTACTCTTTTACTTTTTGAGCTGGCTAAAAAACAAAACCTCCCATCTGCAAATTTTTAGATTTGGAGTTTTCACATTAAATGGACTGCACTTTGGGAGGTGTAAATACCTAGTATGTATCATTAACACATTATACAGAAAGAGAGTCTGAGAACAGTAGAACATGCTTGGATATCTTTAACAAAGACCATACTATAATAAAACTAAATGTTTTTGGGGTTTTTTTTGTTTTGTTTTTTTTTTGTTTCCTGAAAAAAGGGATTTTTTCAGATAGGAGGTTTTGTATTCTGGCCATTGCTCTGCTTCTTCTCCCTCAGGCTATGCTTTTTCTCACTCCTTTTCGAATACGACTCTTTTTCTCTTTTTCTTTTTTGTGTGTATTATTGTTTTTTGCTTCCTTGAATTTTCATTTCTCTAAAGAAGTCAATTAGTAGCAATCAATTTGAAATAAATCAATTAAAAAACAAAACAAAAAAAACATAGTTCAAATTTCTTTATGACTCGCATGGCTATATTATTTTATGTGTATTTTAACAGTTTCAAGTAAAGTGAGACATTTCTTCCGTTTTTCCTGTAACTCAAGAGCTACTCAACAGAAATTCCATTGTACTTGTACCGTAAACATACCACTTCAAACCACAATAAAACAGCATTTATCTCTTTATCTCTTTTTTTCAATACAGCTGTGAAATTCACACAATACAGTACAATACAATAGAAGATATGATTAAACTTTACTGACCCCACAGTGGGGAAATTCACTGGTTAAGGCATCAACAGAATAAAGCATAAGAAAAGGTGCATGAATAAAGATGCAAAAAAACCCCAAAACAATACAAAATAGGCTATATGCATATTTACATAAGAAGCAGATTTAGACAGTATAAATGGGAGACAATGGGAATGTTTGTCTCCCAATAGAATAGAATAGAATAGTCTTTATTGTCATTGTGCACATGATTTTACATGATTTCAGGATGAAATAGGTGGGGAAACTCACAGAGGTAGTCTTAAAAATATGAAATATAATACAACAAATAAAATAGCATCAAAGAAATACAAGGAAAAGTTGTAAGCATAATTAAATGTTAAGATCACACAAAAAGCTGTCCCCCAAAATTGTACAAAAACTCATAACCAGTTTTCAGGAGGATGATGCATCACTTGGCTTTGATTCTTCTACTCCCACTGATTATATTCCATAAATTTACACATGTATTCATTTAGAAATTATGAATAGATGTTAACTATCATAAATAATTGACCATTTCTAAACTTAATCAGAGGTTTGGACAGTACTTCTTGAAGTGTTTTCCCAAAGCTTTAATTGTCTAAACTGTTTACATCTCTCGTCCAGTAAAATGTTTATCTAAATTATTGTGTTTGAGGTGTTAAGAGGCAGCTGCATTCCACTTTTCCCAGGCTCTGTCTTCTCTGTGAAAACAGTTTACTTTGCAGACAATCTTGCCACTGGAAATGGGTCATCACATTTTTCTCACAACAGAACTACACGCCTGTCAAAGTGAAAAGGATATACTTAATTTATTTATATACTTTATTAAAGAAGCCCTTAGGTTTTCATTGCCAAATGTCCAGGAAGTATTTAGGGAAAAAAAGGAACTTCATGAGTCTGATCAGGAAGCATCTGCTGACTGAGTTAAAGTTCATCTTTTTTTGTCTTATCCTTAAACCACAAATGTTTCCTCTCAGTTGTCATTTGTTGTACTGCACCTAACAATAGCATCCTATCATAAAAGGAAAATAGACCCATTAAATTATTATTATAAATACATTCTACACTTAATGACAACAGGTAATATATGCAGTAAAGACAGGTCATGTACTACATTTACATACAGTACACACTGACCACTTGGGGGGGGGGGGGGGGGGGGGGGTTTATTAGTTTTGTCATATCTTTGTCAGTTAATTTCGGCATGTGACTGTTGTTCCTCTTTCAGTTGAGGAATGTGTCAGTTTGTTTAAAGATTCTCATGATGCTCAAGTTAATGTCACTTGACATGTTTAATCATTTTTTCCGTTTTAAACACAGAAAAATAATTTGTCTCATTCACATGACAGTGCTGAGTGGACGGAAAAATGCTGCTAAGTCAACATTATGTGACTCATATTCACCTAGTAATTATGATTTGGAGACTTTAGGGTTAAAGTCCAGTATTATAGGGTGTGCACATTCAATTGCCTACAACTAGTAACTCAAGTAATATGTCCTATGTAAAGTAATAATAAGTAATGATAACGCTGAGATATAAAAATGGCCTTTATTTTCTCATAATTGCAGTTCTTTCACTTCAACTCCAAGCCAGCCTGTAATTATATTCGCAGTAATATTTCTCTTAAAGATAAGTTTTGCACGCTGACCTTTTGACATCCTCTGCAGTTCGTACACTCAACCCTTCTGTATTTTTCCTCGATTATTTACTGTTTAATTACTGTAACCCATGTTTTTTATTCTTCACAGTGCGGCCCCTCCTTTGTTTAATCTGGCTGTAATAATAACAAGAAACCATGATTTATGACCAATATATCTGGTGAATATATAAAATTTGATAAAATGACATTAAGATAATATTTGTTGTCAGCTCATACAAATCGAGAAGCTGGTATTTCCTGTGTGCAAAGCTGCTTGTCCCCAAGGAATGTGTGGAATGTATTCTTTTGTCCTCTGTAGATTTAGCTGCGTCTTTTGCTGCACTGCCTGCGAGAGAACCCGGGATGAGACGGCAGACTGGAAATGAGTCTGAAAGACTGTCACTAACCCCTGCGGAGAACTCATCCTTCTCTGTGCCCGTCTGTTTGAGAGGAGGAAAAAAAAAAGCTTAGGGATTTCATAAGACAGAGCGAAAGGATCAACTCTGAGAAATGTCTGCATGCCATTGCAAACACCCTCTCATTAGAAAGATGTTCTCCGGTATTTGACTGAAGACGTGTCAATCCAGCAGAGCCCCCACTACCCTGTTTATTTATAGCTAGAGGAACTTGCCACTGGATGTCTCCGTCATGCAAGTCGTGGCTGTGATCATGAAGGGAGGAGGGAGGCTGTAATTGAGGCTTTCTGCTTTCAATTATTTTTTTCAAGATTTTTATGGGTAGATGAAACTTCAGCACATTGAAAGTGGCTTCTCTGTGGCCTGTCAGCCTAGAGTTGCTGCCAACACATCAAAACGCAGATTGTGATTAACTAGAAGGGAAATTAACTGCAAGATTCTCTAAAGATTACAGCATCTTCACTCTATCCACTCACTGGCTAATTAGTCTAACATTGTAGTTTAGCTGTATTCCCAAACTGTGCTCCCTACACCTTTTAATTCCTCTATCAAAATAGTTTCTAAAAATTACTCTACACAACTACTGAGGTTGAAACATTCACCACCCAGGAGTGTTTTACAGATTTAACCACCTTTATGTCTGTCTGTATGCGGTGCCAGCTACTATGCAGCATTATACTCGTTCCTCACACTTGACTTCATGCTGGTTAATGAGGCAAGTTTTTTTTTTTTTTTTTTTTTACTACTTTGGCTAACTTTCTCATATGCATTTTAGAACAGACTGTCCATGAAATATTTAGCTTAAGATCATTTTAAAGCAGTCTATCTAACTTATAACATTTTACCTTATCAAGTTGCATAGCAAAAACTTTGGACTTGTAAAGCCAGTATAGTTACACTGAATAAAACAGATTCTCATTTCACTGCCTCTGCTTCCTTATGTACTCTGAGCCATGAGAAAATAGTGTTCTGATACTTAACTTCAAGGGTTTATATGTAGTATTAATATTCCAAACTCTCAACAGCAGGGGAAGTTTTGTACTAGAACACACTTAAGACTACCAAAACCACAAATCACCTCTGTTTTCTGTACAGTTTGTGTTATCAGTATCTGCACAAAAGATCTGTTTGGATTCCTCCAAACAAGGTCAGAACAGTCACAGTTTAGTCTGAACCATAGATCAACAAATGGCCAACTTAGCAAAGAAAATAACATTCCATAATAACTTTATACCTTTATAGGAGTCAAAATCAAACTGACCCGTATATAAGAAACGCTGTGATTTTAGCATCAAACTCCAATGTTTTCATTTAAAGCGCGTCCAGGGGTGAAAACAACAAAAGTTTGTAATTTTTTTGAAAGTTGTTTCTTTATGGTTCTCATCCCATCTCACGACTTTCTGACGCTTTGGACAAAGGCCCTGTGGTGTTAAATTTCCTCATCATGGGAGACCAGCAGAGTGACTCAGTACTCCCTCTAGTGGTCACATAAATCCCCTGAATAGATTCGGTTTATTTTTTTTTTATCTCTACAATACAATACATTACCGTCTTTGGCATAAATTTAGAACTCTTTATTCTTAACATTGTAATGATAGTTTTAGGTTTGTTTTTTAAAAAAATATTTTTATTTTAAGTATTTGACCCATAAAGACCCGAACATCCACCAGCAACCAAAAGCATCTACTGATCTAAACTGTTTCATACCTGTTGATCCACTAATCCTATCAATACATGTAAATAGTTGGTGTAAAATACAGTTGGTCATCTTTTCATGGTTATCAGATATGACCCATTTGGGCGTTCAGAGGCTCCGTAATGAATGTGCAAACACTGTCATCTTCTACAGCATTGATTCACCAGTAAAACCCATGGAGTTGGATCAATGACAGTGGATGGAGACATTTGGTTTATGTTCAGTTATTGATAGATTCGCTGAAAAAGTTATTTTTTCTTCAGTTTTCTCTGGCTTTTTATATAATAAACCTCAACTTTAATCTGAGCTTTTATGAACATCTACATGATCAGTAAATTAAATATAAGAAAATACTTGATTTTCACTGAAAATTCACAAAATACGGAGCATAATATTAGAATAAATGGTGATAAATTACTTAAGAAAGGTTAAATAGAAAAATTATTCTCAAACTGACACAAAAGTCACACTGGGTATTATGGGTTAACTAAAAGTACTAATATAGCCAAAAAAAAAAAAAAAAACCATAGCTGGTGGTAAATAGTAGTAAAAAGAAAAAAAAATTGTGATTTGGTTCCTCTGACTGGTATTATTACATGTGACATCACTGAATTATTAGTAGTGAATCATCATTGTCGTGGCATGTTACTGCTGGAAGTGAAGCAGGTTAAAACCACTTCAAATCCTGTTTTATCGACAGGGCCTCCAGTTAAATCTGAAGGCTCATCACATGATTAATGGCAGCGGAAAGGAGAAAAAGAGGATTTTAACCCTTTTTGAAATGAAACCGTGGGAGAATTTTAGAGCAAAGAATGGCTATTTATTGGAGCTATTATAACTCTAGACATCTGTAATGTGATAGATTGGAAACTGCTGATTTTCATCTCAATGTGTTAGCCTATATTCATATGGAGTCTTATTGTTAAAAGTAATGAAAGCCGCCAGACAAATATAGTGGATTAAAGGGTATAAAGTAGCAGGAAATGGAAATAGTCATGAAAAGCACAAATACCTTAAACGGTTCCTTAAGTACAGTAAATTTATCATAATGCCATAATTACTGTAAATTTACAGGGAGTGGCAATAATTGTGCCACCTTTTGCATTGTGATAATGTGAGAAAACATATGTAAATATTTTACATGAAAACAAAGTATTGTTTTTAGCTTATGTGCATTGTAGATTTGGTTTAACCAGTGTTGTCCTTTAAAATAAATCTTCTTGTCAAATGTCAGTGAAAAACCATATTTTTATAATACATAAAATGCAGATCACTGTGAGTGCAGCGTGTTAACTCACTAGCCGTGGACTTCGGAGTGCTTCTGTACACGACACGTATCAGTAAACAAAGGGTCTGGAATCCAAACTTTTCTGTTTCTTGGCTTTACTTAAAACTTAAATTGGTACAAACAAAAGATGAATTCCTAAATTAAATTACATGATGGTCAAAAGACTGTGATGCTCCTGGGCTCCAAGCTTCCGGTTCTGCTTTTCTTTCTTTACATTTTTATAATCTTAGCAGCCAATAGGATTGCATCACATAATGACGTCAAGACTGATGTTATTATTACTCAAACATTCATACAATATACATCAACTGTTAATAAGAAATCAAATTTAAATATAAACATGAATTTTTAACTGAAGCACAAAAAATGGCTCTAACAATCACAATAAGTCAAGACTAAAAGCCCCACTGTAAAGACCTTAACATCGCATCAACAAAATGAGTAACAGAAGTCCTGGATTTACTGAACAAATTATTTTGTGGTAACAACAAAACAGCAATGCATCCTTTTTTTTTTTTTTTTAACTCTGTTTTCTGAAAGAAATCATTTTGAAACTAAAATGTGGCAGACACTTTATATTACAATCTGTGCAGTTGCTTCAAATTTGATAAAAATGTGATCAATAATGGATTTCAGAGTCTTAAAAAGAGTGTACTCCATGCAGGATTCTCTATGTTCTGCCAATGGTGTGTTAGCAAAAAAGCTCAGTTAGCGTTTGTTTAAAGGGTTGTCCAAAAGCATCGACATCTGTAATCTGTGCCATCACTGAGTGAAAACCTTACACTGCTCCACTGACACTTTATTGCTTACTTCTGCATTCACATCAAATGAGCTGCAGTTAATTGCGCTGTGAACAGATGTAAACTTGTTTAGGGCTTTCAAGGTCAGATTCTTTCAATTTTAATAGAGCACCTTAAGGTTATGTGTTTTATTTATATCCCCTACAGCTCCCTTTTTCTTTTTCTACAACAGAACAAGAGGAATTGTTCATGCGTTCAAACCAGATGTGATGAGTGAAATACTGTATGTTTTTATATGAAAATGTTTTAACTTTCGTCTGATATTTTGACTTTTAAAATGTAACATGCATTCATTTCTTTTTCTTTTCCACTTTTCCTTTTTTTACAGAGGAGACAGCATCTGATGCGGGAGACAATTAACCCAACAAAGGAGGATCTGCTTGTTTGAACTGGTCATCAATCCCCTTCAGCCATGTGTTCAACAAATCACTCAAACTGGGTCACGTTTGAAGATGACAACACACCGCTCTCATCACCTCAGAAGCCCCTCCAGTCACCAGGGCTTATCAAAGGATCAGTACCACGTCCCAATGGTCTGAAATTAGTTCTTCCTCCAATCAGAGACACTTCCTGGAGCTTTAACAGTTCCCTCGAATCTCCTCAAAGCCAGTCAAGTCTTAGTGGAAGTTCCTGTGTACCATGTAACACTCCCTTTTGCACTCCAGTGACTGGGGCTCCTAATAGCGCATCCCCATTTCACACCAACACATGGGAAAGGAACGACTTCTTTCAGAGTTTCTCCAGCACACCAACCACCTCTGTATCCTCACCAGGACCAGAATCCCTGAATCAAACCTCAGACGGGCCAAGCCCTTTCCCCTCTTTCCGGGGAAACTCAGGACACTTTAACCCCTTCTGGGATGGATCTAGATACAGTGCAGACGTGGGCAGCTCATCATCAGACTCAGAATCAGACAACAGCCTACCACGTTTCTTTATTCGGACCAAAGATGGCAATGAGCCTCCACGTGACCAACTCCAGAGCTCCTTCTCCTATGTTTGCCATAAACTGGAAGGCCTACAGGCGAAAACAGAGCATGAAGCACAAAGAGAAAGAGACGGGGAAAGGCGACTAAGTTGCAAAAATGAGGTTGTAAGGGAAGATTCATCTCAGTTTGTTCCCAGAGGCCTGTTTCGTAGCCAGAAGAGAGATGGGTGGTCTATAATGCTCAGGATTCCAGAAAAGAAGAACCGCATGTCCTCCAGACAGTGGGGTCCGATCTATCTCCGCTTGTTACCTGGAGGCGTGCTGCAGATGTACTATGAGAAGGGACTTGAGAAACCGTTCAAGGAGTTCCAGCTTCTCCCTCAGTGTAGACTCTCTGATCTGAAACTGGAAAGCTATGGGGAGCCACGCAAAGTCCTCACTGTCAAAGTGGAACATTTCTCCTACACGGAAAAGAAACGCTACCATCCGAAGCTGGAAGTCAATCATGACGCAGAGATAGAGCAGCTGCTCAAGTTTGGCTCCACAGCACACGACGACATGGAAGACCTGGTTGTCTCCATGGAAGAAGAAATATTCAAATTATGTATACCCCACCAACAGAGGCGGCACTATGAGGAGCAGGAGCTGTCATTGCAGATCACTGATCATATTTGGGTACAACTGGACAAGTTCGGTGAAGTTATGGAACGGACGGCCTTCACCCAGATTCACTGCCTCGCTTTTTTGAACGGACTTGGCGATTGTTTTCTTGCTCTTAATGACCTTCTGCTGCTGCAGTTTGACTCAAGCTATGGGTCTGAGGAAGAACTCTGGATGGAGATTACGGACTGCCACTTCCACCAGTGTGTGAGAGAATATGAGTTTCAGAAGTCCCGACTGATTAAGTTCTCACCTCCTGATGCGTGTAGGGTGGAGCTGATGCGATACAAGACCATGGTTTTGGGCTGCACAGAAATTCCCTTCTCGATCAAAGCAGTAGTCACAGTTCAAGGTGCCTACGTGGAGCTCCAAGCCTTCCTCAACATGTCCGCCACATTTCTGTCCTCTGTGGGGACGTCTGACACGTACCCACTGTGTGAGAATGTAGTGATTCGGGTGCCAGTGCCAGGAGACTGGGTGAAAGTGACACAAACGGTGGCCTTACTGCGACAGAGGTCACTAAAAGCTCGCATGAACAGAAATGCGTGCTTGGGCGCTGTCGGTTCCACAGATTCACAGCCAGTCATGCAGGTGTCAATTGGTACTGTCAAGTACGAGAATGTATATTCAGCTGTCGTCTGGAGAATCGACAGACTGCCTGCCAAGAATACAGGTATTGCATTTCTGAGACTAAACTACAGCCTGGTATATGAGTTTGTCATAGCTGTGAATGTGTAGCTCTGTTTACCATCCTAAATACAAGTGATCTTTGTTCTCTCCTCTGCAGCAGTGGATCATCCTCATTCATTTTCCTGTAAGCTAGAGCTGGGGTCTGATCAGGAGATCCCTAATGACTGGTACCCTTTTGTCACCATGGAATGTGAAATTATGGGGGCTGTGGTGTCCCAGACCAGGGTCAAGTCACTGGGCACTGTCAATGACATCCAGCCACAGAAACATGTGACCAGTTGGACTCGCTATCATTGTCAGGTAAGACATTTCAGCACATTAAGCTATAAGGCAAGGCAAGTTTATTTGTATAGCACATTTCAGCAACAAGGCAATTCAAGGTGCTTCACACAGGACATTGAAAAAGAAACACATTTAAAACATTATAAGAGAAACATGTAAAAGGTGATTAAAAACAGCAAGTAAGAAAACAACACATAAAACCCAAAAGTATAAAAACACACATATTAAAGTAAGAGTTGCAGTGCAGAGTTTCGAAGGGTGCTAGTGCAGGCCTTGAAAGTCTGAAAAACTATGGAATTTTGAAACAGTTTTCTAGACCCTGATAGGTTAATCGGTTAATCTAAATTGCCCATAATTGTGAATGTGAGAGTGATTGTTTGTCTCTGTGTCAGCCCTGTGATGAATTGGCGACATGTCCAGGGTGTACCTCGCCTTCGCCCATAAATAGCTGGGATAGGCTCCAGCAACCCCCGTGACCCTAGTGAGGATAAAGCGGGTTCAGAAAATGAATAAATGAATGTTTTCCAGACCTTGAAAAGTCTGGAATTTTGTGTGAAAGTCTGAATAAGGTAATGAAAAAAAGTTTCTCTCGTAGTTGAATTTTATTGAATTTTAGAGTATGCTCAGAGGCACATAATCTTGTAAGATAAGAAATACATGAGGAAATCATCTAAAAAACTTGATATGATTTCACTAACCGGTCAGTATTGGAATGATTCTAGTGGAACTTGTGTGATATCCATGCACTTTTGTGATTTTCATATGTTTTGAAAACGTTTCTCTCAGTAAAACATAATTTACTGCAAATTATGCATACATTCCTTCATACATTCATTAAAATGAACTTTACTACACACAACTGGCACGCAAGTATAAAATACATAAAGTCAGGGTATTTTGGGAGGGGGGCTAGCTGTTTCGAAACTCTGAAAGTTTTGAATTTTTATTTGGATAAAGAGCAAACACACTGAATAATCTGTAACAGTTCCACGTTAAACTATCTGAAATCTGTTATATAATATATATATTTGACGTGTGCTTAGATCAAATGTTTCAGTGGTTAAATTTAGTGAAATTTGTGTTTTTATGCAATGCATTTATAAGTCTTAAAGTCTAGATCACCTAAACTAAAACAAAAATATCAAGACAAGACCAAAGCTTTAAGAAGCTGAGAAGAAAGCAGGCGAGTCAAAGTCAAAACCAGACCACATTGGATACACAGCTAAGGTATTATAGCAGCAGGTCAGATGTTACAAACTGATATGGTGTGAGAGGGGGGTTTGACTCCTGACACCTGTGAGCAGCAAATTGACGTAGCATGTGGAAAGCTGAAGGAAGAACTGGCAGAAAGATTTACACCTTTAAAAAAAAAAAGCCCTTAAAAACCACAATGTTAACAAATAAATAAATAAAAGAAAAAAAAACACACACAGCTGTCGTCTTAATTGGTCTCAAAATAAAATCTTGAGTCATCTCTGATAAAAATGCATAAACTAAGGCAAGACTAATCTTAAATAAAACGCCACAATCTTTTTTTTGCCTGTCATTGGCTTCATCTCCTTTTCTGTCATTAACAAACACTACCTGTGACTGTTGCATCAGATTGAAATGAAAATATGTAAATATATGTCTCTAAATGTAACAGGAGTAAAGACTTAATATCTCATAGATGAACTTGATTTGTGTCTGAGTCTCATCACATGTATTTTGATTAGTGTCGTTGGTGAAAACACCCATGATTCCCTGACTCATCACGTCATCTTCCACTCTTTCATTACCGTTTTGTCTGAAGGATACAGACCCCTAGTGGCAGACAATAAATGCATTTCTTTTTCAACTTTTCCAACAAACCTAATTTTGTCTTTTTTTCAGGTGGAAGTGGAGAAGAAATGGATCGAAACGGAGTCACAGAGGCAGTCCGGCTGCATGACACAGTGATGAATAAATGCTCTGAAAAAGACCTTTTCTCTGATATTTACCAAAATCCCCCAAATAGGGAGTAAGGATAACGAAAATGAGGTTGATGAGGGACTTTCTGCTTGTATCTGGTGTCAAATTTTCATCTAATTACACATAGCCTGGTAGTTTTTTTTTAAATTTTTTTTTATGGAGGTTAACTGAGTTTGTATCCATTAACTGAGACTGAATTAGTCTAGACCTAATAAACAAATTAACATGGTCCTTCTGCCTAGCACTTTACATTTAATAGTTGTATTAATTGTAAGATTACATTATATATGATGACTGTATATAAGCTTGCATTTGCATCATCTGCACTGCCCTCCAGTCTTAATGAGTGTACACAGAAAAGGCTCTGTGAGATAAACAACTTCAGTAATGAGTGGGATTCATTTAATCTAGTAAAGCTATTTTACAGTGAGTGTTCAAAGCTAGACACTCTTGTATATTACACATAATTTCAATTCAGTATTAAATCCCAAATTCTCTACTTAAAGAATAATATGTAGTAAAGAATTGGTAGTGTAAATATAATGTTGTGGTACTGTTTTAATATTTTGCACTTCACTTTATGCAGTGTAGCAGCAAAAATAGGTTTATTGGTACTATGCCTTGATTTATACTTGACAGTACATCAGACAAAATGCATGTGATAGCCAAGATAATGTCAGCACATCATTTTAATTGACACAAATTACAGCTTTAATCACAATTATTAGCACAGGGTGAGCTTATTAACAGAATTCTTGGCCATAATGAGGTGGAGGTTGATAAAGTTATAGCACTGTTCACGGTTATGTGAGTAACGAACAAGATCTTAAATTTACTGTGCAAAGTCTTAGAATCATTATGTATAAATAAACCTACACTGTGTTCTGCATGAAAACTCATTACTTTTGTTGCTTACCTTAAATTGACCTTTGGCTTTAAATCAAGGTTTTATTCTGGAGGACTGTATTTTTTTTTTCTATTTAAACAAATCAAATGTCTATTATTTGATCTTTTTGCCTCTGGTTGGTAGTCGGGATGGAGTTAAAAAGAGAATGGTGAAGCTTTATAGTAAAAAAAAAAAAAACGCTTTTGAAGATGACTTTAATGTATGCAGTACCTGGCTTAAGCTGGATATTATGTACATCAAGAGTAAAAAATGGAATTAACATGAATGGCTCGTGTTCCTTCTTAATGAGACTGAACTGAAGTGTTTTTCTTTTAGCTGCTGACTGTAGGTACAAGAGGAATATGTTTTGTGCTTACAACTTGCGAACTCAGTACCAAATCTGCTAAAACAATTCCTTGTGTGATGATTTGATTAAATTTGCACAGAGTTGTAAGTATTTATTTCCTTGGACTGAATTTGTGTTTTGAGTGTCCTGTGCTAAACGTACAAAATAGCCAACAATAGATCTCTTTCAATGCAGCTTTGGCCTCCAAACAGGCAAATGTGTTATTGATAACATTACTGATGGCTCTGCTCCATTTAGATTTCATATCCTCTCCAGTGAATCCGTGTGCACAAATCCAAGGCTTGAAACTGGTTCATTAAATGGAGTGCACATATATTTAGAAGTACTAAGTACATCCACATGTTTTCTGTCTTAATATCTGTTAGAAAGGTATAAATGGTTTCACGTGAATGATGTTATTATCTAACCCAGGGGTGTCAAACTCATTTTAGTTAAGGGGCCACATTTGATCTCCAGTGGGCCGGACCAGTAAAATAATAACAGTGAAAAAAGTAAAATTATATTATGATCAGGTTTACATCTATAAAGTTTCCTTAAAAATCTGAATAACACGAAGAACTTGAATTGTCTTAAGAAAAACAAGTGCAATTTTACCAATATCATGCCTTGGTTTATCAGTTTATCATTTACGCATGTGCATTACAATCGCACAAAACATTTAGTAATGGGCAGAATATTGGTAAAATTACATCTACTTTTCTTAAGACATTTCCGTTTGTTCATATTTGTTCAGGTTATTCACATTTTTTGTAAAAGTATAGTTTGGTAATGTAAACATTTTCATGTAATTTTACTTTTTTACACCAAAAAAACAAAGAGAAAATATGGGGTTGTCATTATTTATAGGTTATTATGATAATATTTTACTGGTTTTGACCCACTTGAAATCTAATCGGACTGTATGTGGAATTAAAATGATTTTGACACCACTGATTGTTGATATCTTCAGTGTAATTTTTACATTTCACAAATTCATCCCGCAGGCTGGATTTAGCCCCTGGGCTGCATGTTTGACACCTGTGATCTAATCTCTCTCAGGCTACATGTTAATGGGGTTCCCACATTCATGGAAAAGTCAAGAAAAATCATCCAAAGGTTGGGAAAAACACTGACTTTAATTTTTAGGGATGCAACTCACCTGCAGAATGTTGAATAAATCATTGTGAATTTCAGACCATATAAAGTCATAGTGGGTTTCAAAGTTTACCATTTCATCTCAGTGAAATAAAGGATTTGTCTCCCTTCTGTACCTGGCCCACTTCATAGGCTCAGAAATAGTTGAATTTTTGATTCCAAGAACACCTTATGATGCCATATATTGATATTCTACAACTATACACTACAGCAGCAGCTGAACTCACCCCCATTTGACATCACCTTGCACCAGTAATATCTTCTAAAAATCACATCAAAACTCTTATGCAGTTTTATCAACTTATATATCATTCATGCATATAATACTTAAATAGTGCCTTTAGTATGTATCCAGCTTCATATAATGACCAAACATGACCTTTGACCTGAACTCATTTGAATATCATGTTGGAAAATACAGGAAATTCATTAGGTTTGACTTAAAATCTAAAATAACATTCTTGGCCACCTTGTAGATTCTATTGCTAGAAATATGTTTAACACACTATATTTATACATAAAATATACTCGTGCAGGAAAGGAAAAGTTTTGGCTTTTTTACATTAAATAATTGTCTTGATTGAAAACAGCATAATGCAACAGTTTTTTCAGATAGATTAAAAAATAATGATATAGAATGTCCTTTACAGTGGTCAGTGTTTTTTTTGTTTGTTTTGTTTTGTTTTAAATAATGCTGTGAAACTCTTGTCCCCTATAGTGGACAAAAATGCATTGCTGGGTCTCAGGAGGATATATGAAGCTTTAGAATCTACGTGGAGGGCAAGATGTTCAATTTTAAGGCAAACTAAAGGTTTAAAAATGATACATTCCATGCAGAAGTTAATGTAACATCCCAACTGATTACCTAAACATGTCTTATTTACAAATGTTTGTTGTGATTATGATCATAAGTATTTGTTGCTTTAATGGAACTCCTTTCCAGTTGAGTAAATCATGTCGCTATTAATACAAAACAGTTCCAGACTTAGTATTCCAGACATTATCAGGTTAAAAGGGATCCATTTTGGAGATGCTTGATATTGCTGTTTTGCTGCAGCAACTGAGTCATGCATCACTGAACATGGTCCAAAATGATTTTCTGGACATAGTTATGCATTTTACTGAGCCAAACACACCTATTTTTTTTTTTTTTAATAAATCCAAAGTGAGCAAAACATATAGGATACCAGAACATGTCCTTAAACTCTATTACTAGCAGAGCAGTTAAATCAGTTAATACTCTTGTTACTCTTGTATGTTTTTCCCCGTGCTGATAAATCCACATTTTAGAGCTGACATTTTATAGGGAGATAGAGTTTTTGTCACCTTTTTTTTTTTAATTCCCGAATGAGTTTCCATCCGTAAGTGTTATCTGAAATGAAATTCACAAAACAAGAAAGCAAAGCTGTTAGATTGGAAATGGAGCAGACATCATTTTGCACAGACTTATGAAGGGTTTGAATGATACTGGAGTGGCTTTTTGTTGTCATTATTTGACTAAAACATTACATGTTTTGTTTTTCTAAATTTGGATCAATATAATTGCAATTCTTAGAAATAGCTTATTAGCTCAGTAGTCTGAATGATACAATGCAATACAATATGATATAATATACTTTAATGTCATTAGTGCGGAAGTCATAAATTCATTACCACTTGTAAAGCTTCAAATCTGAAGTAAAGGCAACAGTCAGTAGAATAGAATAGAATAGAATAGAATAGAATAGAATAGAAGCTGACAATCAATAAATAACTTTCCAACAATAATGTATCCATCAATAAATAAAACTAGTTCTAATTCTTATGCACCAGTCCTACGTTACTCAGAGCTTGTATTGTTCTCTGATACTGCACAGGATTTGATATGATGTAGTACTGTACATGATCTATACTGTGTTAGAAAGTGGCACAAATGAGTTGTTGAAATGATTTGAGTTGAGTATTTGATGTGAATATAAGAATAACTAACAATCAGAGAGAGAAAGAGACTGGGAACGGTTGTTATTTCATTTTTCTACAATAATTAACTTATGTTCATATATGTTAACCCTATAATGCCAAACGTACCATATTTGATACATGAGTTTTAAAGTCCTCTACACAATCAGTGTGATTTTTTTTTTCCTTACAATATACAGATAATCCACCAGGGGAGAGGAATTCATTCACCAGAGGCCTTTCCAGTGACACTACAAGACTGTTATTAATGAGGAAGGAGGCAGAACTTTGCCAATTTTGAAAAGGAATTACCAATTTGTTAGACATGTTTGTGTTATATTATGTTTTTCTTTGTTCAAAAATAATAATATTTGAGCACTGAGGCCTGTTGAGCTGCATTATGTAATAAATTCCCATTATGTAATAAAAGTTCAAAATGTAATAAGAATGTCACGTCATCTTGTGATAAAGCCGCATTATGTAATAAGCTGACACATTTTGTAATAAACTGTCAGTGCATTATATAATAAATTTTTTCACATTATGTAGTAAGTTATTACAATTTCAGAAATGTAATTAGCCATTTTCTACTTTGTGTGTGCATGTTGGAGTGTGTGTACTAACTTTGAATGTAATAGTAATAGGTAGGCTATCATTACCACTATCACAACTACTAATCTTGAGGGCTACTTCAATTAAAGAGGGGAAAAAAAAAATCTACTTGAGTGTCGTTATTACGTAATGAACCAAGGTATTACATTTTCCTGAAAATAAAAATGTGTCAAGTGCATTTTGTAATAAATTTCTCAAATTGTAATAACTTACTACATAATGCGAAAAAATTTACTACATAATGCATTGAGGTAGTTTATTACAAAATGCGTCAGTTTATTACATAATGCTTCTTTATTACAAGATGACGTGACATTCTTATTACATTTTGAACTTTTATTACATAATGGGAATTTATTACATAATGCGGCTCAACAAGACCCGATGTATCAAATATGATACAAAATTGAAACTCATACATGGAAATTGACATTTGAAAACAAAATTTTTTGGTTGTTTAGAAGGACCAACAAAGGCTCCAGTTTCAAAGAACTGGAATTTTCCGTCAGTGGTTTAATGGTTCAGATTTTACAGGGTTAAAATTGTGAATGTTGTTGGAAAATGTTAGATTTTGAAAAGTTTTGTAAAAGTTATGCAATTTTGTCCATTTTTTATCTGTGTCTTTGACCCTTTCCGTCTTACTAGCAAATAAAATAGACCGGCTGCTATAGATACTCCACATTATCTTCCTGTAATAACTTGTCCTTGCTGAATGCTCTGAGGCCTCGGTCCAGAGTAGTGTAGTGATGTGCAGGTGTATTGATATCAGTATTCACCAGAGAGTGTCATGTTGCTGCTCTTCAGTTGCTTCACTCTCATCCCCATCAGAGGAGTCAACCTACAGTGCTGAAAGAGTGCCAACAATGCCAAACAGATGCTTGGAGGAGGCAGGGGTCACGACTCCTGCTGTTGCTATGGATCTATTGAACACCAGGTTCAAAGTGAAGTGTTTTGTATATTTTTAACTCCTGGCATTGTAAACTCATGGGATCTGTAGCTTCTAGCACAGTGGAAACTGTATAACCTTTTATACTGAAAGAACGCAAAATAAAAAACAGAAGCTGTGAAGAATAAGAGTATATAACCACAGTCAGCTGAATACCACACAGCATGGCTAAAGCTAGGAAGGTACAAACACAAATCCACACTTCCATCTTCAAATAAATACCATGCAAAAGACATAAAAGTGTTGCTCAAGACTTTAAAAGGGCTACATGTAGTATGTTTACTTTTGAATGTTAAAAATGACCTAAAATTTTCATTGGTGTCGAGAGTTTTAAAGTTATGCCAAAGATGTAAAATGCATTAGATTTTAAGGCTGTGCACTGAATCGATACATACAGTATGTGACCACTAGAGGGAGTAGTGAGTCACTCTGCTAACATTAGAAAGCATGAAAATGGCATAAGAAACAACTTTTGGAGTAAAAAAAAAAAAAAAGTGACCAAGTGATAAATCCTAGAAGCACTGTTGTTTTCACCACTGGACTCAGCTCTAAATGAAAAGAATGGAGTTTGATGCTGAAATAACAGAGTTTCTTCTACATGGGTGAGTTTGATTAAGAGGCTTATAAAGGTATAAAGTTATTATGTGATGTTATTATCTTTGCTAAGTTCACTGTTTATTGATCCACAGTTCAGACTAAACTGTGACAGTTCTGACCTTGTTTGGATGATTCCAAACAGATCTTTAGTGCAGCTTTTGACAACACAAACAGTACAGAAAACAGAGGTGATTTGTGGTTTTACTGTTGCTATTTTATATCTAAAAAAAAAAAAAAAGAGCTACGCTAATTTTAAAACTAAAGCTGTAGCATGTGAAAATTATCAGTGTTATTCTCACCAGCTGTCAAAATAATCAGCTTTCAGTTTTAGTTTGAAGAAAACAGGATGATACCATCTATGTGTGTAAACAATGATCTTTATACTTTATTCAGTGAGTGATACAGTCTGTGAATATATGTGTTAATTCATTGGTAGGTTTGGTAGTCATAAGTGTGTTCTGGTACGTGACTTCCCCCTACTGGTGAGAATTTGGAATATCAATATTAGACAAGGCCCCTTTAACCCAAAAAGACCCAGTGCTAAATCTGTGGCAGTTCCCAAATGAATTTTTCTCTTTTTTAGCCTTTCCACTATTATATTATCCTCTGTATTTGGCATTTTTCCCCGTAAACCATGTATTTTTCTATATATAATTTCTTATATTTAATTTGATGTTCATGAAAAGTCAGAGTAAATTCAAAGGATATTATATGAAAACAGAGAAAACTGAAGAAAAGGGGACTTTTTCAGCAAAGATATAGTTGACTGAACATAAACCAAGTGTCCCCATTCGCTGCCTTTTATCAAACAATCCCACATATCCTCCTGAGACCCAGGAAAGTAAATGTTTTGACTTTTTTTTTTTTTTTTTTTTTTTTACATTAAATAATTGTCTTGATTGGAAAAAGCATAATACAACAGTTTTTCAGATACGATTTTTATTTTAATTCTATTTTTTATGGAATGTCCTTTGCAGTGGACAGTGGATTTTTTTTTCTAAATAAAGCTGTGAAACTCTTGTCCCCTACAGAGGACAAAAATGCATTGTCCTGTCTTCATATTTTTCACATTACTTTCTATGGTGAAGTTAACTTCTAACACTGTGGATGTGCTGTTATAATGCACAAATACCTTAAATTTTATTATACATGTGGAAGACATCCCATTAGGACAGTGAAATTTTAATGTCGTAATGTGATACTGTTTCTTTTCCTTCACTGGTCCTGCAAAAAAAAAAAAACTTCTCCAGACCCACGTGGAAGTAAACGGCTCATCACTGTCACCTGTGAGACTATCACCAGGTTGATGCAGCTCTGCCACCTGTGTGCAATTTGGTGCGTGAATCATGCTGAACAACACAGGCCCAGTGGTGAGTAGAAACACATTTAAATTGGTTCATCCATAAAAACACCACTTCAGTTCTAATTCTAGACTTCTTGTTAAATGACACTGCTTTACTGCAAAATGTAATGGTGATAAATCAAACCTGATCCAGTGGTGAGTGGATCATGACGCACATAGGGATTCAGTGGTTTCTGTCATTACGTAATAGACTGAATAATAGTCTGCAGAAATACACTGTCTGTTGCTGAGATGTGGCTCAGATGTGTTGAAAACGATAAATTATGGAATAATGGAATAATGGAAAGTCATGGCTGCGTTTTTTTTTTTTTTTTTTTTTTTTTTTTAATGGGGGTTTGGGGTTTTAAAATGACACTACATGGACAAAAATATTGGGATATATCACATCCACAGCCTGATGTCAGTCTATTTAACCCTTGTGTGGGGTTCATATTTTTGTTATTCAGCCAGTGGTCATGGGTCTGGTGGACCGGCTGCATTTGTGGGTTTTTAGTTCAATATAATCAAACAATTTTGTGCTAAAATACTCAACAGATATTTCATATGCCAATTATCAGTATAAATCTAAGATTCTGCTTAGATTTTATTATTTGTTTTATTTATATTATTGTTTAAAACTGTACCATTTTGTTATCTTGTTTTGTTTCTGCAACTGTCCTTTTTGTACATAGGGTAGGCATATATAAGCTGTTGCTTCAGCATATGCCTTTTCACCCATGTTTAATATAGAAATCCAAACTGTATGTATGTATATATCATGTTCTGTTAAATGGATGAATAAATTACTAACTAACTAGTTCATCCTAATTACAAGCAATATAAAAAGCATATCTATGTAATATTTGCCTTTTGCCTTTGTTAGATCACATTCATGAATTGAACTGGTCTGAAATATTACGATAAAACTATTTATGTGTTGTTGTAAAAATATCACAATAAATGTCAAATCAACATTTCTTCCAACTTTAACCCATAAAAACCCAAACACCCACCGATGACCACAATCGTCTACTGATCTCAAGTGTTTCATACCTGTTGATCCTCTAATCCTATCAATACATGTAAATAATTGGTGTAAAATACAGTTTATCATCTTTTCATGGTCATCAGATACGATCCATTTGGACGTTCAGAGGCTCTGTAATAAACATGGAAACACCGTCATCTTCTACAACATAGATTCACCAGTAAAACCCATGGAGTTGGATCAATGACAGTGGATGGACACACTTCATTTATGTTCAGTTAATGATATATTTCACTGAAAAAAATCATGTTTTCTTCAGTTTTCTCAGTTTTTGATATAATAACCCTCAACTTTAATCTGAGCTTTTATGAACATCCACATTAAATATAACAGTACATTAAATATAAGACTGCCTGATTTATACTTAAAAATGCAAAAATACAGAGCATAATATTAGAATAAATGGTGATAAATCAGTTAAGAAAGGTTAAAAATTGAGAAAAATTATTTTGGGAACTCTCGCAAAAGTAGCACTGGGTCTTTATGGATTAAAGATGGATTTTTATTTATGAGTTCTGTAAGCCAGATGGTTGCTTGTATTTTATATTGATTATTTGTGGGCAGAATATAAGAAATCTGTCAGAAATCTAGAGAAAGAACAGTTAAAATAATTGTAAAAAGAAAAATAACACTGAGTAAAATCAAGTAAAAACGAATACTGAAGCTTTTTCTATGACAAGGTTGACACAAATATTAGAAAAAAAATAGATAAATCAATTATTGCTGTGATTTTTATCTCTAAAATATATATACTGATGCATTTGTCATCATGTTTTTGCATCTCAGCCCTTGTCAGTGGTAAAATACCTAAATTCAATATGTCCCAGTAGTTTTGCTCATGCGGTCTATATTCAACCTACATTTACTGTGTATCTTAAACTCTATTTTCTCATTTTTTTGTAATCAACTGCAGGCCAAACTCTACTTGTCTATAATTGATGATGTGATTGAAAGTATGAAGGAGCTCTTCTTGGATGAAGGGCTTGAAGACCGCATCTTGGATGATTTAAGACATGTGAGTTATATTCCCCATCACCCTGTTTCACTTAAAGCAAAAATATACACGACTTGTCAGTTACAGATAACTTAGATCATGCACTACAGTGAGGTTATACACCACTGCCAGGAAGACAGACTGCTGTGTCCTCTGCTGTGCAGCTTTGGGAGTCAAAGATGATGCAGTCAAAAGCAATGGAAGACTTCAGGAAAAACAATATCAACTCATCTAACTTTGTGCTGCAACTTCCAGCGAACTATAGCCAGTCCGATCAAGAAATCACTGGTAAAGCAACATATTGCTCAACAAAACACTAAAGTTTACATTAATAATTGTCAAACTGTCCTAAAATACTACGGCTTAAGGATTTGTATTCATCGTTTAGAAACAAGTGTGTGATAGATATAAACTGTTATATGATGAACTGATCATACAACACTATCAACTATTCCAGCTCATGTCGATGTAGAAGTAAAGCTAACAGACCTTTTACCTGCTCTGCTCTGATTTCTGCCTCCAGCCTCAGCTGTGATCCCCACAAGTCAGAAAACCCACAGTTTCCCCATGAAGGCAAGTATCCAGACATGACAGGTCAAAATACAGTTGCAGAAAAAAATATTAGACCATCAAAAGTCATCAGAAACAGTGGTTATGCAATCAAGTACTAACTCCTGTGTGTATTATGTGACTAAAACAGACACAAAGAAAATGTGGAATGCCTAAAAGCACTGTTTTTGGCAGTACAATGCCATAGATATTGATGTAAGAACTTACGTGATTCTGGTTATTATCAAGAAAACATGGAAAATGGCTAGATATCAGCTCTGAAATTAAACTACTATGAGCTATTTTTGTTGTTATCATTATATTTGTCCAAACAAATGTACCTTCAGTTGTACCAGCCATTACAATGAACAAGAAATTGAAGAAAACAATGGTGGTCTAATAATTTTTTTCCGCAGCTGTAATACTAAAGACTAAAGCATTGCAATGGGATAGGAATATATTTTGTTCAAGATTATTCAATGTGATAATGACGAATTATTTTTTCTTCTGTACTAAATGTTCAATTGCAGAACAACTCTGAAACAGTGGCAACCTTCTCTCTGCCTGCTGGGTTGGCCTATCCTGTGCAGATACCAGCTGGAGTCACTCTACAAACTGCCTCTGGTAGAAAGTCACTCAGTCTGTTATTGAGCTAAATCAGGGGCCAGTTTCACAAAGATTTTTTTTCTGATGAGGCTTAAATCCAAGACTTCAGATAGATGTCTGAATGTGTCTGCTCTACAAAGCTGCTTAGTTCTCGTCTGTCTAAAGTTGCCTTGAATTCTGGGTAAACAGCCTTTTTTTCCAAACTAAACAACTTTGTGATTGTGCCACCTCTTCCAACTTTCAAACCAGCTTTTAAGAAAAATTTTAATATTCACTAAATATTGTACTTGCGAAATTAACTGGAAAAAAATCTGTCATGATATTTGCTATTAAATATTTGACAGTCTCCTCATTTGGGTATTATTTCTAGCATTTACTGTGGTTTCTATAGGTAAGGCAAGGCAAATTTATTTGTATAGCACAATTCATACACTGTTCAATTCACAGTGCTTTACAAAAATGGAAAAGAGACGGGTTAAAAACATACAATAACAATTATAACATAACACTGGGTTACAAAAAATTTTTTTTTGCAAGTTGTCTAGGTTTTTTCAACTGAATTAGGGCCATTTTGCACCGCTAAATCCAAAAATGACATCTGTTTTTCTCAATCAGGTCAGGTTTTTTTGCTAATTTGATTTTGAAAAATTTGATCTTCTCACAAAATTGATTACATTTTTGTGACTTTATCAGTTTATTTTTTATATAGTTCTTACCCAAAATAGGTTGTAAGAGAAAAAAAAAATCATTTCACCATTGTACCTGTTAGGTACAATGACGTATTCACCACAGATGTAGCAGAATACGTCATGCTTATTTTTGCAAGATCTTCTAGTCGAAGCCATTTCATTCACCTGTAATGTTAAAAAAAAAACAAAAACAATCATAAATTGGCAAAAATAAAATCTTCAGAACTCATTTACTGCAAGAAATATGAAAGAATTTGTATCATATGGTGTGAAAATGCCCATAAATGTGAGCAAAAATGTTAAAAAGCCAATATGTAGCATGGTTCAGAAAGTTTACCTGATTGAGCAAAATTAATGTGATTTTTGGATTCAGCACACCAAAATTATCCTAAATCAGCTCAAAAAACTTAAACAATAAATTTTTTGTTGACCAGTGTAATCAATAAAATAAAAATGATAATCAATAAGAGTGCAGACAGAACACTCTCAGTTGTTATATGCACAGCTGGACAGAGCTGTTTTCAGCCTGGGCTTAAAATTGTCAGAGTAGAGATGTTTTACACATTATTAAACTGTAATTTAAGATTCAGACTTTTCTGCTTTTTTGTGAAGTGGTGCATTTACAGCAGGGGTGTCAAACTCATTTTAGTTCAGGTACCACATTCAGCCCCATATGATCTCAAGTGAGCCGGACCAGTAAAATAATACCAGTGAAAAAAGTAAAATTAAATTCTGATAATGTTTACATCTACAAAAATCTGAATAACATGAACAACTGGAAACGTCTTAAGAAAAACAAGTGCAATTTTAACAATATTATGCCTCAAATTATTAGTTTATCCTTTACACATGTGCATTACAATTTACATTACAATTACAAATGCACAAAACATTTAATAACAGGCAACTTATTGGTAAAATTACATTTACTTAAGACATTTCAGGTTTTTCACATTTTTTGTAAAATAACAGTTTTTTAATCTAAACATTTTCATGTAATTTGATGTTTTTACACTAAAACATACATACAATTTGCTGTTTTCATTATTTATAGGTTTAATATGATAGTATTTTACTGGTCTGACCCACTTGAGGTCTAATTCGTCTGTATGTGGAATCTGAATTAAAATCATTTTGACATCCTCGATTGTTAATATCTTCAGTGTAATTTTTGTATTTCACAAATCCATCCTCCGGGCCAGATTGCATTCTTTGGTGGGCCGGATTTGGCCCCCGGGCCGCATGTTTGCCACCTGTGACTTACAGGAATTACTTTTAGTTCTGAAAGTAACATGGTTTTTGTAGGTTAGAAATAAAGCTAAATGCTTTTGTAAAATTGTGTTAGATTTAAGTCAGATTAATGTAAACTGTGACTAGTTCTAACACAGACCAGTCTGAAACAGCTTAATGAAACCACTCTGTACTTTTAACTTTAACTTAAAGGGGCAAAATAACATTTCAGCCTTTTTTATTGTCTCCCTCAGGTCAACTCTATAAAGTTAACGTCCCTATGGTAGTAACTCACACTCCAGCAGGGCAGCAACCTCTGTCCCAAACCACCCCAAAAGTCACCGAATGGACAGAAGCTCCTGCCGCTCAGCCGGCTGCAGCCCAGACAAATACCGTTCCCACTCAGGAGGTGGAGCCCTCTGCTCTGTCATCTACTTCAGTCAGCCAGCCACTGCAGCCAGACACCGCCTTATCCACAAATCAGGAGACTAGCCCTCCACAGCAGCCCCCGGTTCCTACTGTGGAGCCCCCACATCCTCAGGGGGCTCACTCTCTGGAGCAGGAGGTCACTCTGGAGGAAAATCATCCGAGCCTCCAGCCTGTGAACCTCAGTATTCCCCCCTCACCCTGCACTCAGTCATTAGACTTCCAGATCAGCGCTAAGACCAAAGATATTGATGACATCCTAAAAGAAGTCATTGAGGAGGAGAGAGAAAAAGCCAAAAGAGCACGAAGTCTAGCTCCTGGAAGTGCTGACAGCCAGTCTGAAACAGTTCTTGGGGTAATATGGATTTACTTAAATACATTTTTTCACGTCTTACCTCCTTAAAGACTAATAACTTTTTTGTGGTGACATCCCAAATGATTTTTTCTCTAACTGATTTATTGCTAATTATTATTATTGTTTTTATTTATTTATTTATTTATTGTAGCTTACTTTTTATTGTTTTTTCTTTCTTTTCACCCCTTAAACATTTTACAGTGATACAACAGGATATAAGTGTAAGAAAATATATCAATAAAAATATCAAAATCAAATGTAACAAAACAAGAAAAAACAGTAAAAAAAAAATATTGGTAATTATGTTAATATTATTCTCGTTTGCATTTTTCAGTGAAAATCAGGTTTTTTCCTATATTTACTAAATTTACTGATCATGTTTGATCATAAAAGCTTAGAGATAATAGAAAAAGGTTAGTATATCAGAGAAAACTGAAGAAAGTGTGACTTTTTCAACGAAGTATATCGACTGAACATAAGAACAAGTGTCTACAACCAGTCATTTGTCAAATACATGGGTTTTACTGGTGAATCAAAGTTACAGAAGATGATGGTGTTTCCATGATCACTACGGAGCCTCTGAATGTCCAAATGGGTCAAATGGGTGTGATGATGATGAAAAGCTGAGAAACTGTATTTTATCTGAATTATTTGTATGTACTGATAGAATTAGCGGTGTAAAAGTTATTTTAAAACTGTAGAGGCTTTTGTTCACCAACGTCTGGTCAGGTCATAGAGGGTTAAACACTGAAAGACAAAGATGGGTAAATTATTAGAAGCAGACATAGTCCGTTTTAAGATCAGTTTGTAACTAGGGCTGTCAAAATAACTACATCTCCTACATAGAATTGTGATTATACTGTATGTTTCATTTTATATCAACAGTGTAATATGGGCACAACAGCGTTTTACTTACACACATTAAAAATAAACTTAAGATGGATGAAACATGAACAAAAAAAAAGTATTGCCTATTTAGCCCTGTAAAGCCTGAACCATTAAATCATTAATAGAAAATTCCAGTTCTTTGAAACTGGAGCCTTTATTGGTCCTTCTAAACAACCAAAAAATTATTTTTTCAAATATCAATTTCCATGTATGAGTTTCAATTTTGTATCATATTTGATACATCGGGTCTCACTGCTCAAATATTATTTTTGAACAAACAAAAACATGATATAACACAAATATGTCTAACAAATTGGTAATTCCTTTTTCAAAATTGGCAAAGTTCTGCCTCCTTCCTCATTAATGACAATCTTGTAGTGTCACTGGGAAGGCCTCTGGTGAATGAATTCCTCTCCCCTGGTGGATTATCTGTGTATTGCATGTATCTAATTGTATACATTAGGTTTTTCAAGAAAAAAAATACCACACTGATCATGTAGAGGGCTTCAAAACTCATGTATCAAATATGATACGTTTGGCATTATAGGGTTATGCTTTATAAACAAAAACTACATTTATCTTGTATCTACCTTGTGCAAAGTCTGAAAGAAATGGAAGAATGATTGAATTACTGGTGATTATAGGAATTTAAGTGACTCATCATGGGGATGCAACGTGGTGACTATATTTAAAGGGCAGTGAAAAAAGCAATGGAAAATGATGTGATAATAATAATGAAATGTGATATCTCTGTTTCATCTATCTGTCTTTATACAGGTGAACGGAGATGATTATCACAATTATGCAAAACGAGTGATTAGTTCAAACAATTGCATTGATGTGATAATAGAATAATTGCCCAGTTTTACTAGCTGTAATTTTCTCATCACCACTGTAACTGTTACATTTCTCCTTACCTTGTGCTAAGCTGGACCTTGACTACAACTACAGTGAACTGTCAGACATCGTTCAGCTGGATGGTCCTCCAGACGGCTCTGACATTGAAGATGAAGATGGAGTTCCCCTGGAAGAGAATGACTTTCTGGGTATAATCAATGCTGAGGCCATAAAAGCTCTGCAGGAAGGAGATGGAAGCAGTGACGGCAACAGCATCTCCTCCAGCAGTGACAGTGACGGAATAGAAGACAAACTTGCAAATGCAGAGGAAGAGGTAAGAGTTCTTGTTTTCACCAGCATCTTAAAAACATGTCAAATATTCGAGTTTGCTGTTAAACATCAGTTTCCAGAAAGTTACTCTTTTATCATCAGCAGACACACTTTATTTATTTTTTTCACTTTTTTCCCCTCACAACCCACCTTCTGCTAGGATCCCCTAAATTCAGGTGACGACGTGATAGAGCAGGACATCCCAGATCTCTTTGACACCGATAATGTAATTGTTTGCCAGTATGACAAAGTAAGAGTACTTTCCGTGCTTCTTGCCATTGTTTACCTCTCAACAAAGCCAAGCACTGAACTCTGATGATAAATCACCTCTTTTATTTCCTCCGTTGCAGATTCATCGCAGTAAGAACCGTTGGAAGTTTCATTTAAAAGATGGAGTGATGTGCTATGGAGGCAGAGACTACGTGTTCTCTAAAGCTGTTGGGGAAGCTGAGTGGTAATGAGCTCTAGTCTTTAGTTCTATTGAGCAGATCAGATAACCATGCCCATTTAGGGGAGGCAATGATTTAAAAGGTAAAAACAATCTGTAAATTTAGACTTCATGGTGGTTCATTTGTTTGGCTCCTGCAGCAGGCAGTTAAAACACTGCTGTGCTAAATTACGGATGCTTTCCTTTTTTTCGTTATGTAATTATCAGAGAATACTGCAAGTCATTTATGTTGTTACAACCAATTACTTACAACATTGCTTGTGGGTCCAGTTTGCTGATGAAAACAGCATGAATTTATGTTGTTCATTTAAAGAAGTTTTCTGTGTAAGCAGAGCAAAACAGTGTTTGACCTGGAGTGTTGTTTTTTTTTTTTTCTTGATTTCTGATTATAACGCTTTGATGTTAGTTAATGTTTGATCATAATACTTTGTCTTTAATCCTGTTTGAGACCAAGTGAATGTTCTGTCTGTGCAGACATCTACAGTCGTACAAGAATTGTTACAAAACGTTAATATGCATTTTAAGTGTTTTTCTGTTCGTGCTGCTGTGATGCCAGTTGTCCTCAGTGTAACGCATGGAAAAAATGATTCTCACAGCTGGAAAAAGATGTGGAAATGGCAGCTTGTCATGCATGACAGCTTCAGAAAAACAAAACCTGCAGTGTCATTGTTTTCTTCATTCTTGGATACATGTGTTTTTGGCATTACAGTGTTGTTAAGTAAATTATTTTCTTGTCTCCTTTCATTTCCAGAATAATATACAAGGATAATTAATGCAGAGATTGTGCTATGTATTAATTGGAAACTGCTGAAAAGAGGGAAGAAGTAGTTTGGTCAAACTGATAGCACACAAAGCAGATTTGTATAGGTTGCTTCATCCTATGTATTGGTTCAGAAAGATTTATTGAGGTAAACCATTGCAGAAAGAAGAGCTTAATCATGTCTACAAATACATATTTTATACAGACTAGCACAAATGGAAAAAAAAAAAAAAAATTACACTCAAATGTAAAGTAAAATTTCAGCAGGCAGTGGAGGGCTGGTACAGTACATTTTAAGTAGATGATGAATGGGGAAAATGCTGAAAAGCAGTTTGACATCCAAATATTTTAGTGTGACGATTATGTCTGAAGGCCATTCTGATCAGCGGTAACACCAAAAACTTGACCCTAAACTTTAACTGAGATCTGTGGCTGCTCTAACACTGTAGATCTGAGAACAACAGTCCTATAGATGGCACTAACGCCTATCGGACCGGACAGCCTGGTCGATGAAATGAATACAAAGACTTCTATTTAGTCAGTTTCTTCATATATATTCAAGCTTAAAATCACAACTAGACTGACAGAATATTATTTATGAATTGTTGGTTTTCAATAGAATTCAATCTTGTCACATTGTACTCTCCTGATTTTTAATGTGATATAGCTTAAAAATACCTGACCCTTTTGTTTTACCACTCCTGCTCCACACATGTACCTCTGAACGCCACATTACTTAAGGAGTAATTCAAGCTGCAGCATTGTTTTCTTCAGTTTTAGGTCTCTTGGTCTTGATGAAACTGCTCGGATCAAATGCAATCCAATGCCGGCCATGTACAAATTACAATCCCTTTACTTTGACCTACATTTTTTTTTTTGAGGAAATACAGCATTTTAGCAGCACATGTTGCCTAGAGTTCATAATCAGTTACGGTTTGATGGTCATGTAGCGCCTTTGTTTAGGAAGCAGCCCTTCATCTTAATATGATAGGCGTAGAAGCTAAGTGAGTGAGGCTTTCTGATGGATGTTTTTTGGGCACATGTCAGGTGTGAGGCCAGTGTTTGTGACCTGTAGAAGTCGGCGTTTGCGCGGCAGCAGCCACAGCGACTGAGCAGCAGGCACACGTCTTTCCTGAAGGCTCGCGTGAAGATGGTGTACAAGAAAGGATTGCAAAGGGAGTTTATGGGATAAAAAAGGATAAGCAGGATCTTGGAGTGTGAAACTGTTATAAGGGGCATACGCAGCGCTGCAGAGATGGCGAAGAAGGAGATCGGCGCCATGCAGACAAAGTCGGTGAAAATGAGCACAGCCATGCGTTTGGCAATCTTTGTGTCTCCGTTGCGTGTCGAGTGCTCTGGTTTGTGGACACTTAGATAAATGCATACATAACAGTAACACACTACTAAGAAAGCAACAACATTGAGAATAAGCACAGCCACAATATAAACCTGAGAACCCAGAGACTCAATGTCCATGGGCAGACAAATGCTCACTTTGCTGTAGCTGCTGACCCCCACAAGAGGGAGCAGAGCAACCAGCAGAGAGAAGCCCCAGCCTGCCCCCATCATGGCTGTCACATGATGCATCCGCAGCCTCTTATTTACATGCATGGCATTGGTGATGGTGTGCCAGCGTTCAAGGCTAATCACTGTCAGCGTATACACTGACAGCTCACTGGCAAACACTGTCAAAAACCCCGCGATGCCACATCCTGGCCCTGTCTGCCAGTCTGTAGCGTGGTTGTAGTACTCCTGACGAGAGTGGAAGTCCATGAACGCAATGAGCATCAGGTACAGCCCCATGCACAGGTCGGCAAAGGCCAAGTTACACATGAGAAATCTGGAGATGGTTAGCTTATGGTGGCTAATGAGCAGGATGAACAGCACAGCCACGTTACCGGCCACAGCAAAAATGGTTATTATCCAGGTGAGACAGCGCAGAAAGGGGAACCCCAGCAGGTCCTCACAAGGGTTAAAAGCATCAGGCTTCGGTGTGCACTTCACGAAGGGGTTGTTGGGGCAATCCAATCCCAGGTCGTACTGAAAGTTGATGGGATTAATACTGTTCTCACCATCTGCAGTGGGATCTCTGAAGGATACACAGATGTTAGCATTACCATAACAATCCCAGGGGAATTGATCAAGGAAACGATCTGCTTAGAGCAGGTAGTTAAATGACTTACATGTCTGTTTCACTCAGATCACAAAGCCTTGTGAAGTTCTGAAAGGCACTCTTCCTTTAAATGTACAATAAAGAATAAAAGTTAGAGCACATAAAATATCAATACATCAACTGCTAATTATGAAAACTGCCAATGATCTATATTCACTGGGCATGGCTTTTGTTCTGCTAAATCCCCAGGAGCGTCGTCACGTACCTTTGTTTCCGGAGCCATGTGTGGAAGGCACAGCAGTGGCTCGGGTACGTGAGTTCAGCCTCTCGCAGTTCAGACAGATTTTCTAGTGGAGGGAGGGTTTTCAGAGCAAAGGCTGAGCTGGCTTTCAGGAACTTCACCTCCCTCAGCCCTTTATGGGGGAGGGAACTCAAAGCTGTGGAGGAAACATCCCTGAATCACACACGCAGAGAACGCAGACATGCATTTCAGTGACGACAATTCAAACAACACAGTGTACAGTACAGTGTTGAAATACAGCATCGGACTGCCTAAACCACTTCCAATCTACCTCGTCTTGGATTTCAACAATCATTAGTGATTACAAAGACAGTTTTTTTCCCATGAGAAGAGCCATCATTTGCAGTTTTACTGAAACGCTGTTAGAGGCAAACCTGCTTAGTCTCTCACAGGTGTTCACTGAATTCTATTGACTGAGGCAATTGAGGCTGAATTTACAATGTTTTCATGTGTGATATTTTGTCAGAGGATGTAATTCACAAACTCAGTATTGAATGTGTTTCAACCAAAGCTAACATTTCATCAGTATTCATTATCTATTTTACACTCTCTCTTCACTGAATGCTGCCTTTTTTCCTTTTGGAATTCATGTGAAAATTCCTCAGTACCACACACAAGCAAAGTGAATGAAAACCTGTGGCATTTCTTGCATGTCACGACACTAATTCATCACCGAGATAAGAGGAAATTTCATATCTATAACATGGGTTGCTTCCAATCAGAGACCTTGCACACTGGGCTATTTGCTCACTAATCAGTATTCAGCGGTCCCGCCTGCCTTGTTAGTTGTTTACACAGACAGGCTGTCACCGCCCTAATGTTTATACAAAAAAATGATAAACATTGTTATGAATATTAATCTTGCTTCAGTGACCCAGTTTAAATATGGTGCCCTTAAAGTCGTCGATGTAAACAACAAAAGATAAAGAATGTATGATTGATAGATTTACCAGTTTGCAGGTTTTGGGTTTCATTTTTCTAAAGATCATATGATTCAAGGAGTTTTTGCACAAAATTGAGTTTTTATTACTTTGCTTCACAACTTCTTTGCATTCAGAAAGTTTATATATCATCAGCAAAACATACTTTTAGTTTTTTTTTGCTTTTACACATGTAGTTGGATTCATTTTACTGCTGTGTCAATGTGCATGCTGCATTTTACTGCTGGAGATATTTATGGTTGTACTCATTAGCTACCTAATGCAGTGTTGGGTGGTTTAATCTACAGCAATACATCATATTCCATAGGATCATAGTAGTGGTGGCACCGTCCTGCAAGATCCCTATATTTCTAAAACAGTCAATTTTTCATGAACTCAGAAAAACTGGCTCATGTTCAGCTTGTGACTATGCATTTTCCAATGAATTCAAGAGGGTTTTAAAAGAGTTTATTTATATTAAGAAGTAGATAAACTGTAAACTCAGCCCATAAAGGAACACAAATCCTTCAGTTTATCATAAACATTTAAAATCAACACATTTGGAGATTATCTGGAAGAAATTAGATACTAGAGCTGCCAGAAAGATGAAGTGGAGTGAAAAGGATTATGTTTGACCTTGAAATGCAGTGGAATAATGCTGCATAAAATGGAAATAACCAAGTAATGTCTGATTGTACTTGAGTAAAAGTACTTACAGATTTGACATTGAATCAATATGTAGTATTTCTACTTCCAAATATTAAAAATGACAAAATATTCCTTAGTGTTGAGAATAAAGAGCTCTGAATGTATTGGAATGTAAAGATTTGACTTGAATATATTTAAAATAGTAGTCAAACAGATTTATGTGACTACTAGAGGGGGTATTGAGGCACTCTGCCGATGACAACTACTGGGGTCAAAGAAAGTGACAAAATGATGAAAGTTGGAAGCACTGTTATTGTTTTCATGTTTTGATGCTGAAACAGCAGCGTTTCTTCTACACGGGTGAGTTTGATTATGAGGCTTATGAAGGTATAAAGTTATTACGTGATGTTATTGTCGTTGCTAAGTTTCTCATTTGTTGATCCACAGTTCAGACTAAACTGACAGTTCTGACCTTGTTTAGATCAGGGCTGCAACTAATGATAATTTTAATAATTGATTAATCTGTAAATTATTTTAATAACTAATTGATTCATCAGATAAACACAAAAGACTCAATTCTTAAAGATCGGTATTTAACCCAAAGCAATATAGACTGCAGACAAGTCACCAATGATTACATTCCCGCAATGGCTTCGGGTATAGTTAGCGAGTGCTAGCCCACTACCTAGACTTGTTATGGCTAAAGACTAGCAAGATATAGTCTTCAACCAGCTCCGGTTACAGGCTGTCAAACTAGCGTTGTGTGTATTAGTTACAATCAATGATAAGTAACGTTAGTCTGGTGGGCTGATAAACGGAGATGGATGAAAACGTTATAATTATGATGATAGTGTCTTACTAGCTAGCGGGCTAAAGTAATCATGACACATAGGCTATGTTAAGCTAGGTTTATGTTCCCGATGGCCACGACAGCCCCATTTGCCTAAAACACAATGTGCTGTGGGATTTTGGCCATTTTTTTCTCCATATTCAAGGTTTGTTACGAAAAAGGCACACTATGTTTCGGGAAAATGGGGCTACCAGGAACATAATGTAAACCTAGCTTTACAAATTTGGCATTCATTCGAAGCCTCAGCCATGTGGCTCTGTATCTTCCTCTGTTACACTACACAGCGTGCGGGCATGCCTCCATACTAACATGCTCAAGACTCAATGAACTGACTGCCGAATTTGTTGCCAACTCTTTTAAGAATCGATTTGGATCGATTTAATCGATTCATTGTTCCAGCACTAGTTTGGATGATTCCAAACAGATCTTCTTTGCTGCTACTGACAGCACAAACCATCCAGAAAATGGCGGTGATCTGTGGTTTTACTGTGGCTGTTTTCTGTCTAAATTCTGAGCTAAGCTAACAGAGCTATAATGTAAACTATCAGCTGATTCAGCACATGATTATAAGACACAATGCTATTTTGACTTACTGTTACAATAAGCGGCTATGAGTTTTAGTTTGAAGAAGAAAACTTGATGACACCATAATACAGATGTGAGTAAACAATGAGCATTTTACTTTATTCTGTGAGTGATACAGTCTGTGGATACATAGTGCTGATTTGTTGGTGGTTTTGGTAGTTTTAAGCATGTTCTGGTACACAACTTCCCCCTACTGTTGAGAATTTGGAATATCAGTACTACACAGAACCCCTTTAAAACATGTTTACTTGATAAAACATGTAAGGGTCTATTATTAAATTGCCAAAGTAAAACACCTCATCACTACTCACACAAATCATTATTTGTATATTCATGATACATGTAAAATATTTTTCAATATACAGGTGACTATAATTCTTACATTTTTTTGATCATCCAAATTACTTTTACTTACAGAGAGGTTGGTCCTGTGGCTCCTTCAAAAGCATCTTCTTCTATGCTACTCAGATACCTGTTGTTTCTTAAATTTCTGCAAAAGAGAAAACACTTTCACACACTTGACCTCACGTTTGTCACCGGAGTGAAGCAGTTAACATTTAATATCTGGAGAGCATCTCAAAAGACATATAAATGCCTCCAACTATTCTTCAGATTCCTTTTTTTTTCCACTTTCAACTTGACACTGGGGGAGATAAGCATTATTTTTAGACTGCAGGGTGTCGGTACATATCTCGTCTCCATCAACATTAAGCAGTAAGGGGCAAAGCAGGAAAACAACAGGGCATCCAATCTTTGTTTTGTCTTACATAATGTTTGTTTGCTGGTACAGTACACTCAGTGTTCATGATTAAAGAGAAGAAAAGCAGTAAACCCGAACAACATACGAAGCAGCAATTCCTGTATCAACCTGGTATGCTGATATTTTTTTCCCAACAAAATGCTTACAATGTGTTCAGCTTTGTTCCATTGAATGCGTGAGATCTTATTTCCTTGAAACCGTTTCTAACCAGGTTCCTGTCAAGGACACAATGTTATGAGTTTCATTTTATTGTCAAAAGCACATATCATCAAGGCCAGAGAACTGAACATTCAATTACATAAGCATATTAAGATACATCAAAAAGACATTCCTAACAAATGGTGACAAATTGTTGCTGATTTTTCTGATAATGTGCAAACAGAAAGAACTCAGCACCAGTACTCACATGTAAATGTACTCCCCTGTAATGCCCTGGAAAGAATTGGCAGGAATAGTGTTGATCCTCATGTTGTCTGCCATGTCTCTGCATGCGGAGGAGATAACGTTCACTCAGGCTGTTTGGCTAAATTATCAGTTAGACAAAATGATGTATATTCATACAAAAAGGAGCAGTTTGATGAACTGTGACCCAGTAGGAGGAATCGCAGCTGAGTTGGTGGCATCGTGACATTGATAGATAAAACCAAAACTGGGCTCAGAATAAACAATTCAGGCTCCGCTCAGAGTTATACCATAATCATATAGTTGTGCAACAAGCAGACATACACTAATTCACACACAATTTTTAATAGGATTACTCACAGAATAATGTTTGCCAAGGAGGAGACAGTGCTGAAGTCGGGGAAGTGTATTATCCCTGTGTTACTGATGCTCCTGTGAAGAAGAGAAGAAGAGACAGATGATTATAAGCAGATATGAATCTTCAAAGTCTGTAATAAATGTCAAAGAATCACTAATCTGAGGTGGATTCAATTATGAAGCCTGTTTTTGAACATATTAAATGGGATTCATCACACATGTAACTGTCTCCTTCTGACCATTAATGTGTTTCATGACGTTTAACTTGATGTAGAGATGAAAACTGAAAATGTCTCATCGCTGATATATTTGCCCTGAATTTTCTACAACAATAATTACCATGAAGAGTGAATGTATAAATACAAATTAAATGCCACATGTAACAACATTAAGGAGATATTGCACATGAAACCCACTGTGTTCATGTTAATATTTATAAATATCTGTATTTCATTTTATGGCTGAAAACCAGGACTCCCTGGAAGAAAATAACTAGTATCTCAGTGCTATAATTGTGGCTAAATAAAGGATAACATTAAAATATAAATGGCCCAAAATTTCATCGCCTGTTTCAAAAATATCCTGAGCTTTGCCAGGCCGATGCTAATGTAGAGTCAATCATTTTGTTCATCTTGAGGCCATTATTTAACAACTGTTCCCCTCTGTTTATAGTCACCAGACTCTTACAAAACCAGCAGAGTTGCCACATAATTCATTTGACCTGAGCTAATACGTTGAAACAGTCTTATAACAGCATAGACACACAAACTGATCAAGGCTCTAACAGTGGCTCTTCAAGGTGAAAATGCAGTTTAGATTTAGATTTGATTAGCTCTTCAGGGCTCCAGTTCTTATTTTTAAAGGGGTCATATTTTACCTAACTCATTTTTATTAGTCTTTGGTACATTTATTTGTGTATTTGGACCCTAATAGTTCAAAAAGTTAGAATTTGAACCCTCCAGGTGCTGCAAAGTTATCTTTATATTCATTCCGGCAAAAATTGAGTGGATTTCTACAACCTGTTTCAATTCCTTTTTAATTTGTTACGTTTTATAACTACTTACGTCACAACATTTGGACATATAAGGTCAAGACTTCCAATGAACATTTATCCGAGTACGGCAAAATTGTTTGTCAGCAGTAGCGGTTGTAGTAAAAACTGAAAATATGTCCAAACTTTGAGCTGATTACCTAAAATACCAGCAGTTGTTGGTTGTATTAACAAACACAAGTGGCTGAACGGGACAGAGCAGCACAGTCAACAACCTGGGGGTGGGGGGGTGGGGGTGGGGTGAAGTGACTCATTTGCATTTAAAGGGCCAGTGCTCAAAATGATCTTTCTCGCGTCATTAGTCAGAAATAGGGTTGAAGATGAGCCTGCGGAGTTTAATTAATAAAGAATTCAGATCCAAGCATAGCATTTACAGTTTATGTAGACCACAGGGAAATGTTTTAAACTGCATAATTCAATTTAAAAAAGCAAAATATCACACTTTTAAGGGAAGGCTGCAAGGTAAAGTGATGAACATAACCTGAAATTAAATAAATAAATAAATAAATTTGTGGGCGTTTATTTTTTAGGTGGTAAAACTATCCAAACTGACCCTCTCAGACCTGTCTTTTGGTTTTCTATCCTGAG
This sequence comes from Sphaeramia orbicularis, assembly GCF_902148855.1. NCBI lineage: Eukaryota > Metazoa > Chordata > Actinopteri > Kurtiformes > Apogonidae > Sphaeramia > Sphaeramia orbicularis. The sequence continues at coordinate 23,153,433 of NC_043971.1, read as the reverse complement.
TATGTTCTTGATCTGCTTCTCAAAACACTGCAGTGGGTGAAGATTTACACTTTAAACATATATTTAATATGCAACTGAATTATATAAGAAATAATTGGAAAATCTGCCTCATATAAGTACTCAGTATTGAAAATATAAAACAGAACCACAGACTTACAAATACTCCAGCTTTGGCAGGTCAGTGAAGGCACCCTTTTCAATAGACTGCAAACTATTGACATTCTGCACAAAACTACATGAACAGAAATGAGAAATATATCAGTAATTACAATAATGCTGTCAGCAGTTGTCAACAAATAAACAGAGAGAAAAAAAGCAAGAAAAAAAAAAAATTCATTGATCGTCCGCTCTGAATATCAAGGATTAAACATGTAGCTTTGTAATTGAGAGACTAATCCTGTTAAACTAAAATGAAATGCAAAACATATACCAGCTGTTCAAATGAATAATTGCTTTCACTGTGAACGTGGTATTAGGTATCACTCACATTTGAGCCAGGCTGTGGAGAGACAGGAAGGCATGCCTCTGTATCCGTGTGATGGAGTCGCTTTGGGAAATCTCACTGTGGCGCAAAGAAACAGCTCCACATCAGTCAACAGATTAACAAGAGACTGTAAACAAATTACTCTTGAAATGTCTCAGATCAAGCAAATATGGGTTTTAGCAAAAAAAAAACCAAACAAACTTGTAAGTACTTGTTACAGATTTCTTTCCTTATTTACATTTTAATAACCTTCTTTTAGAAATAGGCCAGAGTTGATGGATTCTACGATAAAACCCACGAGGGAAACATTAAAATACCAACACCAACAATTCACACTTCTAGGGCAATAATACACAGTCACATACACTTCACCTCATGTTTGGAAAAGCTCCAAACATACATCACGGATGCATCTGGGCCGAGAAGACTAAGTGAAGATGTTTAAAAAGGAGGACTAAACAAAGGCGTTCAGAAACAAGCAAAGTCAACGGGACTCTTTGATTCGTCCTTGAACACTTTGTTTTCTGATGGAGACGGCAGACTTCCTTCGCCGGCGTCGTAATCACGGTTGTCGTTTCAGCCTCCCACTCTACTGTAATCAACCGACACTTTTCTCCAGCTTAACGTCACTCTCTTTCATTTCAAACCAAGAAACAATTAAAAGACTCCATCTGTGCCGTTTACATTTTCTTTTATCCTTTTCCTCTGTCATGTATGGTGTCATAATTACCACTGGGTGCTTAGAAAGAGCTTTTTCACATAATCACCTAAGATGAGGCCGCGCAGATTTTTCCATTTTGCGTCATTAAAGGAACCTCTGGTGTCAATCTGCCTCGACACAGGTTACATGTAGAAGGTTTCATCTTCCAATACCTGAAGGCTTGTACTGTGTGTTTATTCAAATCAGCGTGACGGCTAACTTTTAGGCCTCACACCTATCTTATTTCGGTGAGGAAATCTTCATTCGCCCTGTGTATTTGAACGTAATGAACATATCTCGTGTCAGTACTGTAAGTACACTGATAAGGCTCGTCCCTGAAGAGCAGAGCAAAGTCAAACACGCTCAATGCAAACAGCTCCATTGAAACTTATCTTACCACAGGCTAACAAACGCTTCATATCTGCCCATCAAACTGTAAGTGGGACATTAATTAAAAAGTAAAACCCATTCAGGATGATATTATAGTTTTAGCACCAGGTTTTTATTGGTTGTAAACTTGATAAAGATAGGGGGGTCTAGACAACCAGCAATTAATTCCCAAATGTGTGGACAATAAAGAGAGGTTACATTTTCACTTCTCTGTGTAATTGGATTTACACTAGAAATATGAATCTGTTGGAGTCATTATATATCCGGTCTGCTATTTCTATTATGCTTCTGTCTGCAAACGGGGTGTTTCATGCTGATGAAATCTGTAAAAATGACCAGTTCAACTTTTTTTTTTTTTTGTAAGGGGCTGTTACAGATATGGGTTTGGTAAATCTGAATAAGACCAGACCCGAAAGGCATTGAGAGTGCTTATTACAGTGAACAAAAAAGTAAGATTTTAGACGCTGTGTGTGTATTGGATAAAACTTTTAGACTAAAAATAAGCCGAACAGACTGTGTTCAACCATTCAGTGAGTTAACATGGTGTCTTTTTTCATCATAACATATGAAATAAATGCAAGAGCAAGACATCAGTGAATGAAAGCTAATTATGTAAGAGACTAATGAATAGTCATAGACAAATGTTTACACTCTTCCACTGTTACTAATCCTTTCCCAGTTCCAGATTAATACACAAATACAAATAACAAGCGTTGAATGCAGCGAAAGTCACTGCAAACAGAGTACATCTTTTGAAATCAACCACTAATAGTGCAGAAATATTTGTATTATTAAAGTATTGACGATTAAAGGTGTATATGTTTTCATTTCCACTGATTCACAGCAGATGCTCGGGGTTGTAGACCAATAGGTGGTGCTACGTGAGCAGCAGGATATTGGTTTTTTGAAGGTAATTTGTGAAGGACCTGCAGAGACTGGTTATTTTTGTTTTGCTCCATACGTGTCCTTAGTGTATTTATTTACAATACGCCCAAAGTACATGGTATACTGTAAGTTTAACTACCGTAAAAGTGAAAAGGTATGTCATTTCAGTCCTGCTATTACCAGATGAAATGCTTTATTTACAAGAAACTGAAAAACTGACTTAACCCTTTCATGCCTGGTGTTATATTGACAGTAATACTTTCAATAATTACTCCTAATTTGTTATTTTTGGCCTATTTATTGCACTATAACACTAAATTTTTTACATGGATTGTGTGATTAATGCATATTTTTTCTATATTATCAGATAATTAATATTACCACTAATGTGTAACATCCACTACAGTTGCCTTTTATGTTATATCAATCATATGTTTTCTTCATGGAAAGAGATTTTTGGACACATTATGATTCAAGTGTTTAACCCATAAAGACCCAAACATCCACCAACAACCAAAACCATCTACTGATCTAAAATGTTTAATAACTGTTGATCCACTAATCCTATCAATACATGTAAATAATTGGTGTAAAATCCAGTTTGTTATCTTTTCATGGTCATCAGATATGACCCATTTGGACGTTCAGAGGTTCCTTAGCGAACATGGAAACACCGTCATCTTCTATAACATTGATTCACCAGTAAAACCCATGGAGTTGGATCAATGACAGTGGATGGAAACACTGGGTTTATGTTTAGTTAATGATAGATTTTACAAAAAAAAAAAAAGTCATGTTTTCTTCAATTTTCTCTGTTTTTGATATAATAACCCTTAACTTTAATCTGAGCTTTTATGAACATCTGCATGATCAGTACACTAAATGTAGGCAAATACCTCATTTATACTTCACAATGTAAAATACAGAGCATAATATTAGAATAAATGGTGATATATCAGTTAAGAAAGGTTAAAAATAGAGAAAAATTCACTTGGGAACTGCCACAAAAGTAGCACTGGGTCTTTATGGGTAAAGACTAATCTCACTCAATATAATCCAATTGGACACATGTAACTCTTATATGGGACTAATAATCCTAAAGGGTTAAATATTGAGCATTGTATCCTATTCTGTTTCTGAACATCTATGGGGAAAGTTACCCAGTTTCTTCCAACTTCTTCACCTTCCATATTTCCAGAAAAAACAGGCTGAGAGACTTACATTAATGTAATGTTGATCAGTTCTCTGAACGCATGAGTGGGAACTTCTTTCAAGGGCAGCAGGGTGAGCCTTCTGTAGGAATCATAAATGAAATTGAACACAATACCTAGAAAGTACTGAATGATAAAAAAAAAAAAAAGTCTATTTAATTGAGTCTAAAAAATAACATTTCCTGAAGCATCTCAGCAAAAACTCCCCACTGGAATATTACACAGACAGTTTGAAAAATAGTTTCAGTAATTTAATGAGTAGCAAGACATAACAAGTCCCTAAAGGAGAGGAAAAACTCCATGAAACACCACAAGGGCACTGATTGGCTGTGTGTGAAGCACCACAGTCCCTCTGCAGGAAGATGAGTGGGTTTTTGACTACACTACTATCAGCAGTAAAACTCCAAAGCTGGGTTACTTACAGTCGGAACACGGATGCTGATCTCACCCGAGAGGCCATCTGAGTGTCTCTGCTGCACTGGAAGGTGTCGGTGCTGCAGCGGCAGATGGTCGGACAGGTATAAGCCCAGCAGGAGCGCGCGTTCAGGAGACCGGACAGTGCGACCAGGACCCACACCGCCCGGGGAGCCATGTGTGACACCGGGCCACCGACTGAAGGACTGACAAAAAAAAAAAAAAAATCTGTCCAAAGTTACAAAAAATGCACCTGTGACTATTTGTCAAGTCACAGGTTTATGTTACAGACTTTTTTTTCCCCTCAACTTTTTCTCTCAATGAGTCGGAGGAAATAATGCTGCCTTCAGGTACTGTCGTAAACGAGGCTTTGCTCCCCGTCTGGATGAGGCAACAAAGTGAAACACGGGAGAAATTTTCTTTGACAGCTTTGACCAGAAGAGATGACGTGTGGTGGGAGGAGGCGTCCTGTCAACTGGCTGATGGAAAAGGTGATGAATCATAATGTCTGCTATATTTCATTCTCAAATTATTATTATTATTATTATTATTATTATTATTATTATTATTATTATTATTATTATTATTATTTTGTGAAACTTTGACAGGGACTACTATATTGTTGAATGACTGTTCTCTTTCTTGCTGATAATAGTTTTGCAAGTAACTTAGTGTTATTCTTTTTCTTATTACCTCCGCCAAGGAGGTTATGTTTTCATCGGGGTTTGTCTGTCTGTTTGTCTGTTTGTGTGCAAGATAACTCAAAAAGTTATGGACGGATTTGGATGAAATTTTCAGGAAATTTTGATACTGGTACAAGGAACAAATGATTAAATTTTGGTGGTGATCGGGGGTGGGGGGGCACTGCTCTGCCTTGGCGGAGGTCTGCGCTCTAGGAGTGCTTTTCTAGAAAAGACAGCGCAGACCTCCGCCAAGGCAGATCAGTGCCCCCCTCCTCCATCACCACCAAAATTTAATCATTTGTTCCTTGTGCCAGTATCAATATTTCCTGAAAATTTCATCCAAATCCGGGGCACTGATCTGCCTTGGCGGAGGTCTGCGCTCTCCAAGTGCTTCTAGGTCTTACTCTTACTTTGCATTTAGATTTTCGAGTAGTGGCTTTAACATTCAGTATTATTCAATACCATTTATGGTTCAATATTTAATTGTCAAGTCTTCTGTTCTACTGTATTCCAATTATATATGTAATAAATTGCTAACATTGCTCAACAGTAAATTATCATTCTGTAACATTATTTATTGATGGTGTTTTATATGTATGCTCTTAGTTTAGTGATTTATGTGTGGTTTTGTTTTAAGTATATTTTTAGTGTGGATGTATGGCTGTGATTTCTATTTTGTGTAAATTCTGCTGCAGCTGTCTTGGCCAGAACACTCTTGAAAAAGATATTTTTAATCTCAGTGAACTTTTTTCCTGGTTAAATAAAGGTTAAATTAAAAAAATAAAATAAAATAAAAAAATAAAATAATATATATATATATATATATATATATATATATATATATATATATATATATATATATACACTGAACAAAAATATAAACGCACCACTTTTGTTTTTGCTCCCATTTGTCATGAGCTGAACTCAAAGATCTAAAACTTTTTCTATGTACACAAAAGGCCTATTTCTCTCAAATATTGTTCATAAATTTGTCTAAATCTGTGTTAGTGAGCACTTCTCTTTTGTCCTTTGCTGTGATAATCCATCCACCTCACAGGTGTGGCATATCAAGATGCTGATTAGACAGCATGATTATTGCACAGGTGTGACTTAGGCTGGCCACAATAAAAGGCCACTCTAAAATGTGCAGTTTTACTGTATTGGGTGGTCCAGGGGGGTCAGAAAACCAGTCAGTATTTGGTGTGACCACCGTTTTCCTCGTACAGTCTTCTTCATGAATTCTCTGAAACAGCTTTGCAGATGGCTTATGGTAGAGAAATGAACATTCAATTCACAGGCAAAAGCTCTGGTGGAGATTCCTGAAGTCAGCATGCCAATTGCATATTCCCTCAAAACTTGGGACATCTGTGGTATTGTGCTGTGTGATAAAACTGCACATTTTGGAGTGGCCTTTTATTGTGGCCAGCCTAAGGCACACCTGTGCAAAAATCCTGCTGTCTAATCAGCATCTTGATATGCCACACCTGTGAGGTGGATGGATTATCTCAGCAAAGAAGAAGTGTTCACTAACACAAATTTAGACAGATTTGTGAACAATATTTGAGAGAAATAAACCTTGTGTGTACACAGAAAAAGTTTTAGATCTTTGAGTTCAGCTCATGACAAATGGGAGCAAAAACAAAAGTGGTGCGTTTATATTTTTGTTCAGTATATATATAAAATCATTGAGCTGATACATATATAACAATGAATATTTGATAGAATCTTTATTTTGTCAGTAGTAGTTTGTCACACACATAAACATGCACCACACACCGAAATTTGTCCTCTGCCTTTAACCCATCACTAGATCATGCATCACACACACTGAACCCATGCTAAGAGCGGTGGGCTTGCCATGTCAGGTGCCCGGGGAGCAAATGGGGGGGGTTAAGTGCCTTGCTCTGCAGCCATCTAGGCCATGGCTGCCCTGGATACACTGATAATTAAAACATAAAGAAGCCAATCATTTTGAGCCCATCAAGGTGTAAATACAGACATTTACCTATAAAAGTGACAAAAATATTAGTAAAAGTGACACAAAAGACTTTTTTTTTTCACAGTACAGTACTGGCAAAGATGAAACTGCCATTTTATTTACTTCATATGCTGGACAATCATGCAAAATGTGACCCGAATTAATAAAAAAATGTCACTCAGTTGAAGAGGAAACAATATGTGTGACATTGTAAATGGTATAAGATCATACTAGACATCCTGCAAAAGCAGATGTACAGTATGTGCCAGGACACAAAATAAACAGTAATGAAATGTAATACATCTTTACAATTTGAAGGACTTGGACACAACTTAAGTATTTTCCTTTTCCATCCCACAACATCTCAGAGGCAACTTTTCCAATGACAGTTTTTCATTCCCTTCATATATAGTGTCCAAATCTCCAAATGTGTCATTTTTCATTGTGATGTACCCATAAAGTGTTTCTTCATGAGTTTACAAAATTCTCCTCCTTCTTAAACTACCTAAACTCTCTAAAACCAATCTTCAGCTGGATGGAAAATGCATTGTCAGAAATACAAAGACAGGGTAGATTGTTGAGCTCAATAGAAGACGAATTTTCAAAGAGATATGACAGAAATTCTATAGGCTTATAATGATCCAATACATTATGATGCATTACAGTAGAAAACACCTACAAAATGCAACATACCCTTCAATGCATCATGAATTTAAAAAGATAATGTGACAGTAGGCCCTTTTCCACAGCACTTCTGGTACGGGAATATTTCACCTTTATTCCAGAACGATGTCTGTGAAAACGAAATGGTGGGATCATTTGGTCCCACCTTTATCGCGATTTTGTAACGCCTCTGGAGGTAGTAACAGAGCGCCAATAAAGGTGGAACCATGATTCCGGAACACTATGTGAAAGGAACACCTCTTGTTCCGCAATCAAGGTGTCGTTTTGATGACATATTGGTGTGTGAACCCCATGCCAGTGGAATTTATAAATGAGCGCAGGCCGTGTACAGTAAACAAACATTTCAGTGCGACCAGAAAGATAAACTGGGAAGATGCCGAGATCTGTGAGCTGTTGTCTCTTCGGGCAGAGGACTCTATCCATGCTAACATTTGTGGAACAGTGAACGATGGGTAGATTCTGGAAAGGATAGCAACACTGCTACGCTCAGGGTATTTCCAACGTGCAAGTTATATGTCACACTAAACGCTGCGCTGCGTCACCGCCCCTTTGATTCTGAAACGCAGGTCTGCTGTGTAAAAGTCCAGACTGTCTCACTTCTGTTACACCTTTAACTTGGCTGTGGAAATTGGTCAATGGTGGCAAAAAGGTGAGATCACCATCTGACCTTTTTTTGTCATCTCTGTGTAAAAGCGGCTAGTGAATCACTAGTCACTTTTCCATTGGACATCTATGCAAAACTTTACCGTTATTTACTAAATGTCAAAAAAACAGAAGTGCGTAATGTCGGTTTTTCCATTAAATCACAAAAGCGATGATTTGTTTATTTATTATCGCAAGATGACATGAGAAGTCATTCCATAAACATGGCAACGAACGTAAATATCGCGTTGATTTACAGATATATTTATTATTATTATATATTACCCCTCTATCCCGTACTAAATTCAAAAATGATTCATTTTCCTGGTGTGTCCACACATACTGTGCCATGTTTCTTTTAAAACTCTTCTTCTTCACTTGTTGTAACATCCGTCAACATCCGTTTTTTTAATTCATGTGACTAGTTGCGGAAAAAGGCTTTTCCATTGCAGTTTTGCTTGATATACACCACCTCTTGCCAGCACAAAAACTTTAAATCAAAAGAACAGAGTTTTGGCGAAATTGTTGTTTTTCTAGTAGGGAAATTTTTATGGGCAAGTTACATTCATGCAATTTGAGGGTCAATGGAAAAGTGACTGCTGACTTTGATAATCTCTAATATAAACTGGTTTTGCAGTAGCCTACACTGACAGATAAGTGAAGCAATTAGTCTACGAAACTAACAATATACATTATCTTATTTTGCCATAAAGGACATCGCAACCCATTAAAGTGTAGCCATATGAAAGTGAAGCTGGAAAAGCCTTTTCACTGGAAAAGCCTTTTCATGCTAGCCTGTGAACCTGTGAAAAAGGATGGAAAAAGGTTTAATACAACAACAGAGCCTCTTTGTTGTAAAGCCATATGCTCTTTTACAGGATCCCCCATCACAAGAGACTGCAACACAACAAGCCCCGGTCCCATTTGCACCATTTTGTCAAACAAAAAGCCTCATGTCACCACAATCCTTAGCTGCATCTCCTCTGCTGTCAGTGACCCTGACCCCATTTACAGCTTTCTCATCCTGTTCCTGCCAATGTGACCCATGTCAACAGATCAGCGGCGGTGAGGAGAAGACGCCGCTGTTTAACAACCGCACAAACACGCTGGCACACACATGCTCTCACACACTCAGCTCCCTGGAGAGGTTACTGCCCAGGAGTGTTTACCAAGACTCTCACATTCACTGCCAACGTCTCAGCACAGCACAGTGTCAAGTTCCAGTATGTTTTACCCTGTAGAAGAAAATAACACACTGACAAGGAGAGAAAGGCTTAATTTATGCAAGTGGACTGTGAATCAGGCCATGTCTTCATGCTAACCACCATGCTGTGCATCGCATCACACCTCATTGAAGAAGGTCACACACAGCAGGGACACACTGTCAAGAAAAATCAAGGAGGCATAATTTGACAATTACAGTTACAACATGTTAAAATGTTTTAATGGCTTGACAGAATGTGACTAATAAATGGTTACACCTTTTCTAATGGCTGCTCACTTGATGACGTTGCGGTCCTATGTATGTGACGCACTTTTTCCTGGATTTTCCTGGATTTATTAGCATGGCTAGAACCTAATGCTTTCAATGATACATGGTTATATCATGTTTGGAGGAAATCCTAATTTTGTTTAGACTGAGGCAAGTGAAAAATGTCTCCTACACTGGGGTTGACATTATACACAAATCATCAGAGTTGTTAGAGATTTATTACCTCCGCCAAGGAGGTCATGTTTTTGTCGGCGTTGGTTTGTCTGTCTGTTTGTCTGTCTGTTTGTGTGAAAGATAACTAAAAAAGTTATGGACGGATTTGGATGAAAATTTCAGGAAATGTTGATACTGGCACAAGGAACAAATGATTAAATTTTGGTGGTGATCGGGGGTGGTGGTGGGGCCACGGGGGCCCACTGATCCGCCTTGGCGGAGGTCTACACTCTCCGAGTGCTTTTCTAGAAAAGACATTGCAGACCTCCACCAAGGCGGATTAGTGGGCCCCTGTGTCCCCCCCCCCCCCCCCCCCCCCCGCCCCCCACCCCCAACACCCCTATCACCACCAAAATTTAATCATTTGTTCCTTGTGCCAGTATCAACATTTCCTGAAATTTTCATCCAAATCCGGGGCACTGATCTGCCTTGGCGCAGGTCTGTGCTGTCCGAATGCTTCTAGTTTATTTATTTTTGGTTTATAATTTGACTTTTTTCAATTCATAGGTGTTTTCACTCTTGAGGAACTGATTGATTTCAGCTCAGTTTTTATTTAGTTTTAGTGTTAGTTTTTAAGGTATTATGAGAAAACCTTGAGGCTGAAAAGGGTCAGATGAAAAAACGCATAAAATAACTATTGTTTGAGAAAGGTCCAATACAGTGCACAGCAAACTGGTTCTGAAACCTATACTTGATTAATATTGAAAAAAAACTGCTGATTTTCCAATAAATTCCATTTAGTGTTAGTTTGTGCTTCATTGTTTATTATATTTTTTACGCTTTTCAAGTGATTTTTTTTCTTTATTTTTTTTTGTTCTGTAGCCGTAGTATTTTTTAGCTTGAATAACCTTGGTGAAAGCAGGTTCACAAATGAAATATGAATGAAAGAAAAGCTAGAAAAGAGGCACTGGACACAACTAGAAGGTTGTTTTCAGCTCTGCTTTTTGCTCTATTGAACATCATGTTGTCCTTTTCTCTAAAGGATGCGTATATTGGAACAGTTTTCTTTAGTTACCTCAGCCTGCACTCTCACTCCTAACAAGCCACAGAACAGTTCACCTGGAAGAAGACTAAGGTCATGTTTACACTGAGCAGGACCAGGCTGCTTTGTTTTAAGGTCATGTCCACATTTCAGCAGATAAACTTTAAAACACATATTTCCCCCCCCCCCCCCTTGCCTTTGCCTTTAGTGTTTTAATGTGGATTTCATGTCTGGTGTGTTAAGAAACCTCACTGAAAATGTTGGTGCACAGGAAAAAAATTTAACTAAAGACGTAAACAGCCGCAAGCAATCAAGAGCGCCTCCTTTATTTAAAATGTTGAATAACTTTTGAACCACTAATCCTATCAATACTTATGAATAATTCAGGTAAAATTCCGTTTTTCAGCTTTTCAATGATCTGTTTGGACGTTCAGGGTCTCAGAAGTAAACACGGAAACACTGTTATACTCTACAGCAGTGATTCACCAATTAAACCCATGTAAAGGTTGTAGATGCTTGTTTTAATGTCAGCTAATGATATACTTTGCTGAAAATATGACTTTTGATTCTGTTTCATTTTATAACCTATCAATTTACACTGTGCTTTTATGAATATCGACATGATCTGTAAATTAAATATAAGAAAAATGCATGATAGTCACCCAAAAATGCAAAATGCAGAGGATAATATTCTTAAAAAAAGGAAATAAATCACTCGATAAAATTTAAATGTAAAGAAAACTAACTTTGTAAGTCTCCACAAAAGTAGTGCCACGTCTTTGAGGGTTAATATAGTAGAAGTATGTTTGTTTGTTGGGTTTAACTACAGAACCATCACTCTTCATCAGGGATACAGATTCTTTTAGGTCCACATGTTTACTTTAATGCCTGTCTTTAATGTAGGACAACAGAACATTCCACTCCCCTCTTGAAAAAAGACCCACTCAAGAACAAAATAATCACTAAATGATACACAAAATACACGCAATACTGTAGAAACTAAACTACTAAAATATATTTACTATAATTAAAATGGCTAATTAAATATAATAACTCTAAAAAATGTGACAAATGGAAAATGTCATTGTTAAAATCACTGTTTGTCTGATCAACCCTTGAAGCCATATAACTATTTTTATAGTTACTTCCCAAGTAAACCAGATTTATCACCATTTACTAAAGTTGAATCCTCCGCATTTTGCGTTTTTCAGCAAAAAGCCCATATTTACCTTCATTTAATTTACTGATCATGGAAATTTTCATAAAAAGCTCTGGGTAACTTCAAAGGCTATTATGTCAAAACAGAGAAAATGAAAAAAAAAAAAAAAAAAAAAAAAAAAAAATTACAATAAAAATGTACCATTAACTGCACATAAAAACATATTTGCCATTTGTGAAACTACATGAGTTTCATTGGCAAATTAATGTTGCAGAAAATGATGGTGTTTCCATGTTCATTATGGAGTCTGTAAAGTCCAAATGGGTCAAATATGTTGCCCCTGACAAGCTGAGAAACTGCATTTTACCTGTATTATTGAAAAGTGTGGATAGGATTAGTGGCTCAAAGGTTATTAAAAATGTTATCTCATTAGATGCTTTTGGCTGTAGAGGTCTTTATGTTTGATATTTTCTGTTATAAAATGGAAAATAAGGAGAGGAAGTTGTCTGTTCTGACCTATTATAGACACACACAAATGCAACACAGAGAATTCATGTATAGATTAATATAAGAGTATATAGTATATTTAGTTTCTTCAATTAGATTCTCCTAAATCAACATGAATCCTAAACACCAGAGTTAAAGTCTCTACAGAATAAGTCCTTACAAAAATATATTTCATCAGGTTTTATGTTGCAGTTGTTGGAGGCTGAATAGATGTGTTTTTTTTTTTTTTTTTCACAGTGACACAGTCTGATATGAACAGTGTCGCTCAGACCTGTGTGGACTTGGAGGTGTGATCTCAACCCACGCCGACACCTTCACCTCCATTATCACTGGTGGTTATTAGAGGGTCTTTTTTTAGGAGCAAGGTCCTTCTTACCTTTTGGTGGGAGGCTGTTGACCTGTCAGTGTCCCGCTGATAATCAGGGCACATGGGAGGGCATGAGGAATGAAGTACATGAAGAAGATAAAACTCTATGACACAATACAGCACAGACATGAGACACACAGAGCAGTTTAACACAGTCCAGTAGGAAACAACAGAGGGAATGTGGCAAGAGAGCAACACAACAGAACAAAATGACACACAAAAGGATGAGACGAGGCAGCGTGAGGGTACACAGAGGGAACACGAAGTAAAATGCATCCACACAGAGTCACAACAGGCCTCAAGTCATTACCGCAAGTGGTGGAGGCAGCGATTGGTGTCAAATGCTGTTTACCTGCTACTTCCACATAAAGTGACATTTTCAGGGAGTGAGATCAAGAGTGAACAAACATCAGTGTGGCATTTGAGATAATTGGCATCGGGGGCACTGACGGTGTGTGGAGTGTCCCTTTGTTTTATTCTTCACTCGCTGAAACCGGTGAAGAGCGACTTCTTTCTATCAATGCCAAACCAAACGACTACTCTTTATAACTAAATAGCCCCCCCCCCCCTTTTTTTTTTTTTTTTTTAACAATGTACAGTCTAGACTTCAAGGCTTTAAATCTTTAAACTCTTCTGAAGACTAATTTAGAGGAATTAGAATGGATAATTAATTTCTTCTGCTTTATGTTCTAATACAGGCATTTCTTTTTACTTTTCTTTTCTTTTCTTTTCTTTTCTTTTCTTTTCTTGCATAAGCATAAATAAGATTACACAATCTTCACTTGGCCGTGCATATTCTAAAACAATGTGTGCACACCCTTAAAGACCTAGGACTATTTTTGTGCTGAACCAATTTTTTCTCACCAGTTAACCTCACCATTTATTATAATATTACTGTCTGTAATTTGCATATATTAGTTAACTCTTCAAAACCTGATGTATCTGACACGTTTTGTGCATATGCAGTTTGGATGGCTGTAACTCTTTCACTGTTTGTGCGACTGGAAAAATTCCAACGGTTTCTGAAACCTGAGACGTTGTGCTTTATAAGTTTTATTGAGTTATTACAGTAATTTCCCTCACACCTGTTCTAGAAGCTGGAGAAGAAGCTGTTTTGGCAGAATTATAACATGCAGTAAATTGTAAATGCCTGCTTGATTTTGAAAGTTCTGTGTGAAGACCCTGGTGCTAAAAGTACTAAAGTCACACAAAAAAGGCTGTTTTTTTTATATACATAATATTTTGTAACGCAGACTTAGCTAAACAAATAGAACCTGTTTATATGCTCAACTTAAATTGTCCAAAAATATAACTTCAGTACTTTTAGCACCAGGGTCTTCAAGGGCTCTGGAAAAATGAGCAAACAGATTCACTCATAGCATTCAGTTGCAGAAAAAATGATTAGACCACCCTTGTTTTCTTCAAATTTCTTGTTCAGTTTAATGCCTGGTACAACTAAAGGTACATTTGCTTGGACAAATATAATGATAACAACAAAAATAGCTCATAAGAGTCTAATTTCAGAGCTGATATCTAGCCATTTTCTATGTTTTCTCGATAATAACTAAAATCACTTCAGTTCTTACATCAATAGTTATGGCATTGTACTGCCAAAAACAGTGCTTTTAGGCATTCCATGTTTTCTTTTCTGTCTGTTTTTAGTCACATGTTATACACAGAAGTTAGTCCTTGATTGCGTAACCATTGTTTTTGTTGACTTTTGATGGTCTAATCATTTTTTCTACAACTGTACTTTCTAACCTTTTTATAGTCAAAATAAGAAAGAAGAGTCCAGACGGATCATTTTAGGCTTGGGTTTAAAGGGATAAAATCAGGTATTTTGGTATATTTAGTTTACCGACTATGTACATTTTTGTGAAAAATTCAATGGTTATTATATTAACACAGAGAAAAAGTGAGATTTTTGAGCAATATCATTAACTGAACATAAAAGTACAAGTGTTCACAACCACTGTCATTTGTCAAACTCCATGAATTTTACTGGTAAATCACTGCTGCAGAAGATGATGGTGTTTCCACGTTCACTATGAAGCTTCTCAATGTCCAAATGGGTCATATCTGATATGGCTGAAAAGCTGAAAAACACATTAAAATATATTAATGGCTTAAAGTTATTAAACATTTTAGATCAGTTCAAGGATATACTAAAAAAAACTGTAGACTTCTAATATCAGAAACCTACCTTACCTGAAGTACAGATGTAACTTCATTCACCTCCAAATCAACACAAGGACAAAGAAACACACAATCCTTCTATGCTAGTGGTGTCTGGATTTAAGATGCTGTGAATGTAGATAAAAATAAAGCTTTACTATCTAGTTTTCAGTACAGTTACGAATAGAAATAATGCATACGAGCTAAAAAAACATCCAAATTCAAACTGTATCAGTAGGGAATATCTATATAAAAATGTGACACCTTACAAGTAGAGATGCTACTAAACTTATAAAAGAAATACAAAGAACTATTGCACATATTGTTAACAATGGAAAATCAAAAAAATCTGAAGTAATTTAACATTGCACATTGTTGTACAGGATATTGATGCTGACTGTAAATGAGTACTTATTCCACATGACGGCATTGTTGAAGTGTTTATTATAAAGTAAGTAGTAACTTTAAAATATTCTGGATATTGTAAGAGAAATATCATGATTACAAAGACATAGAAAGACAAGAAGAATCGGTTTTGGCTTCACAACTTGAAGAATCAAGGCTCTACACTCAAGGGCACTACTAGAGTCTCATATCACCAACAAGGAAGAAACGGCCAAGGAGACTGAAAGAGAGCCAAGAGCGTTCAACATGACGATGCAGATAGCAGCACACACACACACACACACACACACACACACACACACACACACACACACACACACACACACACACACACACACACACACACACACACACACACACACATTCAACTCACACACACACTCCAAACTTACTTTACTAAGGTACCCATTGCATCCATAAGGGTTTGTATGGATATTGTAGATCTGGGATACTTACACTTGAGCAGGTTATCATAATTTCCATATGCCCTCTGATCATTTCCCCTCACTCCCACTCACAAGACGTTTTGCAGTATGAGCACCATGAGCCTGGCATGTTAATGAACGAGGAATAAACAAGCAACCAACAAACAGGGGAGTCATTATTATGAATTATTAGGCGGAATTTATGCAGTGTTGTTTTTAATGGCATATAACCTTGAGGCTGTCCGCGCTCTCTCTCAATTCCCAATTGCACACACACACAATTTGTAGACAGGGCAATGCTCCTGACAGCTTATCAGGCCAGGAATTCATGGGTCCTTGGACATCCAAAATGCATCACAGCCATATCACATTAAAACAATTAACCCTTTCACAACCAGGAGGAACATGAACATCGCCCGCTGTGAAGTCACTGCAAAGACAAATTTGGTTCCATATGCATACGGGTCCGATTAAGCAGTAACACGTGGACACATTTCACATTCAACAATGTCATGTAAGCAGAGTAACTTATATGCATGTATTATGCATATTTGAGTAGGTATTTATAAGCACTTTAACATTATGTATAACAAAATTTGGGGAGATAACATTCTTAGGTGAAAAATGTCAAATTACTGCTCGGTAACACGTGGACTTGAAACAGACAATTTTTTAAGCTTTACGTAAACATTCAAAACATGTGGTTCTCAACAGAAATCAATATCAAGTAGGACAAAACCTTTTAGATATTGTAGGAGCTATTTGTCGGTTTAGTTTTTTGTTTAAAGTTAATTTACCTTTTTTGTTTACTAACTTAGTATTTTTTTGCTAATTGTTTATTTTTTTTTGTTTATTTTTTTTGTTTGTTTAATATTTAGAATATATTTTTTGATTTTTATGGTTATTGTTTTCATTCTTTGGTATTTAGCACCTTTTTGTTTTGTGTTTTCTTATTGGTTTAGACTGTGGGCACCTGGGTATAAATAGGGAGCACAAAGATAGACCAGCATGCACCTGGGTGGGCCTATGGTTTTTTTTACCAGACACAGTCACACAGAAGATCAGACAGGATGAGCAGGAGAGACATCACAAAAGGCCTTAGTTGTTGTTTGCCTGCAAAATCTTAAAAATAAACCATTTGAACTACATCTATGATATGGACATTGTGTTTTGACTGCGTAAACCACAAACCCACGGTGCATCTAGTGGTTATTGGAGTTATACAGCCTTAAGTTCAGTCACCTTTAAGTTGATTTAATTTTGATGACACATAGCCACTACAGATATTATGTTCAACTATGCTGACAATACATTTTGGAGTAAAATATTGAAAAGTCTTTGTTTTATTATTGTTATTATAAGCCTGACTCTAAGTGGTGTATACCACAAGCCATCAGCTTGGAGGAAGGTGCCAACATTATGCTGTGATCGGTGCTGAATATACAGACTTTACTGAGCATTAAATGTGCATTAAATGTGCTTAATGAATCACTTTCTACAGCTAATATGTGTCCTTTGTATATCTAGTCATAAATATGTATAAATTTGTTACCTGTCTTTTCTTTTCTTACATAACTGAAATTCCTAATTCCCTACATAACCATTCCATTCTTTAAAACTCTTGCCAAAAGTCATAGTTACATTTAAAAAATAAAAAATGCATCCATAGTTTATCAAAATAGACACCTTAAAGAACATCTGAGCATTTAGAAAAAACATTTAGAAAAAAAGGAAAATTTAGATGTTAATTTTTGTTCCCTACATAACGATGTAGTTTTTCAAATTTTTGTGGCAAAAGATGGCACTATAGCTTTTGTTTCTTTTTATGAGCTTCAAGTACTAGTTAATATCTTTAAAACGATGTATTATTCATGTCTCTAGCTTAAATACTTTTTGAATTAGAGTATAAAATGTAGTCAGGCACTTCCTACATAACCGCATGACTTGACCCATATAGAGTTTATAGCTAGCGCTAATTCTCAACTCCAGTCCCTGGTTCCCTGGTTGGGCTCTTCCAAAACATTGCAGTACAATATACAATATACATCATTTAAAATGTTCATACCATTCAATTCAATAATCCAGTGTTGCATTTATATGATATGAGGCATTTATTCACTCACTCTCCCACACAATATACACAATATTTACAGATGAGAACAGTTGTGTTTTGTCTTTAACCGAGTTTTGTTTCTGGTGGTGAACATTGTAAACTCTGACATGGATTTTATTTCTGATGGCAGTGAGTTCCAGAGTTTAATATTCTTAAAGGAGGAAGGATGACTGTCTGAAAGTTGTCCTGCAGAATGGGATTTTGCAATTTAGGTTTGAGGACCTTCTGGTGACCCTGTTACTGTTTTGTCTCTCAACAAATCAACTTATTCATATGAGAATGCGGTAACATGTGGACAGGTTGCCATAGTAACACGTGGACAACTCTTTACCATTGTATGCGTCACCCAAAATGTATCAAAAGATCATTACTTTCTGAAAATTTTCCTCAAATATCTGAATTATAAGGAACTTGAAAATTAAAAATTGGTATTTTTGGGGTAACACGTGGACAGGGTCTTTTAAGCAACTCACAAATGTTCAAACTCATAAATATCAATAATATTCACAAAATAATGAAAATCTAACACTTGAAACTTAACAATCATCTATATAATCAACAGATTGAAGGCATTTTGAAATTTTTTAGATACAATTTTTAGCATCAAATTCGAGCTATGACTATGATGTAAAAAGTACAATCAATACAATTGGTTGTAACTTTTTTTCTACAAGTGGTATTTTAAAAAGGATAACAGTTCCATAAAACAAAGATTTTTAGCTTAAAAATGAGCCCACTTGATAAATGATGTGTGCAAATGTTGATGTTCACTTTTGCTTGATCAAACCCATATACAGTGTCTGAACCAGCCGTATGTGAGCTTCATGTTTGATTCTACTCTGTGACACTGTTGCAGTTTGAGTTGACGCTGTTAAATTTGGCTGTAGTTCTTCGGTTTGATCAACAGGTGTCAGAGAGCACTTCTCTTTCATATGTGGGGATTGCGTTCAGGAATCCAACTGTGAAAAGCCAGCTGGTCTTTGATCACTGATTCATTCTGATCCACAGCTGAAGAATAATCAGTGTTCTGAAAATGGGACACAGGCCTCTGTAGACGCTCTATAACTCCAATTACTTTGTCCGGAGAACTAGAGTACATGCCTTTTTGCTTTTAAGGAGCTGTTTCAGTCTATGTCAATGAAAGGATTGTAAAACACTGAGTGAAAACTAGTGCAAAGACTGTGTCCTTTAGAATTTAATGTGCTCCCCTTATGATGAAATGGTTTATTTTTTGGACCTACTACATGCTGAAATTCTGTGAGGGAGACATTTTCTCCACTCAGTACATAATAATACAGTAACACTTCTTTTTATGAAATAATTGCAACAAATGAGCAGTCACTATCTTAAAATCACCAATTAGTCCTCATAATTTTTTATATTTAATCTTTGATGCACACCAAAATTGGAGTCTGTGTTGTTTATCTAATCAACGGCACAGAAAGACTATGAAATTTTGCACTTATATCACAGCGAAAACAGTAATAAATAAAGGGTCAAGTAGTGGAGTCAGTGGTGGTCCAAAAAAGAGCATCACCACAACAGAAGTTAGAGATATTTGCAGTCATTTAAATGTTTTGTTCCAAATGTGTCAAGATTATTTCCAGCACAGTAGTTGAAATATGTTTACTACAGTCAGAACCGCTCGCAACTTCTACCCTTCATGCAATTCCAGCGGATTTTTTGGCCTCTTCCAACATCAAAGCATCTCTGTCAGTGCCAGCTGGACTGCAGCAGTGGTGATGGGATTGGCCAAGTGCGTCTATGTATGTGTGTGTTACAGAGTAGGAGACTTGGACCAAGGCCCAGCCCTTGGCATATTTATGTAGATAAACACATCTTAAAACACCTTTATTGGCAGATACTATGACGTCCGTCCAGAAGAAGATGTGTTGTAGTCCACTGTGGACAGTCCACTCTGAAGGACAGAGTTGTCTGCTGGGGCGGATAAGGACTGAATTATTTGGGTCTCTTAAACAGGACGTCATAGGACGGCACTCTCTGTACCCAGTGGGTTGTACAGATCCCAGCTCTGTGGACAAGTCTGGCCCTGGAATGTTTAGCACCTAAGATTTATAATCTAAAGGTAATGCTTTGTTTTGATTGTACCATTTGTCCACTCACCACTAGTGATACTGATATTTCTATGACTGCAAAATTTTAACCTTAGTGTGTTATTGGAGGACCCAACAAGACTTAATGACTTTTGTGAAATTTTTCAAATTTTTTTTATTATGTAGAAAATCAAGGTCAATGAAGTTACCATATTTAGTTCCTTACCTGAATGTGAAAAAAAAAAATCCAAGAAGTCATTAATTCATTCATTCTTTCATCATCTGAACCCGCTTTATCCTCACTAGGGTCACTGGAGCCTATCCCAGCTACTTATGGGTGAAGGTGGGGTACACCCTAGATGAGTCACCAGTTCATCGCAGGGCTGACATCCAAGAAGTAAATATGAAAAATACAAGAAAAACACATGTAAGGTGAAAGGAACATGTATTTATGTATCTATAGAACATTAGACCACCATAAATGCTGATCCAGACCCCTGTCCACATCCACATTATCCCTTTGAACATCATTCCTTACATTAGTACCATTACTTCATGGTACCTAACAAAGCAGGTACACTCACTGTTCAAGCAAAGATGCCCTTTACAGACCCTGTAGACCACATCGGACCTGATTTTGTTGCCTCGCTGTCTTCACTGTAACTGTCACTGTCTTGTAATGTATGTGGAAATGACCCAAAATAGTCACTTGCCCAATAAAGCGTTAACAAAGTAATGAAGGAAAGTTTAGATTGCAGAGGATACTGTTAGAGTACTGTCATCTGATCAGTTTTTTACCTTCCATGTAGCGTTATAATGTTCACAATACAGTGTACTGTATCGTAGCCCATATGGTAAAAATCAAGTCTATGTTCTGTTTTTGTGAAGTAGACAGCTTCATGTGCAGTTTTTTAGAGGACAGCTGGTGTCGCCCATCAAGACACAGAAGCAGCTGGGACTCCTGGTGGCAACCAAATATGCTAATTAAAAATAGAGGATTTGAAAGGCTATCATTTCAACGAGATGTGAATCATTATGCAACATTTAATGATCCCAGGGAAAACATTAAACCACAAAACCAGAATTTGGGCAAAGCACTCTGTGGAGTGATCAGTTTTTGTTCATTTTGGCTAAATGTTAGTTAAGACTGGAGTACCCATTTTATATGTAAAAGGAATTCTTAGCTCAGATGCATCATCAGAGGATGTATTTGCCAGCGGTAATTAATGCCATATATTCCATACTGTTCCCTTCATTATATAACTTCAATTCATGTGTCTTTAATGACAGACTGCACACGGTAACTTATTATCATGTTAGACTGCTTAACATCCTTCACTTGTGACATCATTTTATTCTTAGAAGACGGTCTATTGATTATTTCTCCGCTCCTGTACTGAGAGATGGCTCATGATGGAGGCCTGATGAGGATTTATGAGCCTATTTGACCACACTTGGGTGCTATGATTAAAAGATCATCACCTTCCACTCTGAAACTCAATCAGCCTCAGTAGGACTGGCATGAAACCTTTTTGATGTCAGCTGCCACTTTTGTTTAGGGATAAGATTCATTTATGCTGCATTGTAAATTATACGAGTAGAACTAGAACCACTGCCTATAACATCCAGCAGGGGGGATTTTAATGATGCATAAACGGTGACTCTGATCTGGCAAAGTGAGTGTGATGAAAACACTTAGCAAAATATATTTAATTTGGTAATAAGGGATGCACTGAATGATTACTGAATGTACACAAATCAAGTATTTATATGAGTAAGATAACTGTCAGGATTCATTTAGAAAGAGGTCAGTCAGCAGCCTTACGATATATAGAAGGATTCTTCTTTTAGAGAATCTGCAAGTTCACAGTCACTTACGATTAGGAATTTATTCATTCTCAGCGACTCACTGGTTTGTTTGTTCTGTGTTAACTACACTGGAATTTTTACTCCTCATTTTAAAGTGCTGCTAAAACAGAGAACACAGATAGATTATTTCTAATGTTTGCAAATGCAACTGCAGCAAAGCCTGTCTTTGCTTCAAAGACCAGTGATAAAAAAGCGAAGAAATCGAGACGTACTTGCTTCTGTTGAAGCCAGACAACTCTCCCAGCCTTTAACACAAAGAAGACCATCCTTCCAGTTGTCTATGAATAAAACTGTAATTGCCTGGCACAAAGAATGCAAGGAAACCTTCGATTTGAGTGCTATAATTCTGTTTGGTTTATTCACAAATGTTATTGTTGTGTCTGACATATTACTTTCACGAACTGTACAGGTATGAGAGGAAGAACTTATTTTAACTGACAGTGACTTATCATTTACCCTTTTTAAGCATCACTATAAAAATGATGTTGACAGATTTATTTGATTGGAAATGATGATGGAGACGTACACATGTAATATGACACAGTTCAGCAACTTGTGGAATTAGTTACACAATTGTAGAAGGCGTTTCTCTTCAACGTGCTGCAGCAGGATGTTCAAATGGCTGCAGCCACACAGCTGGGCCCGCTGGTGGTCAGATATATTTAAGTAGCTCGGGCAGCAATCAAGCAGCTGCAGACAAACCAATACACACAATGAATGAAGGGCTGGCAGTCCCCTGTTTCTGATTCACAGTCTGTTGCTGTAGAGTCATCCATCCAGCAAATCTGTTCCCTCCCTAATTAAGTTGAAAAGGGGGAGTGAGAGGGTCATTAAGCACTTATTTATTTGGCAAACCACTGGTACAGAACGGCAATCGTATTCCTCTCTCCAGGTCATATAATTGGTCTGAACAATGATAAGCTTAGTGTCATGCAGAGTGATGGCCAAGGGCACTTGGGGGGTGCTGTAAATTGTACAATGTCTGTGGCACACAAACTTTGATCATTGCACCCTCAGCGGGGGACAGAGCTGATAAATACCCAAGTTGACCTCAAAACTGCTGAATGCATTTCGGGAGCTGTCACTGAAGTCAGCGTACACGTAATACTTTATGGCTGGAAATGAAAGGAGGAGAGGTGTCCTGTGAGAAGTGGTGGTAACAAGTGCGATTACATCACAAACAAGAAGAAAGGGGAGAGGATTCAATTTGGGAAGAAGTGTATCACACAGGCAGAGTGGCCCTTGTGCTTGTCAGAGATTGGGAGAGGGGAGCGTTAATCATGGCAAACAGTCGGCATCTCCAGGGCTCCAGCTTCGGCTGTTGGAGTGTTCTGCGAACTGAAATACAGTCGATGTCAAAGAAAAGGTCAATGACATTGTTAGGGAGCCCTGTGAGGACACTGAACAGGTGCTCTTTACTTGACAAATATAAACTATAAGACACCATGCTCCTCTATACTTGGTTCACTAAACTATCACTAAGTCCTTGAGCTCAGAATGTCTGAAATTGACTGCACATAAAAAGATCATAAATGCCAAAATTTACTGCTATTTGTGGAATTACATAACAGTAATAATGGATGCTAGCTTTCTTTTTGTAGGCATCAGCGCATTAGATTAATCCGGAAGTCTGCTCCTTGTGTGTACAGTTGCGGAAAAAATGATTAGACCACTCTTGTTTTCTTCAATTTCTTGTTAATTTTAATGCCTGATACAGTTAAAGGTACATTTGTTTGGGCAAATATTATGATAACAACAAAAATAGCTCATAAGAGTTTAATTTAAGAGCTGATATCTATCCATTTTCCATGTTTTCTTGATAATAACCAAAATCACTCCAGTTCTTTCATTTCATTTCATTTCATTTATTTCGCTCATGGTTGTGCACTTCATCAGTAAACATTCAATAATCATCAAGTAAACAAACATGTACACCTCCATACTTGAAAAGGAGCAGGATGAAGAAAATGTCATATTTCCTGCCCCCTTCTAAATAATAATAGCCTTAATGGTTAGCCATACACAACTAGCTATAAAATCATACTGTATAAAGTCAGACAAACCAAACTAAATACATCCAAAGATAATACAAAATGAATACAAAACCAAGTGCAAAACTACATGTCCACAAAGTACAAAACATAGGTAAATATATATACCTGACAAAATTATGCAAAAACATTATATCAGACCAAAATAAGTAAATAAATATGTCACAAGATGCAAAACAAATACGAAGCAAAATGTAAAACTTATAACTGTTCATATAATCTCATTGTTCTGTCTTTACACACTTTTTTCAGTTGGAATATGTTTTTACAGTCCTTCAGCTCATTATAAAGAGAATTCCAGAGTTTAACACCCACCACTGATACACACATCTGCTTCAAAGCTGTCCGTGCACATCAATAGCTATGGCATTGTAATGCCAAAAACAGTGCTTTTAGGCATTCTGTTTTCTTTTCTGTCTGTTTTAGTCACATGATACACACAGGAGTTAGTCCTTGATTCCATAACCATTGTTTTTGATGACTTTTGATGGTCTTGTAATTTTTTCCAGGACTGTAGATCTAGTGAAATATCAATACTTCTGATCCAGTGTTTCCAGTTCTTCAATCGATATTCATATTTAAAGATGAAATATTTAACCTCAGTAATTTAGGGTAAATATGTATTTTATTACCATGAGAAGACAATAACACAGTAGCTATAGTATCCCCAGGCTCCATATGTGTCTAAGCTTCAGTTTGTATGTTATTTATCAGCAGCAGCAGCGGTTTATTGATACTGATATAAATAATGAATTGAGCCAAATAAATACACTACATACATGAAACGAGTAAATATTTTTATTGTTGCAACTTTTGAATTCAGCTCAAAATGATGTTTGTATCCACAGGATGTTTTATTGACAGTAATCTTTAAATTTAATAACACTTAAATATTCATGTTTAATTATTTACAAAGATGTAAGCTTATGTAAGTACTGGTACCTGTGGTAAGACGTTGAGTTTTACTTGTGTTATTGCATCTCACTCCAGTCTACATTTTACCGTCACTAAATAGTAGCCTACCCTCGGTGCAGGTTGTATCATTTAGCTTAAATTGTTAATTTTCATTAAAATTACATAAGTATCAGATTTTTTCTGTGTCGTAGCCTGGTTGTTTATCCTGCTGGAACTGCAGGGTAGAAAAAATATAGCATGAGCTGAAAAATGCATTTGTACCTCAGATTTTCATTCTCACAGACAGAATGTTTTCTGCCTAGAATGCCAAAGTGTTCTTTTGAATGTCCAACAAGTAATCACCTCTGCTGTTGAAAAAAATCACAGAAAAAGACTTGCAAAGTATGGAAAACTGAAATCTCACGGTAAATTATTGAGACAGGAGCTTGTGCATCAAGGATTTGTGTCTTTAAGACTGGCTCAGTCACTTGAGTGCAGTACATTGCATAGAAATGTCACTCCTACATTCAGTGAGCCTCAGATGGGCGCTGCTCCTAGCTGTCTCTGCAGTGCACTGATGTGCTTTTGGTCCACAACAAAAGAATACATAGCATGAAAGAAATGCACAGTTCCTCACAGTTCGTCAGCCTCCAGCTGGTGCCTGTCGCATAAAAGCTAGGTTAAAGCACACGCACACACACCTCACTGTCTGTTGGTTTTTGGAGCATCATTAAAGAAAAATGCAGGTTTGGTTTCTGTTTTCAAAACATATCTAAGAATGCTGCTGTTTAGCTATATTTCAAGGAACTTCTGACATGTTTTGATTCTTCAAGAAAGAATATTTTCATGACTACTTGCTTGAAGAAAATCCTATTGAAATTACATGTAATAAACAACATTTTGTTATTGTGTATATTATTTTATGAGCAGACCTTCCAACCTCACTTTCACCTCTGAGGTAATTTTACATTTCATTATGTATGACTAGAAAAAACAAAACACATAACAACCATTTTTTTAAACAGTTTGTTCTGGCCTTTAGTGTTTCCGGACACTAAAGGCCAGCACAAACTGTTTAAAAAACTGTTTTTATCCTGGGGCCATAATTGCGCTGAACACTGCCAGACACTAATATAAGTGTGGAAATGCTGAATGTTGTCTAGGTGTGTATGATGATGTTTTATGTGTCTTTTATAATTACTTATGCTGCTTTTTTTTTTTTTTTTTTTTTAGATATTTATGCCGTCGGGGCTTTTTTCTTTTATATTTTCAGTTTTTAGACTCTTTTATATAAATTATTTATATTTTTACGACACCTAAAGAGGATTGCACTTTCAATTTTGTTGTACTGGTACAACGACAATAAAGATATTCTATTCTATTCTATTCTATTCTATTCTATTCTATTCTATTCTATTCTATTCTATTCTATTCTATTCTATTCTATTCTATTCTATTCTATTCTATTCTAACTAGGAATGTGTCTAAAGCATTTATATTATATATGAAAATATGTTTCCATTTCAACATTCACATGGATCTTTTACTGTTGTTACACTGCAAAAATCTAAATTGTTCCAAGTGTATTTTTCTCATTTCTTGTCAAAATAACTCATCACACTTAAAATAAGACATACTCACCTAAAGAGTAACTTGTAAGTGAGATATAAGAACTTATTTTTAGACAATAGGTCTTGAAAATCTTATTTCAAGAAATCTTACCCAGATAATTTCATTTGTTCCATTGGCACTTTTTTTTTTTGTGCTTAATTCTAGATTTTTTTTGCTTAATTCAAGCAAAAAAAGTCTGCCAGTGGAACAGGTAAAATTATCTTGGTAAGATTTCTTGAAATAACATCTACTGCCTAAAAATAAGTTCTTATATCTCACTTACAAGTTACTCTTTAGGTGATTATGTCTTATTTTAAGTGTGATGAGATATTTTGTCTAGAAATGAGAAAAATACACTTGGTAACATTTTGATTTTTACAGTGTACCTGCATAAATAACAGCACAATTATTCATTTTATAACTCTCACCATAGTCAATGACTTTATGTTGATTCCATTATATTACAAAATAAAACAGTGATTTTTAATTAGACAGCAGACAGGTCCTTTTGGATCAATGTGCAGCATCATCATTACAAAGATGAAGAACTAATGGTGGTGACTTCCATGGAGGAGTGTGGAAGTACCACAATCATCCCTGATTGGGCGAGACGTGGAGATGAGAGGGATGTCGGCCATCCTGATATTTAAGGGGGTCAAGTGCCATCGATCGTATGCTTCCACAGAGACACTGACCTGTCATTGATAAGACGGATTAAGCTCTCGGTGCCAGCACATATTTCTTTACTGCCCATCATATCCTCACATCTTGTCTGCAGAGTCCACTCTGTGACTCACTTTCCCATGAGTTTTCTTTGTAGGTCCACGGCTCCTGTGGCATAAACTACTCACTGAAAGAAGTCCTATATATGAGTGATATCTGAGGTCTTTTCCGCAGTACAACGTGATATATTTCAACACATATCTATACCCCTTGACTCATATTTTTATTTAAGTATATAAACTACATTTATACTTTATTGGATACTTTTTTGCAGCTTACCATATGTAGGAATTAACAAGATCCTCATCATAAATAATCTTATAAGACAGACCAAAAAAGTAGACGAAGAGAAAAATATTGGACTTGAAACAGAATCCAGTATTTATTGCTTCTATGTTCCTGCTTCTCACATCTAAAACTTCGGTTAACAATCCATTTTTTGAAGAACTACCGCTATGTATAAACGTTTTTCCACCATTTTCCCACTGCTTTTTCATTAGCAATGACGTTACAGAGAATCACTATTCTGAAATGAACCACACCGTGCAGAGGTGGGAATTGGTGTAGACTAAACACGGAGCAGTTGGATATGGATATGTGAATTCAGCAAACAGCTGCTCTCTCTCTCATGAAACACTGGCATGTATCCAGACTCGTGATAAGACACAGGAGACTCCAGGGTCTTTTTACAGCCCTTTGTGCATTCTCACTTTCATCTTGCTCAAATATATTCACAGTATGGACAGATTAGCACACAAGTCTCCCTGGGTTTAATCTATCATACTTTTATAATAACATATTGAGTCCTGAGAGAGAGTATTGCTGCAGGTACAGGTTGTCTAACAGATGTTTCAGTTGCTGCTCTTCAGTGTCGAGACCGACCCGTGTGCTTTACATGTAGAGGTGACACTGTCAAACAGGGACACGAAGGGGAACAAAAACATTCATATCTGTTATAAATATCCACAATTAGAGCTGCAGCGCTCGTGCAGATGAGAAGGGTTTTTTAGGGGAATGTTATCTCGATGGGATTTTCAGATTTCTGTGTGTGTTTCTCAAGCAAAATTGTCCCAAAGCACACTCACATTTAATCTGTTCAGTTTATTGTGTGCTGTTTTGCTTGTATAGTGAGCACAGTTTGATGCAGACTTATGTTGACAAAATATATAAATTCATTGTTGGCTGTGAAATTGCTTATAAATAATAAATGATCTCTATATATATAAATAAATTACCTTGCTGTATTTCAGTATTTGCATTATTAATAAAGATAAATACTAGCCCTTGTGTTTCCTGCAGAGAATAAATTAATGTTTTCGTCATCCACATTCTTTGTTCCTCTTTCTACCTGCTACCAGCTGGCTTTTGTCCGCTTGTATTGCCTTTTTTTTTTGTTTTTCTCATCCCGACCAGCAGATGTCAGAAGTGGTCCTCAAAACCTGGGTGTTCCTCAAAGCACTGAGATCACATTATTGACATCAACCTTGTTTCCTTGCCCATTTTTACATGCAATATAAATGTTCGGTCATATGATACAGGCATAATATGACCATGGAGCCTGTGAATGCTGTCAGGTGTGTAAAGAGGTGTGTAACTAATTCAAATGAGGAGGTTTTCATTGTACAGGACTGTGTTTGTGTGCTGGTAAATGAGTAATTTACAGAGAATGGCTGCAGAACGGAGTCTGTGCACATTCATGCAGAACTCCAGCTGTGCACCAGATAAAGTAGGGGATGCAGTAAATAAATCGATGTTGGAAGAATGGAGTAGGGATCGACTGGGCAGAAAAACAAGAGAACAGTTGAGAAGGAACACATACTCTAATAGAGGCAGAAAGATGAGCAAGCTGACAGACAAGTACGCTGACAATCAGGCAAGCTGGAGCATACAAATAAACACGAGTACCTGTACTGTATGGATAATGACATGGTTTTAGAGATGAAAGCAGAAACAATGCAAATAGCCCTCACTCTCAGCAGTTACCATGACGACCAACCACCTGAACTTGGAGGTAAGTCCCAGGAGAGGTCTGCAGGAGGGAGAGGTGGGACAAGGGAGGTGTGTGTCCTGGTTTTACAGTTTGCCAAGTTCTCCAGTTTCTCCTCAGCACACACAAGTCATTTCAGTGTTGTGCAATCATGTCGACACATGGAATTTCAATTTGAGAAATGGTGAGAAGCTGGAAACCACTAAATGAAAAATTCAATATCTAACCTGCTCAGAATTTTAATTGCTTGTCTTTCCCTGAGAATGTTTATTTATTAAAAAGCTGCGCCTCTTGTGCTCTCTCAGCCCCGTCAACTAGCCGCCCCACCTCTCCATGTGCCGTACATATAATGGATTCTCTTTGATATGGCTGAACTCGAGTTGCCCTAACCCACAATGTGATCAGGTATCCACTCTGAACCACAGACTGCCTCCGTTTGAAAGCTGTCTAATATCGTCGGTGGTGGCAAATCCGACAGAATTTCTCACTTCCACGGAATTGGTTTACGACTGAATTTTAGAAATGGAAAACTCATACAGTCAGATGTATCAAGAGAGCAGCCTCTGTAAAACCAGAAAAAGGTTTTCATTCAGATTTGTTTGCTTGCTGTTTGTGTTGATGGCCACGAAGGAAGCCTATTCTCTGAATGCGTTTTGTTTTGGAGAAGCAAACAAAGCAAACTTTATCATGTTTGTGCAGGCAAGGCTGAAGACCTTTGTTTTTTCAGTCCCGGAAAATGTATCATTTGAGTGATAAAGATGTCAAAATAACTCACTTTGTATTGTGTTTTGATGGAGCATTTAATAATGACTGATGAAATAGATTACAGCCACTTTACCAAAAAGCAAGTGAGACTTAATCTCCTGTAATTTTTATATCAATCACATAAAACCGACCATATTAACTGAATGTGTTTCTTTTTTCTCATTCTTGCACACACCTTACAAACGACATCATCTTACACAGATACATTAATAAGTGTAATACAACCGCACGTAACTACTGTATGTCTTCTCTCAGGCAACGGATCTCATGCAAAATGAAAATTTATATTTTAGGCATGGCAATTAATTTCCAGGCTGCACCTATCGTTATGAAGCTAAATTTTAATTACTCATTTCAGGGCAGTTATGGTTGGAGCCCCAGCATACTAAAGATAATTTGCCTTTTCGTTAATCTGGGGGTGGGGGGGATTGCAGCAGCTATAGTGGTGAGTGCAGGCGATTTTTGTGACAATCAGACCATAATTATGTGTGGGGACGCAGCCAAGCGCAACATGGCCCAATGTCATTAACTTGCAGCCCACCTCAGACTGAAAAGGGCTGGGGGGTTGTCATTATTTTCTATTATTCTGAGAGGAACACAAATCCAAATGAGCACAGATAAAAAACGTAACTAAGCTTGATGCCACGGGCTTAGCCAGCTGTTTGACATTCAGCAGTTAAACCTTGCTGTAGTGAAAAGAGTGGGTCACAGGGATAATATTGCTTGAAGAACAACGTGAAATTTCATTAGGTCTGCTAATGCCTCCCTGACATTAGTGATAAATCCTCGGCTGCTTGCTAATGGGTGCTAAGGAAGCGGATATCTACAGCCTGTGGTAACTGTACCATGTCTGATGGCAGGTAGTCTAGGGGTTTGGCTTCAATTCAGAACTGTGTGCTTATGAAGCGG
The DNA here is from genome assembly GCF_902148855.1 of Sphaeramia orbicularis. Classification (NCBI taxonomy): domain Eukaryota; kingdom Metazoa; phylum Chordata; class Actinopteri; order Kurtiformes; family Apogonidae; genus Sphaeramia; species Sphaeramia orbicularis. The sequence goes on along the minus strand of NC_043971.1, from coordinate 23,122,661 downwards.
CAACAGAAACATGTTGCTGTACACAGTATGCGACTGTGACAGCGCTGCCTTATCTGGGAACAAGATACAGAGGCAATGAGACTTTCTTCAGGCTCTATTCTTACACAGAGCCATAACTCGCCTGCATCCTAAACAGTGTAAAACAGATTTACAAATATAGCTTGCGCAGGAAAAGTGTTTGCAGCATAAAAACAGCGTACACCACAATGATGTGCCTCCATTTTAGGGTGTTCCATGATTCAGAAGCTGCCATGTTGTACAGTATTCATAACAGACATTTTGGAATTATGGATGAATATTTCATAGCCTGATGGACTGGGATCTAGCCTGAGATGCTGTTGGCAGTGGATGCCATTCATACTACCACACTCCTACCAATGCCTTGATACTTTTCCTCCCCTTGAAATGTCAATGTGAAGTGATCTGAGATTTCGTTGATGTTTCCTGAAAAGGAAAACGAAGAAATCGAAACAGGGAGAGGCAGAGTGATTGTCTTACCAATAAGTGCTGATACATATTTTAATCCAATACAAGCTTCAGACATCAAGGACAGCAGTGGCAGTCACACTGTAGGGTGGAGGGGAGTGTGTAATCCCACTCTCTCTTGTCTGGGCTCCTGGTGGGCTTTTCCACATAATTCACCGGTTGTCTTGTCTGTGGATCAGAGGGTGTGTCCAGCAGACAGGCAGGGTTCACCTCTTTGAGCACCTGCCGAGCTGCTGCTGCTGCATCTGCAGGAGTGGGGTGGGGTTGGGTGTCTGATATCACTGACAAGTATCATAACAAGTGTCTGAGGCCTTCTATTTCCTGGCCCTTGGGGTTTTACCTTGCTTTGTCATCTGGCTTAAGTATTTCTTCTCTCTCCACTCTTGACTCCACTTCATAAAATGGAGCCAAAAGGCTGGAAAAATACCAGACTGTAGGACCACGAGTGAAAGAAGAGAACACGAGGAAAGGGTTTGGAATTATTGACTTAATTAAATCAACAGGGATTGAATGATTAACTGGAGTGAGACTACTAATGCATAGGTATGAAGAGGCCAGTGATGCATGTACAGTGGCAATCAACTGTTCAGGTTCACAGAGCTCCAGACTTGTGTGTTATTCTTTTTGTTAAATTAATGGAGCATTTGTTTCTTAATGGGAAAAATAAATGGAGCATCTGAATGCTGACCCATTTTGGACTTCAACCTGAAATTTAAAACACTATCAACTCTAGGAAAAAGTCTAAGTTAAGTGGAATGAAGTTTATTTTACTTGAATAAATAAATGATACACAGATTCGTATAACAACTTGAAATTTTAGAGTTCCCTTTTTTCCCTGGATAAAACACAGGATAGGACAGCAGACTGACTGTTTTCATTAGATCATAATCCAATTCAATCCACTTTATTTATACCACACAATTTAAATAAGAACATTTCCAAAGTGCTGCACATCATAAAAACAATGAAATAATTAAAAGAAATAAAAAGAATACACTAAAAACAATAAATAAGTGCATAAAACTACAACAATGCTATAAATAAAACAATAAAATCAAATAGTTAGAAGTACTAAAATAAACAAAAATAAATAAAAGACACAGAGGACCACACAACTCACGCAGAGTTAAAAGCCAGAGAATAAAAGTGGGTCTTAAGACAACACTTAAAACACTCTACCATGGGGGCTGTTCAGATGTGTGTGTGTGTGTGTGTGTGTGTGTGTGTGTGTGTGTGAGGGGGGGCAGTAATATGTCAGTTTAGTGGCACAGATTAAATCAGGTTTTTGCATCTTTTTTGTGATGTCCCCAGCACTCCTATTTTCTGTACTGGTTGTAGCTGGAATATAAGGAATGGTCTATCAGGAGGGAATGCTGACACCTCAGGAACTGTGAATACTTATCTATATATAGAGGCAGCTCGGCCGTCAGTCTTTCCCTGGTTTGCTTGGTTCGTTAGACACTGGCTGATGTATCCTCTGTTCTCTCATACCTATACAGGTTCACACATTACTGATGAACTGCATCACATTGTTGTTTACTTACATACTTTACTGTTACTTGAGAGAGTCTTGTGTGATCTCCACATTTTGTCCTTCCTTTGAGCCGGTTCATGAGAAAGCGGTGGCTCATCCAGTCAGATATCGGCAGTGTTAGTTTTCCTTGCTATTTTTAGGTGAGTATCACACTGAAGTCTTTTTGTTAGTTTGGGAAGCATTAACCAAATCCATTTTTGAGCTCATGTATCGAGGTAAATAGGCACTGTTGGAATTTTTTGTGACTGGTATTCTCCTTTGCGAGTTGTATCAGATTGGTATACTAAGATCTGTTTTGGGGTATTTTATTTGTATTTTCTTTTATGCCATAAAGGATGTAGTTTGAAGCTATAGGTTTGGGATCACCTTACTGTTTTGTTGAGGGTTTTCTGTTTGTGAATAAGTGCTCATCAGTATTGGGATGTGCTCAGATAGTAAATTTTACTAAAGTCAAAACAAGGAAAATCAACAAAAGAAGCAATGCACAAGTATGTTAAAGTTGCAACACTGCTAATGGCTCCCATTGACTTAAGCTTAATTATATATAATTATTACTATTTTATTTCCTGGACTCATTCCAGTCTCCTCCATTTTGTTTGGATGATCTGATAGTCTATCTTTAATTTTTTTCCCTGAATTAATAACATCTCAAGAAAAATCGAAAATGATGTCTGCCATGTTGAGCTGTGATTGACAGGTGTGACTGACAATTCGCTCACCTGCTGAGTCTGACTTTCAGAGTTTGAGTTTGTTTAATAAAACACCTTTTTCCTGACAGACAGCTCAACAGTAGCTGTGGTTAATAAATTCCACTAACAAGACTTCAAAGTAACTTCAGGAAGATCACCGTTTTAACAAGTTGGTAAGCAAGCGCTTAGCATTAACTCACCCATGATCCATGATCCCTTGGGCTGCTATGGTGCCACCCCTTTTGTCCAAATATGTTCATTTCTGGCTCCATAAACTCAATATGGCAACAGACAATTTGCCAACTTTTGGCTTCAAAATGGCAGCACAGAAACTAACAGCTGAGATGATTCCTCCATCCGCTTTATTATATGCAGACCATGGGACTATCTGTTTTGCCAACTTGTCATATAGTGCAAAGGTATGATTTTATTCAATTTAAATATCTGTTTTTCTAAATCTGGTTTGATGACTTGTACAAGTATTGTAGAAAAATCCTTATAAACCACATGTCCATAAATAAAGACAATGAGACAATTACAAGCCAGGACACTATTAATAGATGGTGTCAAGCACAATGCATACTTCTACAAGTATAATTTAATACATTCAATAATATTATCCAGTTGTTTTCAACACTGTTGTTTTTGATCACTTGACTGAGGTGTTATTGACTGATTTCAGTCACTGCAGGTGTGTGTTAATTTTTGTGTTAAAGCATTCTTTGTAGAGACATAAGAGCGTGACAGGAAGGCAGTTTTTACACAATTACAGCTGTGTTAAGCAATTAATAGATTCAACTAAAACACTAATGAATGGAATTGTTAAGGAGGTATTGTGTTTGTAAAACTATATTGCAGTACATTTAATGTTTTGGGTTTTGGACAACACATGAACATTTCTAACTAAATAACAATGCAATTTGTCACTGAGATAATCTTGCCTCAGTGAAAGGCCTGGTACCTTCTGCAGTCGAGGCAAATGATGGCAATGGCCACCATTTGAGAAAATACCTTTCTTCAAACAATTGTGTAACATTAAAATGTTTTATTATAAATGAATTCAAATATATATATATATTAAAAAAAATCTAGTCAGTCAAGCATAATACAGCAATCAAATGTGTCTATAATCCTTGCATCAAATTACTCATGCAGCTAAGTCACTAATAATTATTTAACTTGTGATCTTTGACGACCACATTCAGATCAGTCCTTCCTTGAGTCCAAGTGAAAGTGTCAACTTTGAAGGCATGACCTGGAGACACTGATGAGATTTCACATTGATTGGAAGGAACCATGATGAGGTCACAACAACCTCTACCTCCGGCTGCCAAATTCTTATTGAATTCAACCTTGAGTCCAAGTGAATTTTCGTGCCAGATTTTAAGCCCTTCTGTCAAGATGTTCCTAAGATGACATGATTTAAACCTAATGGGAACCGACTGACAGACCTTCATATAGACATGCACTGTGGATGCATCTGTGGAATAATATGGAGAAATATGTATTTTCACTATCCACTGTGGATTATGTTGACAGAATGATGCTGACCTTAACGGGCCCTTGCAAAAATAAATATATGTTAAACTTGGCGGATTCAAGTCTTTGATTTAGCCTCCACACCACCATATAAGCTTTGGCCTAACTAGATGCATTCTGAAAGACAGCAAATAGTTTTTTTGAAGGTTCTTTGATGGAGATGACAGCCTTGAGTCCGTAATAAGGAGCTTAGTTTTGCTCTGATTGCAGCTCTCCTTTTGAATTGAGCAATTGTGAAACACTTTTCACCACCACAATAGAAAATCTGGACACCAACTGCTGCCATTTGAATGCAGGTTATTTTCCAGCTCATTAAGCATATTGATAAGAGTAAACAAATGGTAGATTTTAAGGGGGTACAGAATTGGACCCCACTAAGTGCTTTCATTAAAAGTTTTCTAGAATGGTTCGTGTGCTTTAAGGAAATTGATATTTCATGTAAGAAGAAAGATTAATTGAGCTGAATAAATTAAATTTGAATATCTATGTGCATGTCTGTATTCAGCAATGATTTAAAGGATTGTTATGATGATGATTAAACTATTCTTATAATTAAATACATTATGAGTCCTTGTTAAGGAGCAGCATACTTGTACATGTACATGAGAATTTCCATTTTCTGCAGCTTTATACAGCATTTCAGAGGCAAATGTAATACTTTTTACTCTGTATTTGTCTGACAGCTCTACCTTTCACATGACATTTGTTCATCCTCTCCCTGTCCAATGAAAACTATACCGTCTCCAAATGTTTTGTTTTTGAATGATCCATCTGAATGATGAAATGCTTCTTCATGGGTTAAAAAAAAAAAAAGAAAGCCCTTGTGGGTTACCTGGAAACTACATTGTCTCAAAATGTTGTATTTTTTTGTATGTGGTATATATCTGTGAACGTATATGTATGTACAGACATATGTGTTGTTGTATTATGTGTTTATGTAAATTATTATATTTGCTCATAATAATATAAAACCAGAAATAAAATTATTTAAGAGTAAGTGTCAGGCATTAGAGTATAGATATGTTTAGACTAAAAAGCCTATTATTGTTATTAATTATATAAAGAGAAGGGGTGGTAGTTTCTAAGTTATACTTCTTCTCACTCCGTTTCAAATATGTATTTTATGTCTTATGTATAAATGTTTTGTTGGTTTGTTTATTTTTCTTCTTTTTTGACATTCATATTCATAATAAAAACATCAGTCAGTTAAACAAAGCCGAGAATGAACATCTATGCACATGTATTTATGCTGCAGTAATATATATCCATGATCATATTTAACATTTTACAACACCACAGAATACTTTTACTGTTTGTCAGTTAACAAATTAGAATATATGTGATTATCTAAACAATGAATCCTACATGTGTAAACATCAACAACATCAGTTTGCCTCTACAATGTCTGGTTCACAGCACATTAACTAGGTGTGTGTGAGGGTTGAATAGATCACTTGTTGACAGTATATCTTTCTGGCATCCATTGGGAAACTTTCATTTTGCCGACATTAGTGTCCACCGTTTGCTTTCCAAATTGTACTACTTCCTGTCTCCTCTGAGGAAAAGGTGTTGGGTCAGATCCTAATTTAGACCAATAAATTTAGGCCCCTAGCTGCTGGGGGAAGTACTGTCATGGCAAGATTGATTTTATCCCGTCAGCCCTGAAGTGTGTAGATGTGAGTGTGGGGGAACAAAAGGTGGTGTATGGCCCTTCAGTCTCCAGCGGGATTTGAAATGGCTCTTACCATCTGCTGAAAACAGTCAATACATCCCAGAGCATCATGTAGGGTCTCCCTATATTCTTCTCTGATTGACTCAAAAGGTCACAGGATGCATCAAAAATAAGCAGCCAATCAACATGCACGCCTTTACAGAATGCCAATACCTCATCAGCTCTGTTTGGTGGTCATCATGCTGACATTATATGGCACCTACCTGCATGAATAACCTGCAAAAAGAAAGGCTTTGCAAAGAAAACAAAGCTAAGAACTAATGCAAGGGACTCTCTTAAAATAGAAAGCTTTTATAGTAACATATAGTCTTTGTACGACAAAGTAATAGAACATGGATGTTCATCATTCTGCCATCTCACTAGCTTTGTCCCCAGGGATATGTATAGCCCACTATATGGAAGACAGAAGTCAAAACACTGGGTTTGGAAAGTCTTCTGCTGCATTATATATGAATTAATAAATTATGAGAGGTATGAGATATGTGCTTTCAGCAGCAGCATCCTCAAACCCAGCATGTTCATCTCTATTTTCAGTCAGCAATTTTAGACCATCAATGTGAATTGCATCTATGAGTGTAGTTTGGCTTTAATCCCATTCAAATGCTTCAAAATGAAACAAGAGTTTGACAGTGAGGTTGACTCTTCAGTATTGATTGCTGATACTGATATTAACAGTTTAATATGTTAGATTTGTGTGCACTCAAGTGCTTATGTGAATTTTGTCTGTTTTGTGTTGCAACCTGTGGTTCCAGTCATTTTACATCTGTCATATTTAACACGTTGTGTCAAATTACGAAGTTCCCTACATCAGCGCCCTGTGTTGATGGCACCATCCAACTTAATTTACATCATTAGTGAGCAACATGATAATATGACAAATATAATTATTAATTAGCAAATATAATTATTATATTATTATGCTGTATATTATATTGTTATTAACAGACAAACAGAGCGGCCAGTGTTTGACAAATTTTCTGTTGAGTTGAAGCTACCAACACCGAGGATCACATTTCAACAGAATGAGAGAGAGAAAATGTGCACAGTTAAGGTAGTGTTTGTTTACTAGAAAGCTTTTTAGAGTGACATGAGAGACTAAAAGTGCACCAAATGTTAACGTGGCCAATTTGTACCTGACATAAGAAATGAGCTGAAAAATGTAGACAACACAACATGTAAAGACAAGGAAAAAGTAACAGTAAACCTGATTACGGTGCTGCTTAGTCTTCCATAGTCAGACTGAACACAGCACTGGTTTTCTCCTGGTTGGTTCTTGCTTGTTATTCTGATTGGCTAGTGTTTATTGACAGTTGTCAAACCGGCTCAGAGGTACATTAGCATCACCAAGTAGACTGGAGTCACTACAGTTTCAGTTATGGGCTTTGGTAGTCTCATTTCTTTTCCTCTGTTAAGTGGAAGTGCAAAATCCAGCAGCCTATACCAGTTATGTCTGGTGTAGGGCTTCAAAATAAATGGTTTGGAGGTTTTTTGTCTTGTTTTTTTTTTTTTTACACTTACCACTAATATGTGAACAAATGACTGGTTTCCAGCTGCACATACACTGCGACACAAACTTTGTAACTTTGCAAGTGCAAATCTTGCATAGTGTAGTCATGTGAGGTCACATTCATGATGTCGCATTGTTACGTTTTGAGTTGTGATTTCCTGTTTTCTGTGATGTGAAGCACAATACAGCAAGCGATTCACCTAAATATAAGTTCTTTTCACCTCCTACTGCTGATGCTCTGAGCTCTGAGTTAATGACAAAAAACTATCTGTCTATGTGTATATGAATATCAGCTGAAGTAAAGATTGCTGAATGATATATTGGAGTCCTGTCTCTTCCTCCCTGTGTTCTGACCGACACACCATCTTGTTTACAGTTAGCCCCCTAAACGAATTAGCTCCAGCTATCACTTCCCTAACACATAGACAACCTTTATTTCTGTAAATATTCATAAATTATTACCTCCTCCAAAGAGGTTCTGTTTTCATCTGGGTTGGTTAGTTAGTTGTTTGTTTGTTTGTTTGTTTGTTTGTTAGCAAGATAACTCACAAAGTTATGGATGGATTTTCATGAAAATTTCAGGAAATGTTGATACTGGCACAAGGAACAAATGATTAAATTTTGGTGGTGGTTGTGGTGGTGGTGGTGGAGGGGGGGCTGATCTGCCTTTCTGGAGGTCTGCGCTCTCCGAGTGCTTTTCTACTTTTATTGTTATTTTTAACAAAGACACAAATTTCTTGTATGTGAAATGTACTTATATAAAGTTCATTCTGATTCTGGTTCTGACATTATTGCAAGTTATATTAAATTCTGGATGAATACAATAAATAAACACTATATGGCTGTGACAAATATACTGCTTAATAATAACAGTTTTGATGTTTTTGATGTAGCTAATAGTGAGGTTTCAACCAACTGAATAAAATTTGCTGAACTTCCACTTCAGTGGCCACTAAAAACACAAAATGCCCTCTCTAAATCCATTGTTTGTTTGTTTTTTTGCTCCTTCTGCACTTTTTCATCAAAGGGATCTTATTAAATGAACTGCTGCAACATAAAGCTGGATGCCTCTGGAATAAAACAAAAAAACATAAAGGAAAAAAAAAAAACCATGGTGGACCCTGTGGAGGTGACTCTTGGCTCATTCAAGTAGGTAATTCTACACAAATGAAACTAATAAATACAACCTATGATTTCTGCAGTAAGATTGACCTACATTTTACACACTGTAATGACAGCTTCAGATGGCTTTTTATTGAGTATCTGGTGCAAAGACACAGCATGATCACTGTGACAATTTGTGGTGTGTTACATAACCAACACACTATACTGTACGTACATATGAGGCGTCTGCCAACAGTTTTGGACATTGTCAGACAGGAGATGCCCAGAAGCAACAAAGCAAAATCAATTCTGCATGACAAGGTGCATGGATGATGCCAGAAGTCTGGGGCTCATCTCGTTCATCCGAGCATGAAGGGTGCAAGTATTAATAAACCACCAGACGCAGAGTTTAAAAAAAAGAAAGAAAAAAAAAAAAAGAAGAAAAAACAGGCACGGGGTTGAGTGAATGCGAGGAATGATTTATAAGATGGAATAGTTGTTAATGGTTTGGGGGTAAACAAGAGTGTCCCTATAGCCTGGTCTGCATTTCATACTTCTGTGATGAAGCTGTCATCAGCATACAGCACTCTGGTAATATAATCCTCTGGGGGACGCTTAGTTTTAATTTAGGTGTCAAAAGAAAATGATTGACTTTTATTGTTTGATTGGGTGTTTGTGTGTGTGTGTGTGTGTGTGTGTTTGTGTGAGTGACTGTACTTTGCTTGTCTCTCTGTGCTTTTCAAGTGCACATAAATATTTTGCATGTAGGACAGAAATATTTAATCTTTTAAAACTCAGTTAATTGTAAAGTAATTAAATTAATTTCTTCTTCATTATCACCATCATCATCCTCTTCTTCTACTTCCTCCTCCTCTTCTTCTTCTTCTTCTTCTTCTTTTGTTTCCCAAGGCAAAAGGTGCTCAGAGCATGAAAAAATAGTGTTATGAACTTATAATTTATGGTATTAACCCTTGAAGGCAATCTATTTTTGTCGCAATTTCGAACTATTTTTTTTTCCTCTACAAATAATGTAAGCTATTTTCACCATTTATCATATATTATACTCTGCATTTTGCATTTTCAACTGAAAATCAAGTATTTTCCTGTATTTAATTTGCTGTAGATGCAGATGCAAATGGAAAAAAAAGAGATTATTATATCAAAACAGAGAAAACTTAAGAAAAAGGGACTTTATCAGCAAAATATATCTTTAATTGAATATAAAAGCTAGTATCTAGAAAAACTACATAACTTTTACTGGTGAAACAATGCTGCAGAAGATGCTACATTCATTACTGACACATACGATACATCTGATGCTACTGAAAAACTGACAAACTGCATTTTACCTCAGTTACTTAAATGTATTGGGGTCTGATCAAGTGTTAACACGTGGGCACATTTTGTGTTCAACAGTCTCTGTCATGTAAGCAGAGTAACTTATATTCATGTAGTATACATATTTGAGTAGGTATTTAGAAACACTTTAACATTATGTATAACAAAATTTAGGGAGATGCAACTTCTAGGTGAAAAACGTCAAATTATTGCTAGGTAAGACTTGAAACGGACATCAATTTTTTAAGCTTAACGAAATTAATATCAAGTAGGACATAACCTTTTAGATATTATGTTCAACTATGCTGAAAATAAAGTTTGGGGTAAAATATTGAAAAGTCTCCGTTTTATTAGAGTTTTTTGCAAGTTGAATGGACAGTGTGTGGGATACCTTTTTTCTTCTTCACTCATACCTCATACTCCTACACACCTGTCCCCTAAAGACTTTTTAGGTGTGCGCCAGCCTCCATACCTTGAGTAAAATATTGAAAATCTCAGTTTTATTGATATGAGAATGTGATAACATGTGGACAGGCTACCATAGTAACAAGTGGACGAATCTTTACCATTGTATGCATCACCCAAAATGTTGACTTACTTTTTTTTTAAACAACAAGCCAGATATAATCACAATGTTTTGTTGCAGGGGTGTCAAACTCATTTTAGTTCAGGGGCCACATTCAGCTAACTTTGAGCTGAAGTGGGCCGAACCAGTAACATAATAACATAATAACATAATAATATATAAATAATGTCAACTCCAAACTTTTCTCTATGTTTTAGAGCGAAAAAAGTAAATTCACATTTTGAAAATGTTTACATCTACAAACAATCCTTTCAAACATTGTGAATAACATGAACAAACTGAAAAAATAAGTGTAATTTTAACAATATCATGCTTCAGTTGATCATTTACACATGTACATTATATATAACTTACAGATCACAGTAGGTCTACAAATACACAAAACATTTAGTAACAGGTGGAATATTTTTAAAATTGCACTTACTTAAGACATTTCAGGTTGTTCACATTTTTGCAAAATTATACTTTGTTTTAGTGTAAATACATGAAAATATTTACATTTACAAAGAGAAAAATTTGGAGTTCTGAGTATTTATAGGTTATTGGGTAGTATTTTACTGGTCTGATCCATTTGAGATTGAACTGGTTCGAATGAGTAACCTGAACTAAAATGATTGTTAATATCTTAGTGTAATTTCTGCATTTCACAAATTCATCCAAATGGCCAGACTAAACCCTTTGGCGGGCTGGATTTGCCCCCCAGGCCGCATGTTTGACACCTGTGTTTTATTGAACATATTTAATACTAACACAGTGTTATTTACAACTTGTGTTGGTCCATACTGATAAAGAGTCATTTCTTAGTAACAGTTCACAGATAGTTATTTTAAACAGACAGATTGAATAAAATTTTTAGATATAATTTTTAGTGTCAAATTTGAGCTATATTTTTATGTCTGAGGCATGGCTATGGTGTGAAAAGTACAAGTGACAAAATCGGTTGTAACTTTTTCTCTACAAGTAGTATTTTAAAAAGGATAACAGTTCCATAAAATAGAGATTTTTAGCAAAAAAAAAAAAAAAAAAAGAGCCCACTTGATAAATGACGTGTGCAAATTTACTTTTTCATGCTGATGTTCACTTCTGCTTGATCAGACTCACTGATAGGATTAATGGTTAAGATAAGATAAGATATACTTTATTGATCCCCCGGACAGTATGCGTCAATACAATAGAAAAATGAAGAGATAAAAATATGAATAATATAAATAAGTTTGTTAAAGTGGCTAAAGTGACAAAAAATAGCAATAATAATAATAATAATAATGATAAAGTTCAAAAGTATTCAACATATTAAATAAGTAGATGCATTTGGTCACTCGTGGCTGTTTTGGTCTTTAAGGGTTTTAATGTGTAGATGTTTAACTGTTCTTGATGAAATGAGTAAAAGACAAATAATCCCTGACTTGTATACTTCAAAAAAATCAAATCATGTTTACAGGATACCTTACCCCAGTTTGCCTTGTCCTCCACCGAGAGTAAATTTATTCCGTTATATTTCAGAAGCCTATTATCTGCCATTTACTATTCTATCCTCTCAAGGTACATGCACAAAGTTTGACAACCTTTATACAGTTGCTTGGAGCTATGTTTGCTTTTGAGAACTTTATAATGTAAACCCAGGGGTGAAGGATTTTCTCAAACTTATTGTAGAAAATTCTAATGTTCAGTTCACATCAAAGTATTTTTTTTTTTTTTATAATATCAACTATACTTGTGTGTTTTTTTTTTTTTAAAGATAGAGTGAATAAATAAAGAAAATGCAAATCATGATATTTCTGCTTATCACTAAAGTGGAGAATGTATAATTAAGAGTGTTTACATATTGAAATGTTGAAATAAAGTAAGTGATTGCAGGTATATTACTTGAATAAAGTATGGAAGCATCTCATCAGGAGTCTGATTTCAATATACACAAACCAGTCCCACAGTGACAGATTTAGCATGAAGAGTATCATGATCAGAAGAGCCTCATATCCTCTCATAAACATTTCATTAAAATGGATTATTTCAGCCTTAAATAAAACCACTGCTCTTTGATATACTGTAAAGTCACTAGTGTTTGACTGAATATTTGGAGCTGGGGCATGGTGGGAGCAAACAGAGATTTATTTATTGAAATCTGTGTAATCATGTGCTGACTGTGTCCCAGAAGATAAACACAAAAAGGAGACGGGCTTCTTCATAGACCCTTTAATGTTGTTATTAAAGCTTCCCTGGAAGGGGTAAATATCGACGTGCGGCGTGGACTCCTTCACAGACCACTGCACTTTGGTGTCCCGCCCCGCTAGTGCCATCAAATCAATCAACCTTTCTAATTAACTGCATCCAAATGAGGCATCGTCTTCTGTGCCTCAGAAAAGACCCCTTTTCCACATCACCTCCTGCGCTCATAGGATGTTGTGCGTGCTCTGAGCTCAGTGCTATTTCTGCACTCTGCCTCTAACCTCATTCAACGTCTTCTCAAAGTAATCAAGATCTCCCTTTGACTATTTTTCAAAGAGATCGAGACAACAGGCCAGAACTTGACCCACCTTTTAAATTCTAATTCAACATTTGCACATTTACTTATTTCACCTGTCTTTACATCCGGTTAAAATTGACCAATTTCACCCCATTGATTTTGTCTTAAGAAGCACAGTGACAGCATTTGTTGTGAGGTGTGTGAGCTTTTGCGGATATATGACAAAGAATTTCTTTGAGGACGGATAAAAGCTCTGGAGGGAACAGCTGCTCGGTGGTACAAATCTGTCACAGCCAGCCAACTCTCCCTCTCTCTTTTCTTCCTGTGTTCTTAAATGCTTGCTCTCCCCTTGCAGCTTCTGACAGAGCTGGAGAGTGAAGCTCCTCTAAGCAACACCCCCAGGGCACTTGGAGTGGTTCCAGATGTGCTCCTCCAGAACTGTGGACTGCAGCATCCCTGGCATTATTCCATTCACTCGGCTCTTGTTCACTTCATTTACAATCAGTCGGCATTTCATACTCAATCTAAAATCTGATTCTCGTCCATTTCTTTCCCCCTCTCTCGTTTGTAGCATTAATTGAAAATGCAAACTGTAATCAGATCAGCTGAATAAAGATGAGTGGCTTAAAGATTGGAGATACGAGTGACAATTCACAAGGCTCTGCATAAGAAATGAAGAGGCTGATAAAAGGAATGTGGGTTTGATCATTGTGTGAGATGATAATGGTCTGTTTTGGCACATGATTTGGATGGATCCCCCTGTCCTCTTACACTAGCGGCAGATATCAAGAATGACATTTTCTTTTCTTAAATAAAATGATTAATTATAATTAATTACTTTCTTTTAAAATTTCTCCCCGAACCATCTTTGTATGAAGTGATGAGTGCAGAGTTGTACTTACTGCTGGACTCAGATAAGTGTGAATGTTCATTCAGTAAATTGATCTTCTTATCTAAAACTCCGCAAATAAGCACATCTGCTTATTTCATAAAATGATGACCTATCCTTCTAACAACTTAATGATCTACAGATGCACATGTATATACAGGGTGTTCCAAAAAAATGTATTCACATTTTAACTTTTTCATGCATAGTGGTCACTCCAGTGGACACCCATTCTCCAGCTGTTCTCTTGTATGTTCATGGGTTTAATTGTTTTAGTTCTATGTCCTCCTGAGACCCAGCAATGCATTTTTGTCCTCTGTAGGGGACAAAAGTTTGACAGTTTCACTAAAAAAATGCTGTTCATTGCAAAGGACATTCCATTAAAAATAAATAAATGAAAATAATTTTAAAAATGTATCTGAAAAAACTGTTGCATTATGTAGTTTCCAATCAAGATGACTGTTTAATGTAAAAAAAAAAAAAAAAAGCTAAAAATGTTCACTTTCCTGGGTCTCAGGAGGATATCAATCAACACAGTGGATGCTCATGCATCATCTACACTGATATTCAGACCATGACTGTAACTTTGCTGTTCTTGATAAACCTGATCTGCACTAACATGTTTGTGTGTAAGTCAACTGCAAATTTTCTCAAACAAAAAGTTTTTTTTGTTTTTTGTTTTTTTTGCGTATTATCTCCATAACTAGTATTAGAATATGATAAAATGTGGGAAAACATGAGATTAGCTGCATTAAAAAAAATATATATATATTCCACAGTTTCCACACAGTCTATCACTTTATGATGATGGGTTTTAAATATATGTTTCTTTGCTTCAAAAATCAAATGCATGCTGTCCGGCTGAGTGGACATTTTTGTAACTCTGTGAAAAATAGATTCATAAAAAAAATTCAATCACATTGTTTTTTTCATGCCTAAATGGGAATAAAAACACTCAGGAAAAAAAATCTTAATTAAGGTTCTCATAATTCATGCATGAAAGGGTTAAATAATTGTAAAGTAGGTGTTTATTAAAATTTATTTAATTTTCAAAATGTAATAGAATTTACAAACATCATTTTATTGTTTCGTCACCGCCTGTTCTCAAACTGACGTCCGTTCTGGTCCGGACACTGCTGACAACGCCAAGCAATGGAATCGCACACATCACCAAACAATTCCCTTGGTATTTGCGTGCATTCACGTTCAATGGCTGCTCTCAGTTCAGTGACTGTTGCAGGTTTCATAGCGTAGACTTTGTCTTTTAGGTATCCCCATTAAAAAAAGTCTAGTGGTGTGAGGTCTGGTGAATGTGGAGGGTATTCAACGAAACCCCTCTGTCCAGTCCACCTGTTTGGCCATTGAACGTGAATGCATGCCGAGGTTATAATCGTTAACGAAAACTAACGAAATGACAAAAACTAGAATTGAAAAAATATTTTTCGTTAACTGAAATAAATAAAAACTGTAATTAAAAAGAAAAAAAACGACAACTAACTGAAACTGTATTGTGCGCTTACAAAACTAACTAAAACGTATAAAAAATTATGGATAAAATTCCCTTCGTTTTTGTCTTTGTCAATGTTGGATTGATACGAAAGCAATTTATTTCGCTCTAGCAATTTTAGCTAGCGGCACCATACGGAACTTGGCGGTCCGTCACTTCTTGTCACTTGTGGTTTAGCGTCGTCTTCTTGTCCCCACTCTGCCTGGAAACATGGAGACTAAAGTTGGGAGAAAGCAGCAGAGTCCTGTCTGGGATTTATTTGAATACGACGGCGAAGAAAAGAAAATATATGACAAAACTAAAGTTAATACTAAAATTAAACTAAAACTAAGCATTTAGAAAAAAAGAAAACTAATAAAAATTATCAAACCTACTCTAAAAACAAATTAAAACTAACTGAATTAGAGAAAAAAAAAATTCAAAACTAAATAAAACTAAACTATAATGAAAAATCCAAAACTATTGTAACCTTGATGCATGCAAATACCAAGGGAATTGTTTTGTGATGTGTGGGATTCCATTGGCGTTGACAACAGCGTCTGGACCAGAACGGACGTCAGTTTGAGAACAGGCGGTGACAAAACAATAAAATGATGTTTATAAAATTCTGTTACATTTTGAAAATTAAATGAATTTTAATAAACACCTACTTTACAATTATTTAAAGTGTGTACACATTTTTTGGGACACCCTGTATATATAACAAGTGTGGAAAATGGGAGCAAAATAACCCTCAACTTTGATCGACTACAAACCTAAAAGAGGAGATCAGAAATATCCTCTTGTAAAGATGTTACCATTGTGGTGCAAAAAATTTAGTTAATGTATTGCAAAGAGAAACTAGGAATCTAGGAGTCAGTTTAGTTTTTTATTTTGTAATTTTAATTTTTTAAATCTTTTTTTATTTTTATTTTATTTATTTGCACATCATAAACAGCAAGAGAAAAAATTTAAAAACTATTTTCATGCAAGTAACACCATTGTGCAGGAGAAGATAGAAGCCAAAAAAGGCTTATGTAAATACCTTCCTGGAAATAAACAATACACAGGAAAAAAAAAAAAAAAAGTATTAAAAATACGATATAACTGAAATAATAATTTAAAGTAAAAATAAGAAAAAATACAAATCAAATGATTTACAGCCTTACATTTTTTTTAATAAACTAGAGTCCTTTACAGATGCTTTTTAAATAATGATAAAGATGATGTTGATTGAAGTTCAGGTCGTAGATTATTCCAAAAATGTGGTCCATGATATTTTAAAGAATACTGACTGACAGACGTTCGGCAGTATGGAAGATAAAATTTGCTTGAGTATTGTGTAGGATAATTGTGAATAACAGAAGACAACATAAAAAAAAAAAGTTTTGGAAAACTTTAATAAGGACATGAGTTAAGTGAACATATTTGAACATGAAGACACAGGTCTGGTAAACATTCACATCAAAAACTGAGAGAAGTTTGAATTTTTTGAAGAGAAGAGCAGATGAGACGAGTCTCTTAGAAAAGCTGATCATTCTTAAAAATTTCTTTTGAATTAGGAGAATCTTATTGTGATAAGTGGGACAGGTTGCCGCCCAAACAGTATTGCAATAAATAATGTAAGGATAAATTAAGCAATAATAAAAAAAATCAAGAAACTCTACTCAAAATGCCAATTGACTTCATGATTTATTATTTTTTTTGTTTGTTTGTTTTACAGACGAGATCAATACTGTATTTCCAGCTCAATTTTTCATCTACAATAACACCTAAGAATTTAATATGAGAAACCTGAATTATTTCAAAGTTGTCTATGAACATTTTGTTGTTTTCATTGTTATACTTCTTATTTTTGTTACAAAATACCATCAAATTGGAATTTTGGGTATTGAGAGAGAGTTTATTCATCTGAAACCATCTAGAAACAGATGATAGTTCTTCATTTATTTCTCTAATCAGTGTGTTGAAATTTTCATGTGATATAACCAAACGTGTCATCAGCAAATAAGAGAGGCTGTACATTTTTACATGGCATAGAAAAAAAAAAAAAAAGAAATTTAAATGATCAAATTAAAAACAACTATGTTACGTTGACATTTTACAGTTATTGTGACTAGTATCTGTATTTTAGCCTTCATGTATATTCTGTCAAAACTGTTGATGGTGTCATTTTTATCCTATTATTAAATAATCTGATAGATGTGAAGCTCTGATAGGTAGATAGTTGATAGCAGTGACTCTGGGACAACTAACACAGTCCTTTGTCTATTTTCACAGAATATAACTGCACCATTCCAGTTCTAATTGAACCCTGCTGAACCATGACTGCACTGAAAATCAAACTGGCTCCAACCAGCTATAAAAACTGACATGACTGCAAACATATTCAAGGTATTTCAATAGAATAAGTAATATTACTAACTGTAAATACAGATACAAAAAAAATCCCTGAATTCCAGCCATGTCTTATAAGACTCTTTACTGAAAGCATAGCAAGAAAAGAAGCAAAAAAGAAAAGATTGTAAGAGCACATTCCACCATCAAGGCCTCCATGTCTTCTTTTTTTTTTCTTGATTTTTTTTAAACAATATTTTTATCAAGATTTTTAATATTGATGTAAAAGTATGTAAAAAAAAAAAAAAAAAAATTCAAATATGGTCATAAATCAGTAAGCAAGGAAATTGTAATAGGAGTAATCATTTTAATAAAAAATAAAGACAATGAAATATACTGTTGCATCATGCCAGCATTACATCCCATATTACAATGAAACATAGAAATTAAAATGTATAGAAAATTAAAACATACATTATGTAACATAGTGAATATTAATATAGAGCAATAAAAGACTGGTCAGGATTTACATAATTAGTCAAATAACTTCTTTGGACTGAGATGAATAAAATATTTACATTATAAATATTTACTGCCATGAAACATATAGAATAGTAAATGATAGACTACTGAAATATTTAACTTGTAGTGATTATTTGTTTGATGCGCTGTGAATCTGAACATGGTACAACCTGTAAACACTGGTCTGTGGTTGTATACAGTTGTACTGCATTGATCTGGTTAATTGTGATGCTCGACTTGACATGAGTTCCTCTGTTTAGAAATAGAAGAAGGATCTGAACTTTTTGCTTGTCTAACTATAATTTATTGGTTAAAAGTGTCATCATTTTATTTTTATTTATATATTTATGTATGTATGTATGTATTTATGTGTGTATGTATGCATGTATTTATTTATTGTTTGTTTGTTTGTTTGTTTGTTGATTACTAAGTTATCTATATTATAAAAGCCAAGTGGCCTCTGTGTGCAATTGTGTGTGTCTGGGGATTCACACAAAATCCGGAATGGTAGCGACCGCTGCAATTTGGCATATTTATTTATTATTGGTCAAGGATCAGACTAGTGAAAACTGCAAGTTGATAGGACCAATATTTTGGCAGATACTAGTAATTTTGGAATACAATGGCCTTACAATCACGTTGCTATGGCCAGTACACTTTGGCGGTGACTGCTGGACAAATGTGGTACAGCATGCACAGATACACAACAGCATAAAAACTACCACATCTAGAATGTGCTAATTTAATATTTGTTCGTCCACTGGAGGAATAGCTGAAACCTTGCTGGAGCTACTGGGGTTAAGACAAACAATTTGTCAATAAAGTTGGAATAAAATATTTTTACCACTTCTCTTGAAATGATTGTGACAATGTGACCTTTTAAAGACGCACCTATTTGCACTGACTTTTAATAAAAGTGTCTGACTTTTACTTATTTTATCTTCTGTTTGTGTTTTTCAGTAATATTTATCCTATTATTGTGTGTCTGTTATATCAGTTTTAGTATATCTTATCTTTTATGTCCATATATTTTTTTATTAGTTTTATTATATCTTTTATTTTTACCTTTATTCTTATACAGCACTTTGGGCACTTTGCATTGTTGCAAATGTGCTATATAAGTATAAATCAACATATATCCTCAGTGTTCTGCCAGGGTCATCGTGCAATATATTTATGTTGGTTGACATGCTTGTTTTTTATTCGCTATATATATTTACACTTTTCTTTTACACTGTTTTGCACTATGCACCACAAGAGAGTTGTCTCTTTTAATTTCATTGTACATATGTATAATGACAATAAGGCATTCTATTCTATTCTATTCTATTCTATTCTATTCTATTCTATTCTATTCTATTCTATTCTATTCTAAATAAGCTTGACCTTGATTTATCCTAAATAGATAAAGTTCAATGAGATTCTATATATAATCACTGAACCTGGTCAAATTACTAATGTGCGTAAATAGGAATAAAGAAAGGAATGTGTCTGAAAACCAAATAATTCCTATTTTATGTACTAAATTAACTAAATTAAAACTAAACTACACAACATAGATGCTCAAGAAAGTAAGGGTTTCCATAGTTTGGGTGACAAAGATGAAAAAATACTATATCAGATTTTATATGTCTAGAAAAGGGCTACAATTTGTGCTTTCCAGAGTTTTAAAATCAGTCTCTTTGTGATTACCATCTCATTCATGATGGTGATAGTGTTCTGCAGAGACAGGCTGTGGTTTAGTAGAGACACAGAGAACCCAAATAGTGCTTTTCCTGGATCACAGATGAATGCACAATCATACAATTGCACAAACCACTTGAATACTTCACACTGGATGTTATACAGTTTTGGACATGTCCAGAGAAGTCAGTCCTCCAGCATATTTGCTCTAATCACATAATGAACAGATTATGGGAGGGATTCTATGAAGTTTAGCTTCACCTTAAATTTAATTAACGGATGTCTAGCATTGGTTGAGAAGGATCGGATTCTGCTGCAGTCTCTGTCCTAAACCCCTCTTTTCAAGCTTGCTTCAAACATGTGGCGAAGGTTTTAGGATTTTAGGAGTCATGTGGCCCCGACAAGAGCAAATAAACCTTTTTTCCACAGGGAGGTATTAATAATCAGACATGTACTGGGGGACATAGTTCCTGATTTGTAGATTTAACCCATAAAGACCCAGTGCTACTTTTGTGGCAGTTCCATTATTTAACTTTTCTTAAGTGTTTTATCATCATTTATTATAATATTATCCTCTGCATTTTGCATTTTTATGTGAAAATCAGGCATTTTCCTATATTTAACCCTATAACGCCAAAGTATCATATTTAATACATGAGTTTTGAAGCCCTCTACATGATCAGTGTGATATTTTTGTTCTTGGAAAACCTGATGTATACAATTAGATACATGCAATACACAGATAATCCACCAGGGGGGCGGACTTAATTCACCAGAGGCCTTTCCTGTGACACTACAAGACTGTCATTAATGAGGAAGGAGGCAGAACTTTGCCAATTTTGAAAAGGACTTACCAATTTGTTAGACATGTTTGTGTTATATTATGTTTTTGTTTGTTCAAAAATAACAATATTTGAGCATTGAGATCTAGTGTATCAAATATGACTCAAAACTGAAACGCATACATGGGAATTGATATTTGAAAAAAGATTTTTTGGTTGTTCAGACAGACCAATAAAGGCTCCAGTTTCAAAGAACTTTAAAGGGTTAACCCTTTCATGCATACTGGTCACTACAGTGGACAGTTCTTCTCCAGCTGTTCTCTTGTATATATTCATGGATTTGGTTGTTTGAGTTCCATATCAGCCAACACAGTGGACGCTTATGCACCATCCCATACACTGACATTCATACCATTACTGTAACTTTTTGATAAACCTGATCTGCAGTAACATGATTGAGTGTAAATCAGCTAATTGTTATTAGACTGCAATTAACAGTTTTCTTACACAATTTTTTTTTTTTATATTATCTCCATGACGTGAGTAAGAACTAGTATTAGAGTATGATAAAAGGTGAGAAAACACCAGATCAGCTGCATCAAAAATACTTTTATTTCATCGTTTTCACACAGTTTATCACTTTCTGATATTGCGTTTTAAATACATGTTTCTTTGCTTCAAAAATTAAACACATTTTTGTAACTACATGAAAAATAGGTTTATTTAAAAAAAAAAAAAAAAGAAAGAAAGAAATCAATCTCTTTTTTTCTCACACCTAAAGAGGAATAAAAACACTCAGGAGAAAAATCTTGACTAAGATAATTAATAACTGACAAATAATTCATGCATCAAAGGGTTAATGGATCAACAGGTATTAAACGGTTTAGATCAGTAGATGGTTTTGGTCGACAGTGGATGTTTGGGTCTTTGTGGGTTAAAAAAAAAAAGCACTGAAAGCAGAGAGCTCTTGTTTGTCAGTTTGTCTTTAAGCAGACAAAATCCATGCAGTAGTCGATGTCGGTAATAATCTTACATCTGATACAGGATCTGTGGGCACCACGATTCCGGATAGATCTGAAACCAAGAGTTAGAGCAAGCTATAAGAAGAAGACATGGAATTATAGTAAAACACACAACTACCCTATCAGATTTTTTTTTTTTTTTTATAGTGGGAAATACAATGTATGTCATTCAAGTATTATGAATCTAAGAGTGAATCCTTGTGATGGTCTGTGACAATGATTTCCTCTCCTGCTTTCTCCTCCTTGTTACAATCCAGACTGTGACTGTGCCAAATTATCCTCACCTGCCAAAATTTCAATAGGGATTAATGGAACTAGTGTGTGGTGCCAATTGGGCTGAGTTCCATTACCCAAGGCAATATTTTTAAAGGCAAATTACAAATGCTACACAACCACAAGAAGTATTTTCTTCTCAGTGCGTGTAGTCTCTGTCTGCGCTTCACTGAAATGCATTTTACAAGAATCCTTTAATGCTGTAAAGTCTGACAACATGACCATCACCTGGGGTTTGGTTGTAAGATACTCTAACCGGCTTGTTGATAATTTAAGAGTTTATTTAATTAATGCAAGAGTCAGGGCAGATGTTGATGAATAAAATTTCTACACAGAGGATTTGTGTTGCAAGTGAAATATCTTAGAGCACAGACAGTAATTAAAAACATCAGAAACCAGGAGTCACGGCTAAAGAATAATCTTTAAATTAATTAAACACTTCTAAGTCGCGTGTGTCTGTTAAAAGCTTGTCGGAGGGTTCACTTTGAAACTATATTTAATAATGAATGCACTTATTTTCTTTCTTTAGCATTAGACTGTTGTTGTGTAGGTTATTTTACTGCACTGGGCTCCATCTACACACATTGTTATTATATACTCCTCCAGTATACTTAAGTTCTCCCTCAAAAACTAATTATACTAACAAGAAGATGGTACCATATGCTTATGTTTACTTTAGACAGACCTTCACCGATTACATTTAATGATGCGTCAACTAATAAAAGGGCACATATTTAAATTTAAGTCTATCACTGTATATTGTGTTTCTTTAAGTGCTGCAGAAGTTGATTTCTTGATGGTTTAACATATTCAAGATTGGCATCAAAACAGATATTTTCTTATTTTTGTATGCTAGATACAATTTAACAGTGAACATATGCATTATTCATTTTTAAAGCCACATTCTCTGAGTGGATCATTTGGCCTGTGATCATGCCTTGCGGGGGAAGACTGTTTATTTTTTATTGAAATAATCTCTCAGTAGGAGAAAAGTTGCCCATGTGAGAAATCTGATTTTCTGGCATTGCACCAGAGTGCAGAGGAGGAGCTCTGAGGAATACAAGAGGAGAGAAGAACTATATGAACAAGATTTATTTTGTTATACACAAGACAAACAGCCCTTATAGCGATGGCTGACAGCTAATTGCTACCTGAAAACCACTTTACAATCATTATCCTGACTACATGATCTTTTGTTGGCACTTGTGCTGTGTGTGATCCTTAACTTGGAGGCTGCAGCCGCCGTTAAGTGTTTTGCTTAATAAGCTAATTTTACTCACTCCTGTCCACCCTCCCTCTCCATTTCCCCTCTCCATTTCAGTTTCAGACATACAAGTGCTTGTATTTTCTATGTGGGTGTAAACAATATGCACTACATAGTTGCCATACCTAATGTGCTTGTTAGCCATCTTGGACTCCCCTGAGGCGCGTGTCCCTATCCTAGGACTTATTCATGGTGCAGCTTTAACAAGCACTGTCGATGTGAGGCCATTGAGAGCTTGCAAGATTGCAGTCAATGGCAATTTCATGTGCCACACAGGGTGCAAATGAGCTCGGCAAATATTACTGGGGCCCTCAATCTATGTCAGTGACAGCAGGAAGGCTGAGGCGCAATGGCCACCGGCTGCAGGTATAGTAGCAAATGTTATTTTAGATAGAACGGCCTGTTCAACAATTTAGGAAAAATTAAACAACCTTCTGCAGATCACTGAGACACTATTAGGTGTTTTATGTCAGAGCAAAAGAAGACACAAAAAACTTGACCTTGAGACACAGGAGCTGAATGATGAGGTTAAAACAGAGGTTCCAAACCAGGGTTTTTTAACCTTTTTTTGGCTCATGACCTCATTTTAACATCACAAATTTCTGGTGAAACAGAGACTTTTTTTTTTTTTTTGCTTAAATCAGTTTGTTTTTGATAATGTAATAGTTTGCTATACTATGTTGCAAATAAACATTAATTTTATTACATATTTAAGCTATATAATGTATATTATTATGGATGGAGGCAGAAAAGCCAGGTGTAGATTACTGCACAAAGTGAGAATTTTATTTTCCTTGGTCAGGATATGTACAGTCAGTCCAGCTTGGATTTACAAGGCTGACAATTAATACTGAACAAACAATAACTCAAACTATGAATTATGAAAGAGCTGCAGCATCTAAAACCGGCTACAATGAACATTTGAAAGATCAACAGTACCGCAGTGCTTCAGTTTCAGCTTCAGAGTTTGCCTTTTATGTATTGTGATTGTCTCTCTCAACTCACCATATATTTTCACTAGTATTTTTTTTTTTTTAATCAATTATTAGAAATTTCAGGCGACCCTATTTGAATTCCAGGCAACTCCACGTGGAGTCCCGACCCCAAGGTTGAAAACCACTTTTCTAAACCCTTCGCAATTCAACTCCTTCACATTTGAATAAGGAAAAAAGTGACAAATAAAGGAGAAAAAGCTGGGCTGTAAATTGTTTGAATGTCATCATCAGCTATAAAGAACAAACTAAATATTCTGCTCATCACTGCCTGCCATTATGAGTCCAAATTTAATGTATTCAGGGTCATGTTGCCTCAAAAGCTCTTTGGAGCTTTTACAGGTGCAGGTCATTTATAAAACCACTTATTTCACTGCATCCAAGGGGACGCTGGTGAGGGGACAGTAGCAAAACATGTATGTCCTTCCCTAATGATGTGTTGTGGTTATATAGAGGAAATTATGCATTCTGCTTCTATTCGAATACAAAAATAACCACATTTTCTTACTTTCTTATTCCGATCTAACAGTTTTGCCTCTACACTGCTTTATACACTGTGAAGACCATGTAAAATGTATTTTTTCCATGACTACATACACCTCAATCTCTGCTTATGTACAACCTTTTGGTATTCTGAAGGAACCTGTCTCACATTCAGTCACAAATTCAATTACTTGTATTTTTTTATTGTTAAGTTGCATAGTTTCAGAGTAAAATCCTGAAGATAAATGTATAGTTATTATACAACCATACATACAATACATTTCCTGGACGCCACAGTGTCTGGATGTCAGATTATCCAGTTAAATTAAATTCTGATGCAGTAACGGTAGAAAACTGACTGCATTTACTTTGAGTGAAATTCACTGAAATGAAAGTGTTGGAAAGCTCTGTCAAACGGGAGTGTTAAAAACATGAAGTTCATAGACTAAATGTTGTGGAAAGATGTTAGGCTTTCTCTTCCTACCATTAAGATGAGCACATTAGCAAGTAAAAAGCTCTCAAAGTGTCATGATTGCCTCTCTGTTATTCCTGCATGTCCAGAAATAACTTGTACCTTGTACGCCTCTGAATTATGAAGCAGGACACGGCTTAGACTGGAAGCACTCCCAAACGAAATTATGTCCTTTCTTTTTATCCCCCTCAAATCTTACTATCAAATGTGAGAAGTGAAGAAGTGTGAGGATACAAAATATATCAAGAATCAAAGTGAGTGAGGAAAAGGGGCATGTGAAACTGGAGACCTGTGAGAGGAGGGGGCAAGAAGAAACCCACTTCATGAATTAACAAACCCGTGGTAATGGAGTCTAAGGTCTCATTGCTATTTGTGATGGAGGCAGCCATGCATTCACTCTCTACTTATTAGGTGGGAATGGAGAGACACAGTTCTTTTGATTAATACCCCTGCCTTTGTAAGGGTGGATGGTGGGGAGCGGGGATGCAAGCAGGGAAAAAAAGGGGGGGAAATAAAGGAAGAAGATAAGATTACCATGAGAACAAATTATAAATCTATACCTGGAAACTGACTGACTCACCATAGCAGGACAGTCACAGAGATTTAACTGCTGCCCAGATTAACAACACAATAGGCACAGCAAAGCAAAACAATGGTCATGACTCATAACGCTCCTTAAATATAACAGTGTGTAAAGCCAAAGTATTAGATTTCCAGGGAGAAGCTGATCCACAGTTTATAGTATCATCCAGAGAGAATTGGCAGCTGATCCAAACAGGAGGCTTAAATAAAAAAAAACACTACATATGCTGGTAATGAATATGACCATTTATTCCAAATCATTTTAGAAAATGTTCTGCTCGTGCTGAATGATGCTCATTATAGTTGTGTTAAATTCCGGTGTATAAAAGCTTCTCAGCGGTGAATGTCTGTGGGACAGTTGTGAAAAGGTCACTTGCATGCAACCATGAAAAGATCCTGACAGGCTTTTATATTTGTAATAGCAACAACTACCCTGGATTTCTCTATTTCTGGGGTATTACAGCCTCCAACATGAATGTTTAGTTAGAGAGATGGATCACTTATATCTCATCTGTGTCTGCTTGCATTATATTCAATTGACTACACAGATCACAGGAGTATTTGTAAATTATTTCAATCTGCCGTTTTTCTTCTGTTACATTAAAAACCTTGCAGTTAGCACATCTCTGACCACATGCTGTGGTCTGTCTCGATCTAGTACAGTCATTAGTAATTATAAAGGACGTTGGAAAAAAAAAATACAAAAGGCCAGTTAGTTATTAAATATATGACATTATAAGACCCTGACCTTGTTTCTGGTGCTGTGCATGAATATAAGTGTGTCCTCTCTTTAAAGACTTTATTCTTTTTGCTTAGGCAAATATGTTACAGCCAGACAGACTTTGCGTCACAGTTTGTTTAAAGCACATAATCAATTTCCTTGACTGTCTGTCTCAGTACATATCAAGATTAAATATATAAACTGCAAACACCAGTGCCTAAAACCACCTTTAATGGCTTTAAAAGAAGCTGTTGTCTATTGTTTTATTCATGTATATGACAGTATATATAATATATCACTAGGACAAAAGTATCAAAAATCAAAACTACTTTATTTTTTCTAGTGTGATACCAAGAGTGTAGTAACAAAGCAAGCCACAAAAAACTGGAAAAATTTATCGGTTGAGAGAAGAAAAAAGAAGAAGAGAAAAGAAAAAAAATCTGAGAGCAATATTTATAATGATGGTAAATACACCTTAAAAATTCATGATGGAAATTAAAAATGAACAATCAACTGAATGAATGAATGAACGACTGAACAAATAAATATATAGACTAGTGGTGCCAGTGGTGTTTTGTGGATAATTGCAAGCAGTTGCATTAGATGGTGAAAACACCTCAATGTGCGAATACCATGACTCATAAATAAAAAAAAAAAAAACATCATGTGGAAGAATGGAAGTGATGCTAAGGAATGTAGTCAACTATCAGGTAGTCCCTTCAAATAGAAAACAAGTGGTGCCAGGCACAACAAACCCTGCCCCTTGCACATATTGTTGCTGATTTTGGCATCGATTCAGCTGATTTCATCATGTCTATGCATGTGCTGATGTCAGCATATCAATTGCTTCTATATATGTGCCAAGTCTGAAGCAAATTGAAACAAAACTGATGTTTTTACAAACATGTGAAATTTCAGCCATTATAAGTAAATGGGAGAAGAAAAAATATGTTAAAAATTCATGAAACATTTGAACTTTGACCTACTTTTCCCAAAATGTAATGACATCCATTATGGGTCTCTGGAAGTCTATAAACCAAAATTAGTAGGAATTCAACCAATAGTTTTGCTGCTACAGACATTTCAAATCTCGCCCATTATAAGTAAATGGGGGAAAAAAAAAAAAAAAAGATTTAAAAAATTCATTAAAAAAAAAAAAAAAAAAAAAAAAAGAACTTTGACCTACTTTTCCCAAAATGTAATGAGATCTATTCTGGGTCACTGGCAATCTATAAACCAAATCTGGTATGAATTCAAATAATAATTTTGCTGCTAGAGTGTCAACAAACAAAGAAACAAACAAAGAAACAAACCAAACCCAAAACAATACCCCTTGCCTCCCTTTTGGGGTGTGGGGTAATAAATAAATATGTTTATGTTTATGTTATGTTTACGCATTTGGCAGACGCTTTTTTCCAAAATGACTTACAGGGGAAAACCAATTAAATCCCTCAATCAATCAAATTTTATTTACATACATACAGTACATAAATACATACAGTACCAGTCAAAAGTTTGGACTCAAATTCTAATTTAAATGACAAGAGATTGACTGCAGATGGCCAAAAAATGCTCAGTATCACTGGGAATTCCTTCAAGACTTTTGGAAAACATTTCAGGTGACTACCTCATGAAGCTCATCCAGAGAATGCCAAGAATGTGCAAATCAGTAATAAAAGAAAAATGTGGCTATTTTGAAGAATCTAAAATATAAAACATGCTTTGAGTTATGTCACTCTTTTTTTAAGTACATAATTCCATATGTGTTCATTCATAGTTTTGATGCCTTCAGTGACAATCTACAATGTAAATAGTCATGAAAATAAAGAAAAAACAGGTGAGTCCAAACTTTTGACTGGTAGTGTAAACGAATAGTAAAAACTCAGTATTTTACATAATTATGTGAGAGACCAATGGGAGAGGCTTCTCATTCTGAAAAGTTGTATTATGGCATGAATTAGCTTCCTCTTCTTATTAATACTATTATTTAGTTTTTATAAATTAAAGTTACCAGGTTCAACATTTTGGAAGAAAACCCCACTTTAAATGCATAGAAAAGTTACATGCCTGTCTGGAAAAGAAAAACCTCTGAAATAACCATGTTGGTAGATTTTTCCACTAAGGTGTGAATGTGCCTCAGTGAAGGATACTCGCACTCAAAACAGATATCAGTGACGGATACTTGTGGTCTATCTATGTGATGGATCCGACATATAGTGGCATTTCATTAGATTTTTGCAAAACCTATTCATTTCATCCTGTCATTTCTGTTGCTGCCAGTCAATATAATCAATGCAGTTGTCTTTTCCCCTGACAAATTTCTTGACAGTAGTCAGTAGTCATGAAACGCTCTTTGACAGTCAAGTCATCATTTCATTAATCATAGAGACTTTGGAGGCAGAAGAAGGGATCCTCTCTACTCCTGCACTTCACTGGATCGACAGTATTTTTATTTTGTTTTTTTGTTTTTTTTCACCGGTTACTCCAGTAACACAATGTAAGGGCTAATTTTTCCCACATGTCTGGGTCAATACGTATTTCCCACCAAATTACGCGAGCATGGTTACGGACACTTTAATGAACATTTGGGCTGCAGCTTTGAAATACACCCTGAAGGTAAACAGTGGAACTGAGACAAAGATTCCCAACTCACAAGAGCTGCCAAATCTCAGCTTGCATCTATCAAACAACCATTTGGTATGCTCACCTCCCCTTACCACCTGTCTCTTACAGATCTGAAGTTCAAACATTTCTCTTTCATGTCTTCCCAGACTATGCAGCTAAAAAGAAAGATTGGATGTAAGGTTGTTGTGTTTGGTTCTTTCTTATTTTATTCAATTCCAACTCTGTGGCTAGACCTCAAAAACCACTTTCAACGTGCAATACCTGCACCTCGGGTTACCATGGAAACACTTAACTTAAAAATAGACCTAGAGGAATGAAAGCTACGGGTAATATATGCCTCCTTGATGTGGTTCAGGAAGATATATGATTCTGGGTCTACCTAAAAACAGGTTAGCATCTGGCTCTGTTTTATAGCATTACGCTGCCTTAAGAGGCCACAACTGTGCTTTGAAACTTAGAGACGCAGTGCAGCCATGAATTTGCTGATGTGATCCTGTTATAAATCTAAATTTCATTTGTAGGATGCAGCTGATGGACGATGATGAATAAGTGCCTATTCCATTTGACATGTTTCAGTGTATTTACAGTACATGACAATAACAAAGCACCAGAACAGGATGTATTTTTCATTGCTGCGCTGAATGATGTCTCTACAGAATAGTATTTTGACAGCTGTGACAGACACTGTTTCACTTTCAGGATTTACATATGCTGTGTCTGTGAAGACACCTGACATGGTACCAGTGGGGTGTAATTCTCCTTTATTCAAATGCCACTACAGGGGTTTTTAAATCTGGTTCGCGCTGCCATATGACTTTAATTCAGTTGCAAAATAATATGAATTAAAAAAGAAAAAAAATCTGCTTTACATGACGCATTGCACTACATTTGTCACTTTCCTTTGTGACTTTTGTTCACACGAAATGAGTATTTTCTTAGCATTTACTGAAATGATTTGTTTTCTGTTGTGGTAAATGTATTTCATTTACCTAAATGAGCCAATTCACCTGCAGGCAGTGAATGTCATGCTTAACCATCATACTGCAACATCTAAATCTTACTAAGCATATTTTTCTCATTTCCAGTGAAAATATCTCAGATTTTTTTTTTTTTTGCTTGAATTAAGAAAAAAAAAAAACAACAACAAAAAAAAAAACAAAAAACAATGGAACAAGTGAAAATTATCTTGGTAAAATTTCTTGAAATAAGATTTTCAAGATCTATTGTCTAAAAATAAGTTCTTATATCTCACTGAAAAGTTACTCTTTAGCTGATTATGTCTTATTTTAAGTGTGATGAAATATTTTGACTAGAAATGAGAAAAATACACTTGGTAAGATTTTGATTTTTTCCAGTGTAAGCATTAAAATTAATCCATAAAATCATTTTTTTGCAAAATTGTGCAACCTTCATAGTGAAAAGGTACAACTGAATTTTGTTGCCACCTAAAACAAGTACAATGCAACTTTTTCGTCTAGTTAAATGAGTTATTTGAGTTTTTACAGTTCCAAGTATGGTGTTATTATTTGGAAATCATGAATAAGTAGGTCTCCCCAGGCATTTCCAGGTTTGTAGCAACATCCCCTTCACATATTTTCAGTACAGTGCGCTATATTCTAAAAACAGAACACCTCCTTTTCTTCTGCTGAGGACATGACTGTGCATATCTCTGAATATCCCCTTCCTGTATGCGTGAGTGTGTGTGTCCACTGGATTTAGCATCCCCCCTTAAATGATGACTCATAAATTGGAGAAGCCTTTGTTTTGTTGATCCAATTATGATTGACAGAAAGACAGACAGAGGCTCAAGTGGGTAGGGGCCTCAGGCTGTTTACAGATCTACATTAGGTTTACTTTTTCATACTATACAAAGACGGAGCAGTAATTTTCCTATAATGAGGGAGAAAAAACAACTCACAGCAGCAGGTACTTAAAAGGAGTTATTGAGACAAATATGAAGACACAAGCTGCTGTGCTGTGAAATAAAGCCAGGATGTCTTTTTAAACTGTCAGAGCAGGAAAAAAAAAAGAAAATTCAGCATCATCTATAGATACAGAAAACAGCTGTAAAAGAAGAAGAAAAGAAAAAAACATCTGGGTTTAATGTCTTCAATAAAAAAAGTCTGACTATGCATGGCATGTAACACTCACAGGATGTATTCTGACATCTTTGATAGGTAAATAGGTGATGTCTGAGACACTGACATCATAAATAATTTACATCAGAAGGTTTTTTTTCTGAATAACCACACAAAACACTAAACCTGCACACCGCATATGCTCCTGTTGTCTGGAGAAGCAGAATGAGGTAAATGAGGAATCCAGGCAGTCTGATGTGTGTGTAAATGAAAGTGAAAGGGGATGTGTCTGCACCTGCAGTATCTATAATTGGACAGTTAATTCATTAGCACAGGTCTTTACCTTCACCTTCTTCCTGGACAGAAGCAGAGACTAAAGAAAGGACTGGGTTGAAGCTGAAGAGGGATGATGGAGGTCAAGCCTTCGCCACGGCCTTATTGCACTGGGGAGTTGGTGGAGACAGAACTGTGTGCTGGGTAAACACATTAGCTGACTGTGACAGATGTGTTAGACTTAGGTCTATAAGCAGCCTGTAGTTTTGTGGATAATTGCAAGCAGTTGCATTAGATGGTGAAAACACCTTAATGTAGGAATACAACGACTTATAAATTTAAAAAATACACCATGTAGAGCAGGGGTGTCAAACACATTTTCTTTCAGGGGCCACATTCAGCCCAATTTGATCTCAAGTGGGTCAGACCAGTAAAATAATAACAGTGAAAAAAGTAAGATTATATTATGATAAAGTTTACATCAACAAAGTTTCCTTAAAAATCAAAATAACATGAACAACTTAAATTGTCATAAGAAAAACAAGTGCAATTTTAACATTGTAACAATATTCAGCCTCGTTTTATCAGTTTATCATTTACACATGTATTACAATCGCACAAAACATGTAGTAACAGGCAGAATATTTTTAAAATTGCATTTACTTTTCTTAAGACATTTCCGTTTGTTCATATTTGTTCAGGTTATTCACATTTTTTGTAAAAGTATAGTTTGGTAAT